>NC_090940.1:260536594-261173195 GCF_040938575.1 Ambystoma mexicanum
CATTGTTACGATACCGATAAATCCTTTCCCCGCAGAGGCGCCATGTTGTCTCTCTGCCATTTCTAGAAATGGTGCCTGCTGTCAGACAGGTAGGCTTTCACAGCCATGCCCGTGGTTATTATTTGCAGCCCAGTCGGAACAGAAGTCTGCATAGTGTAGATGTCTGGTGTGAGCGATTCATGCATACTCTTTGTACAGGGACCCCGGTTCCCCACCAAATGATTGCAGTGCGAGCATCCAAACCTCGTGCACACAATTGGAAATGAAAGGGCAAGGGAGTCATTAGCGAATGTCAGAGGAAGAATGGGCAGCCAGGAGGGCTCGTTACAGCCTTGTGAATGCTGTGGTACCGCGTGCAGATTTCAATCCTGAAATGGCATAAATTGCACAGGAAAATATATGTTTAAGCATTTTAACAAGACAATTCGAATGGCTATGATTGGCCTTTTCGTAGATTCCACATTGTTACAGTACACACGTCTACAGTATGTCATATGGGGTTCAGTACTCATTTTACATGGAGTCAATTGTGTATAACCACAACACATCTCGTGAACAAACAGGCTTTTTTTTGCAAGTTTCTTGCAGGAAAGGAAAATGAATTGGCAATCAAAATGTTTAAAACACATTTAATTGTGCCATTATACAAAGGATCCAGTTACTGAGAGGTCTTGTCAAGAGAAGGTGTGTAGCACCACAGGTCAAGTATCATTCTAAAGCGCGTTCTTTGGGCCACTCGACTTAAAAGCTCAGAAGCATTAACAAACTGTCCATAAAGTCTTACACAACATATTAGCAACCAACATTAGAAAATGAAGGAAAATGTGGGAGAAACACAATGCAGAAAAGAGAAGGATGACAAGTTGTCAAAGGAAGAATTAGACTACAATACAGGCTGCCCTGGTTACATGTGGGGATCATTAAGATCCTTCAAAATTGCCTCCTCGTTATTAATATTTTTAACCTGGTTTACAGTATTCGTTCCCTGGCTGAAAAGATGACAAGGTCCTGCAGCCATGCCTTTTTACACAAACACTTGGGTGCAGATTTCCAGTACTGAGACTTCCGTCTTTCCATGTCAATTGCTTGATAGCAAGACCCATTGCAACCTGGACATGCCAAGATCAATTCACTTCAACTCAATATTAGCTTCATCTCCACTATGCACCATAAAAGCAGATGGAACACATACAAAAACATAAAGAAATCAAATTTTATAAAAGTGTACATAAAAAAAGAACAAAATAATCGGGACGAATATCAGTTGCTCAGTATATCATTAACACGTTCACTCTTCACAGTTCAGGGTTGAGATGTTTCATGGATAAACATTTCTAAAGCTATGAAATACATCCAGCTAATGTCCAACAGTTACGGTGGAAACTCTACCCTTGTTTGAATGCAGCAAACAAGAACACCTGCCCATTCAGCATCTATCTAGTCTAGCCCCTAGTACCCAATCATGGAATTTCATCTTTAACAATTTGTTTCGATTGGGAATTTATACTTAGACGATTATGCCACAGGAAATCAAGATCTACAATCGTAAGAAGCTGCTTGACATGCTTCAACCACGGTAAATGTTTTTGCCTTCCATTGATAATACCTCTGCTAGGCCGCTCCGTATGACATAAGTTCCACAGTGCTTCAGATCCTAATCCAGTACAACAGAGGTTTCAGCATGTCCTTGTATTTGATTTTCTACATGGCCAAGCTCTAAAACCACTGGAACAGACGGGGAACTAGCTGGAAGGCCAAGGTGACACTTCAAGAATTTGATTTCCCTTGTCTGTAGCGAAGCAGTTGGCATGTTGTCTAGTTGCTATTACGTTGCTTTTTTCCAAATGTTTGTCCGAGTTTTACTTTTTTGCAAAAGGTTTCCCCCAAATACTCAAAGATCTCCACTGAAATTAGCGGCAATTTATTCAGAAACAATTTTTGTTTGGGCAGAAAAGGTCCAAATGGGGGCAGCATACCATGTTCTTTGTCTTGGATGAATTTATAGTCAAACCTTTGGCTGAGCACAGCAACCCAAAGGACATTTGCTGTTGTTGTAAACCCTTGGGGTCTTGGAGAGAAGTACATTGACAAATCAGCAGTAAAGATATTGATAGAGAGGAGAAATAAAGGAGGAGCCAGGACGCAGCCCTGTCTTACCTATAAGTTAAACTGAAATTCATTTGTTAAGTCACCCGCTCCATTCCATCCTACGCATGTATGATTTCATGCGTAGGATGGAAGTAAAGAGCCATAATAGGTTTAAGATGTGACACTGGGAAACTGGGTCAGTCAAGGTCTTCCATAGTTTGTTCATGGAAACAGTGTTGAATGTTGTCTGGAAGTCAAGAAACGCCAAGTAAATGGGCTAGGATTGGAGTTTGACACATTTGTGCAGAATAAGGTCCAGTGTAAAAGCCTGGTTGATAGTCGATACTCCCTTTCTAAAACCTGCCTATGCATTGGACAAAATGCTGTGTTCTTCCACCCAGCTTTCACAAGAATGAAGTAAGACTATTGTGTACGTCTTAGCAAGTGAGTCAATTAGGGATATGGGTCTGTAATTTGATGGGAGATCCATGTCTCCTTTTTTAAGAATTTTGATTATGGTTGCTACCCTCCAACTGTAAGGCAGGACAAGCGAACTAAAGAATTTAGTTAGAAAGGGACCCCATATACCTAAATTGCTTTTGAAAACATCAACCTGGAAGAAATCATGTCCAGGCGTCTAGCCAGTGCAAACATTTCAGTGCAGATTTCCAGTACTTTGAGACCTCCTTCTTTCATGTGTCAGTTGCTTGATAGCAAGAACCATTGCAACCTCTGGAGATGTCAAGATCAAATGGGAATATTCCTAGAAAAAAGTTGACAGTGGGTCATTGGGCAAGCTGTGTCCACATGTGTGATTGGTATGTGTCATAACATCAGCCCACAAGTTACTCAATTGGCTGCAGAACCAAAATATGTGGACCTAAGCCAATTTAACATTTACATTACCCCACAAAGCATTCAAACTCTGCTAATTTAGACACAAATGTACATACAAGTTGGTGAATTAGCTTTTGTTGGTTATAGCACAGATCAAGACTCAACGTTGGCACAAGCATATATATATATTGGAGAACAAAGGGTTACCAAACACTTCACCTAACTCCTTAGACTATAATACTTAATGATATTTGGGCACGCCTCTGCATTTCCACATAAGGATTCAGAAATAGCTGGATGGGTGCTTGTCTCCCTTAAGATGGCAGGGATGGCTTGGCCACATTGTGCATCTGTTTCCTGTGTAAACATCAACTTTAACTGTGCTTCCACATGCCTCACTGGAGGGTGCATGCTTCCTTTTTCAACCAGAGTCCTCTGCACTCTGTGTGGAATGAAGCACTGATGTGGGCCGGTATCCCACAGAACAATGTGCTTTTCAAGGCAGAACCCTGAAACACATGTTGGAGCAGACACATGCTTCTGACCCTGCACCGCTGCTCCGGGCCCAGTCACATGGCAGAGGTGTAGGGGGAATACCCATACACTCACAAATAATGTTCTAATGTTCAGGCAGGACTATGTGGGAGAGGCTATTCTCCACAACCCTGCACCTCCATGTTGATATGTGGATCGAGGCTTTTTTAGGGAATAGGGCAGAGACTTCACTTAAGGACAAGACACGAATGCCCCAACTGCAGTGTGGGAACCACCTGGGTCAGAGGCTCCATGAAAGATCACCACAATGCTCAGGTATAGTTACATCAGAAACCACTTGCACGCCTCACAATTGGGGTGCATATAATTGACTGAGTGTGACAATTGCCACCAGAAGATGTGCATTCGTGATGTTTGAGATTATTGCCAATAATTGCTAGGTCCTTGTTACCCACTGGGTTGTTGGCTAGCTGTACCTTTTACTTTTCTACCCCCTGATCATTGTTCTCTGATTAGTCATTGTGGGGTTGGGAGGTCTTTTTGTTAGCTTCCTGACTAATACCTATTTGATATTTGTGCATACTTAAAATTGTCAAACTGGAATAGACGGTGTACGGGAGCACGGAATTGTTGAAATGAGCAGATGCTTTAGTCCAACATCCCACTCCATTCAAAAGGGCAAACGGGTTGGAATATTGTGGTGGGTTTGTGGTGGGGTAAGTTCCCAACCAACAGTGTTGGTTGTGATCCTCTTTCTGCAAATCTGTACATATTTATTTGTTTTAAGTCATATGTTATTTACTCCATTACTTTGATTGCTGATAGCTATATTCTTGTGTACCTTAATGTGTCTTGTCCCGCTTACACTGTTCACGGTCATATTTGCACTCCTTACAAATTGTAACAGGTTTGCAGGCCAATTCATGGAATAATTAGCGCGGCGCAAGTGGGCAAAAACGTGCGAATCGCAGTGGAATTGCGAAAATCGCAGTGCAAGTGCGATAATCGCACGAAAAGCAGCGCACATCGATTCATGGAAGGGCGTGCGTGAAAAAACCATCTGATGTGCGCTAAAAAAGTGCGCGATGCACGTTGGCGCACAGGCCATCTAACGGGGTGCGCCAGGTCACAGCGAAAATCGCAAAGGCCACAGCGAAAATCGCACATAGCGCGGCGCATGCAACAAAAGTAGGCGTAACACGGGGCGTAACACTCGGAATGGGGAACAACTTGCCAAAATGTGGGCGTCACAGGGGAAGTACAGGGTGCAAGTGCGCGGAACGCCCACACGCTCGCCTACAACACGTATTCATGGAATCGAATAGGGCAAAACAGCGCACGGTCAAACCAGCGCACAGGCACAAACACGACCGCCACAAGAAAGCAGGCGGTAGCGTCCCTGCGCCTGTAAAAAATGTGCGCCAAAAGGTGCGCCAACAAATAGCACATATATACAGCTATGATGAATGTCCTATACTGTGGCCCTCCAGGACAAATGACGTGCAAAGGGGTACCCACAAACA
Organism: Ambystoma mexicanum; assembly: GCF_040938575.1. Lineage (NCBI taxonomy): Eukaryota > Metazoa > Chordata > Amphibia > Caudata > Ambystomatidae > Ambystoma > Ambystoma mexicanum. The sequence goes on from NC_090940.1 coordinate 260,541,538, forward strand.
CGGACACCCGCTGACTGAAAAATAACGTGTGCGTGTATTTCAGGGTGCGCGGGAAGTTTCACACGCGAATTGGCTGGATACGTGGATTCCAGCAGTGCGCGGGAAGTTCCATACGCGATTTGGCTGGATACGTGGATTTCAGGGGTGCGCGGGAAGTTCCACATGCGATTTGGCCGGGTACGTGGATTTCAGGGGTGCATGGGAAGTTCAACACGCGATTTGGCCGGGTACGTGGATTTCAGGGGTGCGCGGGAAGTTCAACACGCAATTTGGCTGGGTACGTGGATTTCAGGGGTGCGCGGGAAGTTCCACACGCGATTTGGCCGGGTACGTGGATTTCAGGGGTGCGCGGGAAGTTCAACACGCGATTTGGCCGGGTACGTGGATTTCAGGGGTGCGCGGGAGCTTCAACACGCGATTTGGCTGGGTACGTGGATTTCAGGGGTGCGCGGGAAGTTCAACACGCGATTTGGCTGGGTACGTGGATTTCAGGGGTGCGCGGGAAGTTCAACACGCGATTTGGCTGGGTACGTGGATTTCAGGGGTGCGCGGGAAGGTTCACACGCGATTTGGCTGGGTACGTGTATTTCGGTGTTGCGGGGGAATGCTACACGTGATATGGCCAGGTGGGTCCCCCCAGGTGTTCCCTCTACCCCCTCCACGGACCCTGCAGGCAGCCCACACCACAGGGTACTACCCTGCACCCCTGCTCATGTCCCACAGGCAACCCATCCACCATGGCCATGCCCACTAGCCAACCCACAGGTCACCTTGCACCACAGATCACCAACACATGTCTCCCACCACCCCCACCCCCCAGCTACCAGGGGCACCCTCCACCAGGCCCCCACTCATGTCTCCCACCACCCCCACCCCCCAGCCACCAGGGGCAGCCTCCTCCAGGCCCCCACTCATGTCTCCCACCACCCCCACCCCAGCCACCAGGGGCAGCCTCCACCAGGCCCCCACACATGTCTCCCACCACCCCCACCCCCCAGCCACCAGGGGCAGCCTCCACCAGGCCCCCACTCATGTCCTCTATTACCCCCACCTCCCGCCACCAGGGACACCCTCCACCAGGCCCCCACTCATGTCTCCCACCACCCCACCCCCCAGCCACCAGGGGCAGCCTCCACCAGGCCCCCACTCATGTCCCCTATTACCCCCACCCCCCCGCAGTGCAGGGGCACCCTCCACCCGGCCCCCACTCATGTCTCCCACCACCCCCACCCCCTAGCCACCAGGTGCACCCTCCACCAGGCCCCACCCATGTCTCCCACCACCCCCTACCCCCCAGCAGTCAGGGGCAGTCTCCACCAGGCCCCCACTCATGTCTCCCACCACCCCCACCCCCAGCAGTCAGGGGCAGCCTCCACCAGGCCCCCACTCATGTCCCCTATTACCCCCACCCCCCGCAGTGCAGGGGCACCCTCCACCAGGCCCCCACTCATGTCTCCCACCACCCCCACCCCCCAGCCACCAGGGGCACCCTCCACCAGGCCCCCACCCATGTCTCCCACCACCCCCTACCCCCCAGCAGTCAGGGGCAGCCTCCACCAGGCCCCCACTCATGTCTCCCACCACCCCCACCCCCCAGCAGTCAGGGGCAGCCTCCACCAGGCCCCCACTCATGTCCCCTATTACCCCCACCCCCCGCAGTGCAGGGGCACCCTCCACCAGGCCCCCACTCATGTCTCCCACCACCCCCACCCCCCAGCCACCAGGGGCAGCCTCCACCAGGCCCCCACTCATGTCCCCTATTACCCCCACCCCCCCGCCACCAGGGCACCCTCCACCAGGCCCCCACTCATGTCTCCCACCACCCCCACCCCCCAGCCACCAGGGGCAGCCTCCACCAGGCCCCCACTCATGTCTCCCACCACCCCCACCCCCCAGCCACCAGGGGCAGCCTCCACCAGGCCCCCACTCATGTCTCCCACCACCCCGACCCCCCAGCAGTCAGGGGCAGCCTCCACCAGGCCCCCACTCATGTCCCCTATTACCCCCACCCCCCAGCAGTCAGGGGCAGCCTCCACCAGGCCCCCACTCATGTCCCCTATTACCCCCACCCCCCGCAGTGCAGGGGCACCCACCACCAGGCCCCCACTCATGTCTCCCACCACCCCCACCCCCCAGCCACCAGGGGCAGCCTCCACCAGGCCCCCACTCATGTCCCCTATTACCCCCACCCCCCCGCCACCAGGGGCAGCCTCCACCAGGCCCACACTCATGTCCCCTATTACCCCCAACCCCCGCCATCAGGGGCACCCTCCACCAGGCCCCCACTCATGTCTCCCACCAACCCCACCCCCCAGCAGTCAGGGGCAGCCTCCACCAGGCCCCCATTCATGTCTCCCACCACCCCCCACCCCCCAGCCACTAGGGTCACCCTCCACCAGGCCCCCACCCATGTCTCCCACCCTCCCACCCCCCCGCAGTGCAGGGGCAGCCTCCACCAGGCCCCCACTCATGTCTCCCACCACCCCCACCCCCCAGCAGTCAGGGGCAGCCTCCACCAGGCCCCCACCCATGTCACCCACCCCCCCCACCCCCCAGCAGTCAGGGGCAGCCTCCACCAGGCCCCCACTCATGTCCCCTATTACCCCCACTCCCCAGCAGTCAGGGGCAGCCTCCACCAGACCCCCACTCATGTTTCCCACCACCCCCACCCCCCAGCCACCAGGGGCAGCCTCCACCAGGCCCCCACTCATGTCCCCTATTACCCCCACCCCCCCGTCACCAGGGGCACCCTCCACCAGGCCCCCACTCATGTCTCCCACCACCCCCACCCCCCAGCCACCAGGGGCACCCTCCACCAGGCGCCCGCCGATGTCTCCCACCACCCCCTACCCCCCAGCAGTCAGGGGCAGCCTCCACCAGGCCCCCACTCATGTCTCCCACCACCCCCACCCCCCAGCAGTCAGGGGCAGCCTCCACCCGGCCCCCACTCATGTCCCCTATTACCCCCACCCCCCGCAGTGCAGGGGCACCCTCCACCAGGCCCCCACTCATGTCTCCCACCACCCCCACCCCCCAGCCACCAGGGGCACCCTCATCCAGGCCCCCACTCATGTCCCCTATTACCCCACCCCCCGCAGTGCAGGGGCAGCCTCCACCAGGCCCCCACTCATGTCTCCCACCACCCCCACCCCCCAGCCACCAGGGGAAGCCTCCACCAGGCCCCCACTCATGTCCCCTATTACCCCCACCCCCCCGCCACCAGAGGCACCCTCCAACAGGCCCCCACTCATGTCTCCCACCACCCCACCCCCAGCCACCAGGGGCAGCCTCCACCAGGCCCCCACTCATGTCTCCCACCACCCCCACCCCCCAGCCACCAGGGGCAGCCTCCACCAGGCCCTCACTCATGTCTCCCACCACCCCCACCCCCCAGCCACCAGGGGCAGCCTCCATCAGGCCCCCACTCATGTCTCCCACCACCCCCACCCCCCAGCCACCAGGGGCAGCCTCCACCAGGCCCCACTCATGTCCCCTATTACCCCCACCCCCCAGCCACCAGGGGCACCCTCCACCAGGCCCCCACTCATGTCTCCCACCACCCCCACCCCCAGCCACCAGGGGCACCCTCCACCAGGCCCCCACCCATGTCTCCCACCACCCCCTACCCCCCAGCAGTCAGGGGCAGCCTCCACCAGGCCCCCACTCATGTCTCCCACCACCCCCATCCCCAGCAGTCAGGGGCAGCCTCCACCAGGCCCCCACTCATGTCCCCTATTACCCCCACCTCCCCCGCAGTGCAGGGGCACCCTCCACCAGGCCCCCACTCATGTCTCCCACCACCCCAACCACCCAGCCACCAGGGGCACCCTCCACCAGGCCCCCACCCATGTCTGCCACCACCCCCACCCCCCAGCCGTGCAATTTGCCTGGGTACGTGTACTTCGGGGTGCGCGTGAACTTCCACACGCGATTTGCCTGGGTACGTGTATTACTGGGGGTGCGCGTGAACTTCCACACGTGATTTGCCTGGGTACGTGTACTTCGGGGTGCGCGTGAACTTCCACACGTGATTTGCCTGGGTACGTGTACTTCGGGGTGCGCGTGAACTTCCACACGGTATTTGCCTGGGTACGTGTATTACTGGGGGTGCGCGTGAACTTCCACACGCGATTTGCCTGGGTACGTGTACTTCGGGGTGCGCGTGAACTTCCACACGCGATTGGGCCTGTGAGAGTGGGTCACATGTATTCCAGGGGTGGGCGGGAATATTTACCCGCGACTGTGCCTGTGAGAGCGTGCTACGTGTATTCCTAGTGTGGGCGGGAAGATTCACAGGTTCGCCTACGACGAGCCGAAAAAGGGTCCAATCCTGACACACGTACGCCAGCATGAAGCAGGCGTACGTCGACCCGCGCAGCATAAAAGTGCGCGAAAACCCCAAACAAGCTCATACGCCAGGATGAATATACCATTCCTAGCAGCAGTGGCCTTGGGTTACCAAAGGAGGAGGAGGAGGATAGTGAGGGCCCGAATTTTCACTCCCAGAACAAGCCTTTTTGGGATGCCTGATGACCAGGTGTATGGGAGGTACAGGTTTCCCCCACACATAATACTGGACCTGGTCAGTGAGTGGGAGGATGACCTCACATCACCCACCCAGTGCTCCCAAGCACTCAGCCTCCTGGAGAAGGTCCTCAATGTACTGCACTTCTTGGCCACAGGATCATTTCAGCGGACAAGTGCCATAGTGGGTGGGGTGTCACAGGCCACGCAGTCACGCTGCCTACACCAGGTCTTGAACATCATCACTGCACGCCCATCAGTCCGTAGGCACATATACCTGCCCAGGACACCTGCAGAAAGGCAGGCTGCCACCCTCGATTTCTACGGTGTGGCACAATTTCCAAAAGTGCTAGGTGCCATTGACTGCACCCATGTGGCACTACGTCCCCCCAGGGCATCTGAGCACATCTATAGGAACCGCAAGCACTGGCATTCCATCAACGTGCAGGTAGTATGTAATGCTAAGGGAATCATCACCTCAGTATATGCCAACTATCCAGGGTCCACCCACGACAGCTTCATTTACCGAATGTCTACCCTAAACCGGGACCTCGAAGCTGGGCGGCATGGTGACACATGGCTGCTTGGTGAGTATGAATGCCACTGCACATTCATGCATGTCAGATGCAGAGTTCTGTCACTACCCCACTAATGATACCCATCACCTCCTCACCAGGGGACAGTGCCTACCCTCTGAGCACCCACATGATGACGCCAATTCGGAACCCCATCACGCCTCCAGAGGTAAGATACAACACAGCCCATATTGAGACCCGGGGCATAGTGGAGCGCACATTCGGAGTGCTCAAGTCACGCTTTCGCTCCCTTGACCGGTCTGGCGGGCAGTTGTTATATGCGCCCCCAGTAGTGTGCAGGATCATAGTGGCAGCCTGTGTCCTGCACAATGTTGCAACACGCCGGGGCCTGGCCGTGGACATGGTGGTGCCCCCACATCCCCAACCACATGCACGCCCGCTGCGCATGGGAGGGTAGAGGGCACGGGGTGAGGCAGCCCGTACGCAGCTGGTGGCTAATTACTTCACATAAAAATCACACCCCAGTGGAGTGCACACAGGCCTGGCACATACCATCTGATAAGCAATGATGACTCGACCTGACAATTAAGACGAACAAAGGGACTGTCAACTGTCAGAACCATAGCAGCCTGAGATTGTTCATGTGGAAGTGTCACAATGTGTGCATCCCTACCTACACAAACACCACCAATGCAGTGTCATGAAAGGACACTTCCATGCTGCAGAAATGAATACCCACTTGCAAAATACTACATGAAAACAGTGCCATGTCACCCACCCCCTCCACGGCACGGCCACACAACACACCATGGCATGTCATGCAATGTGAGAGGGAAGAAATGAATCCCCACAACATGCCCCAAGTGTCAGCAGCCACAGTGTCCCTAATGGAAACCTGCCCACACATGAAATGCTCACAGTAATGCAGGACCTAGAGCCCACATTACCAAATACTTACCAATAATACCAATCACCTACACAACCTCCAACCCACCTGAAACATGACATTACAGAACTAAAAATTAGCTAGCCTCACCACCTGATGATGACAGCCCTCCGAACACTTGCAGGTATACAGTGTTAGCGCCACGCAAGAGTGTAGGTGCACTGCTTACAACATGGACTCCAGTTCCAAGGTGGACCGCATTGTGAAGACATGAGGAATGGACCTGCAAATATGGAGGATGAGATGGATGCAGAGGCACATATAAATACACCACGCAGTGTACAATACACCAACAATATGCACTATGAATGTATACACAGTATTGACTACAGACTGCCCACACAGCTCATGGGAGTCCAATGTCACCATGTACGTCAATGTCACTTGGGCACACCCTTTGCAAGCCCATGGAAACGGGAAGCAGGAGGGGTGTGTGTGACAAAAACCCAAGCATCTGAACCAAATCCATGACAAGCCTGCATGTGCCCAGCCACAATGCAGCGTATGCCCACGGGAGCCACACAAGGCAACACACTGTCCCAAAAAAAAAAAAAAAAAAAGAAAATAAAAATCAAAAATGGCCATTAATGGTCCCGGGGGGGTTGGGGAGACCACCCAGGAGGTCCGAGGACAGGGTGCACACCAAAACCCACCTGTGTGGATCTTGCGAAAAAAAAACACCTCCATGGGCTCATGGCCCACACGGCTACCCTATTGTGGGAGTATCACTGCTGTCGCTATTCTCACCCTGTGCAGCTGCATCCGGAGGTGGTGGCACTATGGGAGGCAGTGTCATGATCTCTGCTTCCAAAAGGTCAGGGTTTTCCCAACTCCCTTGGAAGCAGATCCATAACCCAGGTTCCGAGTGCCAACCAGTCCCAATTGGGACCTTTTGGACCCAGTCCTGGCGCCAGTGGCACCAGGCTCATAAATATGCCCAGTCCCAGCGCTGGAAGCGCCGGGCTCATAATGCTTGGGTGGATTTACCTGCAGCAGACCATGCTGCTTACTTGCCTGCCAGTTGAGTCTCTGATCCTCTTCTGTTTGGAACTACTTTTCCTGTTGGGTGGGGCAGGAGCCACTCCCTAGATTCAGAACACTGGAACTCTTCTGGAAAGCAGGAACTCTTTTCTTACCTAGGCGTGGCTGTGGAAGGAGACACCTAAGCACTACTGGAGGCTATTTAAACCACACCCGATGGATGAATCTTGCTTTGCGTTATTCTGCATCCTCAGCAGCAGAACGCTCATCGTGTCTTCTACATCTGATCCTGGGCCTAAGGAAAAAGGCTTACCATTCTGAATCCAGTCTTCAGCAACACCTATAAAGACAAGAAAGAACAGGTTAGCATTACGGTCTTCAGTGACAGCTCTTCACTTACCTGGTCCATCGGCTGTCACCAACGCCTCGCGCTGCATTCCGGCATCTGAAAGACAAAGGCTTACCTACTCTTCGTGCGCTCCAGAGGTCTTCACACTGCATTCCGGCATCTGAAAGGCAAAATCTTACCAACTCTTCGCACGCTCCGGAGGCCTTCGGCGCTGCATCCCGCATCTGAAAGACAAAACAAGGTGCGTTTAAAGACATTGGGGAACTTTAATACTCACGTGCCATTACTCCTTTCCACATCTAACCCAGTGGGTATTCCGGCACCCTGCAGCCGCCCCGAACTTGTACCTGCAAAATAAAAAGACAGAGCGCATCGTGAAGCAGGCAACAAGCGCTTACTTACGTGCTTCCAGGCGCTTCTATTCATCACACGGGCTCCATCTTCAACTCACTTCAGCCCGCCATCCGCCATTGCCGGAACCCTGCAAAACAAGAGACATCATTACTAAAGACTTTAAAGACATTAGAATTACTCGAAACTTACCGTTCGTGCAGTAAACGACGGACAGCAGTCCTCTGAAGTCAAGAGGCCTGCTCCCCTTATCCAGTGAAGAAACTGGTTACAGCACCCTGCCTCGAGGCAGATGGAGAGCACAGCATTCACTTACCTAAGGTGAGAGCGTTAACCTTTGGGGTTCTACAGGAGAAGAGAAAGGGAAGAAGAGAGAGACATTCAATAACCCAGTTCATTAATCCCACATTTTCTATCTGCAGACATCTTACCCTTCGAGCCAGACATACAGTGCACAGAGGTCCAGCCCAAAGAGCCAGCCGTGTGTTACACATCACCTTTGAAGATACGGTATACGCCCAGTCAAGACTGGCGCCTCTACGGGAATCAGGTGAGCGTTACAGGCAGCCCACGCAAGGCCCTAGTCTGTTCCTCCATGGCTGCAAGCATGCGGATGTGGTAGGTCTCGTTCTGGAGGATGAGTGTGCGGAGGTCCCCATGCAACAACTCACGGGATGCCCGGACCTCCGCCCTAGTTGCCTGCATCCCAGCTGAGAGCGTACGGGTGAGACGCTCCAGCTGCTGTTCTGTCCTTCGGTCTGTTGAAGCCTCAAGCTCAACAAGAGTCGTCCTGAGGTGAAGGAGTTCCAGCCTCAGGGCTTCCCTGTGGCCCTGGGACTCTATGGAGATGGCTTCCTGCAGAGTCGCCAGTGCCGCCCGCCTGTCCCTGTAGGACGCCAACATGTCCTCCCTGTGTGACTGGCAGATGGAGTCGGTTGCCTGCTGTAGTCGCTCCATCAGCCTTTCGGGGGGGACAATGGAAGTGGCCACCCTATCCATGGCCTGAGCCATCATCTCTGATGATGCTGCCTGTTGGGTTGCCATACCGTAAATGGATTGCTCCCATGCGGTATTGCCAGGTGGCGTACGGCCACCAGGTCGGCGGGCAACACACCTGTCTGGGGCAAGGCGAACTGCGCCTTGCTGTGCCGGCACTGCCTGAGGCTGCAGGACTGCATTCCCCCTCTGATCTGCTGGCCCAGGAACAGGATCAGATGTCGCGGAGTGTGTCCCTGCATCCGTAACCACCAAAGGCGTAGCTGCCAACACTGACATCCCCATTGAGGGTTCTAACCCTGGTGCAGGTGGGTCGGACAGAACAGAATCCCTCCCAGGAACACTCACCTGCGACGGCACGTAGGTCTCATCATCCGAATCAACACCTCAGTACAGCTCGGGGGAGGTGCAGCCAGAGACACCACTTGAGAGCACGACCTGCAGCAGTTGTGGGTTCTCACCCACCACCACACCACGTCCCTCACTGGTGGTCGGTCGGCCCTCAGACCCCTCCTGGGTCTGCACCATCTCCACAACCCCAGCAGTATCAGGTCCGTCTTCCCCTGCAAAGACATAAAAGAAAACAAATGGAAACAGGCATTAGCACCATGGCACACAATGAGGGCTGAGAGGCTACAGAAACAGTACTTGATTGACACATGTCCCACATGACTAAAACACTCCCATGCATGCACCGTCACTGCGTGTGATGGGGAGGCAGATGCCACACATTGATGACACCAAGATGGAAGATGAACACATTTGCTGCATGCTGCCTAGCAGTCCCATTACACATTGGCCAGTGATTGGCAGGTCAAATACACATGCCATCGCACAGATGGCATGTACCCTAGCCATGAAGTGAAGAGGGAGAGGAGGTCACCAATTGTTCATTCAGTCCAGTTTGTTCATATGATTGATTATTTTCATTGTAATGGTTCTAATGTTTAACATGCAGCTGCCAGTCAAAAATGGTACTATAGCACAGGGACATTTCCAAACTAATCATGTCCACGAAACTGAGCCAGTCCACTGTACCATAGCCATGTCAGACATGTGGCAATAGGACTGAGAAATCCCGAGTAAAAGTGGTGGTATGCAAACAATCTGCCTGAATAAGCAGAGGTAAATAAGCAACAGTGTAGTGGCAAGATGACACTCCAAGGGCAACTGGCGTGGTGTTGGGCTGGATGTCTAATGTTGGCCGAAGGGATGCTGCTATACCCAAATGCTGGTGCCAAGAATGTTTAGGAAGAGGCACATGGGTGAGCCGAACCACTCAGGCACACACACCCTCCCCTGGCACACAAACAGAAGCCCTCCCACACACAACATGCACATGGATGACACACACATGCATGTTCACTCACCGGACAATGCCTCGTAATCAGGCAGATCTCCCACGCCTTGGATCTGTTCCTCCGTGACGTAGGTCCCAGCAACCTGCTCATGTGGAGTGAGTTCTATGTCGTCTGCTGGAGACCCACCTCCAGTCACTAGAGTTGCGGCATGACTTGAGGCCAGCTTATTCTTTGCCCTGCGCTTCGGGTCATTCCAGCGCTTGTAGCAATCATTAGCTGTGCGCCTCATGATTCCAAGGGCACTTATGATGTCCTCAATGGTCTGCCAGTGTGCCTGACGTTGTGCAGGTGTGGTCTTGGATCCTGCAACAAACACCATTTCGTGGTCATGTGCGGACACATACACAACCTCCAACCCACCTGAAACATGACATTACAGAACTAAAAATTAGCTAGCCTCACCACCTGATGATGACAGCCCTCCGAACACTTGCAGGTATACAGTGTTAGCGCCACGCAAGAGTGTAGGTGCACTGCTTACAACATGGACTCCAGTTCCAAGGTGGACCGCATTGTGAAGACATGAGGAATGGACCTGCAAATATGGAGGATGAGATGGATGCAGAGGCACATATAAATACACCACGCAGTGTACAATACACCAACAATATGCACTATGAATGTATACACAGTATTGACTACAGACTGCCCACACAGCTCATGGGAGTCCAATGTCACCATGTACGTCAATGTCACTTGGGCACACCCTTTGCAAGCCCATGGAAACGGGAAGCAGGAGGGGTGTGTGTGACAAAAACCCAAGCATCTGAACCAAATCCATGACAAGCCTGCATGTGCCCAGCCACAATGCAGCGTATGCCCACGGGAGCCACACAAGGCAACACACTGTCCCAAAAAAAAAAAAAAAAAAAGAAAATAAAAATCAAAAATGGCCATTAATGGTCCCGGGGGGGTTGGGGAGACCACCCAGGAGGTCCGAGGACAGGGTGCACACCAAAACCCACCTGTGTGGATCTTGCGAAAAAAAAACACCTCCATGGGCTCATGGCCCACACGGCTACCCTATTGTGGGAGTATCACTGCTGTCGCTATTCTCACCCTGTGCAGCTGCATCCGGAGGTGGTGGCACTATGGGAGGCAGTGTCATGATCTCTGCTTCCAAAAGGTCAGGGTTTTCCCAACTCCCTTGGAAGCAGATCCATAACCCAGGTTCCGAGTGCCAACCAGTCCCAATTGGGACCTTTTGGACCCAGTCCTGGCGCCAGTGGCACCAGGCTCATAAATATGCCCAGTCCCAGCGCTGGAAGCGCCGGGCTCATAATGCTTGGGTGGATTTACCTGCAGCAGACCATGCTGCTTACTTGCCTGCCAGTTGAGTCTCTGATCCTCTTCTGTTTGGAACTACTTTTCCTGTTGGGTGGGGCAGGAGCCACTCCCTAGATTCAGAACACTGGAACTCTTCTGGAAAGCAGGAACTCTTTTCTTACCTAGGCGTGGCTGTGGAAGGAGACACCTAAGCACTACTGGAGGCTATTTAAACCACACCCGATGGATGAATCTTGCTTTGCGTTATTCTGCATCCTCAGCAGCAGAACGCTCATCGTGTCTTCTACATCTGATCCTGGGCCTAAGGAAAAAGGCTTACCATTCTGAATCCAGTCTTCAGCAACACCTATAAAGACAAGAAAGAACAGGTTAGCATTACGGTCTTCAGTGACAGCTCTTCACTTACCTGGTCCATCGGCTGTCACCAACGCCTCGCGCTGCATTCCGGCATCTGAAAGACAAAGGCTTACCTACTCTTCGTGCGCTCCAGAGGTCTTCACACTGCATTCCGGCATCTGAAAGGCAAAATCTTACCAACTCTTCGCACGCTCCGGAGGCCTTCGGCGCTGCATCCCGCATCTGAAAGACAAAACAAGGTGCGTTTAAAGACATTGGGGAACTTTAATACTCACGTGCCATTACTCCTTTCCACATCTAACCCAGTGGGTATTCCGGCACCCTGCAGCCGCCCCGAACTTGTACCTGCAAAATAAAAAGACAGAGCGCATCGTGAAGCAGGCAACAAGCGCTTACTTACGTGCTTCCAGGCGCTTCTATTCATCACACGGGCTCCATCTTCAACTCACTTCAGCCCGCCATCCGCCATCGCCGGAACCCTGCAAAACAAGAGACATCATTACTAAAGACTTTAAAGACATTAGAATTACTCGAAACTTACCGTTCGTGCAGTAAACGACGGACAGCAGTCCTCTGAAGTCAAGAGGCCTGCTCCCCTTATCCAGTGAAGAAACTGGTTACAGCACCCTGCCTCGAGGCAGATGGAGAGCACAGCATTCACTTACCTAAGGTGAGAGCGTTAACCTTTGGGGTTCTACAGGAGAAGAGAAAGGGAAGAAGAGAGAGACATTCAATAACCCAGTTCATTAATCCCACATTTTCTATCTGCAGACATCTTACCCTTCGAGCCAGACATACAGTGCACAGAGGTCCAGCCCAAAGAGCCAGCCGTGTGTTACACATCACCTTTGAAGATACGGTATACGCCCAGTCAAGACTGGCGCCTCTACGGGAATCAGGTGAGCGTTACAGGCAGCCCACGCAAGGCCCTAGTCTGTTCCTCCATGGCTGCAAGCATGCGGATGTGGTAGGTCTCGTTCTGGAGGATGAGTGTGCGGAGGTCCCCATGCAACAACTCACGGGATGCCCGGACCTCCGCCCTAGTTGCCTGCATCCCAGCTGAGAGCGTACGGGTGAGACGCTCCAGCTGCTGTTCTGTCCTTCGGTCTGTTGAAGCCTCAAGCTCAACAAGAGTCGTCCTGAGGTGAAGGAGTTCCAGCCTCAGGGCTTCCCTGTGGCCCTGGGACTCTATGGAGATGGCTTCCTGCAGAGTCGCCAGTGCCGCCCGCCTGTCCCTGTAGGACGCCAACATGTCCTCCCTGTGTGACTGGCAGATGGAGTCGGTTGCCTGCTGTAGTCGCTCCATCAGCCTTTCGGGGGGGACAATGGAAGTGGCCACCCTATCCATGGCCTGAGCCATCATCTCTGATGATGCTGCCTGTTGGGTTGCCATACCGTAAATGGATTGCTCCCATGCGGTATTGCCAGGTGGCGTACGGCCACCAGGTCGGCGGGCAACACACCTGTCTGGGGCAAGGCGAACTGCGCCTTGCTGTGCCGGCACTGCCTGAGGCTGCAGGACTGCATTCCCCCTCTGATCTGCTGGCCCAGGAACAGGATCAGATGTCGCGGAGTGTGTCCCTGCATCCGTAACCACCAAAGGCGTAGCTGCCAACACTGACATCCCCATTGAGGGTTCTAACCCTGGTGCAGGTGGGTCGGACAGAACAGAATCCCTCCCAGGAACACTCACCTGCGACGGCACGTAGGTCTCATCATCCGAATCAACACCTCAGTACAGCTCGGGGGAGGTGCAGCCAGAGACACCACTTGAGAGCACGACCTGCAGCAGTTGTGGGTTCTCACCCACCACCACACCACGTCCCTCACTGGTGGTCGGTCGGCCCTCAGACCCCTCCTGGGTCTGCACCATCTCCACAACCCCAGCAGTATCAGGTCCGTCTTCCCCTGCAAAGACATAAAAGAAAACAAATGGAAACAGGCATTAGCACCATGGCACACAATGAGGGCTGAGAGGCTACAGAAACAGTACTTGATTGACACATGTCCCACATGACTAAAACACTCCCATGCATGCACCGTCACTGCGTGTGATGGGGAGGCAGATGCCACACATTGATGACACCAAGATGGAAGATGAACACATTTGCTGCATGCTGCCTAGCAGTCCCATTACACATTGGCCAGTGATTGGCAGGTCAAATACACATGCCATCGCACAGATGGCATGTACCCTAGCCATGAAGTGAAGAGGGAGAGGAGGTCACCAATTGTTCATTCAGTCCAGTTTGTTCATATGATTGATTATTTTCATTGTAATGGTTCTAATGTTTAACATGCAGCTGCCAGTCAAAAATGGTACTATAGCACAGGGACATTTCCAAACTAATCATGTCCACGAAACTGAGCCAGTCCACTGTACCATAGCCATGTCAGACATGTGGCAATAGGACTGAGAAATCCCGAGTAAAAGTGGTGGTATGCAAACAATCTGCCTGAATAAGCAGAGGTAAATAAGCAACAGTGTAGTGGCAAGATGACACTCCAAGGGCAACTGGCGTGGTGTTGGGCTGGATGTCTAATGTTGGCCGAAGGGATGCTGCTATACCCAAATGCTGGTGCCAAGAATGTTTAGGAAGAGGCACATGGGTGAGCCGAACCACTCAGGCACACACACCCTCCCCTGGCACACAAACAGAAGCCCTCCCACACACAACATGCACATGGATGACACACACATGCATGTTCACTCACCGGACAATGCCTCGTAATCAGGCAGATCTCCCACGCCTTGGATCTGTTCCTCCGTGACGTAGGTCCCAGCAACCTGCTCATGTGGAGTGAGTTCTATGTCGTCTGCTGGAGACCCACCTCCAGTCACTAGAGTTGCGGCATGACTTGAGGCCAGCTTATTCTTTGCCCTGCGCTTCGGGTCATTCCAGCGCTTGTAGCAATCATTAGCTGTGCGCCTCATGATTCCAAGGGCACTTATGATGTCCTCAATGGTCTGCCAGTGTGCCTGACGTTGTGCAGGTGTGGTCTTGGATCCTGCAACAAACACCATTTCGTGGTCATGTGCGGACACATACTCTACAAGTGCATTCAGTTCGGCCTCATTGAAGCTGGGCTTCCTCGACGGGCCGGACTGTGTAGCCGTGTCTGGGCATCAGCCTCTACTGGACGAGCACTCTTCCACTTCCGCTTGGAAGGTGGTGGGGATCCGGAGTGTCCTGCGCCGCTCTGGACACTAGGGGCAGGAGCGTGGGATTGCACACTCAGCATGGGAGTTGGTGCAGGCATTATCTCAAGTGTGATGGTGTCAGGGGGAATGTCAGCATGATGGACTTGGACCGACACTGTCCTGGCTGGGTGTGTGAGAGGTGGGGTGGATGGAGCCGCAGCTGCCCCTGCAGCCTCCCCAGCCTGCCTATGCGGGGCAGCAGATGACCTAGCTGCCCCTGATCCACGTGGCCTGATGACACCAACGTTCACCGGCGCACGTGGCCTAGACCTGCTGACCTGGAAGTCAGCCATGGAGTCACCCTGTGCCAGGTCTGGTTCCACAGTGGGCTGGTCCAACAAGGGCTGAGCATGGATGGTGTCAGCCATGGTAACCTCAACCAGGGGAGGGGGGGCATGGGTGTCCCTGACTGCTCCTTCACACATGGGGCGCTAGGGGCACCCTGCAAGTCACGGCCACGTCCCCTACCGGATCCACCACGGCCACCACTTTTGGCTCGGCCACCTTTGCCACCCTTACGGCTTGTTCGCCTCCCAGCCATGGCACTGATGTTAGTGTGCGTATGGGAGTTGATGTGAACTATTGTCCTGGGCAATTGGGGGTCAAAGGGCTTCGGTACCAGATGGTAATCGTACCCTAGTGCTCTAGCAAGGCTGTATGTCACCCCTGGGGAAAGATGACGGGTCACGCAACGCACAGGCAGCCCAAAAAAGGGAAGTAAGGTGCACGCAACCCCTCCTAGACCGCGTGCGTGGAAAAAAAAACCTGCACTACGATGTGGCACCCAGGAACACAAGAATGAACGTATGCGTGTCACACGCAACCTAGAATGACCTCTGAAGGGGTACGCGCCACACGGGGCAAGCACAGATGTTAGATACGTGCGCGACTCACCGTCTGCCAGGAACAAAAGCGTGGAAAATATGCGCGTGTGCGCGTTGGCAACACCCCCCCCAAAAGAAGAATTGTACGCTGTCTGAGGAGACAGGACAACAGTAGTAGGGAAGCTGTTTGAGGAAACAGGCCCAGGAAAAAGATGAAAAGAGAAAAAACTGTCAGAGGTAACAGGGAGTACGGACTGGAAACGCTGTGAAGTAAATCGCGTGTGAACCGACAAGAAGTACAGATTTCACCCACTCGCTCTCCACGAAAAGCACGTACAAGGAAATGGCGTCCTACACGTACCTTTTATACACACGTCACAGACTGCATACGCAATGAGGCCATTTCCACCAATTACGCGCTTTGACACTCGGACGTGTATCTCTTCATTTTTACACGCGCCATTCTCTACAGCCATGCGCGTGACGTCACAACTGCGCATGGTGGCCTTTGGGCCAATGAAATGAAACTGCACGTCCGAGTGTCATCGCGTGTAATCGGAGGGAAGTGAGCGTACACGCGATTGGCCTGGGTACGTGTATTTCTGGGGTGCGCAGGAAGTTCCACACGCGATTGGTGGAAATCCATGTGTGCTCTGTCATCACGTGTAATGAGGGAAACACCCGCGCGCCTCACGTCACAGACGCGCTCACGCGCTAAGGGCCTTTGGTCCAATGAAATCGCATATGCGTGCTGACGTGCATACGCGCTAAGGGCCTTTCCTCGATTTACACGCAGACGTGCAGGATTTTCACGTGCCAAATCACTCCGTATCAAGCTGGCCACGCGTAAGCACATGGAAGACCATGCTCCTGCCCAAAAGGCCGAATTACTGCCCCGCAGAGCCCCGAGCAGCCTCCCACGAGCCATCTGCTGCTGCCTGCCTGCCTGCCTGCTGCCACCATGCCCTGCCATTTGGTGCCTGCACATTAGCCATTTGCAGGGGTCCATTTGCTGTGTCCACCCCTGCTGGAACAGAAGACTCCCGACTGGGATACCATCGCTCCACAGCCCAGCCCCAGGACCCAGTTGCCCACCCACTCCTGCCTCTGGGGTTGCCATGTCGGGCACTGCTACATCTGGCACCACTGGCAACCCCCGGCCAGAGAGGCAGAGGGGCACCAGCTTCAGTGCCACCGAAGTTGGTGTCCTGGTGGAGCAAGTCCTGGGGCAGTATGATGCCCTCTTCGGAAGTAAGCGCGCCAACAAGGAAGGACGGACTCGGATCTGGACGGACATCATGACTGCCATCAACGCGGAGGGGGTGGCAGTCCGCGACTACCAACATGTCAAGAAGCGCTGGGATGACTGCAGGTCCAGGACCCTGTTGAAGGCCCGGCGCCTCGTGGAGGGGGGCCGGGGCCGCATGAGTACCATCCAGAGGAGGGTCCTGGAACGCGTAGGCCCAGCGCTCCACGGCCAGATCCTTGAGAGGCAGACCTGTCTGGAGTTGAGCGGTAAGTGGCCAAGCATTGCTGTGTGAGACAGGGCATGTCGCAGTGTGCTGGTTGTCGGATACTTGCCTGTATGTGTGACATAGCCCATGTATGCATGTGTGTGTGCAGGGACGTCATGCATGTGAGACCAGTAATGTGTGAACCACACGGTTGGTGCATGTGTTCAAATGCAACATGGGTTGCCCTATGCGGAATGGCCACATGAAAGCATGCCAGTCTCTGTTCCTGGACATGGGTGAGGGATGGGTGCTGATGCCATGTACATATATGCTGTCCATGTCTGTGTGTCTGACCAGCATGTCTGTGACTTGTGAATGCCTGGGATGCATGACACATGTCTGTGGCAATGTTACGGTTCACTGATGCAGCCTAGTCATCCTTCTATCCACTGTGTCTGTGGTGTACGAGGCCAGATGGATGAAACTAGGGTGAAGTGTGTGCATGTGATAGGCATGGCACATGATGCATGTGAGTTCCAAAACAACAGTGTATGTTTAAAGAATAAATGGGACATGTATGCTAATGTCCATAGCATGCGCCATGCCTGTTACCGCATGTGTTTTACCTGCACTGAGCCATGTGTTGTGGAGGGACATGATGGAAGTGATCTTTGACAGTGCCACTCATCTGCTATTGCTTCCTGTCTAGGGGACCATTGTACAGTACCCTGATGCTTGTGTTCTATGTCTCCCTCTACACAGCGCCACGTGAAGAAGAGGGCGGAGACGGCTCTGTGGAGCAAAGCGGCAGGGATGCCCCCACAGCTTCAGTGGAAGGTGTGGGTGAGCCCCCACAGGGGCTTGCAACGGCGGAAGACGGGGTGGAGCCATCCAGGTTTGTAGTTTCCACAGAGGAGGAGAAGGCCGCTACTGAGGCGCACATGGGGCCTGCTGGGGGCATCCCTGCTGGTGCAAGTGTTGCAGTCCAGGGGCAGGGGCAGGAGGCAGCACAGGTCGCCGTGGAGGGGCCTGTGCATGTCACTGTCCCTGACACTGTGACTGCACCACCATGCACCAGCAGGGATGCCCCATCCCAGTCCCGTCCGCAGGTAGGGGGGATGTCCATGTCATCTGACTCCCCTCCACCTGCATACGAGGGGTCCCCTGGCCGTATGGAGAAGGTCCTGATTGGTGTCGCGTTGCGCACAGGTGCAATTCGTGATGAGGTGCGTGCTTCCCGGGAGGAGCATGCACGTCATCACGGAGAGCACCGTGCCGACGTGGCCCAGTTGGGAACGGCCATGGTCGGGGGTTTCCTACATGTGTCGGCCAATCTGGCGACCCTCTCCTCCTCTGTGGAGACTCTGCACCAGTCATTCTCCATGCCGTCTTCTGGCCCAGATGCCACCAGGGCCCCCTGTGGACCTGCCCCGACCAATGCAGCCGGCTCAGTGGGGATCCCATCCCTGCCACAGTCGGGAGTCGGAGGTCCAGCAGGGGTGGACACACCAGCAACTGGACCCCAGCAGATGGAGGATGTGACGGCATCATCGGGCAGGGCACGTGCACGACGGCGTCAGTGGATACCATCAGCCTGGATGCCGTCGTGCTGGCACAGGCAGTTGCGTCGGAGGCAGCGGCAGGCTCGACGTGGGAGGCATCATGGCTCGGGGCCATCAACATCAGGGGTGCAGGCATCGGCCGGAGGGCAGGAGAACCCTGGAATGGGAGTGGCTTCCGTGTGGGAGCGGTTGGACCAGCGGATAGGTGCGGAGCGGCAGCGGGCAGAGGAGGAACGGCTCACAATGGTCAGGGCGGAGAACTCCATGCGGAGGGCGCTGAGGCGGGCTGAGTGCCTCGAGTGTCTTCGCAGGGAGTTGGAGCTGGACACTGCTTTATCCCTGCGAGACCTCGGGGCCAGGGAACATGTCCGCCTCCAAGCCATTGAACAGGAGTTCGATGATGCCCTGGCCCATGACAACATCCAGTGAGCCGTTGGACTAGCCCGCTGCCCATGTAAATAGTTATGTAGTTAGTGTTAGGTTTCCTTTGTTTTTGCATTTTCTTTGGACCTTTTGGACAATGGGCCACATTTTTGTATATAGTAATTTTTTATTAGGTAGTGTTGTTAGATAGGTTTCATTTCTTTTGTTGGGATCATGGACCCTGGCTTGTTCACCTGTACATAGTTCACTGTTGGATTTTCGTTTCTTTTTAACATTTACCCATGGAGCAATGGCTTTCTATTATAATTTCACATTGGATTTTCTTTTCTGGACTGTGACTTTGGACACCATTCCTTTGGATTCTGATTTTTGGTTTTGCATTTTTTCATGGACATGCTTCTTTTTACTTTTTTTACATTCCCATTTCTGTTAGTTTATTTTTGATTCAATTCTTGTTTTCTTTAATACATATTTTTAGATCAAACTTCAATGTGTAGTATCATCTCATTGGTTTCATGCATATCAAGATACGGGTTTGGAGATTCACTGACACCCATTGGGTGTATGTGAGGGACATGTGTTTGTTTCCAAACTTGCAATTGCAGTTCTATCATGTTGTTTCCATTTCTGAGTGGGTGGATGCAATACTCGGGTGGGTGTTTTGCATTTGGAGGCTGACCATGGGGACGGGGGATCTAGATTGTGATGACATGTTGGCAGGGGAACATGAGTTGGACATGAGTGGGGGCCTGCTGGCAGGTGCCCCACGGTGCTGGGGGTGGGGGTGCAGGGGAACATGAGTTGGACATGAGTGGGGGCCTGCTGGCAGGTGGCCCACTGTGCTGGGGGGTGGGGGTGCAGGGGAACATGAGTTGGACATGAGTGGGGGCCTGCTGGCAGGTGCCCCACGGTGCTGGGGGGTGGGGGTACAGGGGAACATGAGTTGGACATGAGTGGGGGCCTGCTGGCAGGTGCCCCACAGTGCTGGGGGGGTGGGGGGGGGGTGGGAGACATGAGTGGGGGCCTGGTGGAGGCTGCCCCTGGTGGCTGGGGGGTGGGGGTGGTGGTAGACATGAGTGGGGGCCTGGTGGAATCTGCCCCTGGTGGCTGGGGGGTGGGGGTGGTGGTAGACATGAGTGGGGGCCTGGTGGGATCTGCCCCTGGTGGCTGGGGGGTGGGGGTGGTGGTAGACATGGGTGGGGGCCTGGTGGAGGCTGCCCCTGGTGGCTGGGGATGGGGGTGGTGGTAGACATGGGTGGGGGCCTGGTGGAGGCTGCCCCTGATGGCTGGGGGGTGGGGGTGGTGGTAGACATGGGTGGGGGCCTGGTGGAGGCTGCCCCTGGTGGCTGGGGGGTGGGGGTGGTGGTAGACATGAGTGGGGGCCTGGTGGAATCTGCCCCTGGTGGCTGGTGGGTGGGGGTGGTGGTAGACATGGTTGGGGGCCTGGTGGAGGCTGCCCCTGCACTGCTGGGGGGTGGGGGTGGTGGGAGACATGAGTGGGGGCCTGGTGGAGGCTGCCCCTGCACTGCTGGGGGGTGGGGGTGGTGGGAGACATGAGTGGGGGCCTGGTGGTGGCTGCCCCTGCACTGCTGGGGGTGGGGGTGGTGGGAGACATGAGTGGGGGCCTGGTGGAGGCTGCCCCAGCACTGCTGGGGGGTGGGGGTGGTGGTAGACATGAGTGGGGGCCTGGTGGAATCTGCCCCTGGTGGCTGGGGGGGTGGGGTGGTGGTAGACATGAGTGGGGGCCTGGTGGAATCTGCCCCTGGTGGCTGTGGCGTGGGGGTGGTGGTAGACATGAGTGGGGGCCTGGTGGAGGGTGCCCCTGCACTGCGGGGGGTGGGGGTAATAGGGGACATGAGTGAGGGCCTGGTGGAGGCTGCCCCTGACTGCTGGGGGGTGGGGGTGGTGGGAGACATGAGTGGGGGCCTGGTGGAATCTGCCCCTGGTGGCTGGGATGTGGGGGGTAGTGTGAGACATGAGTGGGGGCCTGGTGGAGGGTGCCCCTGCACTGCGGGGGGGTGGGGGTAATAGGGGACATGAGTGGGGGCCTGGTGGAGGGTGCCCTTGCACTGCGGGGGGGTGGGGGTAATAGGGGACATTAGTGGGGGCCTGGTGGAGGCTGCCCCTGCACTGCTGGGGGGTGGGGGGTGGGAGACATGAGTGGGGGCCTGGTGGAGGCTGCCCCTGGTGGCTGGGGGCTGGGAGTGGTGGTTGACATGAGTGGGGGCCTGGTGGAATCTGCCCCTGGTGGCTGGGGGGTGGGGGTGGTGGTAGACATGAGTGGGGGCCTGGTGGAATCTGCCCCTGGTGGCTGGGGGGTGGGGGTGGTGGTAGACATGAGTGGGGGCCTGGTGGAATCTGCCCCTGGTGGCTGGGGGGTGGGGGTGGTGGTAGACATGAGTGGGGGCCTGGTGGAGGGTGCCCCTGCACTGCGGGGGGTTGGGGGTAATAGGGGACATGAGTGGGGGCGTGGTGGAGGCTGCCCTGACTGCTGGGGGGTGGGGGTTGTGGGAGACTTGAGTGGGGGGCTGGTGGAAACTGCCCCTGGAGGCTGGGGGGTGGGGGGTGGTGGGAGACCTGAGTGGGGGCCTGGTGGAGGGTGCCCCTGCACTGCGGGGGGTGGGGGTAATAGGGGACATGAGTGGGGGCCTGGTGGAGGGTGCCCCTGCACTGCGGGGGGTGGGGGTAATAGGGGACATGAGTGGGGGCCTGGTGGAGGCTGCCCCTGCACTGCCGGGGGTGGGGGGGTGGGAGACATGAGTGGCGGCCTGGTGGAGGCTGCCCCTGGTGGCTGGGGGGTGGGGGTGGTGGTAGACATGAGTGGGGGCCTGGTGGAATCTGCCCCTGGTGGCTGGGGGGTGGGGGTGGTGGTAGACATGAGTGGGGGCCTGGTGGGATCTGGCCCTGGTGGCTGTGGGGTGGGGGTGGTGGTAGACATGGGTGGGGGCCTGGTGGAGGCTGCCCCTGGTGGCTGGGGGGTGGGGTTGGTGGTAGACATGGGTGGGGGCCTGGTGGAGGCTGCCCCTGGTGGCTGGGGGGTGGGGGTGGTGGTAGACATGGGTGGGGGCCTGGTGGAGGCTGCCCCTGGTGGCTGGGGGGTGGGGGTGGTGGTAGACATGAGTGGGGGCCTGGTGGAATCTGCCCCTGGTGGCTGGGGGGTGGGGTTGGTGGTAGTCATGGGTGGGGGCCTGGTGGAGGCTGCCCCTGCACTGCTGGGGGGTGGGGGTGGTGGGAGACATGAGTGGGGGCCTGGTGGACTCTGCCCCTGCACTGCTGGGGGGGTGGGGGTGGTGGGAGACATGCATTGTTGATCAGTACTGCAAGGTGACATGTGGGTTGGCTGGGGGGCATGCCCATGGTGGATGGCCTCCGTGCGGGACATGAGCAGGGGTGCAGGGTAGTCCCCTGTGGTGTGGGCTGCCTGCAGTGGCCGTGGAGGTTGTAGAGCGAACACCTGGGAGGACCCACACGGCCAATTCACGTGTAGTACTCCCAAGAACACCTGAAATACACGTACTCTGCTGAAATCGCGTGTGGAACTTCCCGCGCACCCCTGAAATACACGTACCCTGCTCGCACGGGGCCAATCGCGTGTGGAACTTCCCGCGCACCCCTGAAGTACACGTACCCTGCTCGCACGGGGCCAATCGCGTGTGGAACTTCCCTCGCACCCC
Source organism: Ambystoma mexicanum (assembly GCF_040938575.1). Classification (NCBI taxonomy): domain Eukaryota; kingdom Metazoa; phylum Chordata; class Amphibia; order Caudata; family Ambystomatidae; genus Ambystoma; species Ambystoma mexicanum. Next base: position 260,564,326 of record NC_090940.1, read on the forward strand.
TGAAATACATGTACCCTGCTGAAATCGCGTGTGGAACTTCCCGCGCACCCCTGGAATACACGAACCCTGCTCGCACGGGGCCAATCGCGTGTGGAACTTCCCGCGCACCCCTGGAATACATGTACCCTGCTCGCACGGGGACAATCGCGTGTGGAACTTCCCGCGCACCCCTGAATTACACATACCCTGCTGAAATCGCGTGTGGAACTTCCCGCCCACCCCTGAAATACACGTACCCTGCTGGAATCGCGTGTGATACTTCCCACGGAACCCTGTAATACACGTTCCCCGCTTGGCGTTTGCTGTTTGCCAGCCCTGTGAACTGGTCCAGGGTTAGCGCAGCCCTTTGCGATTATTTGCGGATTTTGAAGGCTTTTCCTTGCGCGAGGGCGTTCTTGGGGGCGTAACTGTCGATGCTGTAGGGTCGCTGCGCCACGCTGCGCCACAGCTGGTTTTGGATGCGAAAATCCATGAATACGCTGTGCGCGGAAATTGATTTTAGCGCACGCGGCTGGCACAGACATTCGCACGGGCATGCTGTGCGACAGTCGCGTGCGCCACTTTTGTGCGATTTTCTATGAATTACCCTGTTGATGTACATGTTCCCCTTTTAACTCGGCTGGTGGGTCCGCCACAATGTTGTTGGGGCACTTGGTGCCATATAGTGGATATGTCCTGGGCGGATAGCTCATCGGCAACGTGTTCGCCCTGGAAGCAAGATGACATGAAGCAACACAGGTTCGATTCCTGGGTCCACGCTTAGAAACCTCTGGGTATTGAAGCGTGTTATAAATACGCAACTAAGAGAAAAAAAAACAATTACGCAACTAAAAAAAACAATTCATGTAACAGCGCCTCGATACCCGTGAGCTGCGTGAGCGCTTTAAACATGCAAATAAATAAATAAATAAAATTGTTGAAGCATAAACCTCATTACTGTAGCCCAGGAGTCTGCAACCTTTCACTATCCAGATATTTTGGACTGTGACTCCCATTAGCACTAACAGGAAAAGTCAGTGGTCAGGGACCATGTGCATTGTGGTATAACACATTTGGAGTGCCACAGGTGGCAGACGCCTGTTGCAGCCATATCTCCTTGATGATACAGATGGTTAAAGTGCAAGGCCTTGAGAAGCACATACATATTTCCTCATAGAATGACAGGGGATGAACTACTCAGTGAAAAGGAAAAAGGCTTCATCTTATCTAGCCAAATGGAAGGCTGATGACATTTTCCTCCAAGAGACACCCCTGTTAAGGGTAAATATTGATTATATCCTAAACTAAAAGTTGAATGAAGACATCTGCAGCTGCATTGTAATTAATGTAGAGGTATCAGCATTCTATTTCAATGAAACTTGTATTATTCCCTTAGTAAAATCATCACAGACACTGACAGGCATAATGTCCTACTGGACATGTTGATAGAGGCAGCACCTTTGATCATAGGAAATATACCTATGCACCCAACAACTCCTTGCAGGCCTTTTTTGATAACCTAGTTGCAAACCTAATGGGACTTTAAGTTGACACATATATATTGTGGGAGATTTTAAACTAGTGAAAATAATAAAGTTGTGCAGGTCTTCAGGATGAAGGGTGTCAGACAGAGGGTAACCGAGATTGGTAATTAAAGCAAACATTACATTTAGGTTCCCATGGAGAGTTCTTCACCATGATGAGAAAGATGTCATCGCCCTCACAGCACTGTATGGTTCTCTCTCATTGAGTGATTTATTTTTGATATCTCAAACACTAATCATCTCTCCTTCCAAATATATCAGTCAGCCAGAATACTTTATGTCAGCAAAACTCCATTAAAGAGAGCACACTCAACTGTGGGTTGGGGTATATTGAGACTGAGCACTGTGTTGGTAACAGATGATAGATTTTTTAAATTTTATGAAGGACGAAATCAAACATTTACTGGATAAGAATACTGGATCAGTGGATGATGTATTCACACTTTGGGAGGTACTTAATGCACTCTATTTAGGGAGTATCACAAACTGGCAATGAATCCTCATTCTGAGAAATTAAAATCCCTCTTCTCAATTGAACCAGTTGTTTGATGAGAGGAGTTTAATGTCCCAGTCTATGTAGTCTCTTGAATTCAATAAGGTATTTGGTAACATGTCTATAATGATGTCCGCTCGCTGTGTTTGATTCTGGGCTCAATGCCATCTTGCCAAATAATGCTAATCTGAAAACCTGGAAAGAAACATACATATTGTTATACACTTTCCTCATCCTAAACTCTCATGTGAAACTGTTGGCAAAGATCTTGCCCGTAGGTTAGATGGTATAATGTCCGGTCTTGTCCACAAAAATCGGCAGGTTTTATGAGAAAGAGAAAAGGGATTGAAAACATGAGGGAACTCATTGCCTTGATCAATCACTGCAAGATGAATCCCTTGCCCCATGTGATTGTGCCAATAAATGTCAAGGAAGAATTCAACAAAGTTGGGTTGAGCTGCTTGTCCTCTGTACTTGAAAAAATGCAGGTTTAGTGGAAATTCAAAAATGGTTAAAGGCACTACATACCAGCCAATAAAGATGCAACTCCCCCAACATTGTGATTTCCGAAAGCTTCAAATAGACTGGAGTACTAGACAGGAATTCCCACTTTCGCTTTATCTTTCCTTTCTTGCAATGGCGCCACTAGCTGCTTCACTACATTCTGAAACAACAATTGAGGGCGATAGCCTTTAATAATTCCTATTCTAAAACAGTGCTTTATGCAGATGATTTGCTTGTCCTGTTGTCTAATCCCCCGATATTGTGCCAAGTGCTTGTTTGATCTCATATTAATTTTGTGTCATAATGTCAAGGTCATCAGCTCCAAAAAATAGGTATTCCCAATGTTTGACTGTCTTGATGTAAAGTGGGCAGAAGACTCCTTCACTTACTTAGTGATTCAAGTAAGTAGGGATGCAAGCCAATTGGAACAACTGATCCTATACAAATGTGTCTCAGTTTACAAGCCAGAGGATAAACTAAACTTCAGTTTGCGGGGTAGAATAAATGCTATCAAAATGATCCTACGACCCAGACTTCTTTATGTCTCTGGTGTGTCACCGGCACCTCTCCCCCATTGCATGGAGCACATTGATATTGAGAAATGCTTTTAGATTTTGTGGGGGGATTATGGTAATGAAGAAATCCCTGTAGCAGTTGTGAAATAGGAGGATATGAAGGAGTAGGTTAGATTCCCCAATGTATGCAGATACCACAGGGCCTTCTCTCTGTACTCTCTTAATGATTGGCCCTGGATGGAAGTCAAAGGGAATTTAGGTATGGGGGAAAATATTTGTACAATCAGGGGTTTAATTTTGGGACAATACAGCACTCTATGGTAATAACAGAAAATATTCACTGGAAATCTCTTTCACACATGGTCATTTTAGTTATCAGGAATGTTTGGTTTGAAGAAAAAGGTTGTCCTTTGACTTTTTAACATTTAAATACAAACTAGAAGGTATACAAACAAAGCAGTATGCTGCATTGTCATCAGTGATCTTCTGTTCATGTTTTTACAGGTGGAGGTTCTCCACTCTCCTGTCTCTATCAAGTTACTGCTCCTTTGTCTGCATCCTCTCTGAACCATATTTTTCAAAGCAAGCGGCAGAAGAGTCAACTGGTAAAACTTTGAGCCTGATTCATGGAACGCAATGAGTTTCCACGCAAAATGGCTGGGGTGCGTCTGGGGTTAAGCAATGAGTTTCCACGTGATTCGGCTGGGGTGCATCTGGGGTATGCAATGAGTTTCCATGCGATTCGGCTGGGGTGATTCTGGGGTATGCGATGAGTTTCACGGGATTTGGCTGGGGTGCTTCTGGGGTACGCACTGAGAAACCCCATGCGTACCCCGGACGCACCCCAGGCAAATTGCGTGGAAACTCAGCACATACCCCGGACGCACACAAGCCAAATCACGTGGAAACTCCATGTGTACCCTGCGAGACTCGCACATATCTACTGGAAGCTGACCCCTCCTGATGGGACAACCACACACTAGCCTACATCACATGTGACCACACCCTGGAGGCAGCCAACATCACATGGGACCCCCATCACCCGTGACCACACCCTGCAGGCAGCCCACACCACATGGGACCCTCCAGCCCCCATCACCTGTGACCGTACCACGCAGGCATCCCACACCACATGGGACCCCCACCATCACCCTTGACCACACCCCACAGGCAGCCCACACCACATGGGACTTCCTCATCACCTGTGACCACACCCGGCAGGCAGCCTACACCACATGGGACCCCCTCATCACCCATGACCACACCCCACAGGCAGCCCACACCACATGAGACCCCCCATCACCCATGACCACACCCCACAGGCAGCCCACACCACATGGGACACCCCCATCACCCTTGATGGCAACATGCAGGCAGACCCCACCTCATGCCCCCCCACCACCTGTTACGGCAACCTGCAGGCAGGCAGGCCGCACCTCATGTCCCCTTCAACACCTGTGATGGCAACCTGCAGGCAGGCCCCACCTCATTTCCACCCCAACACCTGTGACGGCAACTTGCAGGCAGGCCCGCCTCATGTTCCTGCCTCCACCACCACCAACACCTGTGACGGTAACCTGCAGGCAGACAGGCCCTGCCTCATGTCCCCCCCAACACCCGTGACAGCAACCTGCAGGCAGGCCCCACCTCATGTCCCCCCTCCAAAACCTGTGATGCCAATCTACAGGCAGGCAGGCCCACCTCATGTTCCCCCCAACACCTGTGACGGAAACCTGCAGGCAGGCAGGCCCTGCCTCATATCCCCCGACCACCATCACCTGTGATGGCAACCTGTAGGCAGGCAGGCCCTGCCTCATGTCCCCCCCAACACCCGCGACAGCAACCTGCAGGCAGGCCCCGCCTCATGTCCCCCCCAACACCTGTGATGGTAACCTGCAGACAGGCAGGCCCGCCTCATGTTCCCCCCCAACACCTGTGACGGCAACCTGCAGGCAGGACCCCCATACTGGACACCACCTGCATGATGGATGCTGACATAGTGACACAGGTTCATTCCAATGATGGTTTGTTCATGAACTTGCTTGCTGTGTACTGACCCCACCCTTAACCTCCTCCTCAGGTAAAAGTAATCTTCCTCAAATGAAAAAAACAGTGTCAGCCCAAAAAAGGGCAAAATCCAAAATTAGGTCCATGTCCTAAATGAATATCCAAATGAAAATCGCAAATAAAAAAAGAATCCATTACATCATGGGTAACACAAACAAAACAATAAATAAATCCAACTATGTACAAGTAGTAAACACTATTTCAAAACACTCCACAAAATGTCATCTCAAAAAATAACTATTTACAAAAAGTGCAGCACAGTCCAAAAACTCAAAAAAAAGGGAAAAACAAATTAAACTTACACCTAAATAACTGTATACAATGGCAGCATGCTAGTCCTTCTCCTCACCATGCTCCCCCATAGTTTCCACCAGGGCATCATCGAACACTGCGTCTACTTCCACTAGGCGGACCTCCGCTTCCCCCTCGAGGGCTTGCAGGGACTCCAACATGCTCCTCTCAAACTCCCTGCAAGTCTTCTCAAGGACCTCAGCCCGCCTCTCTGCCCAACACAGTGTAATCTCTGCCCTGGCTAAGGTGAGTCTAGCCTCCCGTGCCCGCTGCCACTTTTCCCCGATCTGCTGGCCCAAATGCTCCAACATGATAGACACCTCGGCTAATCCAACTTCGACTCCCGACTCTGGCAGGGATGTGATCTCCACCAGACTGGCCGCCGGGGTTGGGACAGGTAAACAGGGAGCCCTGGTGATATCTAGGTCAGACGACGGCAGGGAGGATGACTGGCACACTGAGGAGGAATACAAGTAGGGGGTCACATAAGTGGCCATCCCACACACCTATTGCGAGACCAGGAAATGTGCTAGCCAGTTGAAGAGATGGCAGACCTCATCCTGATGACATGCAAGTCCCCGATTGGCAGCCTGCACATCATTACGGATGGCGCCTGTTCGCCTCATGACACCGGCTAGCACAGGCTCCACCCTGTCCCGAATGGTGACATACACAGTTATTGATGTTTCTGTTTGCGTGGAAACATCTGCCACCTGCGGATGGGTCCGGCCTGAGGCATTCTCGCAGGTGCATACTGATGCAATCACAGTCCCAGGGGCAGGAATAGGCACAGGCCCCTCCACGGTGCCCTGCACTGCTTCCTGACCCTGAGCCTGGACTGCAGCAGTCACACCCACATCATCATGCCTGCCGGACCCTATGGGCTGGGCTGATGCGGCCTCCTCCTCCTCCCCTGCCAACCTGGATGCCTCCCCATCATCTTCCGCAGTGTCTTGCTCCTGTTCGGGCTCCCCTTTCCCTCCCACTGCCGAGGAGTTCACAACCACCTCCGCCCTCTTGGACCTACCCTCAGCAGCTGGGGCTGTTGCCTCGGACGTGGCACCAGTCTCCTCTCTCCCTGAAGATGACAGTACCTGGGAGTGTGACTGGGCCTTGCATCTGTGCCTGGTGGAGGCATCCATGCTGCCTTGCTCCACAGCGCCTTCTCCGCCCTCTTCTTCCATCATCGCTGTGGATAGGGAGACATTGAACACAAGCATCAGGGTACTGAACATATGTCTGTTTGTCACAAAGCAGATGTACATGAGTGGCATTGTTAAAGGTCACAACCATTATCACCCTCCACGATACACAAGTCAGTGCAATCAACACACATGCACAATCATGTCTGTCATTCACAACAGACTATCACATCCTTGCACAAGCCACTGTCTGCACCTCAAAATTGTGCATTTACCTCACATGCCTCATGGCACATACACATCTCACTCACACACATCAGCTGACAGTCATGAACAGGCCATGGAGCTAGCACGTCAGAGTGCACAAGGGGTCGATTTGGCAGCTAGAGTCAATCACATAATCTAATGCTCAAGCGACATCCATCCTGGAGTGTTGGCCAGTCACACACTCACTCTTCATGCATGTCCATGATGTTGCCAAAAGCACACATGTGTGACACCTCTCACATGGTCAAGTCCAGACACATGAAATTAACCATGTGCACATCGTTACATGCTGCACACTCCAATCATACATCAATATGCACATGCACTATGGTGAACAAGTAATGTTTTGTGTTGCTGGGTGCCACAGCATACTGTGTTACATTTTTACTTTACATGTGGGTAAAAGAGGGGTCACGTACACATAATTTTAGTTTTTGGGGTGCCTGTGCATTACGCAGCATGTTTATTTTTCCCCAGGGGTTACATTGAGCCTAGCAAGAGCACGCTGGTATGTTTAACATCACATAAACTGTCCTCTGACCATCCAGATACTACTCCCAGAACCATTCAGAGAGTTAACGTATCTACAACCACACCTTCCCCTAAGACAAAAAACACTAGCACCCTATCACTATGTGGGTCACTAAGTAATGCCAGATCCATGGTGGCCCACGCTACCGAGATCGCCGACACACTCACCAACGAGAATCTGGACCTAATGGCCATAACAGAAACATGGCTCCATTAGGCTGCAGGACCTGCCCTCATGATAGCTGTACCAGATGGATACCAGATACCCAGAGCAGACAGACCCAATGCCAGAGGTGGCGGTTTAGCCATTATACATAAAACCAACCTAGCTCTCAGGCTTGCCAATGCTCCACCCAACCAATCCTGCGAGACCCTCACTGCCAAACACCACCTATCCAACAACCGGACTTTAGCCAGACACGTGGTCTATAGACCTCCTGGACCACTTGGCTCTTTCGAAGATGACCTAAACTGCATCCTAGCCAATAATACCAAAGACCATTCGCAAATATTGCTTATGGGCCACCTTAATCTCGGATTTAACGATAATGACGATAAACATGCTCACTCGGTTGCTGCTATCCTAAAGGACTACGGCCTGACACAAAATGTCACCTCTCCAACACATATCAAAGGAAGAAACTTAGACTGGGTTGCTGATTTAAACTGCAATATTACTATTACAAACACCATACCACAACCGTGGACCGACCACTTCCTAGTCACCTTCTCTGCCTCTCTGGACCTTATCCGCCCTAATACTATAGTCATGGCACCTTCCCTCCCTACTAGGAGCATAAAGGACATCACAGCAGAAAAGCTACTACCACATCTCCTCCCTGACCTCAATAGCCCACCCAACAACACAGATCCCATCGTACTAGTCGAAATCTTCAACCTTACCATGACCAAAGCTTTAGACATTATTGCACCAGTCAAAACTCGTAAAAGCAAACAGAAAGCCCACCTCAATGCATGGTTCACACCCCAATTGAAGGAATTAAGGGCACAAAAACACAAGCTACAATCCATTTGGAATCACTGGCCCACTGAAGAAAATAAGCTTTGACTAACAAACCTTTCTAAACTGTACAAAAAAGAAATAATTAGCACAAAAAAGGACACTTTCAACAATAGAATATCAAAGACCAAATCAGACACCAAGGAACTTTTTCGCTATCCTCCGTGAAATGGAATCTCCCATACCACAGGTGGATAACACTCCCAAAGATAAACTATGGTGTACTGACATTCAAAATGCCTTATCGAACAGAATTACATCCCTCCAGATCAAAATTACAAAAAAGAAAGACTCTCTGCTCCTCCCAGCAGAGACTATACCCCAACAGCAACCATCTCCTCCCACTCAGGACTGCACCACCCCTCAATTCAGCTTCATGAAAGTCTCTATTATTGAAACAGAAAAAATAATTCTCTCGCTCAAACCCTTCAACTGCAAAGGAGATAGCTGCCCACCCCAAATTATAAAGGATGCAGCTAGAGATCTAGTCCCCTTCATCTCTAAGCTCATTAATGCCTCGTTCACAACTAACCTAGTGCCAAACAACCTTAAACGCTCTTGGGTACTCCCTCTGCTCAAAAAACAAACTCTGGACCCTTCCATCCCAACTAATTACAGACCTATCACTACAGTCCCCTTCTTACTCAAAATCCTGGACAGAGTAGCATACTTACAAATACAGGACCACCTAGAAACCAACAACCTTCTAGGAACTCGTCAGTCCGGATTCCGCCCCCGCCACGGCACAGAAACAGCCTTGATCGACCTCAAGACTCAAATTGACAAGCTAAAGTACAAAGGGAACTCAGCTATGCTACTTCTCCTTGGCCTATCGGCGGCTTTTGACCTAGTGGACCACACGGTCTTATATAACTACCTCAGGGCAGCCGCCCATTTCTGAAGTGATGCCACAACATGGGTTCAATCCTTCTTAGGAAACCGCACCATGAGAGTCTTCTCCCCTCTCGCAGCCGCAGACCCCATTCAAGTCCCCTGCGGGGTACCTCAGGGATCTTGCGTCTCCCCCACTATTTATGACATATTTACTAAGCCCCTGTTCGACAAGTTGGACGGACTGGGTGTCACCTACACCAATTACGCAGATGACACCCAGATCCTCATCCCCCTCTCGGGCAACTTCCTGGAGGACTCGGCCTTAGTAAATAAGACTATACCACCTCATTCAGGCATGGATGGCATCTCATGGCCTCTGCCTGTATGACGACAAAACTGAGCTCCTAATCCTAGGCTCTGAGATGGCCGTAAAAAAACTCGACCCCAACTACACCACCTCCAATATCGGCAACAATGACATTAAAGTGGTACCTGCTGTTAAAACCCTTGGCTTCTATCTCGACTCTGTGCTTTCCCTCAAGAAGCAAGTCAACTCACTAGCATCCTCCTCAGCAAATACCTGCAAACTGATCCGAGCTTGCAGACCATTCCTCTCTGAAACCAGCCACATCACCCTAGCCAACACACTCATACTATCAAGACTGGACTATTGCAACAAACTTTATGCGGGCTCCAATAAGTATATCATAGACAAACTACGACGACTCCAAAACAATGCCTTAAGAGCAGGTCTCAATATCCCCAACAAGGGTCCTGGGGCAGCTGTGTCATCTGCTACCCCTACCAGCCAGGGTTAGGAAGCTGCAGGGGCAGCTGTAGCACCCACCACCCAGGCTCAGGGTCACAGAGCCAGCTGTGTTGTGGTCCAGGCACAGGTCCAGAGGGACCCATGTGCAGTAGTCCCTGTCTCGAAGGGGAAGGCATGTGTTGGGGAAGTGGTGGCCACCTGCACACAGGTACGGATACCTGCAAGGCAACCTCCTGTCCAGACATTGGTGGATGATGCCATGGCCCAATCCACCAGTGCACCAGACGCTACTGACCCAAGTGGTACCATCAACTCAGGGTCTGCACCGTCTTGCAAGAAGGCAAAGCATGCAGTAGCGGGACAGGCTCCAAGGCATGGCACAGGAGACCCACACGTCACAGAAAGAGGAGCTTCAATGATGAGGAGCTCAAGATCCTCATGGACTACATGCAGGAACACGAATGTGACAGGCTGGTGCGGGCAGGGAGCACACATACGCATGCTCAACTTATGGCCCACTGGCAGCGCATCACTGATCTAATCAATGCCTTGGGCAATGAGAGGCGCACAGCTTCTGAGGCATTGAAGCATTGGAATGAACTCCGACGCAGAGCCAAAGAGAAGTTGTGTAGCGCCTATGCCTCTACTCTGGTGACTGGAGGTGGGACAGCACAAGAGGATGATGAGCTCACTCAACATGAAGAACAAGTCAGTGATATGATTGATGTGGAGCAGATTCAAGGTGTGGGAGACTTGCCAAATTATGAGGACATGTCCGGTGAGTGGTGATGCGTATGCATCCATGACATGTGTATGTTGCTTGGATGGATTGCTGTGATTGTCCTGTGGTTCTGCCTGTATTTACATGACTGCCATGGGTGGGGATGTCATGGTGGACTGACACGTGCTTGTTGTCCTGTAGACTGCATGCATAAGATGTGCTGCACACCGTGACACTCGTCCTCACCACAAATTATCATCCCTTCCATGTCACTCTCTGTGTAGCCTCTCGTGGGACTCTTCCTGCTCCAACCTGTGATGGCGGGTAGCCTGTGTTGATTTTCCACTCCACACTCTCCTTCTGTACTCACATCTGTGATGTCTCTGAGAGGTCACCCTGCCAGATGCACCTCCTCAGAGGTATTCTTCCTTTCCTCTCATTACCCCTGCAGCTCACTGTCTACAGAGGACTGGTCTTGCATATGGTGGGCTACTGCAACAGATTCTTACTAGATTTTGGTGGTTGAACTCTCTTGCCTCTGCTACTCATCCAGACCAGGACTGTGGGAAGTGTCCTTTTGGGTTGGGGCCAGGGATTGTGTCTCCCTCAGACTGTGATGATGCTACTGTCTCCCAGTGGCTATGACTGTTCTTTCCTGAACCTGATGCATTGTCCACAAGTCCTTAGGTGTCCTAGGGACAATATTACTTCAACTGCAACTTAAAGATTTGCTTACATGTCATAGGGCCTCATTACAAGGTTGGAGGTAGCCATGGCACTATTAGCGCCATGGCTGCCTCCAAACTCTTTCCGACTCCGCCCTGGTGAATGGAGCAATTACCGGTCCATTCCAAGGTTGGCGGGACAAGTAATTCCCCATTCACCAGGGCCCTTCCCCATTCCCATTTGAGCCCCCATAGGGCTCAATGGGAATGGGGAAGGCTCTAATAACGGTACCGCAAATTGCAGTACCTTTATTAGCTCCAGAGTCCCTTTGCGGGTCCCGTCCTTAACGCCACCAGGCGTTAAGGGAGGACCCGCAAAGGGAACTCATAGTAGGACGGTAAGGGATTACCGACACCAGTGCCCTTACTGGTGCCGGTAATCCCTTACCGCCGGTCTCGTAATGAGGCCCCTAGTCTTCACTCATCGATTTCACAATCACACTTGGTGATTAGCTCCTCATTGCAATTAGTTGGTGGTTGATGTCTGTCTGGCTGGGTCCTCCCTCTGGTACAGCCTCCCTGGCTCAATGGAACTGGAGGTGAACCTTCTCCATGTATGTAAACACATATTTTGCTACCTCATGTGTTGTACTTATTCTCCTCCTCTCCCCTGCTGGAATCCATGATGGCTGAGATGATGCACTAGTGACCTGGCTACAATCTGGTCTCCCACACGGTCCTCTGAGCCTACGTTTTCACCCATGCACTGCATTCCAGCCATCCACCCTACTTGATGTGTGTTTACTGTATCCCTACAACCCACTACCACCACTTCACACCTGACGTGTGCATTTGCCCTTCCACTACCAACAGGTCACAACATTTGCATTACTGGTGACGTATTCATGTTTGAAATTGAGGGCATTCACATGTTCTGCACTGCCCCCTCTCATTTCCAAACCCAAGTATTCCCTTCAACATGCCTACTCACTGGCGTGATGTCAATGTGACCTCGCATCATGATATCACTGTGCTTGTCTTCACTCTACTCTGACACCCTAGCATCGTTGCGCATTGTGACATTTGTGTATTTTGGTTTTGTGAGTACATTGTAATGCAATGTCACAACTGTTGTACATGGCTCTGGGACTGTAGTCATCAGGTTCCATCTCATGTTGTTTGGCAGTTCATGCATGGTTATGCGGCATCTGTGTAATGTACTTCAGGTGCTTGTGTGTGAAACAGGTGCTATTCACGATGCACAATAGGTGTTGTTGAGCCCTTGATCACACATCCATGGCTGCATTCATAGTTCCCTTCCCTTCCATTTACACTGCATAAATGTGTGTTTTTTTGTGCCATGAGTGACATGGCAGGTTAATGTGTTTCATGTGAACATTGCGGTAGCGGTGTGAGTGGTACATGCAATTAACATGGGTCTTCATTTCCTTTTCTGTCCATGAGCAGGTGATGAGTCACTTGATGCAGAGGATGAGGGGGCGGTGGTACAGGATACTGAGCAGCTACCAACCACCAGTGGAGGATGTGGTGTGGCAGCCCATGAAGATCCACTAATGCGGCAGTCCATCCTGGCACTGACTCAGTCAGACTCCACCTCTGATGATTCCTTTGGATCTGGTGGTGAACCAGATATGGCTTCCTCAACAATGTCACAGGTGAGTGGATCAACTGTGGGTGCTGTTGTGTCCCAAATGTCTGCAGGGGGTGAAGACCCCTCACAGGGCCAGTCAGTGTTGTACATCAGTCTGTGGTGGTTACGGATGCAGGGTCATGTTCCACAATATTGGCTCCTGGTCCTGGGACAACTGATCAAGGGAGGGATGCAGTCCTGCAGCCACAGACAGGCCCATTACATCAAGGGCCAGGTTCCCTTGGGCCTGCCAGACATGTGGTTCACCAACGCGGTGGCCGTGTGTCAGCTGGCAATATTGTGTGGGAGCAGTCCATGTATGGTGTTGCACGGCAACAGGGGGCTTCCTATGAGATGTTGGCTCAGGGCATGGAAAGAGTGGCCAATTCCATGATGCCCCCAGAAAGGCAGGTGGAGCTCCATCTGCAGGCAATGCGGTGCACATGCTGTTCACACAGGCTGCACATGGAGGCCAGCAACAGGATCCTACGGACGGAACTCCGAGCTCTGCAGGCATTCCTGGCTGCAGAGGGTCATGCACACAGGAACGCCCTGAGGGAAGAGTATAGGTCCCTCAGAATTACGCTGACTGCACTTGAGGAAGCCTGCAGTAGACAGTCTGAACAACAGATGCAACAGTTGACTCATACCATCACAGAGGAACTATGTGCATCCGGTGAGGTGTTGCATGGGGACCTCCAAGCCATCATGTTGCAGATGCGAGCATATCAGTTCTGCATGGCCGAGGCCATGGAGGACCAGGCCATGGCTTTGCATGGTGATCCTCCCTAGTAAGTAACTTACACAGATGCACTGGGCTTCCTTTCTATCTGTTGACAGTCTCAGGTCCGGCCTGTCTATACACCCCTAGTTGGAATCATGATTGTATGTCCAGTGCATGGTTACTATCCCTTTTTGTTTGTACATTGGGATCCATCCTTTGATCATGTTCCAGCTTCATGTATTGGCTTTCCTATCTGTATTATCGTTGACCTTCGGTCTGTATGTGCTTCCCTGCCCACGTTAGTTATCAGGGCCACCTAAAATGATGGAAGGGTGGCATGTGCAAGCTACAACATGTTGAGGCACTTGTGCAATTATGATTGGTCACTTTTAGACATATTCACTATTCTGGCCTGTGTATTTGGTATGTTGTACTACCTAATTGGTGTCCCTGTGTACATTGATAGTTTGATGTGTGAGAGTGACTTGTTTATGAACTGGTTCGGTTGATTGTTGAGCACTTTGTGACAGTGAAGTTGAGTGACGGCCTTTGATTTACAGTTTTGACATTGCATGCCATGGCAACGTGTGGCGAACAGGTGACATGGAGTGTGGGATTTAGAGGTGTACTTTGCCATGGTGTTAGTGACATGCTACATCTTCCATGTGCTACTTTTGTGCACACCAGATTGAGTTGGTTTAAGTTCTAAGGGATGCACACAATTTGGCACTTCCAAGGACAGTTTCTCATGGTGGTAAGGTTGGGACAGATGATTATCCCTTTGTCATCATCAATTGTCACCTGGAATGTGCCAGGCCTTTGTGCACTCCACAGGGTATGGATTTTAGTTGAAAAATTGTACCACAAGCTGGGTTCGGGCAGTCTCGCCACATGCCCTTTCCCCTCCCAAGCGCAGCCACCGTGCATGTGGTTGGGGATATGGGGGCACCACCATGTCCACCAATATGCCACGCTGTGTTGTAATGTTGTGTAGGACACATGCTGCCACAGTGATCCTGCACACTACTGGTGGTGCATATAGTAGCTCACCACCAGAGTGGTCAAGGGAGCGGAAGCGTGACTTTAAACTCTGAATGTGCACTCCACTATGCCCCTAGTTGCAGTATGTGCTGCATTGCATCTTAGCTGGGGTGGTGTGGTGGGGTTCCGTATAGGTCTACATGTAGGTGCTCAGAGGGTAGGCACTGTCCCCTGGGGAGATGAGACGTGTTATCAGTGGTGTGGTTTTGTCTGTGTGAGTCATGCATGCATTTGCTGGGCCATTTGTACTCACCAATGAGTCATGTGTCGCCATGCCTGCCAGCTTCCAGGGCCCATTGTAGGGGTGACATTCTGAATATGAAACTGTCATCGGTGGACCCTGGACAGTTTGCATATACAGATGTAATGATTCCCTTGGCATCACACACAACCTGCATGTTGACAATTGTGATAGATGTGCTCTGTGGCCCTAGGTGGGCGTAGGGCCACATGGGTGAAATCAATGGCACCAAGCACTTTAGGGAAATGTGCCACCCTGTAAAAGTCCTGGACCATGGCCTTGCTTTCTGTGGGTGTTCTGGGCATGTATATGTGCCTGCGGACTGAGGGGCGTGCAGTCATGATAGCCAACACCTGGTATAGGCAGCGTGACTGCATGGCCTGTGAGATGCCCCCGACAATGGCAGTTGTCTGCTGAAATAACCCAGTGGCCAATAAATTGCAGTACATTGAGCACTTTCTCCAAGGGTCTCAGTGCTTTGGAGCACAGGTTGGGTGATGTGAGGTCATCTTACCACTCCGTGACCAGGTCTAATATGATATGAGGTGGAAACCTATACCTGACATAGACCTGGACATCAGGCATCCCGAAAAGGCTGGTCCTGGGTAGAAGAATGTGTGCCCTGGCTATCTTCCTCCTTCTGCGGTGTCCCATGAAAAATGGTACATTAATCGTAGCTGTGTACGCGCGTTGGCTTTTGCGCATACTTTTTATGCATTGTTTCTAGTGCGCAGTGAAGCTTACGGCAGCTTTTGCGTGGCGGATGTGTTTCCAGATTAGCGTGTCTTTTTCCACGTGCCGGAGAACCCTGTTCAATTCCATGAATACGTGTTCTTAGCATGCGTGTGGGCGTTGCAAGTATTTTACTGTGGGACTTCCCATGTATTGCCCACATTTACACTTCTTGATCCCCATTCCAAGTGTTCCTCCCCCTTTTTAGGTGACTGCGCTAGACGGCATGCGCTTTCACTGGGCGCCTCACGCAAAGCATTTGTGGTGTCGCAGTGACGTGTTGGAGCCACGCAAATTCAGCGCAGGTCTAGGGTAAGTCGCGCACAAAGTGTTCCTTGAATCACCCAACAGGTGCTTGCGCGCATTTTGCGCACAAGCGCCGTTTTTCCTCACAATTTTATTCCATGAATCAGGCCCTAAGTGTCCCATCTCTTACGCCACCATGGTGGGTGGAGGGAATTCAGTAGTAACATTAATTATAAACATCATAACAAACAAAACCACAGCCTACATGTGAGAGCAATGAGTCAGTTAGTTCTAAGTAACAGGCCACCAATATGTGAATGTGCTACATCCATGAATGCATCTGATCATAATTCTTTGTAAAGGCCTCAGCTTTTTCCTGGCAGGATAACATATGGATCTGACCACTGATTGCCAGATTAAAGGTGGCAGGATACACCATGCAGTAGGAGAAACCCATCTTCTTAATCATTTTCTTTGCTTCTAAGAAATGCTTCTAAGAAAAGTGTCCTCTGATCCACTACTGCCTTACGCAAGTCCTTAAAGGACATAATCTTCGATTTCTGGATACCCCAAGTGACAGTTTGCGGCTCCTGCACAATTCCGGCAACCAATTCCTTAACTGGAAACAATAGGGAATTGATAATAAATGGATAAGAGTGCTGAACTTCTGCTGATTTTGGCGCAAGGGAGAAGTGGGCCACGGTGGAGGATTTGGGGAAGCACTTTCTGTAAACAGTCTATAGGTTTGCCTTTCTCCACCTTGTCAGGAAAAACAGAAAGGCACATGTTATTGCACACAGAGAAATGTTCCTGTTGAAAGACCATGTCAGTTTGAAATTGGGCTGAAATGGTTTCCACTCTTTGTTTCCAGGGAAGAAATGCTGTAATCTAATATAGAAACTCTGTACGGATGCTCCTCAGCTCTTTGCATCCGCTCTTAAGAGTTCCTTTCAGTTCAATAAGGGGTTCCTTAAATTCCTCTATGGACTGGAACTCTGTGTCCATGATGTCGAGTAAACCATCTTCAGAGCCACTGCTTGGTTTGCTCCTACATTTAGATCTCTTTGCAGGGTACAATCTGTTGCTGCAATCAGCACTGGTTGATTCCCCTCTGATCCAACATTCCCTAACTGCATAGTATTAGGGCAGGGTTGTCCAACTCCAGCCCTGAAGGTCTATACACATGTTGAATGTTCAGGACACCCCTCATTAATGTTCATGAGATACATTTCCATACATTGATACTAAATGTATGCACATTTTTTCTCATGAATCATAATAAGGCCTATGCTGATTGCCCAGCAGGATTCTGACCCTTGAGGCCTGTAGTTGGACAACCCTGTATTAGGGCTTCCAAGGAGAGGGCAGGAACTGGTTATTCTGTGGCCTCCACCTCTGACACATTCCAGAATCAGCAAACATAATTTAAAGTTTCATTGTTTGGAAATCCGTGACTTTAATAATTCTGAAATCTCAGCACACCTTGAAACACCAGAACATGATTAATTGCAAATTAGAGGTGGCAGAAATAGAGAATTCAAGTCAAGGGTAAGGTGAAGCCAGGGGGTTAGGCATAGGTCAAAGAGCTGAATGTGGGCGGTTGAGCCAGCAAAATAATGGCCATGTAAGTATTTTATGGAACAGTTTGTACATGAAAGAAATAACATTATTTCAGTTGTGAGAAGCTGATAGACATAGGATGAACTAGCATTAATTTTTTGGGCGGGTCTTAGGAGTGATCTTAAAAAGGCATTCCAAATGATTGATAATGGCCATTTTGGGTGTCCACTGACATCAACCTAAAAAGTCCTTTAAATACTCTTATTTACTTTCCCACATGTGTTGGCACCATCATATATGCCTGTGACACCTTAATTTGCCTATGTTTTGCTGCTCAAATGTAATCTGTGTGTGAAATAGCAAAACATATCTGCTGAGTTTGAGTGCAAAAGGTCATGATAGCTAGTAATGCTGACAAACCAATGTCCACTTTTCTCAATTAACATCACTACAGAGAGTTAGATAGTGATAAATGCTTTGCAGAAAAGTGTAGGTCTTATTATGCAGTCAGAGATTTTGTGTAGCACATTATTTTGCATTTGTGTACACATGATTATTTTTTTTCCAATTATAAATCCAGGTCCATATATACCTGAATGCAATATGTCAAAAGGTGTTTGAACAAATCAAATGTTGTTCATTAAATAATGTACACTTTGAATGACTGTACATCTTTCTATCATGTTAGATAATGCAAAAGAGATTCTGTTTTATTCAGCCATGTTACATAGGAAACATGGATAGTTGTGCAGATTATATTGTATTGTTCTGCAAGTGGAAGATAGATTCGGTACTGTAAGTTATACAGATTTAATCAGAATTGTTTATTATGCCTATATGTATTACATTGTCATTACTTGTACAAATATCAAGGAAAGAAAATGTTTCCTTTTTACACAGACCTTCAAAATGATCAGCATAGTTCAACTCTGGGTAAACCTTAAATATGTGTTTATCCAGGGCCCAGCTCTGTAAACAAGAAATGCAGAGGTCTGCTTTCTGTCATACAGATGCCACGATTGATCATTGATTTAGTCATTAAGATAAATAAATAGGCACAGCTGTATGCACCAGAACAAAAAACTAGTATGGAAAATAAGAAAAATAAGGAAAGTACATTTCAAATTCACAACTTTCACATCCCTCTTTTTAAGTTTAGTTTGATAGTTTAACTGGAAATAATGTGATGAATGCATGGTTGCCAGTAATGCTACTTCAGATAAACAAATATCTACACAAAACCCTGAACCTTGAACAAGCAGAGCAACAAAGATTAATCCTTTTTGTGTCTTCTTTAAAAGTATCCCTTTATTCCCTTGATATCATTGAGCACATGTTTAGTGTTGATAGTAAAACTCCACCAAAAAATAATTTATGCAGCCTTGGAAATGAAATATATTTATAGCGGCAACATAATGAAATAGATTATCGGCTCTGACTTTTTAACTCTCTGCTTGATTCAAAAACGCAAACAAGATTTGAATTTAGCAAAGCAGCCAAATCACATGCAGATACACAGGATATATTAAAATGTAAGAATTATTAACACAATCACACATTTCAATAACTCTGCTATGCCTACTGTCAGTGGAAAATTAAGGAAGTCTCTGATTTCAAACTCTCTATGTGATTCTGAATATCTTGGGCTCGCTAATAACAAAGGTTCATACAAGAATTTAAAATGGAAACACATATTTCATTTTAATTTGATCAAAATGCCCTACCTGCCCTACCTTCAAAATATCAATCAACAGTGGGTATCAAACCCCAGTGGGGTTGGCTATATTTCAAAAGAATTCATTAAGTCTCAGATAGCAATTACACTTACTTTGTGGGAAGTTTGTTTACAAGCTATGTCAATGCATGTGAACTGGGCCATAAAACTTTATGGAAATATATTTGAAATAGAATGCCATATATTCTACATTTGTGCTGGGCATGCTAGTCACTAACATTAAAGGAATGGTTCGGTCAGAAATATTGTTGTCCCTATGGTTGGGCCATGTGCTTTTAATCTTAATTCGATCGATCGTACAAACATTTCATCTGCACCTTACCCGAGTTTTCGTCTCATGAACACAAGCAAAATCAGGCAGCAGGGCACGGCCATCTTGTGATAATCTTATCACTTGCCGCATTGCCCTGGGTGACCTGCGTTTGCGGCACTAAATCATATATCCCTGCCCCTGAGCCTGACATCACCAAATCATTTATATTCTCTGCCTCTCTCTGTGACGTTGCTGGGCATCATGGCCAAATGCGCCCAGTCGTCACCTACACGACTAGACGCGGAACCCAGGAAACAACACACATCGCTTCACACCGCGGCGCGTCATAATTAGGAATATGAAACTGTACTTTAAAATGAACCAACAAGAGTGTACAATTCGTAAAGTACATTTATTTCACATTAAATGTTTCGATAACAAACGGCGTTTGACCGAATCAATTCAAATAGAACTTTTTTTCTTTGCCGGTACCGGGTACGGACAGATTGGACCTCGTCTGTCGTTTAATACATCTGCAAATGTTTATCATGAGTCATGCGCTGTTCCTTTATGGGTACACAGGGTGTTCGTTTTAGGTAATAAATCCACAAATGTTTATCGTGAGTCACGCCCTGTTCCTTTTGGGTACACAGGGTGTTTGTTTTGGGTAATAAATCCGCAAATGTTTATCATGAGTCACGCGCTGTTCCTTTTGGGTACACAGGGTGTTCGTTTTGGGTAATCGAAGCATTTCGGTCGCACGGTGAGTTGCAAGGCTGGTGCTTCAACTTGGCACTAGACCACCATAAAGGTTGTTATGTTGCTCCTAATTGCGGTACCGCATATGGACAGATTGGACCTTGTCTGTCGTCCCAAAATACGGTCAAGTAGATCCAGCGATTGACATGTAGCTGCAGCTGGCGGTTGAAGAAGCCATCAGTCGGGGTCTGGAATAGATGACAATCGCAGAACGGCATGATGTAACTGTTTGCAAAAGATAAAAATCAAAAAGTGTCTCAGTAGCCGATCTTTATTACAATTATTATTATCCTTTATTAGCGCAGAGGTGACACAATGTGAACCGAGAGAATACAACGTGGAATATCAAAATACTCTGCTATTTGCTTCCGCGGATAGTGCAAATGAGAATGTTGAGCTCTAAACGTAATGCGTAAACTGGGGCAATAATTCGAGGTGCAAAAACAATGTAATGATTTATTAGCGTTGAGCCAGGGAGAAACGAGTGGTGGTCTACATGCGTCTCGATACTGGCCTGCCCCTGTTGCCCGGTAGATAGAAGTACTAGCACTTCATTGCAATATGCCAAACAGAACGAACAAGTATAATGTCACCCGTCAGTAACGGTCAGCAATTCTTATTTCGATTAGATCTGGTATGAAATCGTCTAAAGAGAAACTTACATTACATTCGCAATTTCCATTCTCTAGGCGTAATGCAGACCGTGATGCAGAATCCTCTGTTTGTGTCAACGTTTTCTCATTAACTGAACTTACATGTAACTAGGTGCAGTTTCGGAATGGGCAACCTAATCATATCATATATTATTACACCCCCCTTCAATTCAATCCCTTTCGCAATGGTCCCTGCCTCTCAAGGTCAAAAAACAATAGAACCTTATACTGTGCGAGGGACGCGTGGGGCCTCACAGCTCCCAAGCCGAAATTCAAAGCTGGTGACCTTCACTCAAAATGAACGTACAGTCTTACTTTGCAACATCCCGTGTCAACGCACCCATAATAAAATGAATTTTGTAACACGGGCTCAGGAAATAGTGGGCCGCTCTTTGTTCATGGCGCTGCTCAGCTGTAGGTGAAATTTGCCAATAGGGCCACTACTGCTTATTTCATGGCCTCCTACCACATGGAATGTTTTCACATTCGGTACTTCTTGCGTGCCTAGAATGTTTTGTGGCCTATGTCTAATCCCTTTTGTAGGTCCAGCAGTTATTCAGCCTTTTGCAGAACTTTATTGCAAGTCAATTGGCAAAACCCAAATATTCTTACACACTGTTACTCATTGTTCATTTACACTAAAAATGAAGGTCCCACAGTATCTCAACGATTTAACAAGCTCTGCTTTGGGTGGACATGGTATGCTGGCAATGTTTTGTGGCAATGTATGTGTGCTCAGAACAGATTTGTGCGTGATTCCATGAGTATGCATCTCGACGACATTAACAATGAGATCTTTTACAAAATCGAATTCCATTTGATCATATACTGGCTTGACCACCTATTTTTTGCTTCTTTTTGTAAAGCCCATATTGTAGCGAAGCATCCCCAAGTTTCCTGCAGTCCTAGATTGTTCCCAGCCCACATTCTCGTTATGCGCTAATACCGCTAGTAAAGTCCTACATTTCATCCCCTGGATGCCAAAATGCAATCTCTTTGGCCTGTACTTAAGGCACATATTGTGGAACACCTCCAAATCTCCTGTGTGACAGAATTCTGTGAGTCCCGTCAGATCTCTTGATAGAGTTTTATCAAACACAATCTTCTCAAGGGCTTTGTGTGTAGGTGAAGATGGTATCAACCACTTCTTCTTCCGTGCCTGGTCTGGGGACAAAGGGCCATGTTCACATTGGTGGAAATGTTGGTTTTCTCTCCAGTGGTGAACGTTGGAACAGTGGTGCATCAGTGAGCGCCATTTTTTTTTTTAAACTTCTTTTTATTGAACTTGGCAACACAGGTACAGACAAGCAACACACAGGGCATGTATGATCAAAACAGTGCAGGCAGAGCAGTTGCACAGCGTAAATAAAGGATCAGGTTATACACACAGGGGTTACATCCAAGGTAAAGGCAGGAGTGAGAAGTGAACTATTCAGGAGACAGAGGGGAAGGGCGAGGAGGGGGAGGTGGAGATGCGGGGTCTGAGTCTGTATCAGGGGGGGACATAAATGAACAACATTTTAACCAGATATCTCTCGGGCCTGGAGTGGGCAGGTTGTTGTACCGCCCAGGATTCCTCTGTGTCTGAAGCCCATGTGACCACCCGGAGCCACTGTGCGTGTGTGGGTGTGGAGGGCCGGAGCCAACAGAGTAGGATAGAGCGCACTGCGAGTAGCATACATAGGCCGGGCAGTTTCCTGGAGTCCCGGTGAAGCTCTGGAAAGTCGTGAAAAAGGCATTTCATCGGGGATGGGACGATTGGTTGTTCAAGGACCGCTGACATAGTGGAGCATATTGCACCCCAGAATATAGTAAGACAGGGACAGGACCAGAGCATATGAATATAATCAGCATTGTCGTAACTGCATCTGGGGCATCTCGCGGAAAGATCTTTCGAAATACGATGCATTCTGGCGGGGGTATAGTGGTATCTATGGAGTAACTTGAATTGGATCAGTTTGAAGCGGGAGTTGAAGGAGACCCATGGATGCGCGAGCACATGTCAGCCCACCCTTTGTTGGTCATTTCGAGAGCAAGGTCGGCCTCCCAGGAGCGTTTTAATTTGGAAAACGCGGGGGCGGATCTGGTCTGTATCAAGGTGTACAGCCTGGAGACTTTGTCCCTCATGGGGGAGGGTGAGGAGAGTTCCGTTATGGCAGGCTCGTCAGGCGGTAACGCCGGGAAGCTCGGGTATTTGTGTTTAAGGAGTTTCCGGAGGGATGAGTATTGGAGCCAAACGGAAGGTCTTTGCCTCAAGGATGAAGGGAAGTCAGGCCACTCCACGAAACTACCCTGGTCAAATACATCCCAAAGCAATTCATATCCCACATCAGCCCAATGCGGGACAATAGACAGAGGGACCCGTGGGACCTCTGGGAGGAAGTTCCAAAGTGGCAAGTTGCCGTGGTGCATTCTGGAACTGCTCCCAACATCATCCGCTCAACAGTCAGTCTATGTTGCGGTAAATCAATGTCGTGGTACATAAGGAGGAGCGATAGGGTACAAAACATTAACAATATATGTTGCAACTAGGGTCAGCTGGGGAAGTGTTCATCAATGAACCTGGAGGCCCCCTCTGGAATCGTGAAGAAGTACACCCGGTTTGCATGTTCAATTCTCAATTTGGCGGGATATAGCATAGCATATTTGACCTGCAAGTCTCGCAGCCTCCTCTTTACCGCCAGGAAGGTTTCGCGATCACGCTGGACCGCCACCGAGAAGTCAGGGTGGATTCTGGCCGCACCCAAAAGAAGTTCTCCCTAAGCCCTCGCCGCCCTGAGGAGGGCGTCGCAATCGTGGAAATTTAGGACTCTGGCTATGATAGGGCGTGGTGGTGCGCCCGGTCTCGGTTTTGCAGTGAGTGCGCGGTGGGCTCGCTCAACTGTGAACTGCGGTGTAAGTTTGGGGGAGTCCAGCAGTCGTAATAGCAAGTCCTGCACAAAGTCCTCCATGGGCTCCTGTATACCATCTTCCGGCACACCGATGATGCAGAGGGTTTTGCGTCCCGAGCGAGATTCGGGGTCCTCGTTTTTCTTTTCCACCTCAGTGACACGGGCTGAGAGCGTGGAAACCTCTGCCCGGAGGGAACTCAAGCCATCCTCGGCGGTGCTCACTCGATTTCGGCCACCCGACCGTCAGTCCTCTCCATGTGTGCCTTGATGGAGGATATTGTGCCGTTCATGTCGTCTAGTTTGCTATGGAGTGTAGTGAATCCCTCCTGGATAAACTCCATCATTTTCTGCGATTCGGGCTGTTCCGGCGTAGGTGAAGCGTTAGATCCCTGACCCGACGTCTCCGGCACCGGCCCCCCGGGGTCTTTGTAAACATGTTAATAGAGGATTGTTTCTTTCCCGGTCCCTTTGTCATGATGGCGGTAGAGGGCGGGCCCAGGTCCAGCAGGTGGCCGGGGCTCCAGGACCGGCCGAGGGAGCGGACAAGGCACAGGGACGGAGACAATCGGGCTGTCCTGGGTGTCGTGGATGCTCAAAGGTCCTCAGTGTCGAGGTAGAATGTGGTGCCGCAGATTGGGGAGAAAAAAGGGGGAAAAAGAAAAAAGATGGGGGGCTGATCACTGGTGAACGGCAGGTCAATTGCCGAGGAGGCCTCCCCAGCCTGCAGGTGCACGTGGGACCAAGTAGTCAGTGGATGCGTCCACCGGTGCAGACGGCCCCAACAGTCCCATGAGAGGGCCGGGGCCCATGGATCTATATTCCACAGCCTAGATGGAAGGGGCTGAGGCCGAGAGCGCCGGTGTGATAGAGCAGATTACGGGCACAATCCATGTGCCGGACAATGAGGCAGTCTGCCGCCCAGTCCAGTAGGTGCCGAGGGCCGCAGGCGCACCAGGAGTCCTGACTCAGTAGTACGGGCAGTGTGGGAGGCCACAATTACAGTGCATCCACGTGGGACCGGAGGCCCAGTAAACGGGTAGCTCGGTGTGGGTAGGCACCCCAGGGTACCCCCAGTCTAAATTAAGTCAATGGGTCCCAGAGATTGGGTGGTGGGTGAAGGAGACTGGGGGCACTGGGCGCAGCACTGCAGCAAAGATCTCCCATTGATGATGCGGAAGGAGGCGAGTTCCGTGACCGGAGGGTGCTAGAAGGAGGGAGCCCAGTGACCACGTTCATGCAGTCCCCCAAGCAGCACCAGTCGTTTGCCTTGGGGGCAGGGGCCCAGTTTAATAAACAGGAGGAGGCAGGCAGTAAGGGCTACTGCAGCGCCCACCCAGGCAGCGGGGGTCCAGGCGCCCCACAAATCCACTGGGAGTGAGGATGTGGAAGTCCAGGTGAACTTGCACCGCGAGGCAGGCGGGAGAGCAGCCGGGGCCCAGGGTGGCCCGCGGCGGCGGCCCGATGCGGGACGTCTGGAGATTCGGCCTGGGGTTGCAGAATGGCAGCACGCCGCCTGGAGTGGGGCGGCGGAGCGGTCCGCTCTAGTTTCCGAAGACGGTCCCCCTGGTCACAGTGGGAAGGCCGAGTGTACCGCGGGAGTCGCCGGACGGTGCCAGTTCAAGGGATGCAACCCAGTGTCCCCAGGAGGTAGAGGCCCGGTACAATTAGCAGGAGGAGGCTGGCAATGTAATCAGAAAACCCCTGCGGCGCACATCCAACCGCGGGGGTCCAGGCGCCCATCGGGTCCGCCGGGAGCACGGAGCTGGAGGCGACTCACTGAAGCGGCCCGAGGCACGGACCCCAGGAGAGTTGGCCCGGGGCTGTAGAAGGCAGCACACCGCCGGGGGGGCGGCGGAGCGGTCCGCTCTGGATCACTGCGACGGCCCCCAGGTCACAGCCGGGGGTCCCACAACCGAAGGGGGAGGGTGGTTCAGCACGGCACAGCGCCCCTCCCCCGCAGCAGGCCCCAAAGCCACAGGTCACAGGCGCGATCTCCCGGAGTCCAAAGCAGGGCCGGAGGAGCAAGACCACCCGGTCCGCCCCCAGAAGGCTGTAACTTCACGGTAGAGGTGAGTTAGAGGGCGGCGTTCAGCCAGCACATGCCTGACACCTCTAACAGCCCGGGTGGGTAGTCGAATGTTGGGGTCATGCGGGCAGCAAGGCAGAATCGTGCGAGGAGGGTGCCTCACTGAACGGAGTGAAGCATCAAGCGGCCATCTTCTATGAGCGCAACAGCGCCCCTCCAGTGAGCGCCATTTTTCCAGTAGAATTTCCACAGACCCATCACATGTTTTGGAGCTCCACCAAAGATGGTTGCTGAAAGACTGGGACCATTGAGAAATACTTTCAAAACCTTTTTTTTCCCTGCAGCCGAGATTTTTTTTATTAATTGATTTGGCAACATGCCATACATCAAATTGATGTTTAATATTTGGATACTGCTCTCTCATTGTCTTGGCTATTGAAACGTGTCTGTCCGTGGCTAAGAGGTCGATTTGCATTCCCCTCGATTATAGATCTTCCAGTGATTTTATAAAACCAAGTTTCTCCATGGCCACCGAGGATTTACATTGGGACACCTGCACGACCACCGAACTCATAATTTACTTACTTTCCATGTCCTGAAGATGGTAGGTGCAGTACTCAGCAGAAAATCCGGGGCGGTCACACTGTCCATCGCCGGCTAGCCTGATCCGTTTGTCAGGGAATGTACTTTCAATAGCCAATTGTTTTATTTTTTTGCAAGCTTCATTAATGGCAGGGAATAGATAATCACGTAGGTATTTGTAGTATTGCGTTTTAGAAATGAAATGTAGTCCCACAAACTGAAAGAAACTCGATAACTTCGTGAAACTAGAGCCACTGAAAAGTAAAGCTGCTGAACACAGTAGATTGCCAGCTGATAGTTTCCCCAGCATCGGTTGAGTGGACCATGAAAATGCTTTATGTGACTTTTGACAGGTGGCATTTATTTTCAGGTTACTGCCTTGTGTTAGACGAGTCACGCTCACCAATGGCTTTCCACATACTTCCCCTCCCACTGAATGCACACAGTTCAGCATCTTTATAATCTCCATCAAGCTGCTGTTGAATACTATGTATTTGGCCTCTTTTATTACACTGTCATCTGGCAACACTGTTGTTTCGGACTGAACGGTTGTGGACATATCAACCAAACCGGACACACTATAGTCGATATCTTTGTCTATTTCGTCGGTCAATAGTGTTGATGCTTCAGTTTCTGTCATTTCAACATCTGTTACTTGACGATGGATAGGAGAAAACATCAATGTGAACTGTTTTTTGGGGGCATTTTTTTGGCGGCTGTCGATTGTGTCAAGTGGTCATCGAGTAATGTAAAACTATCTTCTTTAAATTCAATTGCGTCTTCCTCTGCCGGAGCAGGTGCCTTGTAGCAATGGTCCATGAACAGTTGGCTGGAATCGCTGGTCTTATTATATTCATTTTCTGGCCATTGGACATAGGCATCTCGAGT
Organism: Ambystoma mexicanum; assembly: GCF_040938575.1. Classification (NCBI taxonomy): domain Eukaryota; kingdom Metazoa; phylum Chordata; class Amphibia; order Caudata; family Ambystomatidae; genus Ambystoma; species Ambystoma mexicanum. Next base: position 260,591,651 of record NC_090940.1, read on the forward strand.
GTGAACACGACGCGCCTCAATTAATAGTTCCTCCATGGTGAAAACAGTTTGGCAAGCAGCATCTGTCATTTGTATCGCTGTCTGTGTCTGCATAGTCTGTACTCTATTGGGCAACCACAGGACAGATAGGAAAAGGGATGTTCAGTCTAAATCCAACATACAGTGTTGTACAATTGACATAAAAAAAGCATATAATGAAGGCATTAGCACAAAACTTTTGCCAACAATAGAAAGTGTTTATAACTAACCTTATTTTTATTTCTTTTCTTTGAAACCTTCTTTACTCTAACATCAGCAAACTGGTGGACCGACTCTGATACACGTTCCTCCGGTTCAATATACGGATCTTGTATACATCCCTACAAAAAACAGTATCCATTTAAAATAAGTCATTGGCATTACACATCTAATTAGACCGACTTTCTTTTATTCGATGGTACTGTCAATGCGCATACCTCTGGCTCTGGAGCAACTGTATGGTCTGTTACCGGAACAACCGCAATGGATAATGCAATTGTATCGGTCGTTGCAGCATCTCACTGAAACACAGTACTTTCATTAGTGAGGTCGAAAAGATTGGAAACGATACACACAATTTGGAAAGACGACAAAGGTACATATCAACAGTAAAGTGGTAAAGAAACATTGTGCAATGCAATGATAGTTTGCGAAAATATGATACGATTATCTCGTCCTATTGAGCTATGAAGACCCATACCTCTGACACCGGATCTAGTGCGAGGGGTGTTTGCATTGTAGTGGACGCTTCAGCATCTCCCTGAAACACAGTACTTTCATTAGTGAGGTCGAAAAGATTGGAAACAGTACACACAATTTGGAAAGATGACAAAGGTACTTATCAACAGTAAAGTTGTAAAGAAACATTGTGTAATGCAATGATACATTGCAAAAAGATGATCACATTATCTAGAATTCTGTACATAAAACCAGTCTGGAACAGAATAGCTAGGTAAGATTACCTGATACGCGCTCAAAGTAGCTGATAACTCCAGGCAACACGTGGATGTTTAATCTTGTTCCCCCATATTCGGTGGATAGTAATGGATTGGTAAAGGGAAAGTATTATTCGATTTAGAAATTCAAACATTACAAAATGGTATGTAAGGAGACTGAATACTAGAGAATTACACTTATTGAAACGCATAATATAGCATAGTTATCCGTCCCCATAAATCATTTTTCTATGTGGGTTCTACAAAACATGGACTGATGTTTAGCAAAAAACTCATTATTTCAGCAGCTTTTCAATCACATAAATATGGAAAGTACTATAAGTGGCATTTACACCGAAAATACAGGCGTAAAGCTAAATCCTGCAGCGTGACTCACCTGTGGCGGCATTTTCACGAGTAAAGTCGGAATAGCGTTTAGGAGCAATTTCCGAGTTGCTCTCGGTTGATTCCTCTTTGTGTACAAGGATGTGTCGTACATATCCAGTGAGAAGTGCAGGCTGCAGATGCGGTATCGATGACCCCTCTTGTCCTCCAAGACTTGTTTGCCTCTACTTTCAAGGTTTTCCCGTGGATATCAGCAACGTCTGACCCATTCTCTTATTCGATCAACAGTTTTAGGGAATACATGCATTGTAATGCCTTCGGATTTGTCATGGATCTTCGAAGGGCAACCGAAAATAGCACGTGCAGGCATTGTTGTAAATTCTGCAAAATAAAGGTCAACATTATTAGAAAATTATTTTGCATGAGCATGTGAGAAAGAATGAATTGGACCATACATTTTTCGATGCACGCTTTCTTTTGGGCACCACAGCAAAACCAGTGCAACGTGTGCAGCTGTATAATAGGATACATTTCACAAACGATTCATTGGTGTTTTGAAAATCAGAACATGTTCCCTTGAATGTTCTATCATGCACGAAAATGAAACATGCTTATACTATAGGCACGGGCCGCGAAGGATGCAATACGATTAGGATACATGTCCTTACCTTGACCAACAAACAGTTGCATTCAGCAAACAGAGTAATTAGTGGAAGGAGAACAGGGAGATGTTCTCAGGTAACACACTGACGAGTTCACTCGAAGCGGTCACAGAGTAGCACGTTCACGAGTTGACTTGCAGTGCTCAAAGATGTTCTCATGGTAAACATACAGTGGTCTATAAAGAATAACAAAAAGGGGTGGGTTTGTGAATGAATGACGTGTATATGCCGTGGTATTATGTACATTGCAGGGGCACGGCCTGCGTCAGGGGAGGAGGCCATGTGAACAATCGCCCCTGGGCGTGGGATGCCTTTTGAAGTGTACATGTTGTTTGGCACCTTGGCCCATCGTGCCCATGACAGCCTGTTACGCTCACCTGGTATCCACAGGGACGCCACCCAGCCAGGTTACTCGCTGGTATACTTCTCAGCTTTGCCCTGATGTGGTCTACGGGGAAGGTTCTGCCTTGTGGTAGAATTAGGCGTGCTCTCCATCCTGCCTTCTTTGCAGGGGCGCGTTGTCTTTCATGGGCGAGTGCGGTCCAGTTACTTCACCGACGCCGGCCCGTTTGATATTGTTCAGGTAGGTCTTATTGCTGTTCTGTAGTTTTGTTGCTATCCTGCATGCCTTTCTTTGTTTAAAATGTCTCTTTTTTCTCCCTTAGGTATGCAGAGCTTCAGCGCGGCGAACTAGCTTGGTTGAGCCCTGCTTGTAAATGTTGGCGCATTAAGAGCGCTATGATGCGTTAATTAAGTGATATGCGCAGCGCTGCAAAGTCTTGCCTTTGCTAATCTGTGTTTTCCTTCCTTGTAGGTCGCGGTGTTCTTCAGCGCGAGTGGAATGTCCGGAGTGGTGCCAGCTGAGAGGCGACCAGCCAGGTAAGCCTTTTGAGCAGTTCGTAATTTGTAAATGTCTCTGCTGCTTTCTTTAATGTTGCCTCTATCTTCCTCTTTCAGGTCGTTCTGTCCGGGAGGTGTGCAGATTCGAGATAGCTGTTCTCAGTAGTTGTGAGTGTTTAAAGATGAAGACTGCAGGTAAGACGCTGCTGCTAATGATGTTCCTTTTGTCTCCTTGCAGGTTCTGCTTCTCCGAGGTTCGAGGGAATAGCTGGACACGGTGAGCGTCACGTTGCAAGCTGTAAAGTAACGCAAAGCGTGTTGTCTTGCTCGGTGTGGTTTAAATAGCCCCAACAAAATAGTCCAGGTAAAGAAGTCCCTAGGCTACCACACCCAAAACACTAGACCGCATAGCTTGGTTCTTAGGAACCAAGCTATGTGGATGCCTCCATGTTGGCTGACAATACAATAAAGTAGTTCCCAAGCACATTGTTTTTCATGGTGTATGAGCCTGGCGCAATAGGCCCCAGGACTGAGCCCATGAGGCCTATTGAAGAGGATGCCAGGCTCTAGAGGCCTGAGTCCTGACTCCACCTGGCCAATGGGTTTGCCAGAGGGGGTTTTGGGTGAGGGTCGTGACAGCACTCCCCCCTAAGGCCCCTCCCATGGTGTTCCTTCTGTCTGGCCCAGGTTTATTTGGGATGTTCCGATGGAATTTCTTGATTAGACGTGGTGCGTGGATATTCTCACTGGGCTCCCAGGATCTATCTTGTGGTCCTTGTCTAATCGACAAGATAATATAGCTTGGTCCTAGAGTATTTAGAGTCCAAGATATCTTTGGCTTCGAATTCTGGTTCTCCGTCAACAAGTATGGGCTTAGGTGGTGTCCCAATCCGTGTGCCGGGTTGCATTGGTTTCAGGAGGGACACATGGAATACCAGCTGGATGTGTAGATTAGGTGGTAAATCCAGTTTCACGGCTGCTGGGTTGATAATTGCCTTAATGGTATAGGGTCCTAAGAATCTGGGATGAAAGGTCCGGGTTCCCTTGATTGGTACGAATTTAGCGGCTGTCTCCTACTTGATAATCAGGGGCCCTTTTCCGGTGTTGGTCGGCGAATCTCTTTTGGTTTTTTTTGGCGTGAATAAGGTGTTCCTTTGCCCTTTTGAAAGCCTGAGTAATGGTTGTGTGTAGAGTCTTTACCGCTGGCATTTCCAAGTTGGCTGGAAGGTCTAGTTCAGAGGTACGTGGATGTCTGCCATAAAGGGTATAGAAGGGCGTTTGTCCCGTGCTTGAATGCAAAGAATTGTTATATGCATATTCGGCTATCCATAGTAGGTCTTTCCAATTCCTTTGTTCGTGGTGCAGCATGCACCATAAATATTGCTTGAGTGTCTGATTGGTTCTCTCGGTTTGGCCATCCGTTTGGGGATGGTGACTGGTAGATAGCCGAACGTCGATCTGCGCCATTGCACAACATTTTTACAGAAGTTTGAAACAAACTAGCTGCCTCAATCAGAGACCAGAACCGAAGGGAAACATGTATCTTAACCATGCCCTCCACAAACACTTTTGCTAAAGTGGCTGCGTCTGGGAGGCCTTTCAGAGGAATAAAATGGGCCATCTTCGAGAATAAGTCCACAACTATAAGGATGGTGTTGAACCCTTGGCTTGGAGGTAGATCAGTGATGAATTCAAGGGAAAGAGTGTGCCATGGAACTGGAGGAATGTCCAATGGTTGTAGGAGACCAGATGGGTTTTGTTTCTGTGATTTATTTTGTGCGCAGACACCGCAGGACTGAATATACTGAATGATGTCCTTACTCCAGGTAGACCACCAAAAGTTATCTTTCACCTTAGCTAGGGTTTTGACGATCCCAGGATGCCCTTCGATCAGTGAATCGTGATAGTTTGAAATTATATGCTGTTGCAATTCCTTTGCGATCCCTAAAAAAGGGTTGATGGTCCTTGATGGTATATTGTTCTGCTTGAGTTTGCCATGCGAGGCAGGCATCAGGATTCATTGTCCATTGGATTTCTTTTTGTAGTTCTGCTTGTGTTAAGGCTGTCGTGATACCCAAGAGTTTGTCTTCAGGTATAATAGGTACTGGGTCTGGAGTTGTATATACTATTTCATCTATGCCCATGCGAGATAAGGCATCCGCCTTTCCGTTTCTGACTCCTGGTCGAAATGTGATTACATAATCATATTCAGTGAAGAAAAGGGCCCACTGTAATTGGCGCGAGGACTGGGCATTGGCTGTTTTGAGATATTGCGGGTTTCGGTGGTCTGTGATGACTGTAATGGTGTGTCTGGCGCCCAGAAGGTAGTGCCTCCAGGCTTTAAAGGCAGATTTGATAGCCAGGAGTTCCTTGTCCGTGATGGCATAATTAATCTCTGCAGGTGAGAACTTTTTCGACCAGAAAGCCACAGGATGTAGCTGGCCGTTTTCCGGGTCTCTCTGTGAAAGGACAGCCCCCATTGCGAGACTGGACGCATCAGTTTCAACAATATAAGGGAGGTCTGGACGAGGATGTCGCAGGATTGGAGCGGAGGTAAACCTTTGTTTAAGTTCCTGAAAGGCTTCTTCTGCTTCTTCAGTCCAAGCAAACTTTTTATTGTTTTTTCGTAATAGTACTGTGATTGGGAGCACAACCTGAGAGAAGTCTGGGATGAACCGGCGGTAGAATTTCGCAAAGCCCAACATGCTTTGTACCCCTTTCAGAGACGTCGGTGAAGGCCATTTCAGAATGGCATCTACCTTGTGTACGTCCATTCTGATGCCTCCTAGAGTAAGGATAAAACCAAGAAATTCTACTTCGTGATGTGAAAAAAGCATTTTTCAAGCTTTGCAAACAAGTTATGTTGACGGAGCTTGGTGAGGACTGAACGAACATGCCTGATATGATCTTGTTCCGAGGCTTAGTATACTAAGATATCGTCTATGTACACTAAGGCACACGCATCAATTAACTCCCTTAAGACGTCATTCATGAAATACTGGAATGTCGCAGGAGCGTTGCATAACCCGAAGGGCATGACTTGATATTAAAACAAGCCGTACTTAGTACAGAAGGCGGTTTTCCATTCATCTCCTTTTCTGACTCGGACCAGGTGGTACGCTCCTCAAAGGTCCAATTTGGTATAAATCTGGGCATCTTTAACTTGGTCTAGCATCTCAGGGATAAGTGGCAAGGGGTAGCGGTTCTTCACGGTGATCTGGTTCAATGCGCAGTAGTCAATACAGGTCCTCAAGTCTCCTTCCTTTTTCGGTACGAAGAACAAAGGACTGGCTGCAGGGGACTTTGAAGGATGGATAAATCAGTTTGCAAGGTACTGGTCTAAATAGGATTTCAAATGAAGGTTTTCTGGTTCTGTGAGAGCGTAGATCCTGCCGCAAGGGATTTGTGCACCAGGAACAAGGTCAATCTGACAGTCATAGGGCCTGTGCGGCGGCAATGTATTGGCTTGGTCTTTTCGGAAAACATCCTGGAAATCATGGTATTCACTTGGCAAGGTATTAGTTGCTCCCAGGGTTTATACTGTCGCTCCGGGAGTCATGGGGATACAGACGTCGGGTTTCTCCTCTTGGTAATAGCAGGCAGGGGGGCAGTCACTGGGGAAGGTTAATTTTCGTGCCCGCCAGTCTATAAAAGGGTTGTGAGCAACCAACCATGGCATCCCTAGTATTAGCCTGAACTGAGGTGCCTTGATGAGATCGAATGAAAAAGACTCCCGATGTCCGTCCTGGCGCAGCAAGGTTACCCTGGCTGTGCACTGTGTTACTGGTCCAGAAGCGCTTTCTGTCCCATCCACGGTGGTTACCTTGTCCATATTTGGCTTACAACACAAAGGAAGCCCCATCTCTGCTGCCAGTTCTTGATCAATATAATTTCCAACTGCTCCACTATCGATGTATGCTTCAACGGCATGCATTCTTGATTAAGATCACTGGTATTGCAAAGTGCGAGGTCAGCAACTCTTTCTTCTCACTCGACAAACTGACCTCTACATTTGTCGAGCTTGGTAGTTTTCTGATTCCTTAGCTTCATCCTTCTCTGTGGCCCCGACTGTTCTTCTTGGGGGTTTTACTGGACAGTCCTTCAGGAAATGTCCTTGTTTCCCAGAATACAAACAAAGCTGTTGTTGTCTTCTTTTGTCCCGCTCTTGTTTTGTTAATGGAGGCCATATCCCTCCAATCTGCATGGGTTCTACAGCATTTTCAGGTACACGGGGTGTGTTTTCCCTTGGTTGAACATACACGGTCCGAGGGCCTGTCTTAGACAGGTCTGCCTTTCAGTCCTGCAACCGGTGGTCTAGCTGCACGACCAGATTTATGAATTCTGCACAGTCTCTTGGTGGATCAACCACCTGGGCTAAGACGTCCTTTAATTCGCCTCGTAAGCCTCGATGGAATAACGTGGTTCTTTTGTTTTCTGACCACCTAGCTTTGGCAACCAGTCTGTTGAAGGTAGCAATGTACGTTAACAAGTTCATTGTCTACTGCTTGTTCCAGGGTATGGCGGGCAAAAAGTTTTTCCATTTCTCTCTGGAACCCCCCAAAGTCATGTAACAGAGGATCGTCATGGGTTGCCAATGGCACCGACCAATCTGCTGCACTACCACTCAGGTATGATAAGACAAAAGCTACCCGAGCTTGGTCGTTTGGAAATGCTCCAGGCCTACAAAGAAAATGAAGGCGGCACTGATTGATGAATGCTGCATACTTCAGTGGGTCACCTGAGAACCTTTCTGGTGGTGCCAGGGGCACTGTTCCAGGAAACGTGATCAGTACCGGAGTGGGTTGTATGGCAGGGTTTTGCATTGTTGGATTTCTTCCAGGTAGAGGCGTCTGTCCTGCCTGTGATTGCAAGTATTGCCTGCTAATCTCTTCAGTGCGTTCTTTGGTCACTATTTGGTCTCTCCAGAGGGCATTAGTCTCTTGTCGGGCAGAATGAACCTCAGCACGAAGCTCTCCTAGTAATTGGGCCAATTGGTCCATTTCTGATGTCTCCATGGCACCCAGGTGGATTGGTTATGGTAGGCTTTGTGTTCTGTTACGCTCACCTGGTATCCACAGGGACGCCACCCAGCCGGGTTACTCGCTGTTATACTTCTCAGCTTTGCCGTGATGTGGTCTGCGGGGAAGGTTCTGCCTTGTGGTAGAATTAGGCGCGCTCTCCATCCTGCCTTCTTTGCAGGCGTGCGTTGTCTTTCATGGGCGAGTGCGGTCGAGTTACTTCACTGACGCCGTCCAGTTTGATATTGTTCAGGTAGGTCTTATTGCTGTTCTGTAGTTTTGTTGCTATCCTGCATGCCTTTCTTTGTTTAAAATGTCTCTTTTGTCTCCCTTAGGTATGCAGAGCTTCAGCACGGTGAACTGGCTTGGTTGAGCCCTGCTGGTAAATGATGGCGCACTAAGAGCGCTATGATGCTGTAAGTAAGCGCTATGCGCAGCGCTGCAAAGTCTTGCCTTTGCTAACCTGTGTTTTCCTTCCTTGTAGGTTGCGGTGTTCTTCAGCACGAGTGGAATGTCCGGAGTGGTGCCAGCCGAGAGGCGACCAGCCAGGTAAGCCTTTTGAGCAGTTCGTAATTTGTAAATGTCTCTGCTGCTTTCTATAATGTTGCCTCTATCTTCCTCTTTCCGGTCGTTCTGTCCGGGAGGCGTGCAGATTCGAGGAAGCTGTTCTCAGTAGCTGCAAGTGTTTAAAGATGAAGACTGCAGGATGTTCCTTTTGTCTCCTTGCAGGTTCTGCTTCTCCGAGGTTCGTGGGAATAGCTGGACACGGTGAGCGTCACATTGCAAGCTGCAAAGTAACGCGAAGCGTGTTGTCTTGCTCGGGTGTGGTTTAAATAGCACCAACAAAATAGTCCAGGTAAAGTAGTCCCTAGGCTACCACACTCAAAACACTAGACCGCATAGCTTGGTTCTTAGGAACCAAGCTATGTTGATGCCTCCATGTTGGCTGACAATACAATAAAGTAGTTCCCAAGCACATTGTTTTTCATGGTGTATGAGCCTGGCGCTATAGATGCCAGGACTGGCCCCATGAGGGCTTTTGAAGAGGATGCCAGGCTCTAGAGGCCCGAGTCCTGACTCCACCTGGCCACTGGGTTTGCCAGAGGGGTTTTGTGCAAGGGTCGTGACACAGCCCCCCATGGCAGTGCACATCCACTGGCGCGAACTGCCTTTGATAGTGGGAGGTGGGATGGATGGGCCGGGAGGCGTGCAGACAATGCACCGGAACACTGCTGAATGGAGACACACTTATGTGGATTGCAGGGGCATGGCCTGCTTCAGGGGAGCCTGCCTGGAGACACGGGGTCTGAGGAGGCCATGTGAGCAATGGCCCCTGGGTGTGGGATACCTTTTGAAGTGTACATGCTGTTTGGCACCTTGGCCTTTCGCACCCCTGACAGCACCCAATGGCAGGCGCACATCCACTGGCGCGAACTGCCTTTGGTAGTGGGGGGTGGGATGGATGGGCAGGGAGGCATGCAGACAAGGCACCGGAACACTGCTGAATGGAGACACACGTATGTGGATTGCAGGGGCACGGCCTGCTTCAGGGGAGCCTGCCTGGAGACACGGGGTCTGAGGAGGCCATGTGAGCAATGGGCCCTGGGTGTGGGATACCTTTTGAAGTGTACATGCTGTTTGGCACCTTGGCCCTTCGTACCCCTGACAGCACCCCATGGCAGCGCACATCCACTGGTGTGAACTGCCTTTGATAGTGGGGGGTGGGATGGATGGGCCGGGAGGCGTGTAGACAAGGCACCGGAACACTTCTGAATGGAGACACATTTATGTGGATTGCAGGGGCACGGCCTGCTTCAGGGGAGCCTGCCTGGAGACATGGGGTCTGAGGAGGCCATGTGAGCAATGGCCCCTGGGCGTGGGATACCTTTTGAAGTGTACATGCTGTTTGGCACCTTGGCCCTTCGAACCCCTGACAGCCCCCCATGGCAACGCACATCCACTGGCGCGAACTGCCTTTGATAGTGGTGGGTGGGATGGATGAGATGGGAGGCATGCAGACAAGGCACCGGAACACTGCTGAATGGAGACACACTTGATTCACACAAAAAATGAAACAACCATAGATACAAAATATGTTGTGTTTTATTTGGTTTCTTATTTTGATGGCACAATAATACTACACATTGTAAAGGTCTGGTTGCAGCTCGGCGAGGGAAAATCCCCTGTACTGACCACTGTCGCTGGGGAAAGTTTGTCTAATGGCGCCAACGACACAGGCGGGTATTACTCGTCGAACGCGGTGTCCAAGCCTCCCATGAAGCCACCATGTGTACGAACGATAGGCCACCAGCCGGTACCACCTAGGAAAGAAAAAGATACAATCTGTTTTTAAATGACCAAGATAAGTGTATTAAACCTTAGTTGTCAATGACAATTCTTGTATACAATGGCATTTTTGTCAGGACAAATGCTAACTAGACACTGCACAATATTGAATGACTTTTATGCGACTATTACTAGAGAATTGCAAGACTAAACGGATATAACAATGATATCTTGAAGTTACGAGAATATAGGGGACAACAGTGAAATAGTAGTGGCCTAACTGACATCGCAACCAGACTACACTTAATCGTTGCTTGGATTACGAGGGCGAACTGTTGCGTGAAGTTCGTGCATAAGCACCATCAAAATCCTCAACACGGACCGTGTGAGACAGGCTGCCGTGAAGTCTGGCAGCTCGGTAACGCATTGCGGCTGTGGATCGCCTTGCGATATGTAGGACAAGCATCCAGAGTTTTCTCGGCAGCAGCAGTTCTCCACCTCGGTTGTCATTAGAGCGCACCGATTGCAGGTGCACCAGGTGGAAACACTGTCCATGCGACTAGGCCCAGGCTCTTCATCTGTTGAAACGTCCGCCCAACTGTTGTCCAAATCCCCATTGTCTACAGAGCTTGCTCTTTCCAGTAATTCCTCCTCGGAATTCTCGGGCGCGTCCAGGTAGGGCATTATTGTTGCCATTGTGTGGTTAAGAAATGAAAATAAATTATAGCGATGGTACTGGTATCTGTTCACACGGGCTACAAGCAACGAAGGTAGCTGACCAGAGCACAGAAACGAGTCACAGAATACTCAAAGAAATACAGCGAGAGGAATGGAAAAGAAAATCTGATGTTGTGTGTTGTGAAATGCTCTGTTTATACTTTTACAGGAAAGAGGCTTCCTGCCGTTTCCATGGTGACATGTCAGTACCTGAGGCGCAGAGAATGTTGACACGAAACGTGCTTTGGCATTGTGAAATGGGCGGTACGCGTCTAGTCATGTCAGGTTCGGGGACGGGGGATATGATTTAGTGCCACAAACGCAGGTCACCCAGGGCGATGCGGAAAGTGATAAGATTATCACAAAATGGCCGCACCCTGCTGCCTGATTTTGCTTGTGTTCCAGAGACAAAAACTCAAGCAAGGTGCATAGGAAATGTTTGTACGATCGATCGAATTATGGTTACAACCACATGGCCCACCCATAGGGACAATAATATTTTCTGCCCGAACCATTCGTTTAACAATAACAGTTATTTATCAATTCCCTGAGTTTTCAAAAAGCAAATTATTTTGGGTTTTGTGGGTATGGTATACAATATGACTCCCAGATGTTGAGGGCTAGATAGGCTACTTGATCTGTGAAAGTCATAGTTTACATAAAAGGACATTCCTGAATAGAGTTTTCTACCCCTCAAAGCGGAATAGTAAGGTGGTCAGTTCATCCACTTCATTCAAAAATTAAGATGGTCAATTGAGATGACCAATGGCATTTTTCCAAGTAATATTGAACAGAAACAGAAGGATTCTACTTCAAGTACCCCAAATGCCAATTAGAGTTAATTTTCAGATTCCTTTTATCACTATTTTATAATGGCATGCATATGTGACGCTTTAAAACATTCAAATATTTAACTCCCCAAAATAAAAGATTCTACCCTAAACTTAAAACTATAGAATACATATAAACAAGTTAACCCTAATGTTGGGAAGGAAAGTAATCTCTTCCACGCACTAGGTGCTTTAGGGTGAGGCGATCCCCATAGATACCCTTGCAATGTACCAGGGGGGGAGGAGGGCATGCTAAGACACCATGCTAAAACACAATATTACGAATGCATAGACTTAGTGTGCACTTATGTGGGAGCATTTTTGTAGTTATGGTAGGAACATTCTGCCCTGTGGCTGCGTGGTAAACACAGACCCAATGAAGAAACCTGAACTGGAATAGTTGAGAATAGAGAGACCTACATTGCGAGCTCCCATAGATACTTTCCTTGGTTCCATAACCCTGCAAGGCCACAAGACAGTACCAGGTGCCACCATGAGTAATGACACCCACAACTGCCCCAGTCCAAGACCCCTGAATTCCACGATAGCAGGTGACTTCAGACCACCAACCATAAACCCTGTGATCATAAAAGATCTAAAAGAACACAACCTTACTTCATAATGACACACTTTGTAATACGAGGTACAGGGTGGAATAAATTATAGTCCAAAGCGAGGGTGGGTCAGCAGGATCTTAATCCTCCCCCTCTGCCAGTCCCAGAGCTTCCCAGATGCACAACATAATTATAGAGTAGCATTGTCTTACAATAGTAACTAATGAGGAATGTGACCTTCATTCACTGGAGAGATGAGACCAGCTCACCCCACGTGATAGAAGACGGACGTATGGGGATGAGACCAATTGCAGCCTGGTATCTCCTACGGACCCAGCCGCCCATGTATAGGGTCTCACCAACCAGCCATGTGGGTTCTTAATGTATATGTGTGACGTAGTAATGATGATGTGTCTCCTTGTAACCTTCTGCTTGTACTATTTTTCAGCAGAAAGTTCTCAAGCAGCATAGTTCTTTGCTTGCATACCTATTTTTTGTGTATTTAAAACTTGTTATCCTCGCAAGAATCTCGCGGCCTTTTTTAACTAGAGGGTTGTATTTTTTCTGCTGTGAGCACTCAGGGGCGTGTCTTCACTATCAGAAATGTGTTTATGTCCAAGCTAGAATCCAATATTGTCCAACATTCCTATGTTAAATCAATATTTTTCTCTGGTGCCAACACTTATTGATGGTTTCAGAGGAAACTATGATACTTGTATTGATGCAAAGTGTATTCTAAGAATAATTGTGTTGTTCTCTTCATGCACTGTCTGGATACAATGGGCATCATTCTAAGTTTGTCGGTCCAGAAACAACGGTGCTGGTAAGCTTACCGGCACCGTTGTTTATGGACCAGTAAACTACATGTGTGTCTGCCAGAGCTGCTGTGCATGACAGGTCTGACCCTGCTGACCACAGTGGTCACGGCATATAAAGCCGTCATGGAAGCACCGGCACCGTTAACAATGGTGCCAGAGCTTCCGTGTCCTCATTCATATAGAGTCCTTTTTACGGGTCCGGCAGCAACTCGCCGGTAGCACCGGCACAGTTACCGCTGGACCCTTAATGAGACCTAATGTGTATGTTTATTTTGGAGAGGATGTATCCTTTTGTGTAGAATAGTTATTCAGATTTGCTTAAATATATATGGATATTTGTGTGCATTTGAACGTAAACATTAGCGAGATAACAAGCAGGTTGCATTTCTTTTTTGTAGGCAAGTCCCATACGTGTGTGGAATACTTTGGATAACCAACTCAGCATTAAAAGTAAGATGATCACCTTTAATTCAATGATTTATCAATTTAACAGGCTAGTCAGTTTAAAAAACAGCCTGCTTCTGTTGCCCAATTTTGGGGTTGGATATAATCAAACATTAGCAATATAGATATAGTCCATAGGTTCAAGTCATTACTAACATGAAATAATCATATTTATTGATGTATTTATGTATTGTTGACTAGTGCAGCACCAATTACAATAATACAGTTCTTTATGTTGAGGAATTTTTATTGACAATTTGATATGATTAATTAGGCTTTTTTTGGTAAGTTTCACTAAACTGCCTTAACAATTTGCCACTCTGTATCTACCTTTCTTTTCATCTGGTTTAATATTGTTTTTGTATGTGAAGTTTTGGGGCTATGTGGTATAGACACATAGTTTCCAAAGTGGTACTTCTGTTTGGGTAGTATGTGTCCAGTAAATTGTTTTTCAAAATGTCTTGGCTGATCATTTTTGGCTATTGTTTCTATGTCCTCATATCATTTGAGAACTCTTTTCTAGATTTAGCAGGACAAAGACTTAGCAATACTATATTTTCAGATTTTCCATACAAGGCAGTACCGGTTAAACGGTCTGCAGCTTCATAGCAGCCACATTCTCTATGAGAGAGCATTTTTATGCCTAAGCTGAGCAATTTCTGTGAAAGTGTTTTATCAGATGATATTTCATCCCAGAGGTCTTGAAGCTCTGTTTTCTCTGCTTTGGTTAAGTAGGCTGTGACATATCGTGCAACTGCAGTGGAATTGTCTGAAATGTACTGCACATCTGTGTTTGCATTCCATAGGAGGGCAATGATTGCATTCTAATAATAATAATTGATGTATTTTGATTCTTCTGTTCTTTTTATGTAATATGTGTTTTAAGGTGATTTACCTTTGACAGTATGTCTAACTGTAGACACTATCAGGCCGATTCATGGAATAATTAGCGCGGCGCAAGTGGCCAAAAATGTGCGATTCGCAGTGGAATAGCGAACATCGCAGTGCAAGTGCGAAAATCGCACGAAAAGCAGCGCACATCGATTCATGGAAGGCCGTGCGCGAGAAAACCATTGGATGTGCGCTAAAAAAGTGCGCGGCGCATGTTGGCGCACAGGCCACAGCGAAAATCGCACATAGCGCGGCGCACACAACAAAAGTAGGCGGAACACGGGGCGTAACACTCGGAATGGGGAACAACTTGCCAAAATGTGGACGTTACGGTGGAAGTACAGGGTGCAAGTGCGCGGAACGCCCACACGCTCGCCTACAACACGTTTTCATGGAATCGAATAGGGCAAAAAAGCGCACGGTCAAACCAGCGCTCAGGCACAAACACGACCGCCACAAGAAAGCAGGCGGTAGCGTCTCTGCGCCTGTAATAAATGTGCGCCAAAAGGTGCGCCAACAAATAGCACCTATATACAGCTATGATGAATGTCCTATACTGTGGCCCTCCAGGACAAATGACGTGCAAAGGGGTACCCATAAACACGGACACCCGCTGACTGAAAAATAACGTGTGCATGTATTCTGGGGTGCGCGGGAAGTTTCACACGCGATTTGGCAGGGTACGTGGATTTCAGGGGTGCGCGGGAAGTTCCACATGCGATTTGGCCGGGTACGTGCACGGGAATTTCCACACGCGATTTGGCTGGGTACGTTGATCTCAGGGGTGCGCGGGAAGTTTCACACGTGATTTGGCAGGGTACGTGGATTTCAGGGGTGCGTGGGAAGTTCCACACGCGATTTGGCCGGGTACGTGCGTGGGAATTTCCACACGCGATTTGGCTGGGTACGTGGATCTCAGGGGTGCGCGGGAAGTTTCACAAGCGATCTGGCAGGGTACGTGGATTTCAGGCGTGCGCGGGAAGTTCCACAAGCGATTTGACAGGGTACGTGCGCGGGAATTTCCACACGCGATTTGGCTGGGTACGTGTATTTCAGGGGTACCCGGGAAATTCTACACGCGATTTGGCTGGGTGCGCCCAGGTATTCCCTGTACACCCTCCATGGCCCCTGCAGGCAGCCGACACCACAGGGGACTACCCTGCACACCTGCTCATGTCACCCAGAACCCCCACCCCCCAGCACTGTGGGGCACCCTCCACCAGGCCCCCACTCATGTCCCCTATCACCCCCACCCCCCAGCAGTGCAGGGGCAGCCTCCACCAGGCCCCACTCATGTCTCCCACCCACACCACCCCCCAGCCACCATGGGCAGCCCCCACCAGGCTCCCACCCATGTCTACCACCACCCCCACCCCCCAGCAGTGCAGGGGCACCGTCCACCAAGCCCCCACTCATGTCTCCCACCCACCCCACCCCCCAGCCACCATGGGCAGCCCCCACCAGGCTCCCACCCATGTCTACCACCACCCCCACCCCCAGCAGTGCAGGGGCACCCTCCACCAGGTCCCCACTCATGTCCCCTATCACCCCCACCCCCAGCAGTGCAGGGGCAGCCTCCACCAGGCCCCCACTCATGTCCCCTATCACCCCCACCCCCAGCAGTGCAGGGGCAGCCTCCACCAGGCCCCCACTCATGTCTCCCACCACCCCCACCCCCCAGCCACCATGGGCAGCCCCCACCAGGCTCCCACCCATGTCTACCACCACCCCACCCCCCAGCACTGTGGGGCAGCCTTCACCAGGCCCCCACTCATGTCTCCCACCACCCCCACCCCCCAGCCACCGGGGTCACCCTCCACCAGGCCCCCACTCATGTCCCCTATCACCCCCACCCCCAGTAGTGCAGGGGCAGCCTCCACCAGGCCCCCACTCATGTCCCCTATCACCCCCACCCCCAGCAGTACAGGGGCAGCCTCCACCAGGCCCCCACTCATGTCCCCTATCACCCCCACCCCCCAGCAGTGCAGGGGCAGCCTCCACCAGGCCCCCACTCATGTCTGCCACCCACCCCACCCCCCAGCCACCATGGGCAGCAGCCACCAGGCTCCCACCCATGTCTACCACCACCCCCACCCCCCAGCAGTGCAGGGGCACCCTCCACCAGGCCCCCACTCATGTCCCCCTGCACCCAGGTCCTCACAATCCCCAATCATGTGCGTTATGGTCAGCCTACACAGCCAAAAGGCACTACCAAGTAACCCATTCACCCACATGGAAATGGAAATTACATGTTACACCTCCAATGTTCATAAATCAAATGAACCCATGTCCGTCACACACAATGGTTGCAATTGAATGGGAAAACACCCAACATGACTTGCATGAAACCAATGAGATGATACCACACAGTGAAGTATGAAAACAAAATTGTACTAAAAAAAATAGAATGCAAATGAAATGAAACAAACTACAATGGCAATAAAAAAAAGATAAGCTGCATTTACGTCAAAAAAATTCAAAACTACAAATCCAAATTCAAAAAAATGTTGTCCAAAGTCACATTAAAAATAAAATCAATCCGAGAGAGAAAAATACATGCAAAGACCATTGCTCCATGATGAATAAATAAAAACAAAAAAAATAAAACAATCCAATGAAGAACTATGTACAAAACATCCAAGGGTCCATGAGCCCAACTGAACAAAGGAAACCTACAAAAACCCTAACTAAAATGCAACTATATACAAAAAGTGGAGCAGTGTCTGTCGACTCCAAATCATAAGAAGAAACAAAGGAAACCTAAAACTAAAGAACTATATACAAAGGCGGCGGGCAAGTCCAGCGGCTCACTCTGTGGTGTTCCGGGCCAGGGCATCATCAAACTCCTCTTCGATGTCCCGGAGTTGGTCCTGTTCCATGGCCCCGAGGGTCCGCAGGGACGACGCCATCTGCTCTTCCAACCCCCTGCGGATTGCCTCGAGGCACTCGGCCCGCCTCAGGGCCCTCCGCATGGAGTTCTCCGCCCTGACCATCGTGAGCCGCGCCTCTTCCGCCCGCCGCCGCTCCGCACCTATCTGCTGGCCCAACCGCAGCCACACGGAAGATACTTCCCGTCCTGTGTCCTCCTGCCCTCCGGCCGATGCCTGCCCCTCCGATGTTGATGGCCCCGAGCCATGATGCCTCCCACGTTGACTCTGCTGCTGCCTCCGACGCAACCGCCTCTGCCAGCACAACGGCATCCAGGCTGATGGAATCCACCGACGCCGTCGTCGTGCACGTGCCCTGCCTGATGATGCCGGCACATCCTCCATCTGCTGGGGTACAGTTGCTGTGGTGTCCACCCCTGCTGGACCTCCGACTCCCGACTGTGGCAGGGATGGGATCCCCACCGAGCTGGCTGCATTGGTCAGGGCAGGTCCACAGGGGGCCCTGGTGGCATCTGGGCCGGAAGACGGCAAGGAGAACGACCGGCGTATAGCCTCCACAGAGGAGGAGAGGGCCGCCAGATTGGCCGACACATGCAGGAAACCTCCGAACATGGAAGATCCCAATTGGGCCACGTCAGCACGGTGCTCTTCGTGATGACGTGCGTGCTCCTCCCGGGAAGCATGCACGTCATCACGAATTACACCCGCGCGCATCGCGACCCCAATCAGGACCTTCTCCATACGGCCACGGGTCCCTGCGTCCACTGGTGGAGGGGAGTCAGGTGACATGGACATCCCCTCTACCTGCGGACGGGCCTGGGACGGGGCATCCCTGCTGGTGCATGGTGGTGCACTCACAGGGTCAGGGACAGCGACATGCACAGGCCCCTCCACGGTGACCTGTGCTGCCTCCTACCCCTGCCCCTGGACTGCACCACTTGCACCAGCAGGGATGCCCCCACCAGGCCACATGTGTGCCTCAGTGGCGGCCTCCTCCTCCTCTGTGGAAACCACCAACCTGGATGGCTCCTCACTGTCTTCCGCCGTAGCAGGCCCCTGTGGGGGCTCACCCACCCCTTCCGCTGCAGCCGTGGGGGCATCCCCGCCGCCTTGCTCCACAGCACCGTCTCCGCCCTCTTCTTCACTAGCCGCTGCGTAGAGGGAGACATAGAACACAAGCATCAGGGTACTGTACAATGGTCCCCTAGACAGGAAGCAATAGCAGATGAGTACCACTGTCAAAGTACACTTTCATCATGCCCCTCCACAACACATGGGTCAGTCCAGGCAAAACACACACAGTAACAGGCATGGTGCATGCCATGGACATTTCCATACATGTCCAATGGACTCTTGAAACATACAATGATATGGAACTCACATGCATCATGGGTCATGCCTATCACATGCACACACTTCACCTCAGTCACATCCATCTGGCCTCATACACCCCAAACACAGCGGATACAAGGATAACTAGGCTGCATCAGTGAATCTGTGCATTGTCACAGACATGTGTCATGCATCCATGGCATTCACAAGTCACATACACGCAGGTCAGGCACACAGACATGGCTACCATATATGTACCTGGCATCAGCACCCATCCCTCACCCCCACCCATGTCCAGGAACAGAGACTGGCATGCTCTCATGTGTAAAATCTGCATAGGGCTCCCCATGTCGCATTTAAACACATGCAACGACCATGTGGTTCACACATCACTGGTCGCACATACATTACCATGATGTCCCTGCACACATACATGCGTACATGGCCTATGTCACACATACAGGCAAGTATCAGACAACCAGCACACCGCAACATGCCCTGTCTCACACAGCAATGCTTGGCCACTTACCGCTCAACTCCAGACGGGTCTCCCTCTCAAGGATCTGGGCGTGGAGCGCTGGGCGTACGCGTTCCAGGACCCTCATCTGGATGGAACTCATGTGGCCCCGGCCCCCCTCCACGAGGCGCCGGGCCTTCACGAGGGTCCTGGACCTCAAGTCCTCCCAGCGCTTCTTGATCTTCTGGAGGTCGCGGGTTGCCACCCCCTCCGCGTTGATGGCAACCACACAGTCGGCCCAGATCCTCTCCCGTCCTTCCTTGCTGGCGCGGGACGATCCAAAGAGGGCATCATACTGCCCCAGGACATGCTCCACCAGGACACCAACTTCGGTGGCAGTGAAGCTGGTGCCCCTCTGCCCCTCTGGCCTGGGGTTGCCACTGGTGCCAGATGTCGAAGTGCCCGACATGGCAACCCCAGAGGCAGGAGTGGGTGGGCAACTGGGTCCTGGGGCTGGGCTGTGGAGCGATGTTATCCCAGTCGGGAGTCTTCTGTTCCAGCAGGGGTGGACACAGCAACTGGACCCCTGCAGATGGCTGATGTGCAGGCACCAAATGGCAGGGCACGGTGGCAGCAGGCAGGCAGGCAGGCAGCAGCAGATGGCACGTGGGAAGCTGCTCGGGGCCCTGGGGGGCAGTAATTCGGCCTTCTGGGCAGGAGCGTGGTCTTCCGTGTGTTTTCGCGTGGCCAGCTTGATACGGAGTGATTTGGCACGTGAAAATCCTGCACGTCAGTGTGAAATTCGAGGAAAGGCTCTTAGCGCGTAAGCGCGTCAGCACGCATACGCGATTCTATTGGACCAAAGGCCCTCAGCGCGTAAGCGCGTCTGTGACGTGACCCGCACGGGTGTTTCCCTCATAGCACGTGATGACAGAGCACACGTGGAAAGACTGCACGTCAGAGTGTCATCGCGTGTAATTGGACCAAAGTGCCCGTACACGCGATTGGCCTATGTACGTGTATTTCAGGGGTGCGCGGGCACTTACATACGCGAGTACATCAGCGCACGTGTATTCCGGGGTGCGCGGGAATTTCCATACGCTATTGGCCTGGGTACGTGGATTTAAGGGGTGCGCGGGAAGTTTCACACACTCGCCTACAACATGCGCAAAGAAACACGTACGCCAGTAGGAAGCAGGCATACGTCGACCCGCGACGCATAAATTTGCGCGCAAAAAACTAACAAGCTCAGACGCCAGGATGAATATACCGTTCCTAGCAGCAGTGGCCGTGGGCTACCAAAGGAGGAGGAGGAGGATAGTCAGGCCCAGAATTTTCACACCCAGAACCAGCCTTTTTGGGATGCCTGATGACCAGGTGTATGGGAGGTACAGGTTTCCACCACACATAATACTGGACCTGGTGAGTGAGTGGGAGGATGACCTCACATCACCCACCCTGTGCTCCCAAGCACTCAGCCCCCTGGAGAAGGTCCTCAATGTACTGCACTTCTTAGCCACTGGATCATTTCAGCGGAAAAGTGCCATAGTGGGTGGGGTGTCACAGGCCACGCAGTCACGCTGCCTACACCAGGACTTGAACATCATCACTGCACGCCCATCAGTCCGCAGGCACATATACCTGCCCAGAACACCTGCAGAAAGGCATGCTGCCGCCCTGGATTTTTACGGTGTGGCACGATTCCCCAAAGTGCTAGGTGCCATCGACTGTACCCATGTGGCTCTACGTCCCCCCAGGGCATCTGAGCACATCTATAGGAACCGCAAGCACTGGCATTCCATCAACGTGCAGGTAGTATGTAATGCCAAGGGAATCATCACCTCAGTATATGCCAACTATCCCGGGTCCACCCACGACAGCTTCATTTACCGAATGTCCACCCTAAGCCGGGACCTAGAAGCTGGGCGGCATGGCGATACATGGCTGCTTGGTGAGTATGAATGCCACTGCACATGCATGCATGTCAGATACTGAGCAAGGTCACAACCCCACCAATGATACCCATCACCACCTCCACAGGGGACAGTGCCTACCCTCTCAGCCCCCACATGATGACGCCAATTCGGAACCCCACCACGCCACCCGAGGTAAGATATAACACAGCCCACATTGCAACCCGGGGCATAGTGGAGCGCACATTCGGAGTGCTTAAGTCACGCTTTCGCTCCCTTGACCGTTCTGGCGGGCAGCTGTTATACGCTCCCCCAGTAGTGTGCAGGATCATAGGGGCAGCATGTGTCCTGCACAACGTTGCAACACGCCGGGGCCTGGCCGTGGACATGGTGGTGCCCCCACATCCCCAACCACATGCCCGCCCACTGCGCATGGGAGGGGAAAGGGCACGGGGGGAGGCAGCCGTACACAGCTAGTGGCTAATTACTTCACATAGAAATCACACCCCTGTGGAGTGCACACTGCCCTGGCACATACCATCTGACAATCAATGATGACTCAACCTGACAATGATCCTGAATGTCTGGAGAATCAACCGTCAAAACCATATCAGCCTGAGATTGTTCACCTGGAAGTGTTACAATGTGTGCATCCCTACCTACACAGACAGCACCAATGCAGTTTCGTGAAAAAGCACATTCATGCAGCTAAAATGAATACCCACTTGCAAAATGCAACATGAGGACAGTGCCATGTCACCCAACCCATCCCCAGCACCGCCACACGACACACCATGCCATGTCATGCTATGTGCGGGTAAACAAAGTAATCCCCACAACATGACACAAGTGTCACAAAGTACAGTGTGCCTAATTGAAACTCGTGACACCTGAAATGCTCACAGTAATGCAGGACCAACAACACACTTGAGCAGGTATTTAGCAATAACACTTATCAGCTACTGACCCTCAAAACTACCATTAACATGACATTACGAATGTAAGAAATTTGTAGTCTCACCACCTGGAAATGCCTGCACTCCCACCACTTCCAACTATACAGTGTTGCCGCCATGTAGAGTTGTAGGTGCACTGCTGCCAACATGGACTCCATCTCCAAAGTAGAGGGCCTTGTGTAGACATGAGGAAAGGACCTGCAAATGAGGAGGTAGACATGGATGATGAGTTACACATCAATGCAACATGCAGTGTACAACACAACAGCAATATGCACTAGGAATGTATACACAGTATTGACTAGACTACCCACACATGTAGTGGGAGTCCAATGTCACCATGTACGTCAATGTCACTTGGGCACACCCTTTGCAAGCCCATGGAAACGGGAAGCAGGAGGGGTGTGTGTGACAAAAACCCAAGCATCTGAACCAAATACATGACAAGCCTGCATGTGCCCAGCCACAATGCAGCGTATGCCCACGGGAGCCACACAAGGCAACACATTGTCCCCAAAAAAATAAAAAAAGAATTAAAAAAAATAAAAAAATAAAAAATAAATAAATGGCCATTAATGGGCCCGGGGGGGTTGGGGAGGCCACCCAGGAGGTCTGAGGACAAGGTGCACACCAAAACCCACCTGTGTGGATCTTGCGAAAAAAAAACACCTCCATGGGCTCATGGCCCGCACGGCTACCCTATTGTGGGAGTATCACTGCTGTCGCTATTCTCACCCTGTGCAGCTGCATCCGGAGGTGGTGGCACTATGGGAGGCAGCCCACGCAAGGCCCTAGTCTGTTCCTCCATGGCTGCAAGCATGCGGGTGTGGTAGGTCTCGTTCTGGAGGATGTGTGCGGAGGTCCCCATGCAACAACTCACGGGATGCCCGGATCTCTGCCCTAGTTGCCTGCATCTCAGCTGAGAGCGTACGGGTGAGACACTCCAGCTGCTGTTCTGTCCTTCGGTTTGTTGAAGCCTCAAGCTCAACAAGAGTCGTCCTGAGGTGAAGGAGTTCCAGCCTCAGGGCTTCCCTGTGGCCCTGGGACTCTATGGAGATGGCTTCCTGCAGAGTCGCCAGTGCCGCCCGCCTATCCCTGTTGGACGCCAACATGTCCTCCCTGTGTGACTGGCAGATGGAGTCGGTTGCCTGCTGTAGTCGCTCCATCAGCCTTTCGGGGGGGACAATGGAAGTGGCCACCCTATCCATGGCCTGAGCCATCATCTCTGATGATGCTGCCTGTTGGGTTGCCATACCGTAAATGGATTGCTCCCATGCGGTATTGCCAGGTGGCGTACGGCCACCACGTCGGCGGGCACCACACCTGTCTGGGGCAAGGCGAACTGCGCCTTGCTGTGCCGGAACTGCCTGAGGCTCCAGGACTGCATTCCCCCTCTGATCTGCTGGCCCAGGAACAGGATCAGATGTCGCGGAGTGTGACCCTGCATCCGTAACTACCAAAGGCGTAGCTGCCAACACTGACATCCCCATTGAGGGTTCTAACCCTGGTGCAGGTGGGTCGGACAGAACAGAATCCCTCCCAGGAACACTCACCTGCGACGGCACGTAGGTCTCATCATCCGAATCAACATCTGAGTACAGCTCGGGGGAGGTGCAGCCAGAGACACCCCTTGAGAGCACGACCTGCAGCAGTTGTGGGTTCTCACCCACCACCACACCACGTCCCTCACTGGTGGTCGGTCGGCCCTCAGACCCCTCCTGGGTCTGCACCATCTCCACAACCCCAGCAGTATCAGGTGCGTCTTCCCCTGCAAAGACATAAAAGAAAACAAATGGAAACAGGCATTAGCACCATGGCACACAATGAGGGCTGAGAAGCAACAGAACCAGTACTTGATTGACACATGTCCCACATGACTAAAACCCTCCCATGCATGCACCCTCACTGCATATGAAGGGGAGGTAAATGGCACACATTGATGACACCAAGATGGAAGATGAACACATTTGCTGCATGCTGCCTAGCAGTGGCATCACACATTGGCCTGTGATTGCCAGGTGAAATACACATGCCATCACACAGATGGCATGTACCATTGCTATTGAGTGAAGATGGAGAGGAGGGCAGCACTTATTCATTCAGTCCAGTTCCCTCATGTAATAGCTTTTCTAATTCAAACACGTCTGATTTTTCACCTGGAGCTGCCAGTCCAAAATGGTCCGATTGCACAGGGACATGTCTAAACAAATGATATCCAGGTAACAAAGTCACTCCACTTTACCATAGCCATGTCAGACATGTGACTAGAGGACTGAGAAATGCCTAGTAAAAGTGGTGGAATGCAAACAATCTGCCTGAATGGACAGAGAAAAATAAGCAACAATATTGTGGCAAGGTGACACTTCAAGGGCAACTGGCGTGCTGTTGGGCTAGATGTCTACTGTTGGCAGAAGGGATACTGCTATGGCCAAATGCTGCTGCGCAGAATGTATTGCATGAAGCACATGGGTGACCCAAACAACTCAGGCGCACACACCCTCACCTGGCACACAAACAGAAGCCCTCACACACACACCATGCACATGGATGACACACACATGCATGTGCACTCACCGGACAATGCCTCATAATCAGGCAGATCTCCCACGCCTTGGATCTGTTCCTCTGTGACGTAGGTCCCAGTGACTGACTCATGTGGAGTGAGTTCCATGTCTTCTACTGGAGACCCACCTCCAGTCACTAGAGCTGCGGCATGACTTGAGGCCAGCTTATTCTTTGCCCTGCGCTTTAGGTCATTCCAGTGCAAATAGCAATCATTGGCTGTGCGCCTCACGATTCCAAGGGCACTTACGATGTCTGCAACGGTCTGCCAGTGTGCCTGGCATTGTGCAGGTGTGGTCTTGGATCCTGCAACAATGACCATTTCGTTATCATGTGCGGACACATACTCGACAAGTGCATTCAGTTCGGCATCCGTGAAGCTGGGCTTCCTCGACGGGCCGGACTGTGTAGCCGTTTCTGGGGCATCAGCCTGTGCCGGACGAGCACTCTTCCTCTTCCGCTTGGAAGGTGGTGGTGATCCTGAGTGTCCTACGCCACTCTGGACACTAGGGGCAGGAGCCCTGGTGGACTCTGTATCAGGAGTGTGGGATTGCACACTCAGCATGGAAGTTGGTGCAGGCATTGGCTCAAGTGTAATGGTGTCAGGGGGAATGTCAGCAGGATGTACTAGGACCAACACTGTCCTGGCTGGGTGTGTGAGAGCTGGGGTGGATGGAGCCGCAGCTGCCCCTGCAGCCTCTCCACCCTGCCTACTTGGGGCAGCAGATGACCTTGCTGCCCCTGATCCACGTGGCCTGATGACATCAACGTGCACCAGCGCACGTGTCATAGGCCTGCTGACCTGGAAGTCAGCCATGGAGTCAGCCAGGTCTGGTGCCACAATGTGCTGGTCCAACAAGGGCTGAGCATGGATGGTGTCAGCCACATCACCCTCAACCAGGGGGGCTGGGGGGGGATTATGGGTGCCCTTGACTGGTCCTCCACACATGGGGGGACAGGGTCACCCTGCAAGTAACGACCACGTCCCCTACCGGATCCACCACAGCCACCACTTGTGGCTCGTCCACCTTTGCCACCCTTACGGATTCCTCGCCTCCCAACCATGGCACTGATGTTAATGTGCGTATGGGAGTGGCTGTAAACTATCGTCCTGGGCTATTGGGGGTCAAATGGGTTGGGTACCAGATGGTAATCGTACCCTAGTGCTCTAGCAAGGCTGAATGTGACCCCTGGGGAAAGATGACGGGTCACGCAACGTACAGGAAGCCCAAAAAAGGGAGATAACGTGCACGCAAACCCTCCTAGACCACGTGTTCGGAAAAAAAACCTGCACTACGCTGTGGCACCCAGTAACACAAGAATGAACGTTTGCGTGTCACACGCAGCCTAGAATGACCTCTGAAGGGGTAGGCTACACACGGGGCAAGCACAGATGTTAGACACGTGCGTGACTCACCGTCTGCAAGGAAAAAGAGCGTGAAAAAGAAGTGCGTGTGCGCGTTGGCAAAACCCCCGCCAAAAGAAGAATTGTACGCTGTCTGAGGAGACAG
Source organism: Ambystoma mexicanum (assembly GCF_040938575.1). NCBI lineage: Eukaryota > Metazoa > Chordata > Amphibia > Caudata > Ambystomatidae > Ambystoma > Ambystoma mexicanum. The sequence continues at coordinate 260,617,628 of NC_090940.1, forward strand.
GACAACAGTAGAAGGGAACGCTGTTTGAGGGAACAGGCCCAGGAAAACCAGAAAAAGAGAAAAAAGAGAAAAAGCTGTCAGAGGTAACAGGGAGTACGAACTTGAAACGCCGTGAAGTAAATCGCGTGTGAAACGACAAGAAGTACAGATTTCACCCACTCGCTCTCCACGAAAAGCACGTACAAGGAAATGGTGTTCTACACGTACCTTTTATGCAGGCCCACACGTCCAGCGTCACTTCCGCGTGTACGCGCTAGGGCCATTTCCACCAATTACACGCTTTGTCACTTCCGCGTGTACGCGCTAGGGCCATTTCCACCAATTACACGCTTTGTCACTTCCGCGTGTACGCGCTAGGGCCATTTCCACCAATTACACGCTTTGTCACTTCCGCGTGTACGTGCTAAGGCCATTTCCACCAATTACACGCTTTGACACTCGGACGTGTCTTTCATTTTTTTAACACGCAACATTTCAACGTGTGCCATATTCAACGTGCACGTGAGTTCATAGATGCACATACGCTGGTGGCTTTTGGGCCAATGAATGTACAAAAGTGTGCTGACGCGCTTACGCTCTAAGGGCCTTTCCTCGATTTACACGCAGACGTGCTGGATTTTCACGTGCAAAATCACTCCATATCAAGCTGGCCACGCGTTCACACACGGAAGACCACGCTCCTGCCCAGAAGGCCGAATTACTGCCCCCCAGAGCCCTGAGCACGCTCCCACCTGCCATCTTCTGCTGCCTGACTGCCTGCTGCCCACGTGCCCTGTCATTTGCTGCCTGCACATCAGCCAGGGGTGCTGTTGCTGTGACCACCCCTGCTGGAACCGAAGACTCCCGACTGCTTTTCCATCGCCCCACAGCCCAGCCCCAGGACCCAGTTGCCCACCCACTCCTGCCTCTGGGGTTGCCATGTCGGGCACTGCAACATCTGGCACCAGTGGCAACCCCCGGCCAAGGAGGCAGAGGGGCACCAGCTTCACTGCCACCGAAGTTGGTGTCCTGATGGAGCATGTCCTGGGGCAGTATGATGCCCTCTTCGGAAGGTTGTGTGCCGACAAGGAAGGACGGACTCGGATCTGGATGGACATCGTGACTGCCATCAACGCGGAGGAGGTGGCAGTCCGCGACTACGAATGTGTCAGGAAGCGCTGGGAGGACTTCAGGTCCAGGGCCCTCAACAAGGCCCGGCGCCTCCTAAAGGCAGCGGATGCTAAGGGGCGCCGGGGCCACTTGTTGGAAGATCAGATGAGGGTCCTGCAACGCATATCCCCAGCGCTCCACGTCCAGGTCCTTGAGAGGCAGACCCGTCTGGAGTCGAGCGGTAAGTGTACATGCATACTGATTGTAAGCTGTGCGTGTGGTGTGCCAGGAGTGTGCAGGTTGAACATGTATTTTTATGTGGGCAAGTAGGGGGGTGTACAGGGCCGTGAGGGTGACACATGCGAGGGGTCTCATGTGTGACACATGGATGGTGCTTGTGTGTGTGGGCTTGCATGTCACAGGATGTGGAGGAATGATTGTCATGTGTGACATGGATGTCGATCAGAACACTGCGACAGTTGGCGGAGGTGTACACATGCATGCAAGTTTGGTGGTGTGTGTGCATGTGTAGTGTACTCCCTATGTTGCATGTGATGTGTGGATGACCTTTGGCTGCTCATGCTGTTGTATGTGAATGGATGGTGCTGGCTGTTACAATATGGCTGTGGTATGGCTCATGTGTGCAAGTTGAAATGACATGTGTGTTGGGGATTGTGATGCCATGTCTGAGGTTTACCAATGTCACTCATGAATAACTGTCATGTGTGTATGAGTCTATTGTACAGTGCCCTGATGCCTGTGTTTTCTTTCTCCCTGTCTGCAGCGTCATCTGATGAAGAGGGCGGAGAAGGTGCTGTGGAGCACAGCGGCAGGGGTCGCACCACCAGCCGGAGACGCAAGGCCCGGATCCCCTCCCAGGTTCTGATCTCGTCGGGGAGTGAGGAGTCCGGTGCCGTGTCCCAGGCCGCAGCTGCCGAGGGGAGGTCCAAGAGGCGGAGGTTGGAGTTGGACTCCTCGGCAGTAGAAGGGGCAGCTAGGACCCCACAGGGCCCAACGGAGGAAGATGGCACGGAGTCATCCAGGTTGGTGGGGGGTTTGGAGGAGGAGGAGGCCATGCAAGTGACAGAGGTGGGGTCTGGAGGTGGGGATTCCACTGGTGCTAGTGGTGCAGTGCAGGATCAGGGACAGGAGGCAGCACAGGCCGCCGCAGAGGTGCCTGTGTGCAATCCTGTCCCTGCTCCTGTCACTGCATAATCTTGCACCAGCGGGGATGCCTACCTCCAGACCCGTTCTCAGGGAGGGGATTGGCTTACAACACCTGGCCTTCCTCTCCCTGCGGATGTGGCTATCCTGCACCAGGTTGAGCCTGTCCAGGCTGGGGTGGCGTTGCGTCAACGGGCCATGCGAGCTGACCTGCAGTCTTTTCATGATGAGTCTGCACGTCTTCTCGCATGGCTCGTTGACCGCGTTGACCCACTGGGACAGCTCACCAGGGCTGGATTCCTCCGTTTCCTGGACCTTGTTCCGACCCCCTCCCCCTCCTCCACGGAACCCCCTATGCCCCAGTCGTCCTCCATGCCATCTTCCCACCCATGTGTCACCTGGGTGCCCTGTGGAGCTGCCTCCGACCATGCGGCCAGGCTGGTGGACAACAGATCCCTGCCACAGTCGGGAGTCGGACGTCCAGCAGGGGTGGCCACATTAACGACTGCACCCCAGCTGGAGGAGGATGTGCAGGCACCATCGGACAGGGCACATGGACAGCAGCAGCTGCAGCAGCAGGAGGCTGTAGGTGGGAGCCACGATAGCTCGGGGCCTTCAACATCGGAGGGGCAGGCATCGGCTGGAGTGCAGGAGGACCCTGGACGGGAAGTGTCTTCCGTGTGGCAGCGGTTGGGCCACGCCATAGATGCGGAGCGGCGGCGGGCGGAAGAGGTGCGGCTCACGATGGTCAGGGTGGAGAACTCCATGCGGAGGGCCCTGAGGCGGGCCGAGTGCCTCGAGGCAATCCGCAGGGAGTTGGAGGTGAACATGTCGGCGTCCCTGTGGACCCTCGGGGCCATGGAACAGGACCGCCTCCGGGACATAGACGAGGAGTTCGATGATGCCCTGGCCCGGGACACCACTGAGTGAGCCGCTGGACTGGCCCGCCGCCATTGTATATAGTTATTTAGTGATAGGTTTCCTTTATAGTTTATTTTTATTTGGAGTCGACGGACACTGCTCCACCTTTTGTATATAGTTCCATTTTAGATAGGTTGTTTGGTAGGTTTCATTTCTTCTGTTGGGATGATGGACCCTGAATACTTTGTACATAGTTGGACTTTGCATTTGGATATTTTTTTTACTATGAATATTTTTTTCCATGGAGCAATGGTTTTCTATTTCTTTTTTCCCTTCATTTCCTTTTTATGGACTTGAACTTTGGATGAAATTTTTTTGGATTATCATTTATTGATTTTAATTTGAAAAGGGACAGCCAGCTTAATTTTGTTATTTTTTTACTTGTGTATTTTGTTTAATTTTGATTGCCATTACTGTTGTTTTTAATACATTATTTTGATTTTTTCATTCTTCAATGTGTGGTTTCATCTCATTGTTTTCATGCATGTCATGATATGGGTTTTCAGGTTCACTTGCAACCATTGTGTGTGTGTGAGACACATGTGTTGATTTACATTGTTTCCATTGGAGTAGTATCATGGGAGCATGTAATACTTGGTTGTGTCTTTGGGCTGTGGTGGCTGGCCATGAGGCCCATGCTTGAGGATTGTCAGGGCCTATGGGCAGGGGGACATGAGTGGGGGCCTGGTGGAGGCTGCCCCTGCACTGCTGGGGGGTGGGGGTGGGTGGTAGACATGAGTGGGGGCCTGGTGGAGGCTGCCCATGGTGGCTGGGGGGTGGGGTGGGTGGTAGACATGAGTGGGGGCCTGGTGGAGGGTGCCCCACACTGCTTGGGGGGTGTGGGGGGTGGTAGACATGAGTGGGAGCCTGGTAGGGGCTGCCCATGGTGGCTGGGGGGTGGGGTGGGTGGGAGACATGAGTGGGGTCCTGGTGGAGGCTGCCCATGGTGGCTGGGGGGTGGGGGTGGTGGGAGACATGGGTGGGGGCCTGGTGGAGGGTGCCCCACACTGCTGGGGGGTGGGGGGTGGTAGACATGAGTGGGAGCCTGGTGGAGGCTGCCCCTGCACTGCTGGGGGTGGGGGTGATAGGAGACATGAGTGGGAGCCTGGAGGGGGCTGCCCATGGTGGCTGGGGGGTGGGGTGGGTGGGAGGCATGAGTGGGAGCCTGGTGGAGGCTGCCCCTGCACTGCTGGGGGGTGGGGATGGGTGGGAGACATGAGTGGGGGCCTGGTGGGGGCTGCCCATGGTGGCTGGGGGGTGGGGGTGGTGGGAGACATGAGTGGGGGCCTGGTGGAGGCTGCCCCACAGTGCTGGGGGGTGGGGGTAGTGGTAGACATGGGTGGGAGCCTGGTGGGGGCTGCCCATGGTGGCTGGGGGGTGGGGGTGATAGGGGACATGAGTGGGGGCCTGGTGGAGGGTGCCCCACACTGCTGGGGGGGGTGGGGGGTGGGAGACATGAGCAGGTGTGCAGGGTAGTCCCCTGTTTTGTGGGCTGCCTGCAGGGGCCATGGAGGGTGTACAGGGAACACCTGTGAGGACCCACCCAGCCTAATCGCGTGTGATTATTCCCGCGCACTCCTGTAATACACGTACCCAGCCAAATCGCGTGTGATGATTCCCGCGCACCCCTGTAATACACGTACCCAGCCAAATCGCGTGTGATAATTCCCGCGCACCCCTGTAATACACGTACCCAGCCAAACCGCGTGTGATTATTCCCGCGCACCCCTGTAATACACGTACCCAGCCAAATCGCATGTGATAATTCCCGCGCACCCCTGTAATACACGTACCCAGCCAAATCGCGTGTGATAATTCCCGCGTACCCCTGTAATACACGTACCCTGGCTAATCGCATGTGAAACTTCACGCGTACCCCTGTCATACACGTACCCAGCCAAATCGCATGTGATGATTCCCGCTTACCCCTGTAATACACGTACCCTGGCTAATCGCGTGTAAAACTTCACGCGTACCCCTGTCATACACGTACCCTGGCTAATCGCGTGTGAAACTTCACGCGTACCCCTGTCATACACGTACCCAGCCAAATCGCGTGTGATGATTCCCGCTTACCCCTGTAATACACGTACCCTGGCTAATCGCGTGTAAAACTTCACGCGTACCCCTTTCATACACGTACCCTGGCTAATCGCGTGTAAAACTTCCCACGTACCCCTGTAATACACTTACCCTGGCTAATCGCATGTAAAACTTCCCGCGTACCCCTGATATGAACGTAACCCGCTTTGCGTTCCTTGTTTGGCAGCCCTGTAAACTGGTCCAGGGTTGGCGCAGCCCTTTACGATGATTTAGCGATTTTGTTGGCTTTTCCTTGTGCGAGGGCGTTCTTGGGGGCGTTACTGGCGCTGCTGCAGGGTCGCTGCGATACTCTGCGCCAAGGCTGGTTTGGGAGCCTAAAATCCATGAATACGCTGTGCGCGGAAATCGGTTTTGGCGCACGCGCCTGGCGCAGACAATCGCACGCGGACACTCTGCGCCAGCCGCTTGCGACACTTTTCTGCGAAATTCTATGAATTACCCTGTATGTTGTTTACTTGACCTGTTGTTGAAATTGGTCTAGGGAAACCAAAGCAGCATTTGGTGTTGTATTTCCCTTTGTTTTTATATTTGCGACGACAATATTTACCACATTTGTGTCTTTGAAATTGTAAAATGTGTGTATGAAGGTCACTATGTGTTGTTTTTGAAAGGATTTCACAAGTGACGTATTCTTGGATGAACTGCAAAACAGTGGCATCACTGTCCTGACCAAATTTAAGAGCATCTTGAATCCACAAAAGCATGTGGATGTGTGGTGCTCCTCTTGCTTGGTATTTTTTCTCCAAAAGAAGTGTTTCACTTCTCCGAGGGGAGGAACAGTTTTATTACAAATGAAGTGTAGCGTAGCAATGAAGCGATGATGGAAATATCTTGATACATTTACAGGATCTAGAGAGCAGAGTTCTCCTGGTGATCTGGTTTTGTTTGCTATGCATAGGAAATCGTGTAAATCTTCCATTGCATATTCTTCACAAATTAATGTCACAAACCTAGTGGGTGGGCCAAGGTTTCTTATCATACAGCGTACATCTCCGTGACGTCGGAACCAGTATTCTTTTGTACATGCATGTTTGCTAAAAGATTTGTAAAGCTTGACTGTAAAACCTCATCTTTTTCTTGCACTTTTTGTAGTAATTGCGTAACTGACATATTTTGAAAATGGGTACCTGATTTCAATGTGTGTGCAACTCTGTAGCATAGAGTCGCTAGTTCACTTTCAAAGAGAAGGTGGAATATGTATTCTATATGTTGTCTGAATCTGGGGTCTTCAGAATACATTTGTAAGGAGTGGTATTTGGATGCTGTTATTTGTGTGGGTCTATCATCGTATCTTGCTCCTTTTCCAGTAGGAAAGAGTAGAGGAAAGGCACATGCTTCTATACTTTTTTCCCATATGCTGATTGGAGATCCTTTGGCTTGTCGCATTTGGTACGTTTCCAGTGCATCATGTATGGTGTCTTTAGAGTGTAACGGATGAATTGTATAATGGTCTAAAATATTGGATTCTGTAGCAGGATCTAGAAGTTGAAATTGACCAGTTTCTGATGATTCTTGAATTATTTTAGTGGTTTCCCCTCAGGTTTTCTTCAATATTAATTTCTTTGTAGTATTCATTGTTGTCTTTTAGATATTGCAGGGCTTGTCTAAATTTGTTTGTATTTTGTAGGTATGCCATTTACTAAGATGATTAAAGATTGATCTATTGGATGTTGCACTCCCAGAGTGTGTACATTTTCTTTGACATCTAATGGCAAATAAACTACTTTGCTACAAATGCCTTTCAACAATTCAGAGGGAGGTAATTTTGCTGTTTTCTGGTTGAAGGCGTATTATTGCTTGAAATCAGTGCACTGTTTGAATTATGATTCACTCATATAAGTTGAGTTGTTGCTGGGGTTTTGGTAGTGGGAATAATTCCAAGTTATTTGTGATAGCACGTTGTTAGGGAGATTTCTCACACAAGTGCTGAATTCCCTCTACCTTAGAGCACTCCAGCTCTTTTGCAATATTTTGGGGCTTTGAACTTTTCATTTTGTGTGTGTTTTACTTTTGTGTTCTTTGTTTATGGAGTTTTAAACAAATCCAGTGGCATCATCTTTTTCTGTGTGTCACACAGATCCCTCAGTGCGGTGCCACGGGGTGTCTTTCCAGGCTCGCTCCAGGTTTAAATACCTTCCCTGGGACTGACTACTGTCTCCCAGGGCAAGTAAAGTTAAATTGACTTTACTAGTCTCTTTAAATTTACTGACCCAGCACATCCTATCTTACTATATAGTGCTGGAGGTTGTTCCTTATCTTCCCCTGAGTCCAAACACTCATATAACAGTAAAATGTTACCTTTTCCTATTTTAAATGGCTGGTGGCAGTGGTTTAGATCAACTATCATGATTTTTCGTGACTGCTTATAACGGTAGCTCAAAATCAGGGGTAGCCATGTTTTTCAATATGGCGCCCCAGACTTATCTGTAAAAACAGACTCCGGTCATCTTTTTTTGTAATTTCTTTTAGGAAAAATCCTTGTGTGTAACTCTGTGCACCAAACCAGGTTTGGTCCCTTTGTTTGTGCCCTTTGACGGGCTTCTGTGCTGAAGCCTCTTTTGGTGCCAGAATGTCTGGGGTGGACAGGATGTGAGGGAGGTGCCCAACACTCCCTGTGCTTAGTCTCCTAGGAGACCTGAATGCACTCTGGAGTGATTGGCTGGCTGACTGCCCATCAAGGACAGCCACCCTGCTGGGTGAGTGACAGCGAGGCGGAATGAATGGGGGAAAACTGTTTAAAAACATGTCCCTGGGACTAAGAAAGCAGATTCAACCAGTGGAATGAAAGAACCAAAGAGAAGAGGAAGGAAGAGAACTGCTGCAACACCTGGACGACTGGGGAAACCCTGCTGCAGGTCCAAATTGCCTGAAACTCTGACGACAGAGGTTCACTTCTTCCCTTGAGTTTGGTGGGAACAACCTCCTCGCAAGCCACCTGGACACCGTCCTATTCTGGTTCAATTTTCATCAGAGTGCTGTTGAAAACCAGATAGCCAGAGGGAAGGAAACCAGGGGCACTTTAAAGTACTCAAACCTTAAACTGATGTCTTGTCTCTTCCCTGGGCAGTACAGGAACCTCCCTATGTCCTCTGTCTTGTCCCCATGGCTGAAGCACAGGAACAGCGGGATCTGCTCAAACTGCCAGGAAGAGCTGCCTCAGCTAGAGCTTTCTTCATTTAAAAAGGAACGTGGCCCGGAAATCTATCCGGCCATCGAGAAAGTGTGTGAAACTTTCCTCAACTATGAAGGCTTGTCCTTCCCTAAACATTCTTCAAACATTTTGCCGAGCCAAATTATTTAAAAATCTGTGGCAAAGAGTTAACCGTTATATACCAGAACTGTGCTATCCTATACAAAAGACCCTGAACCATTGACTTTGGCCCTCGCCTTTTGAGAAGAATTGCTGTTTGTATTTAACTGAAACCCGTTGCCCTCCCTATGAATGTATTTGGGCTGTCTATTCTTATAACTGTGTTTTTTCCCTCCTTTATTAAGTAACTGAAGTGTCATTTTGCTCACACTTCATTTTTGAGCTAAACGTGTTTAGTTACTTACCGGTTGGATTTTCCTGGTGTATTAGTTTGTAATATTGAGCTGCTTGTGCTAGTGTAATGTTCTATAAATGATTGAGTAAATAAATGTATATTCTTTTTCTAAGAAACCTTGAGTAAGTGTTTACTTAAATCACTGTATTGGTTGGTCCTTTGTGTAACTTGTTCTACTGCTCACTTAAACTATTGAGATAAGTCTGGCTGCTCAGCCATCGCTACCACATTACTGTGTAGTACAGGTTTGTACCAAAGGTGAAATTGTGCTTACACTTGTAGTCCTAATTACCTCTATTGTTCCCAAAGGGTACTGCAGGTGATTCTGCACAACACACGTGAAGGTGTTTGGTTGTTGTCAAGTTTTGCAGTGGAGTAACAGCAAAGTATTAAGGGGTCAGTAATTTCGTATTTGTTTTCTGCTATAAGATAGAGAGCTAATTGGAACCATTTGGAATCTTCATTGTCTTCTACTGTGTACTTTATGTCTACAGTTTTTGTGCTATTTTTATTTTTTTTAAAGTCCTGCATCAACACACTCATAAACATGGTTTGGTACTTCAGCAGATGTACTTTTAAACTTTAGTATTTCTTTTTTGTATGTGTGTAGTAGAAGGTTGTCATCTGTACAGTTGTTGCTAGTCTGTTGTAAAGCTGTTGCATTTTGTAAGTGGCTTTCACGTCCAAAATATTTTCTCTGGATATGCTCTATTTCTTCGAGTAGATCTTTGGCTGTACCATGTAGAAGATTGTTATTTAAATTGGCTAGTGCTGAAGCAGGACTTTTGGCATAGCACAGTTTATGGACCAGATTTCTTAGTTGAATGATGTGTTGATATAATTTTGATATGGTGGAAGGTGCTTTTGCAAATAGGTTCAGAAATGCAGGCTAATGAATGTCCTTGTAGTCCTGTGTATTTGCACACTGGACAGGTATCCATACCCTAGAAAGCAGGGAAAAGTGTGCCTCAGACTTGCATGGGTCCAAGGCATAGCTTACACATGGTGCACACAACAATATTTACATATAACATACACAAGGGGGGTGGAGTTGTGTCCTTGGGTTGTTATACCCCCTCCATCTGTGGGAAACGTGCATCTGATTGAAGTTTTGACCTCAACAGTTCTGAGGCCGACACCTATATGTGTTACCACTATCCATCACCAACCTTGTCCGTTTATATTTCACTTACCTTTCGTGCTTATCGAAAGAACTGTAAAATAAATTGTCTAGTCACCTGAAACTTTCTGTGTTGATGCAAAATAAATACACACACACAGAAGTGTTCTGCTTTCTGTCGGATCTCGTCATCCTGATTTTTTGTCTATTATACTGTACATAGTTGTACATGATGTGATAGACATGACTGCACCTGTGAATACTTGAATGCCGTTGTAAATTCTAGAATGGAATGGGCAACCAGCTGCAATGAGATAACTGTCTAGATTGGAAGAACAGTTGTAGAGGCAATGGTGTTGTTTATGCTGGAAGCCTTTAAAATGATATTGGCTATTTGTGTGCATGAATAAAGATGCATGTACTCATCTTGGCTGTGTGTCATTTTATAACACACTAGAAAGCCTTCTCCTATAATTATACTGTTATTTGTCCCATCTTTTAAAATGAAATTACATTTTGTTAGATAGCTGTGTGTGTTGTGTCTGATTACTATTATAATAATTTCTAAAGCAAGTACAAATGGTAGAATGTATGTTAAATATGCAGAATATATAGAAAGGAAATTGTATATACATCCTATGAACTATAATGCATTAAATGCTATTATGGTTGAAATGTGGATAAATAGGTGCCAGTGGTTACACAAATGATGGAATAAATGAACAAAATAATAATTTGCACATTACAGTTGGTAATGTGGGTAAATAAACATTTGGAAAGCAGGCGAGTTTGCAAGTGGCATTTGATCATAACAAATAGGAGAAATGACAGTAAGCTTGTTTTATAGGTTATACAGGGTAAGCAGCAGTTACTCTGTTTATATGCATTTATAGAAGAGCTGTACATGTACTGTTCAGAAAATATTCATACCTGTAGTTTGTGTTCATGCATGTGGATGTGCATGAATCTGCAAGTAGAAATGTTGGAGAGTTTTGTAGTAGTAGTAGTTGTAGTAGTTGCTGTAGGTGCTTTGCAGTCACAGCCCAATTGTACTCAGAGTGATCAATCAACAGTACGTCTTAAGTGCTGAACTGTGATGATGGAGTTAGATGTAGAGTTCTTGGATGTGATTGGTGGATGGTTGTGTGACTGCTTAACATTAGCCAATGAGGGAATGGTGCAGAGAGTGAAGTGGAAAGGGTAGAAGGGCTGCCCCAGTGTTTCGCTCTCAGCGGACACCGCTGGTTTCTGTGGACAGGTCGTATCAAATCCGGGGCTTCGGAGCATGAAATGGGAGTGTATTTTGGGGTTTAGCCAATCAGGTGTTGAGGTTCTGCTTTGTATTGAGAGAGGCTGTGTGTAGTGAAAATGGCAGCGTTGGAGAAAGTCAGGGGCCCTCATTACGACCCTGGCGGAATCCGCGGTGCTAAATGCACCGCGGAGCATGGCGGAAAGCCGCCGATAGCGCCATGGGGGTTGGCGGATTTACCACCCCATGCCGACCTTGGCGGAGCGGTAAATCCCCAATCCCCATTTTACCCTTCCCCATTCCCATTCTTGCCCCATAGGGTATAATGGGAGTGGGGAAGGAGTTAATTACGCCGCCGTAAAGTACGGCGGCGTAATTAACAACGAGGTCCCTTAGCGCCATGGTTTTCTCCGCCCGGTAAAACCAGGCGGAGAAAACCTCCATGGCGCTAAGGGAACTCGTAGTACGGCGGACGGGTCCGCCGCGATTAGCGCTGGCGGAAACCCACTCCGCCAGGGTCCTAATGAGGCCCAGGGTGTTGGTGCTTGGAGATATGTTTGTGAATGGTTTGGAGCAGTATGCTAAATGTAGGAATGTGGCAAACAATTTTAATGTAAAAGGAGTGGAGGTGGTGTGGAGCACTGTGCCTGGTTTCAATTTGCAGGCAATGCTAGAAGTTTGTCAAGATATGGCTAGGGTTAACAGTCCACATGTGGTTGTCCTGCAATGTGGTGCTTTGCATTTCGGCTATGTCAGTGCCACTACTTTGTTGGAGATATGGAAAACCTGGTTCAGGCAGTAATGAAACTACTTCCAAATGCCAAGGTTATTTTTTTCTAGTTTGGTACCTAGGGCAATATCAGACAATAGTTCTGTTTTTTTGTCCTCAGCAAAATGTTGCTAGGTGGCTAATCAACCGAGGCATGTTTGCTTTTATTACTAGTGTTGGCATGTTCTTTTGCAACAATGTCAACATTGACTCTGGTAATGTTGATTACTTTAAAGAAGATGGCATGTCTTTATCTTTTATGGAAAATGTCATGCTGTGTTAGTCTTAGCAGTGCACAGTGGTGGCGTGAGTAATGGTTGCTTAGCTTACCATAACTGGCGAATTTCAGGTTTTTTTGGGGTTTTACTTGTAACCATAGTAGCGCAACTTAATTATAACGTCCCTTTAACAAAGTTTCTTTTAACTGTATATATATATATATATATGAAAAAAGCTTTATACCTCAGTACAAGTGGACGGAGTGCACTCCAAAAAGTAGTCCAGAGTGAGAAATCCACACTAAGCATTAAGTCAAAGGACCAATAGTTGCCAGGCATTTAAAGTTTTTCTTTAATTAATTAAATGTCATGGACAAAGATAAGAAAAGCACGAAAACTATGTGTTTCGCGGCAAATACACTGCTTGATCAAGTTTGGGGTGTGAACACAGAGAAAGGACTTGAAAACTGGCATGCTCTCTATGGTTTCAATGTATAGAGCAACGTACACTTTCAGACTGTCTGTTTACAAATTCCGCCATTTTTAAACGTTGTGCACAGTTTAGTAAGTCGTAATGGATACACATAAATGTTTTCAAATAAGTATTTAAATGAGCAAATTGTGTTCCTCATTTCTCAGTGACATCTTAGATTGCACAACAATAAAATTATATCCAAAAATAAAAATAAATGTTGACATATGTTGGTAAAATACTGTTTCAACTGCAGCTTATATGTGCTAGATGTCGTTTCTCCATGTGTGCTACCGACTTGCTGTTTGCGTTCCAAATATGGAAAAGCAAACGGCAATATAGGCTTGTGTTGCTGTGCACCGTTAAATGGAATAGACGCATGGTGTGGATCAATGCGCGGTCACAGAAAACCTTTTATTTTGCCCAGCTATTCTAATAATTAACCATTTAACTACAAGGTCTGTGTTACTCTATGTGCCTTGCAGCGATACATGCTGCAATATGCTGTGCTTGCTGCACTACTAGGTCTGAGGGTGTACAATGTATCTAACGTGAGACATGGTTCTCACAAGGTGATGCAGTGTTTAAGTGAGAGTGCATAGTGCTCTTGGCAAAAATATGTTAAGGTTCCTATGTCAAATATGACTTCCTTAAAGTACAAATGCCTATTTATACTGTCTGTGCAAACATGCAATATATAACTTAATGTTAATAAAGTGCAATGTGCAATTAGCAGCTAAATAACAGTATTCCCTATGTAGGGATGCATAAAGGGCTTAGTGCATGTATTATCTAGACATTGGATAACCGCGTTTTACATTGCCTAGTAAACTGGATATTTTTACAGTACATAAGGTAGATGCATGAAGACACCATAATAAAACCTTAATACATTATAAAACACCTAAAATATTAGTTGACCATATGTGCAGTTTAAAAAAGACAGAATAAATGGTGTACATAGAGTTAGCGAGCTGCCAGTTGTCCTGCGTTCATAAATATTAAAGCAAAAACATTGCCCACCCTGTTAAAAAGAAAGAAGTTTAAAATAAGATAGCAGAAATGGAGAGAGTCTAAAATGCATTCAATTTCTCTTTTGTGAGTAAAATATTGAATTGATAGTTTCTCAATCCTAAATGTTAATGTGAAAACTTTCCTGCCACAACGTTATGCAAACCCCTATATACAGTTAGTCAAATTCATAATGTATTACTAAAAACCACCTGTATAAAACGAGTCAGACACACTGAGGATTATACTGAAGGTTACAAAAAGTGGGGATAATGATATCTAAAGACTATGCAAAATACATTCAATGTAAGTTCCGTAAACAAATACAATCTTTATGTTTAAGTTCCTAAGAAGGTATAAAGTTCTTTGTCCAGACTGTAGCCCTTTGGTTTCTTTGTTTCCAGGTCCAAAATATATTTTGTCTCAGATTGTCTCAGGAGGAGCTCCCGGTTACCTCCTCTTGGTGCTTTCAGAACAGTATATATACCAAAATAAGCAAAACCTTCCAATTTACCTCCATGCTTTTCCTGAAAATGTAAGGCCATGGGGTATGTGGGGTCAGTGTTTTTGATGGCTCTTATATGTTGAGGTATCCTGAGTTTCAATTTGCCAATAGTGCTCCCCACATACCATTTATCACATGGACAGGTAAGTACCTACACAACATACTATGTTTCACATGTGATCCCAGATTTTATGGTCACATTTTTCTGTAGTACTGGATGGAGGTAGTTCTTGTTGTTTTTTTTTACAAATTTGCACGCCTTGCATTTCATGCACTTCTGAAATCCAACTTATGTGGCACTCAGCCAACCTTGATCTGCTGAAATGATCTTAGGGCTCATTTAACTGGATACTAGGTTATCCTTGAGCGAGGTAGAGCGTCTAAAGGTAATATTGATGTTGTTACCCAGAATGCTTGCCAAATGTTCATCTTGTTTGAGTATATGCCAGTGTTTATGCATTATGTGACGTATGTTGTTGGAAGCTTTACTGTGCGTTAAGATTAGTCTAGTGTCTGTTATCTCTGGGTTTGCTTCGATTGGAGCTTTAGACATCAATAAAATAGAGCATTCCTTTTCTCGTGCTTGCTATACGCTCTTTCAAACACATTCTTTGGGTAACCTCTTTGTTGCAACTTTAAAGCCATCCTCCTGCATTCCTTATCAAAGGTTTCAAGTTGGGAATGAATTCGCCATAAGGTATACTTGACTTTAGGGCTGTGGGGTGGTTGCTCTTTGCATGTAAAGGTATGTTGGAGCTTGTGGGTTTCCGATAAAGTTCAGTCACTAGTTCATCTTGTGCCACAGTTACAAGAATATCTAAATAGACGATAGCAGCCTTGCTGTGGCTCTCAGTGAACTGCAGCTTGAATTCATTCACATTAAGTGACTTAACAAACTCCAACCATTCATTAATCGGCCCATCCCAAATAACAAATAAGTCATCTATATAGCGTAACCAAAGTACAACTTTGTCTGTATAGTGACTATTGGTTAGGGTCCAAACTGTAAACTTCTCCTACCTGCCCATGGTTAGATATTATACGGGGGAGCGAAAGTCGTTCCCATAGCTGTTCCTTGCAACTGTGTATAAAAATGATTGTTAAACAGATAGCTATTATTTGTCAAACACAGATTCATCATTTCTAAAATAATCTACCCATGTTCTAGATAGTTCAATGATCTGGTTTGTAAGAAATACTTGCATGATTTCAAGCCATCCTTATGTTTGATTGATGTGTAAAGGGAGACCACGTCCAGTGTTGCTAACAAATAAGTATTTTCCCAAGGTATACCATCAATTTTATTAAGGAAGTCTTTAGTATCTCTTGAATATGAGGGTAAACTGGTGACGAATTTAACTTCAGTTTCATCCACTAGTTTAGGAGTGCTCCACACAGTGTAACAATGGGCCTCCCTGGTGGTCTAGTTTTATTTTTATGTACCTTGGGTAGGAAGTAAATAGTCGGCATCATTGGGAATTTTAGATGCAACTATTTGCACATATCTTCGTCAAGTAGGCCTCTCTCTTTCCATTTAATCAGTAGCTCGAACAATTTGTTATTCGTCTATGTCCAATAACTTGTAACATTCTTCATCTTTAAGTTGTCTATTGGCTTTGTTAATGTAATCTTGCCGATTCATTATGACTATGTTGGTGCCCTTATCCGATGGTTTAATAACATAGTCTCCCAATGTACACATATTGGACAGAATCTCCTGCTCCCGGCGAGTAAGATTATCTTTAATTTCAATTTTTATTCTTCTACATTTCTACAGATCACTGATGACCGGATCTCGGAAGGCCTCAATGTTCCCCCCTGGATTGAACATGGGATTAAAGCGTGACTTGAGTTTGAGTATATATATATATTCAGGTTAATAGTCTTGTGTGATAACTCTTCTTGCTAGTAGCCATTATTCATGGCGTTTTTTGACCATACATAAATAACTGTATTTTTATATATTCTATCTAAGTGTAATCTGTGATTGCTATTGCATGATCTCATTGTGGTCCCCTTACAAACTCACCACCTCTGAAAAACTTAGCCTAGACTGTCTGTCACTTCTACCTGAACTGGTTTGGCTACAGCTCCTCAGAGTTGTCCCTGTCACAATATAGGTTGGCCTTCTATACACCTGTCCACCAGGCCAGAGTATAATATATCAGTCCTAACAAATTGGTGTACAGCTGTGGGATGACCCTCTCCACGTAACATCTGGGTGTTTTGTGAAAAGGATCTGTTTTGGGTACCACAGTGTAGTTCACTGGTGGTGTGTCCAAATAATACTTAAACAGAATACTATAACTTTGGATTGCCTCATAGAACAAGTCACTTACTGGACTAGATATAATGGAAACAATCTCGTTCATCACTTTAAGTGCCTCCAAAGTGGATACATTAAGAAGGTTATGTGCTAACAGGGACTTGACAGTCTCTGGCACTAAAGCAGAGTTGGTTGTGAAAATTCTGGATTTTGAAAGAAAATAAAGGTTGTGCCTAACTTAGCAAATGGTGCTGATGGTGGAGCTGGGACTGGACCCAGCACCAGTAATATAGTTACTGCCAATGCAGTTTCAAATGTTGAGGATGGGGAGGAGGAAAGTGGATCCTCTGGAATTCTGGCTGTGACCACCTCAGATGCTGAGGCATTTTTCAATTTGTAAGAAGAGAGACCCAGGCTCAAAGAGAAAGAGCATGGGCCTCATTAGGACCCTGGCGGAGAGGGTATTACGCCAGCGTAGTGCATGGCGTACCTCTCCGCCATACTACGAGTTCCCGTAGCGCCATGGAGGTTTTCTCCGCCTGGTTTTACCAGCCGGAGAAAACCATGGCGCTACGGGACCTCGTTGTTAATTACGCCACCGTATTTTACGGTGGCGTAATTAACTCCTTCCCCACTCCCATTATACCCTATGGGGCAAAAATGGGAATGGGGAAGGGCAGAATGGGGATTGGGGATTTACCGCTCCGCCGAGGTCGGAATGGGGCGGTAAATCCGCCAACCCCCATGGCGCTATCGGCGGCTTTCCGCCATGCTTCGCGGTGCATTTAGCACCGCGAAGTCCGCCTGGGTCGTAATGAGGCCCCATGTGTTTAATGTGGCCAAATTGCAATTTGAAAGAGTTGAAAAGCAGCACCACCTTGAGCTTGCGAAGATTCAGGCTTCCTAAGGTTCTTCCAGAGGATGTGGAGATGGTTCTGGGTTCTCTTCACATTCTAGTTTTCCAAAACATCTCTTCGGTATGTATGAAGAGAAGAATTAAATAATTGACTGGCTTGTAACTTTTGAGTATGGATGTGAGGTACAAGGAGTGGGTGATGCTGACAGAATTGCATGGTTGATCAGCAGACTGACCCATTCTGGCTGCAGTGTCATTATGGAAATGTGAAAGGCTGATAGATTAGACTTTGTGAAACTAAAGCAATCTCTTATCCTCATGTTTGGGAAGACTCCTGCCCAATACCTGAGGAGGTTTAGAGAATATAAAAGAAAAGAAAGTATGACCTATGTAACTTTTGTTGCAGATTCCATTAAAAACATGTGTGGCTGGGTAGAGGGCTATCAAGTAACCACCTTTGATGGTATGATCAATTTGGTAATGCTTGAACATATTTTTGCCTATTGTTACCCCCATAACTTATGCAGTATGTGGCCGACTCAAAAGAGTGAAATCCAAAGAGGCTACCCATTGCTGCTGACTTATGGGTATGACATAGAGTGTCCCATAAGGACAAACCTGCTTCAGGTAAGCAGGAGGAGGGAAAGAAGCAGAAAGAGAAAGAAGGTGGGGGTACTGATAAAACTATACCCAAGAAGACCCACAAAATGTTTAATTGGGGGAATTAATCAGAATCAGGTCAGGGTAGTAGGACTAACCCTCCCAAGCATGTGAGTGGTTTCTCTGAGCCTCCCTATGTTATGTGTCAAGTACACTTATGGAGCAAGTGCCCACAGGAAAGGGGACCCCAAATGTAATGGTATGGCCTTGGAGGTTCACTCTGTCAGCCTGGCCTTCACTCAGTATGAGGATGGAGAGATGGCAGGGATGTCCTTCCCTTTAGACTGCATTCCCTCAGAGGAAGGGTCTGATGTTAGTCTAGATTCCTTGGAAACCAGTAATGCTGGAGCATTGCTCCCATTCCATTCCTGTTGCATAGTGATAATTCTTATGAGGATAGTGTTCAGGTAGGAGTGTAATAACTCAACTATTAGCAACACTGGGCCCAGTCCTACTGATGTAGCTTCCTTCATGGTAAACCCACAGGTTCTTGCCAGAGTTCCTGTGGGGGATACTCAGTTTGCTGGTATGCCCTCTCTTAATGTTCCAGTAGCACCTGTCAGTCAAGCTGTGAATAGAGAAAAGGACAGGACATCTGTCAATATGAGGGGAGTGGTTCATAGAAGAGTGCTGGGTGAGCTTAGTCTTCAAGACCTAAGTCCTGAGAGGCCCTCACTAGATCCTTCAAGCACTACATCTCAGAATCAGGCTGCCTTGGCCAAGCCTAAGAGAAAGCCTATGCCTAAGGGGAAACCCATGGCCAGAGGAGTCAGAAACAGAGAGTTGGAGGGAAATAGAATATTCCCTCTGCCTTAACTACAACATCTGTGGAGGTAGTTGGGAGAGTCCCAATTCCTAGTTTGGAAGAAGGACCCCCAGAAAACCTTGAATCCTGTAGGTTTCCTCAGTTGCCTAGTATGCAGGTAGAGGAGAGTACCAGGAGAGAGAAAATTATGGGCCATCAGAAAACAAAACCATCATGGTAAGGGCTATGGAGAAAAGGCCTGCTTCCAAAGGGAGGATTCTCCTCCAGTGAAGCAAAGGATTCACAAGGAAGGTGGGTTACTGCAAAGTAAACACAGAGATCCCACCAGAGAAAACCTTGAGAGGTTGGAGGTTACTCAGGTTGTGAGGCCCTTCCTCCTACAATTGGTGTGTGGCATTCCCCTGGTGATGCATCCTAGTGTCAGGATATCACCTGTGTGGTCTAATACACATTCTTGCTGGCCCATGATGGGGGTCCTAGAGGATAACCACTGTATGAGTCTCACTCTATGTCACGAGGTTGACAGGGGTGAGACAGGAATTAAATTGCTCCAGAGTTCCCTTTTAGGAATGAACTCATTACTACCAGAGGCAAAGCCTAATTTGATTAGCCCTTTGACTCTGGAGACCTCAGGCAAAAGGTTACAATTGGTGATTGCTGATCACAATCCCATATGTCCTTGTGCCACTCCACAGGGAATGACTGTCAAGTCAGTCATTGACACCCTACTGTATGACAATCCCAGAGATAGCTCCTCTGCTGTACTCAGTAGTGATCAGTCCCAGGCGAGGGATGGTGAAGTGAAGTGACATGTCAAGTGTCGCTGAGCTGCCATCCACATGAGGATGGTCTGAGAGAGAGAGCTGTCAGTTGGAACCTTCAGTGAGCCCCAGAGAAGGAGGTGGGACCTTCTCCTGTCAAACCTCTTCTGTAAATCCCTGACCACCTCTCAGTGGTCTTGGCCTTGTCATGTTTCACAACTTGGCAGGGTATACTATTCTCAAGGCTTTGGTCAACCTGGACAGGTTGCCATGAAGTTTCCTAGGAATAGTGTGGAGGATTTTATCTTGAGAGATAACATTGGAGCCCTGCTTATGGCTATAGAGTGGGAGCCAGATAAATGGTGTGTCTCTCTGCCCTATGCAAATGCAGCCCTTCTCATGGTTTCAGTGAGGATGACCTAGTGTCCCCTCACCTGACCCCACATGGACAGGGTGAGCTGGAGATTTTGCTGAGGCAACCTCCTCCCTTTTTGTCACTGACATCCCTTATGACAGGTTGGTGTGATCTAGACTGTATTCTGGGAGTGAGTGAACACACCAAGTTTGGGTATTGTGGTGACTCAGAAAGAAGAAGATGTTTGGAAGTTGGTGTGAGATCCACTCTGGGTTGGAACAAAGAGTGTTTGAGCACACTAGCTGTCCAGAGTCCAGATCTAAGGATCTGCAGGGGTATACAGGTAATGCCAGTGTTGGACTATGTATGGACACTAGAGCTCAGTATTCTGTCCCCATGACAGAGGTACACTCTTCACTAAGAGGTAACACCTTAGTGGATGAGCTCTGTGCTGAAAGGTCCAGTTGCTGTTAAGATCTCTCTGCAGGATATGGCAGCATATCCCTTGTTAGTCTATGCAAAGGGGGAGACAGCAGTTTCTGACTTTTCAGAAACCTTCCTTAGTGCAGACAGATGCCTATGACACTGGGATAGTTGGTACACGTTCACAGCTTAATGACAAGGGTGAGGAACATCCTATATGTCTAATCAGCTACCAGTTTAGGAGTGGAGAACTCAGTTGCCCAGGTGGAGAAGATTTGTTTTTCCATTGGATGGTGCCTTAGGACGTTGAGTTACTACCTCTCACTTCACTTCACTGCATATGCTCACCCTAACCCTTTGAATTGGTTGATAGATGTTAAGGGAGTGAATCCAAAGTGGCTCAGATGGTTCATGAGTCTGTAGGCCTTGAACTTCACTATTGGGCATAGGCCAGATCCCAAATGTAGCAGGTTTGATTGGGTGTCCAACAGGGATAACCGACTGGAACAGAGGACCCATCCAGGGGTGGATTAGTTCCCCCCTCCCTTAGTATTGTGTTAGAAAATATTTCTCTTTACTGCACCTTTCCTTCCATTTTATGGAACCCCCAAACTTTTTGTTTTTATTTTTTAATCTGACCTGTACTTTTTGCAGTGCTGTTAAGCCTCAAGCTTCACTGCACTGGTGTTTGCTCATATGTCAAGAGGAAACTGACATGTCCTTTAGGCTATCAGTACTGGGTAACATTGTTTCCCTTAGTTTGTTTGTTTATTTATTTATATGGCGCACCGGACCAGAAGGTATGAGGGCGCAAGCATTACAGGTATATTCTCAACTTAGTTGCAGTGCTGTACATTATTTACATTATTATACAAGGGCGCAGTGAGTAAATTCAGTTACAAGGAGACAGAGTAAAAATTACGACAGAGTTACAGGTTGAAAAAGTTTGTAGTAGTTACAGGGTGTCGGGTATTGGTCTTTGTTCTTGAGCCACTGGATGTAGTTACGCCTAAATTGGTGGTATGTTTGTGGTGCTCTAACGGAGGGTGGTAGTGTGTTCCAGGGTTGAGCTGCTTTCACCTGAAAGCTATTGCCGCCCATTTTCGTTTGCTTGAATCTGGGAACAGCGAGCAGGTTAGCATGACTGTTTCTGGTGAGTCTGTTGGGCGTGTATCTAGTTATTCTGTTGGTAAGATAACGGGGAGCTGCGTTGTTAAGACATTTGTGGGTAAGGGAGGCTACCTTAAGCAGGATTTTGTCTGAGGTAGTGAGCCAGTTTTGATTTCTCCTAGTATTCGAGATGTGTTCTCTTTTAGGGAGGCTAAGCGCTGCTCTGAGAGCATTGTTAAGTAGGATATGGATTTTATTGGTGATCTGTTTGTTAGCACCTACATAGAGGGTGTTACAATAGTCCGGTTTTGATAGTATGAGAGCTCTGGCTACGGTAATGCAACTTTGGGTGGAAAGGAAGGTTTTGGCCGAGCGTATAAGCTTGCATGTGTAGGCTGTGGTGGATGCCATGGAGCTGACCTGTTTATGGAAGGAGAGGGTGAAATCGAGGTAGATGCCGAGGGTTTTCACTTCCTTGGCTACCTTAATAGAGTTGCCATCTATGGTGAAGCCGGAGTAGTTGAGGTCCAATTTGTTTAGGTTCGTGGCTGATCCCAGGATGATGAGTTTGGTCTTGTCATCATTCAGGTATAGACTATGGGAGGCCATCCATGCCTGGATGATGAGGTACACCTTGTTCACCAAGGCCAAATCTGTGTTGTAATCTCCCGTCAACGGGATGAGGATTTGGGTATCATCAGCATAGTTGGTGTAGGTGATACCCAAACCGTCTAGATCATCAAACAGGAGCTTAGTGAACACGTTGTACAGTGTGGGGGAGACACATGACCCCTGAGGGACCCCACATGTGATGGGAATGGGGTCAGCGGAGGCCGTGGTGGAGAAGACGCGCATGGATCTGCTGCTCAGGAATGATGTGATCCAGCCAATAGCTTCTTGGGAAAAGTGGGCAGCCGAGTCTAAGTGGCTACATAGGATTTTATGATCAACAAGATCAAAAGCTGCCGAGAGGTCTAAGAGGAGCAATAAGGCAGTTTTCCCATTTTCTCTCAGAGTGTCAATTTGGGCCTTGAGGTCAATGAGTGCGGTTTCTGTGCCGTGTTGGAGTCTGAATCCTGATTGCCGGACTCCTAGGAGGTGGTTTTGTTCAAGGAATTTTTGAATTTGTAGGTAGGCGGTCTTGTCGAGGATTTTTAGTAGGAAGGGGACAGTGGTGATGGGTCTGAAGTTGGTGGGTACTGTTGGGTCGAGTGTGGGTTTTTTTTGTAGAGGGAGGACCCAGGATTCTTTCAGGTTGTTGGGGATAGTACCTGAAGAGATATGGGGATAGGTCTCTGGCTGCTTCTTTGATGATTTGAGGTGGGCATAGGTCGCCTTGGCAGTTAGATGGTTTGAGTCTGAGCATGATTTTTTACACTTCTAGCGTGGAAACTTTGGAAAAGCTGAAGCGAGTGAAGGGGTTGGGTGGAGGGTTTTGAGAGGTGGTGCGTGGGGGGGTGTTGTTAGGTTTGGAGTTGGATAAAGTCTCTTTCTTGTTGTTCATTTTGATTTGGAGGCCTGCAACATTATTGGATAGGGCATTTTGGATGCTAGTGCATCATTGTTTGTCTTTCTCACAGGTGTCTGGTGCTGGGATGGGTGTCTCTTTAATATGCTGAAAAATTCTTTAGTGCTGGATTTGGCATGCAGTATTCTCAGGTTGTAAGATTCTTGTTTGGCGAGGAGGATTTCTTTTTTATAGGTAGAAACTATTTTGTTGAGGATCAGCTTGTTGCTGTCTGTGGGAGCTTGTCTCCAAATGTGTTCCTTTTTGCGTTTCTCTGATCTGAGGGCTTTTAGGTGGGCCATGAACCAGGTATTCAAGTGTTTTATCGGTTTGGGTTTTCTCAGCTTTAGAGGTGCGATGGGGGCTAGGCGCATGCTATTGTTGTAACTTTCAACCAGATGGTGGCGGTTGGAGTTGGCAGGGAGTTGGTCCAGTTTAGGTAGAATGAGAGGGATGAGTTTTTCCACAGTTATATTTTTCTTGCTTCTAGTCGGGATGGCTGTGGCTAGGGAGGTGTTAGCAATTGGGCTGGACGCTTCAAGTGTGAAGGAGAGGAGGTGGTGGTCTGACCAAGGTTGCGGGGTGATGGCAGTGATGGAAATCACACAGTTGTGGACTGCTATCCAGTCTAGAGTTCTCCCTTTGTTATGAGTGGGGGTGGACACTCTTTGGGTGAAGCCTAGTTCTGATAGTGAGTTATTAATGGCGGATGCTTGGGTGTCTTTAGAGTCATTGTAGCCAAGGTTAAAGTCTCCTAAGAGGAGGCATTGGGAAGTATTTTTTAAGTTGTTAGAGAGGATGGAGTTAAGGTCTTCCTCGAAGGAGACTAGGGGTCCTGGGGGTCTGTATAGTAGGTGGATGGTGATGGTTTGGGAGTTAGTGGTGGGGAGTTTGGCTGTGAGCAATTCACATGATGAGTAGTGATCGGTGGTGTCAGGTTTAAGATTGATGTGGGTTTTGGCGATTATAGCAAGGCCACCGCCTCTGGAATCATTTCTGTCTGCTCGGAGGATGGAGATATTCTCAGGGATGGCTAGCGCAAGGGCTGGTCCGGCTGCTGCATGAAGCCAGGTATCAGAGATGGCTAAGAAGTCTAGTTCTTCCGTTAGGATGAGGTCTGCTATGTCTGTCGCGTGGGCTACTACAGATCTCGAATTGATTAAAGCCCCTCTTATGGGTGTAGTGGCAGGTTTACTAGTAGTAGGTGTGGAGGTTGATGATCGAGTCTTAGGTTTGGTTGTAGTATTGGTTTGGCTGGGCTTGGGTAGGTTTGTGCATTTGTTGGAGGGGATAGCCATGATGTAAGGCAGGGGCCAATTTGAAGGTTTGGTATGGGTAGTATCCCTAGCTCTGGGCTCATATATTTTGGGGTGTCTGGCTCATAGTTTGGAATTTCTAGCAGAGAGGTTGCACGGTGTAGAGAGGTACATGGTGGGTGGTGAGGTGGTAACCATGCTCGTCGGGCCTGGGGGGGGCTGAGGTGACTAGATGCGAGGATAAGGTGGAGATGACTCTCAGCAGTACTGAATATATACCAGGTAGGTACATTTTGGTGAGAGGAGGTGCGAACAGCTGGTTCCTGAGTTGTTAGGTTCCTAGGGGCTGGCCAGTAGACTTCCGAATCACAAGGGCATGAGGAGTCACCTTGGATTGCATATATTAGGTGTGGCGGAGCTTCAGATGAGTATGAAAGTCATAAAGTATCTAATGTCGCACTGGATTGTTTTGACTAGGTGGGGCCAGAGTTCGCCTAAGTTCAGAAGTCAAGTAGGCAGTTGAAACACACTAAGTTACATTGACTAAGTGGGGCAAAGATTCGCCTAGGTTCAGAAATCAGGTAGACAGCTGAAACACACTAAATTGCAGTGACTAAATGGGCCAAGGATTCACATAGATTCAAAAATTAGATTGCATTGACTAAGAGGGGCAGAGATTCACCTGAATTCAAAATCAAGTAGATAGCTGAAACACATTGAATTGCATTGACTAAGGGGGCAGAGATTCATCTAGATTCAAAATCAAGTAGACAGCTGAAACACATTAGATTGCATTGACTAAGAGGGTCAGAGATTCACCAAGATTCAACATCAAGTAGACAGCTGAAACACATTAAATTGCATTGCAAGGGGCAGAGATTCACCTGAATTCAAAATCAAGTAGACAGCTGAGAGATTTTTCGCACTAAATTGCATTGACTATCAGATCGACAAAATTAGCAGTGACTAAAAAGGATACATCAGATAGCACCTAGATTTGGCAAGCTAAGTCTGGGATACTCCACGTGCAGGTTGGTAGCAATCTAAATGCAGTTCCTTGGGAGGCGCTCTAGGTGCAATAGCAGTCAGGCAAAATCAAAGGTACAAATCACTGATGTGACCATTAATCAGGACATTTGCAAACAATCTGAATACAGTTTGGCCAGTATGTATTCTAATCGCAGCTTTTAGATAAACAGTCCAACGGTGAGCAAAGTTTTTGCACTCTATGTGCCGTTTCCTGCTGTACCACAGGCAAGCGTGGTGGTAGAAGACAATGAGGACCTGTAGCTAGGCGTTGCGTCGCAGTGTTAGTGCATTGACGTTCAAAAGTGAAGTTACCTGGTGTATGACAGGCAGGGTGTATGGCAGAAGGCAGACACAGGCACAAACAGGCACCTAACAGGTGTTGACCTTGCTGCAGTGGGCCTTTGACAATGTGGGCCGGCTTTGCCTGCCGGCAACCAATAGGGGAACAAATAGGCAGAGCAGCCTATCAATGTTGGAGGCTGGAGCCTCAGTTGATGTTGATGCAGGCAGTAAAAAAACAGACGGCCATTTTGAAAAGGTGAGAGCCTTGTGTGCTTCAATGGTGATTTCAGTGCTGTATCAATTATACAAAATTTGGTTCTGTGGATGCGGGCTGCATGGAAGCCTATCCTTCATTCAGTGTTGCGCAGATCGCAGATGCACTTTTTATGAAGGTAATTTCGGGAAATGCGCACCGAGTTTAGCGCTTACCTTATTAATTGCATTAGTTGTGTTACTGGGTTACTACTTTTGGATAATTTTGTATCACTTTGGTAACTTTTTATCATTGTACAATGCAGCTTTCACTGCAGTACAATGGGATAAAAATGTTTGCCCTAGAATAACACTCTGATGATTTTTGTTTACTCTAGGTATGCTTAAAGGATAAGCTGGTGGCAGCAGCGACCTTTTAATACTTTTAGAGAATTTGCATTTTAGCCTTACCACGTTTACCACGTTTAGCTACTAACTGTGGCTACTGGTCAAACATGAAGAACAAGACATGCACCGACCATTGCCGGCCGGTAACCCTGTGCTGCACTCCTCGTGGGAACTAGTCCCAAGTAGTAATTCTGCCTTGCAGAGACTAAAGACTCCCTCGTGGGAATATTTGTTCAACAAGGCTCAGTTTTCACCAGTCTTCAGAATGGTGTGATTGGCTTCATCTAATGTTCAAATAGTCAACCGGGTACATTTCGCCCTGTCTAGCTGTGAGTCTCCAACCAAGAATGAATCCGGCTGAGAACAAACAGGTGTAAGGCAGACGCGATTGTTATTACATCATATTGCCAGCAGATTTGATAAACAGATTTAATTTACACCACACCAATACCTTAGATGTGTGTAAAAGAACTAATTTAATTCACAGATTTAGTTCATACAAGTCAGTTTGTAATTCAAAAAGAAAGGACAGCATTTCAATTGAGCTAAAAGAATGCTCTGAAACAAACCGTGTGCGGTAAAGTACAAAAGTAAAGTGCACTTCATATCAGTATAACATGATAGAGAAATTCATATACATGACAGTTATCAAATTTGTATTTCACTGCTTCTGAGCCTGGTCAAACATGGCCATGCCACAATATTTTTCGCTTGTCCTTTTGCCATCTTGTTCTTTAGCCTTCTTTAGGCTGAGAGGCCAGGAAAATCCATATAAGGACTTCCATTGCCTGGGAAAGCAGAAGCTTTTGTCGAGCTACTGGAGGGATGTGTGTGTTTGCTGGCAGAATGTGGGCTGTGACTGTCTGGTCCCAATCCACAAACTGGTTTCACTGTGTCTGAGGGATATGCATCAATGTTCCCAACATTGGGCCTCATTGGACCACTGCTGAAGTGTGTGTGTAGGTTAGTCCTGCTATTGGCTAATGGGAGTTTCAGCTTTCACCTGGCTTTTAGGATAAGAGGGCCCTGTACCCGTTCTTCAGTGATCCTGGAGACAACTGATGGAGCCCAGTATCATGTCCAGCTGTGAGACCTGCAAAGAAACCTGAGACCTGGCTGAAAGAGGCCTGGCAACCAACTTCTGCTGTTGTCCTGGAGGAGCCCTGTCTTGCCCGTGCTCTTTAGCAGTCCTGCGAAGGGGCTGCAACCCTTGGAGTGCAGGGACGATCCATTCCTGATGTCTGCACGGTACCCTACCAAAGGAAGCCTTCGGAAGTGCCCTGGAACCGTCCTGTGACTGACCAGCTTTGATTTTGGGCTACTGTGCTGCTGGCACCACTGTCCGAGTTTTGGCCTGAAACGTAGGAGATCCTTGGCTGGCCATATGAGGCTAACCTCTGTGAAATGTTGGCGTCCTAGCATCAAGGGTGTTAAACAGAAATCATATTATGCCTCCTTTTGATTTATATTGGCCTAAGCCTAGTCGCTCTTTGAAGAAAACCGAGTTGCAAAATTCCGATTTCTGATCGACTTCGCTGCTATTTTAGAATCATCCGCCATTTTGATTTCTGTTCGTATGATTCTCTGTTCTAAAATGGTGGACTGTGTTTCTAACTTTCAACCAAGCCTCCCGACCTTTGAGTTCTGTTAATGGTTGGACTGTCCGCGGGCCGACTGTTTAGATTAGGTAAAGAGACCTTGTACTACGAATGAACTGTTGTCTCAGTATTGTCTACGCTAACAAGCCTCATCCACGAATACACATCAGCGACAATGAGGCGCAAACGCCAAGCGTGGACACAGGCTGAACTACATGTGTTGGGATATAGACTAAGGCTTACTGTGGGATCCAAGAATATACATCGCCATTGTAACTTGATGGAAATGCAAATTTATGTAATCCTTCTGCATATTATTGTATAAGCTGTATGTGAACTCGGCACAAACTCTAGAGCGCTGATTATTAACACGAAGAGGGGATGGACAATATTGTTGAAACTGTATAAAAACATGAATGTTCAGATGTCCAGCACTCTCTCTCCTCTCTTTGACGGGCTGGTACTCATTGTGGGGTGTTGAGAGCCAGATAGCTATCTGTTTCTATGTTTCTTTGTGAACTGCGCAGAATAAAAGATCTGTGAATCTTTATAGCCCGTGTTTGGTGTATTTCAATTTGTGATACTCAGCCTCGATATTTCCTTTTGCTTTCACAGATGGCGCCCGAATAGGTACCCTCAAGATTGATGCCATCTCGTTGAAGAGTTGACACGGCTATCGCACCGGGATCGGACAGTGAGAAAGGGGGCTCCTTCTTGGATGAGACGTGACACCTCAACAGTACTGCATGACCCGATCCCAGGACAGTGAGCACGTGATCCGAGACAGCATCTTGACGAGGGTCCATATATCGAGGCGGGCAGTTTTGCTGAAATCACCAACCACTAGGGTCCTTTGTTGTCCTTAGTAATCTGATCGGACCTCCCTTAGTTCTTTGATCAGGTGAGTCGTGCCCCGATTCCTAAGTATCCTGATATTTGATTTGGCGTATTGTCCTCGTGAGAACAATTATTGACCAGGTAACACCAGAAATCTGATATGCCTGCGAAATTGTCTGCCTGTTTCAGGGCATTATTCCGCAGAGACAGACTATCTTTGGAATTTGGCCGTCCGGCACCACAGGAGGGGTCGCTGGCGTGTACTATGTACTGTAAGTACGGCATTAGTAGTATAGTGTTTAACGACATTTGGCACAGACGAACCAGACATGCTTCCGAACTTCAGTGGCCAATCAATGGTAGCTTTGAGATTTCTCGTATAGAATATTTAGAATCTACATTATTAAAGAAAAAAAGCTAGACCTGCAGCATTTGATGTATTGCAAAATTGGAAAAAAGAAGCTATGCAGCAACTTAAAAGTAGAGAAAAACATGCCTGCCAACATATGTCGAACACTGAGAAAGCGTTATTGTACGATCAACAGAAATAGTCAGAGTCAGTTAGAAACATGGATAGGGTTTTTCAACTTGGCATTCAGAAAATATATCTGTCTAAAGATGTTCATGTGTCTGATGAATTGATCGACACGTTTTAAATGAACAAAGGCCTGGTGCCACTGCGCCACCTCCATATGTACCTATTCCTGCTGCTTTACCTCTTCCTGATGTTGTTCCTCCTCCTCCCATAGTAATTTCTGCACCTCTTATTACTCCTCCTATTGCTCCTCCGCTACTAGCTATTGCTCCACTTCCTATTGTTGCTCCTCCACCTGTACCTCCACCTTTGCCTGTCGTCATGGGTCCGGTAGATTTGTCTTTTGCACCAGGGTTAGCACCTTTGTTACCTATTGCACAAGACTTATCTACTCATTCTCTTCCGTGTGGTTCTGCTCCGCTTGTAGTTGATAAGGGAGCGGAATCAAAGATTGTAACTCATAATACAGTTTGTAAGGAAAGAAAGCGAGATTTGAATGCATGGGCTAGACAGTGCATGGAGAAAGGTGAAAAATCTGATGTTCTTGCTACACTCTCTAATCTAGAAGATTTTCCTGAGAAAGCTGTTTTTATTGAAGGACTGGGAATTCATTTAACCGTAACGTGGAACAGACTGAATGATATAGTTCTCCCACAAGGGTTGAGGGATCTGAATGTTTAGCATATTCAAGAGATACTGCAGAGAAAGTATATGAGCACGTCGAGAGGGTATTTGAGTATAGAAGGGAGTTGGAAAAGTTACGGAATGAAAAAATAGATTGTGGTAGTTTGGGTGCGATGTTTGTACAGAAACAGTTCCGTCCTCTTTGTAAGTCGATGAGTGAAGAAACGCTAATTTCCACAAGAGATGCACTTAGATGGATTGCAGATATGTCGATATCTTCCATAGAAGTATATGACACGTATAGTCATTATACGCCAGAAATGCAGAGGAAAGTGATACAGGTAATGGTAGAATACCTGCAGGATGAATGCATAAAAAGAAAGATTTGTTTTCCCGCAGAATTATTGAATATCTACAAGAGAGCTTTTTCGTCTGACACTCCTTCAGCTGCTTTAGAGCTCAATTTGGCTCTGTTGCTCAGTAAGCGTTCGGAGTTACCTACTTCTCAGTTGCCTATGAAAGAGGTTCCTCTGACATTTGTCCCTAAAGTCGAAGTTCCGGCTAATGCTGCAACGGGTGTAGCCGCCTATGACATTGATGCATATTATGTATCACAGTTTGTTCACGTCCCGTTCTCAAGACAGGAAGTAAACACCATTAAGGAAGTAAACACAGGGTTCTATAAAGAGATAGAATCTGTCTTGCAGTCGTCAGTATTTACTTTGGGTGATATAGATTTGTTATTTCCTGTGCTCCTACCTGCTGATTTGTGGAAAAAGATTAGGACAGTAGACGATGTACCAGGGTTAGGGGACACATGGAATAATTTGGCTAGACAAGATAGAGATAGACCAGCTGGTGAGAGATCACCACAGGTAATACTGACCTTGCCTATCAACAAAACTGAAAGCTTTAATTCCTGAGAGAAGGATTGTCTGGGACAAACTTACTTACAAACTTACTGATTGTATCCAAGGAAAATCTGAGGGTGCTTCCGAATTCTTTAATCGGTTTGAACAAGTTTTTTCAGATTTTAGTGGACAAGATTTAAGCACAGAGTCTGGAATAGATTATTTGTAGACACATTTGTGTGTGGATTGTTACCTGACATCCAGTCGCAAATTATGACTTCTGAGAGCACTGGGCAAGCTAAGTCTCAGTCTGAAGTGTTGCATATGGCTCAGTATTATGAAAACCGAGTCAATAACGAGAAGGAAAGGATTGAAAAGAAGAAGGGAGACTTGAAAACTAAGGTGTTGTTACAACAGATTGTTAGAGGTCCTAGAGGGGAGTAGTACACAGTTTAGGGGACAGTATGTTCCACAAGGTAATATGCCGTTGGGTCCTGTACACGCAAACCAATGTGCTTGTTGTAGACAAGAGGGTCATTGGTGAGCACAATGCCTGGTCTCCAGCAGAGGTCGAATAACACATTTGGCATCATGGGTAGAAGATCCAGAGGCCACCCTGGGAAGGGGGTCCTGGTAGAAGCCAGTTTTCTCAGAATTCTCAGTCTTTTTCGCAAGACAATGTGTGGGAGCGAGGGGCCAGCAGGCCCCTCTCTGCCTTCACTTCTCAGTACAAGACTTGGACCAAGTGCCTCCAGTAGTGGGTTCGCCCCTTGCAGTTATGCGATGTTAACTTTGGGTTACATTTGTGTAGATGGGACCACTGAGCAGGACACAGGGCATCCATTTTTGTACCCCCTTTCGACTCCATCTTGGTGACCAGGCCTCACTGCAATAGTACAAAACGCTTCTCTCCCTTTCACAATGGTCAAGCACACAGAGCACAGCGCACAGAGCACATGGCCCCCACCCTCGTCCCTCTCTGACTGGAAAACTCTGCATGGCTCCATTCTCACGCTGAAGCCGGAGGTGCTTGCAACAACTAATAAAAGTATCACATCAGTCTTCCTCTGAGATCATCGTCCTGCATGTGAACCAGCATGAACTAAGCACATAGCTCGTTCATCTCCACAAACGTGTCCTTGCCCCCGCACTCTCGCCAATGGAAACTTACTGCCATTCCGACCCTGAGTCCCTGCAAGGTATTCCTTTCATGTGCCAGATCATTGACCATGCCATGATGCCCACCCAGCAGACCCCCGATTAACACTAGACCTCGGCTGGAGTATATCGTGCTCAATACTAACAAATGCCACATACCTGAGATTCTTGTAAGCATGAAAATACACTCCGGTCATTGTATTAGAGTGGTCAAGACCCCTAACCTATGACTTGTATAATCCAAGATTATAGATGATATAAGTACCTGTGTGATGTGACTTTTATAGAGACATGACAAACTATTGAGAGTCTTTGAATCGTTATTATTTAGTGCATGCATTATTTAGAATGTATATTCTTAGCTTAGACAGTGACCACTGTGTTTCACAGCGACCTGACCTTCACCCATCCGGAGCACAGATGTCTGAAGTCAATCCTCCCGCCAACCAAGTAACCAACCCGGAGGAAGAGATGCCACCCACACCTGAGACAGCGTGCAACTGACCAATCCGGGATCGACATAGTATCTTATGTTAATTGCACCAGACTACTGTATAAAAATGTAATGTAACGATAATTGTCAGAGCGCTCTCATAGATCTAGATAAACTTTTCCTTGAACTCTTGCAGCCTGCTCTCTTTTGCCTTATTCCCTGTCCGGGGAGTGTCTGTTTTATTTTCTTGCACATGTGAGGCAGGGAGGGCACAAACATTTGGTGACCCCCTGCGACGTGATTCGGAGAGGTGCCTCGAGGCCGGCACCGTGTGGCGAGATCCGGGACGCCCCCCAGCAAAACCATCGCCTCTGTGGCCGACCAGCCTGTGCACACTACGAGGAAGGGTCAAGGGTTCCCGGTTGACGAATACCCGACAGAAAAGCTACTCGCATAGGCGGGCCACGGCTTGGTTAGGGTGCGGACCTGACTGGGGTCGGACCGCGAATTGTTAGAACTGATATAATATTGTTTCGTCCTCATTGTATATGTTGGCCTATGCCGAGACGCTTTGCGAGGAAATCCGTATTACAAGGTCGTGACCTCAAGTGAATCAAGCCTCCATTTAGGTTAGAACTGCCATTTTGGGGTTTTGTACAAAGTCACCCTGTAATCTAAAATGGCAGTCTCGTGTGCTCTTGTTCTTGCCTTAACCTCTTCAACCTCTGTAGAAGAGTTAATGTCCAACCTGCCTTCAGGCCACATGTTAGGGTCATGTAGACCTTGTCCTTTGTTGACCTCGGGAGCAGGGGATAACTTGAATCAGCAATGCTAAACCACAAGTATACAAGAACAGTAATGCTATCCGAATATAATATGCGAAACATTTGTTTGATCTGTATTAAAACCATATGTAAAGAGTGTAATGTTAAATTAAAGAATAATGGAGTGTGTTAGTAAATGTATTTAAAGGTAAACCGCATGCACGAGATATGTAAATTAGGAAAGTGAACCTGGCGCGACCCTAGCCCTATGTATTATTAATTTGTAAGAGCCTGGACATCATTTTTACAAATTGTATAAATACGTGGATGTCCAGCTAGCAAATTCTGCTCACTGCTCACATTGAACCCTGCTGGTGGTCTCTGTGATGTATTGACGGCCAAATAGCTATTTTTGTACTTTGTTGAATACTGTTCAGTTTTGTAATAAAGATTTTGGGAATCTTTATAAGCCCGTGTCGGTGTATTTTCCTTTGCTTGGTGTAACAGCCGTAATATTGTATTTTTTTCTGATTCCACAGATGGCGCCCGAATAGGGACCCTCAAGATTGACTTCGTCTCGTTGAAGGTTGGCTCGGCTATCGGACCGGGATCGGACGGTGCCAACAGAAACGGCCACTCTAGACGAGAAGCTAATTGCTCGACAAAACTGCACGATCCGATCCCTGAACGGTGAGCTGTAGCCCGAGACGACGTCTTGACGAGGGTCCATACATTCGAGGTGGGTAAATTTGCTGAAAATCACCAGACACGTGGGTCCTTAGCATTGTCCTTAGTAACCCGATCGGGCCTCCCAGTCCTTTGGTCAGGTGAATCGTGTCCCGCTTAATCTAACCCTGACAATTTGAATTTGGAGCATTGTACTCGCAAGCACAATTATTTAACCAGGTAACACCAAAACTTTGATATGCCTGGGAAATTGCCTGCCTGCTTTAGGGCATTATTCCGCAGCGACAGACAATCTTTGGAAAATAGCCGTCCCGCACCACAGGAGGGGTCGCCGGCATGTACTATGTACTGTAAGAAAGGCTTTGGTAGTATAGCTTTTAATGACATTTGGCACAGACAGACCAGACATAATTCTAATCTTCGGTGGCCAACCAATGGTAGTTTTGAAATCCCTCGTATAGGATATTTAGAGTATGTATTAGTAAAGAAAAAGGCTAGACCTGCAGCATTTGACGCATTGCACAGTTGGAAAACAGAAGCTTTGCAGCAACAAAAGAGTACAGAGAAACATATGCGTAGACATATGACAAGTTTCGAAAATGCACGGTTATATGATCAAAATAAACAATTGGAGTCAGTTAGGAACACGGACAGGGCGTTTCAATTAGGCATTCAGAAAATCTACGCTTCAAAAGATTTTCATACGTCAGATGAAGTGATTAATAAACTTTTGCATGAACAAAGGCCCGAAGCCTCTGCGCCGCCTCCGTACGTCCCTCCTCCTGGCACTTTACCCCTTCCCGTTGTTGTTCCCCCTCCTATAGTTCCTCCGGTCCTCCCTGCTGTTCTTTCTGTTCTTCCAGCCGTCGCTCCTTTGCCTGCCCCCTTGCCTCCACCGGTTGATATTCAGAATGTGCCTACTCTTCTTCTTCCAAGTGATTCTGCATCACTTATAGTAGACCAGGGAGCGAGACCAAGGGTTGTGACTCGTAATACTGTGTCCCCAGACAAGAAGAGTGAATTGATTGCTTGGGCTAAACATTGTATGTAGAAGGGTGAACAAGCCGATGTATTTTCCACACTCGAAAATTTAAAAAGTATTCCTGAGAAAAATGTTTTTATTGAAGGATTAGGGACTCATTTGAGTATAATGTGGAATAGACTAAATGATGTAGATTTCCCACAAGGGTTATGGGATTTGAACGCCTTAGCGTTGTCCAGAGATACTGCGGAGAAGGTATGTGAGCATGTTGAGAGGATTTTTGAGTATAGGAAGGAGTTGGAAGGGATACAGAATGAGGAAGCAGATGGTGATAGTTTAGGTATTATGTACTTACAGAAATGGTTTTCTCCTCGCCGTGAATTAAACGGTGAGGAAGCACGAATTTGTATGAAGGATGCGATAAGATGGATTTCGGATATGTCGATAACTCCAGATGAAGTATATGACACGTATAGTCAGTATACGTTAGAAATGCAAAAGAAAGTGATACAGGTTGAGTGTGTAAGAAGAAAGATTTGTTGTCCTGCAGAATTGTTGAGTGTTTATAAGAGAGACTTTTCGATTAATATTTCTTCGACTGCCTTAGCGCTTGATTTGGCTCTGTTGCTTAGTAAGCGTTCGGAGCTGCCTACTTCTCAGTTGCCTATGAGAGAGGTCCCTCCGACATTTGTCCCGAATGTTGAGATTGCGGCTGATGCTGCACGAGGTATAGTCGCCGGAGAAATTCCTGCACATTACGTTTCACAGTTTGTTCACGTCCCGTTTTCAAGACAGGAAGTGTACACCATAAAGCAATCTATTCCTGATATAAGAAAGAATCCAACCAGATTCTATAAAGAAATAGAGTCGGTCTTACAGTCGTCGGTATTCACCTTAAGTGATATTGACCTATTATTTCCCGTACTCCTGCCAGTTGATTTGTGGAAACAGATTAGGACTATAGATGACATACCTGGGCTGGGAGATACATGGGATAACATGGTTAGGCTAGATAGAGAAAGACCAGCTGGCGAACGACCGCCTCAAGTGATATTAACCTTGCCTGATAGAATCATTGTAAAATTGAAAACTATGGTTCCTGAAAAAAGAATCATTTGGGACAAGCTTACGGCCTGTGTCCAAGGAAAGTCTGAGGGTGCTACCGATTTCTTCAATCGGTTCGAGCAGGTATTCTCAGATTTCAGTGGACAAGACTTAGGCACAGAGTCAGCGAAAAGGCTGTTTGTCGACAAATTTGTAGATGGATTGCTGCCTGACATCCAGTTACAGATGATGTCTTCTGAAAGCGCTTGGCAGACGAAGTCTCAATCAGAAGTACTGCATATGGCTCAGTACTATGAAAATCGTGTAAATACTGAAAAGGAAAAACTTGAGAAAAAAAAAGGTGACCTGAAAACTAAAGTTTTATTACAGCAGATTGTTAGAAGCCCTAGAGGGGGTAATGAATTTAGAGGTCAGTACATTCCACAGGGAAGTGCGCCCTTGGCTCCGGTAACCATTAACCAGTGTGCCTATTGCTGGCAGGAAGGCCACTGGCTCGCACAATGTCCGACCTTGCAGCAAAGGTAATTTGGGAACATGGGTAGACGATCCAGAGGTCACCCAGGTGCAGGGGGCCCTGGCAGAGGTCAGTTTGCACCAGAATCACAGCAACCTCCTTCACAAGATAAGCAAGATTCGAATGTGGATAATAGAAACATTTTCTGAAGAGCTTCCCTTTGAGAATATTCTGTTTCGCTAGGATTGCCCGAAGCAGGATTTGGAACATACGCCTATTCCCGTTCATCAGAAAGGCCCCTACGTTGAGATGGCCGTGGGAAATAGAAAGCATCTATTTTTAGTAGATACGGGAGCACAGAAATGCTCCATTGATCATTCACGGGTTCCAAATATTCCCCTGTCAAGGCAGTCCAACGTTTCCGTAGGGTTTTCAGGCACACCTGTAGTTTGTCCGGTCTCTTTACCAGTACCGATAACACTGGATCCCTTCACGGAACAGTGTCCATTTCTACTTACCACAAACTGTGGGGAGAACTTGCTGGGGCTAAATTTGTTGAAGGCATTGCATGCAGTAATACATTGTTCTCCGGACGGAGTTCGGTTAACAATTTCACCTTAGCAATCACTCGCCTCTCCGTTTTTTGACTCGACCTTTACCGCCAGAATTCAGTAATGTCCCAGAATGCTTATGGGCAATTGATGATAATGATGTGGGCATTCTTCAAATTGAACCTGTTAAAATTATTTTGAAACATGGAGTAAAATTGCCTCGCATCCCGCAGTATAAGATCTCAGTTGAAGGCGAAAAGGCTTTGAAATGTATAGTTTCTGATTTTGTGCATCGTGGAGTAATTAAGGAGATTACGGATAGCATATGTAACAGCCCCATTTTGCCAGTATTCAAAAAAGGTGATAATGCGATTCCCTTTAGTTTTATAATTGATTTACGTGCTATTAACAAAATTGTGGCTCCTCAATTTCCTATTGTACCTGATGTTACAACAATACTAACCATGGTTCCGGCTTCTGCCACTCATTTTAGCGTTGTTGATCTTAAAAATGCGTTTTTCAGTATTCCCATACAGGAGGATAGCAGGTATTTGTTTGCGTTTACACTAGGTGGACGCTAGTTTACGTTCACTTGTGCACTACAAGGGTACACTGAGAGTCCAAGTATTTATAGTAGGGCATTGAAAGAGCAGCTCAATACTCTCGAGTTGCCTACCACTTGCACATTACTACAGTATGTAGATGACCTCCTCTTGGCTGCTGATTCTGAGAGCGCCTGTAAAGAAGGCACCGTGTTGTTGCTTTGTCATCTAGCGAAACATGGCCACAAAGCTTCACTTAAAAAATTCCAATATTGTTGTCAGGAGGTCGCCTATTTAGGCTACCTCCTGTCAAAGGAGGGAAGACGGTTGACACCTGAACGAATAAAGATTATTTCTGGCATGTCTGTCCCAAATACGCAGAAGGAAGTTAGAGCCCTGATAGGTATGGCTTCTTATTGTAGATTATGGATCCCTAACTTTTCGTTAACGATTAAACCGATGCTGGCTTTGACAAAGAAGGGCATTTCTTTGCCATTGCCATGGACTTTGGAACACCAGACAGCATTTGATTTGCTCAAATCCACGCTGTGTTCAGCGCCGGTTTTAGGAACTCCGAATTATGACAAGGCCTTTGTATTGTTTGTGCATGAACGTGATGGATGTGCTTTGGCTGTATTAACGCAGGAGCATGGAGGGAAGAATAGGCCGTGCGGTTACTATTCCTCTGCCCTTGATCCTCTAGCATGCGCTTTGCCAAGATGTTTGCGCGCTGTTGCTGCTGCTGCTGCGTCTGTAAAACAGAGTGAGGGTATGGTCTTGGGTCATGCGTTAACCCTAATGGTACCTCACTCTGTAGATATTTTATTGAATAGAACTCAAACGCAACACCTCACTTCTGCACGATTGACAAGATATGAACTAATCTTGTTTGCCCCCCACATTCAAATTCAGAGGTGTTGTGTATTAAATCCGGCTGAACTTTTACCTGTCTCGCAAGATACTGCTGATGGTGGCGATACGTCACATGATTGCCTTTATATGACAGAACAGGAGACTAAAGGCAGAATCGATCTGAAAGACACGCCTTTGAATAGCCCACAAGGAGAGCTATTTTGTGATGGCTCTTGTTTTAAACTTCCAGACGGTATATCCACGGCTGCTTATGCTG
Organism: Ambystoma mexicanum; assembly: GCF_040938575.1. Lineage (NCBI taxonomy): Eukaryota > Metazoa > Chordata > Amphibia > Caudata > Ambystomatidae > Ambystoma > Ambystoma mexicanum. The sequence goes on from NC_090940.1 coordinate 260,655,875, forward strand.
TTACTACTTTAAGAACGGTTGTGGAAACTAAAAGAATTATGCATAACTCTGGGCAGGCCGCAGAAATTATAGCGTTAACCCGAGCTTGTGAACTTTCTGAAGGGCTTACAGTGAATATATATACCGATAGTCAGTATGCTTTTGGGGTGGCCCACAATTTCAGTAAACTTTGGAAAGAACGAGGTTTCTTGACCTCGCACGGAACGAAAATCCAGCACAGCACTTTAATAGTGTGATTACTTTCAGCACTCGCACTCCTTGTTCAGTTAGCTATCATAAAATGTTCAGCACATCAAAAGGTTACAGATGATGTAGGAAAAGGGAATGCTTTCACCGATCAGATAGCTAAAGAAACTGCCACTGATTTCAGTTCAGAAATGTACGCTGTAAAAGAAATTGTAAACGTTTGAACTTTGGGTGAAAGTATCGATGCTGTAAAAGATATTCAAGCAGATGCTACCATAGAGGAAACTAAGAGATGGATCAAGGGTGCAGTGAGATTGGATGGCGATGGGTCTTGGATAGACAATATTGAAGGAAAATGGTTACTCCCTGACACCTACATTACAATGATGGTTATTATGGCTCATGGTCCGACACATGTTTGTGCGCGTAAATTAACAAAAATGCTACACAGTGTATGGGCAAATGATAAGATTTTCAAAACCGCGGAGCGTTTTGTCCAAAGCTGCATGGTCTGCTTGCAGCACAATGTAGGAAAGGGTACCTCGACTCCTAGAGGAAGTTTCGCTCCACCTTCTGTTCCGTTTGAGGTTATTCATTTTGATTTGATTGAAATGGAACGTTGTAACAATCTGAAATATGTGTTGGTTGTCATTTGTGCCTTTAGTAAATGGGTCGAGGCCTTCCCGGTTAGAGATGCAATGGCCATAACCACGGCAAAAACTCTGTTGAAAGAATTTTTTCCTAGGTTCGGGCTGCCGAGAGTCATCTGGTCAGATAATGGGCCACACTTTATTGCTACTGTAATCCTACAAATTTGCAAAGGATTACAGATTGACAAACGGTTCCATTCAGCTAGACATGCCCAAAGTGCCGGATTAGTGGAAAGGCACAGCGGCATTATAGGGAACAAACTCGCTAAGACGTGTGCTGGCACCAAGCTAAAATGGCCGGACGCCTTACCGATCGTGTTGCTATCGATCAGAACAACCCCTCAAACTAAGACTGGGCTCTCTCCCTTTGAGGTGGTAATGGGGAGACCTGCTAATATTTGGGGTATGCCAAAAAGTCGCTCATTGCGGGACATAGAAAATGTGCTTCTTTCAGATTACTGTAACCAGTTGACTAAAAATCTGTTTTCGATTTATGACCAGGTGCGAGAGGCATTACCTGTGCGCTACGAGGGTCCTGGTCACAGTCTACGACCGGGGGACTGGATCCTCACAAAGGTTTTTGAGAGGTCGTCTTGCCTTGCACCTTGGTGGAGGGGTCCCTACCAAGTCCTGCTGGTCACCCAGACTGCTGTGCGGGTAGCAGGTCGTAAAAACTGGATTCATGCGACGCACACCAACTGGATCCCGCAGCCCGTGCCATACAATACAGAAGATACAGAATCTCTTCCCACTGCTGTAACTAGTGTGCCTGAAACAGCACCAACCAACAAGGGAGAATCGGAGACCGCTTCAGAATCCGCAAGGCCAGACAAAACGGCCATCTTGTCTCCGGACTCCCCAACAGTGGAACTTCCGGATCAATCCTTTTCTGATCCCATTTCCATCCATTCGCCACTTCCAGGAGGAAGTGACGACACTTTGTCCTCACCAGAAACTGCAAAATATAATTTGCGCCCAAGGAAGTAAACGTACAGCATGGTCTGACTGTGCGATTGAGAAAAATCATTTGCAGACTTGCCTTTTGGCCCGACTGTACAGGAAGATTCTGTTGGCTAAGGGTTGTGGGAAAGACATTAAGAAGACGCGCGACTGGAGTCGCCAGCAAACGAACAATTGGTGTTTTTTCGGTTGAAGACGACAATGCCTGCACCCGCTACCGCTCGTACCGAACTTTTAGATAAACATTTGACTAGCAGAGACAATGATCAAGCATGTAAGGGGACCCCCAAAGTCTATTGTTGCCTTTTTGTGATAATTACTGGATTTTTAGTAACTGTTGGGTTTGGGTTATGGTATCTGGAGGAAGCATATCCGTTAGAGGACTTTTTACCTATTGAAAATGTATCTGTTATTTCCACTCCTTCCGTGCAATTGCATACTTTGTTGCCTAGAGATTCTTTGCATAGACAGAACTATCAGAATAATACTCTTTTGTTAATAATGAATGCCACTCATGCAATTTTTAATAAGACCAATTGTTGGATCTGTTCGCATCTACCACAACATGGGGATAAGGGGCTAGGGTGGTATATTTATCCCTTACCTTTGACAACTGCCTGTTACGCTTCTCTTAGAGCACTATTTTTTGGTCGATGGAATGACAGCATCTCAGGGAACTTTGATGGTACAAATTTAAATAACTTTAAGAAGAATGTTTTGATACCCCTGGGATGCTCGCTTTTTGCAAATAGAAGTAAGCTAAACATTGCTTCTGTTAGGCCCTCTGATAGATTGTCTCGTCCCTTTCAGTCTTTAATCTCTTTCAAAATGGCTCCTATAGGCAATAAGGATGCCACGCCTCCATCTTATTCTGTTAACCATAGCCCCAATTCAGTATCCTTCTGCATACAGAGGAATGGAGCACGGTCAATGGGTAATTTTAGAAAGTGCGCCAACGTTGCGAATTTGACTAGTGAAAACAGACCTCTGTACGTAGGCGAACCTGTCTATTTTGTTTGCGGTAATGTGACATTTCCATGGTTGCCCAGGGATTGGCAAGGAACCTGTTATTTAGGGATTCTATTACCTGGGGTATTTATTGCCAGTACTGCAGAAATTTTGAAGACTCGTCCACGACGAGGTGTGAAAGGGGATACTTCAGCACAAACTCTAGGGGACATTATGAAATCCTTCGTGCCATTTTTTCGGCAAATTACGAATTCAGAAGATATCAGGAGACTAGCGAGAGTATTGGAGAGAACCATCAACCGGACCACTGACATACTCTATAATATGACGTTAGAGCAGAGAGCGATAAGATTAGTGGCTCTTCAGAACCGGATGGCATTAGATGTCATTCTGGCCGAGCGTAAATTAGTGGGGTCCGCTTGCTGCGTTTACGTACCAGACTCCTCTCCAACGATCTTTAGGGCTATCCAAAATCTACATGTTCTTAGTTCAGAAGTACATGTTCCTGAAGGAAACTGGGAACTTAGTGCATGGTTTTGGGACCTCCTACGGTCATGGGGATGGAAGTTGTTCTCGGCCCTGCTGATTATCTTAGTAAGTTTTTTGTTTCTTTGCTGTTGTATACAGTGTCTCCCTGGTATATGCTCAGTATTAGGGGGATGTTGCGCGCAAGCAACAAATGTACTAGGGCAGAAAATATACGCCCCAGAGAAGGTTTCCAAAGAGTATATGTTTAAAGAAACTCTGGTGTCAGATCGAATGGCAATAGATATGTCTGACAATGATTCGGGATGTATAGACATTGAAATGTGGAGTTAATCGTAAAGCAATTGAAGGTAGTTTAGCACTTGGCATAGGCCAAAAGGAGGGTTTGTTAGAACTGATATAATATTGTTTCGTCCTCATCGTATATGTTGGCCTATACCCAGTCGCTTTGCGAGAAAATCTGTATTACAAGGTCGTGACCTCAAGTGAATCAAGCCTCCATTTAGGTTAGAACCGCCATTTTGGGTTTTTGTACAAAGTCACCCTGTAATCTAAAATGGCGTCTCGTGTGCTCTTGTCCTTGCCTTAACCTCTTCAACCTCTGTATGAGAGTTAATGTCCAACCTGCCTTCAGGCCACATGTTAGGGTCATGTAGACCTTGTCCTTTGTTGACCTCGGGAGCAGGGGATAACTTGAATCAGCAATGCTAAACCACAAGTATACAAGAACAGTAATGCTATCCAAATATAATATGTGAAACATTTGTTTGATCTGTATTAAAACCATATGTAAAGAGTGTAACGTTAAATTAAAGAATAATGGAGTGTGTTAGTAAATGTATTTAAAGCTAAACCGCATGCACGAGATATGTAAATTAGGAAGGTGAACCTGGCGCGACCCTAGCCCTATGTATTATTAACTTGTAAGAGGCTGGACATCCTTTTTACAAATTGTATAAATACGTGGATGTCCAGCTAGCAAATTCTGCTCACTGCTCACATTGAACCCTGCTGGTGGTCTCTGTGATGTATTGACGGCCAAATAGCTATTTGTGTACTTTGTTCAATACTGTTCAGTTTTGTAATAAAGATTCTGGCAATCTTTATAAGCCTGTGTCGGTGTATTTTCCTTTGCTTGGTGTAACAGCCGTAATATTGTATTTTTTTCTGATTCCACAGAATGGTAACCCTCGGATTACCTGACTGAACACGTGAGTGCCGGTTGCGAAGGTTCCCAAGGAAAGGTAAGGGGGAATATAGGAGAAGAAGGGGACAAGTGACAGTGGCGCTTAGCCAAGGATAGGGTCTGTGTGAGTGATGAGGAGGCTTTTCTGATCTATCCTTTATATGGCCATTAGGTTTTGTGAACAGTGAGAAGAAGAAGAGCAGTGGTATCCTAGCCCGAACGGGGTAGAAGGCGGCGCCACGTAGCATTGTCTCGTCCAGTGCATAATAAAAAAGCGAAGATGAAGAGAAAATAGTAGGGGTCTCGTATATTGAGTAGACTCGGAGTAGTTATTTAGAATATTCTTTTTCCATGCAAGTAAGAATTCTTGGGACAGAGTGAGAGGGTCTAAGAGGTGGGGAGTGCTTGAGAAGAGTAGGTGCAACGGGGAAGGGTTTGGTAACGGGAACAAGCGGGAAATAAAAGCGCGCAGGTAGTGCATGTGCATGATATGTGTTATATGTTTTTCGTGTTCTGTCTATTTTTGTCAAGGATATCCAAGTATTGTAATTGATTTGTTGGTAAGGTGGTAAAATATGCAAAAGTGAACTGTTGAATTTGAAAATGCAATAATAGTAAGAATAACATTGAATATTGATCTATATACATTGATATATATATATATATATATATATATATATATATATATATATATATATATATATATATATATATATATATATATATATATATATCCAGTAATTGGAAAGCCTGTGGTATATTGTTGATCTAGAAGAAAGGACGAGTGGGTAGAAAGGTGATTAGAGGGAAATTGAGATCCAAGCACAAATATAGGCAAAGGGGAGAGACGTCGTCATGGGGGGAATACCACCACTAGCTCATATTTGTCAACACCTTCCATTGTACAGTGAAAAGATACAAAAGTACCATGATCAGTGGTTGACAGAGATAAAAGGAGACATTGTAACGCCAATTTGGCCAGAAGGAGGGTCATTTGATAACAGAGTGTTAGATTTAGTATCTACGCACTTGCTGGCAAGATATAAGGGGAAACAGTTACAAAATAGAAGAGAAGTACTGGACCTGTGGCGAATGTTTGAGGAAGTTACACCCACAGCAGAGGTAGGTAAAGAAAGAACGAGTGAAAACCCGAAAACGCAGGAAGAGGCAAGCGGAACGCCGAAGGGCGAGTACACAACCACTACAGCTGAAGGTGACACAACTAAAATATATCCCTTAATGTGAAGACCAGCAGTAGGGTACAGCGAGCCTCTATGAGTACAGGCATGTCTCACCCCTACACCCTCAAACGGAGCGGTAGCTACAGCACCACCCCCCTATGACAAAGGAGGTTTGTATGGCCCGACAAGTGCACCCCCCGTGAATTTAGCACACTTAACCGGAGAGTTAGACCACCAGCTAGCACATGCGCAGATGGAAATAACACGGCTGAGAGCATTGTGCGATAGAGGCCAAATGCTGCCGGGGGAGGAGAGGTACCACCGTTGTCCATGGCGGATCTCACGCCCTCATTAAGCACAGCAGGGGAGGTGGTGTCAGCAATCTCAGAGCCAGCGCGATCAATATCATCCCAGGGAACACGCACACTACAAAGGTGAGAGAAAGAGTGGCATTCAGGGGAGTTCCTGTTCCATCTAAATGAGAAGCCTGTGAGGATTATACGCCCACCCACCCCAGAAAATGAAAAAAGGGAAGGACACGAGGAGAACAATGAGCAAGAATCAGAAATAGAAGAAGTATGGAGTGACTTACACAAATATGAAGAGGCAGCTGCCGTGGAATGGTCCCCACTGCCAAACCGCCGTTACCCAGATACACCATCACCACCACCTTGGCAGGGTAGATTAAGACAGTGAGGAGGGAATATGATGGTAAGTAAAATAAAGAAAGGTACGGTAAGTAAAGTAAAGTAGGAAAGAAACACAAGTTGCAGATGCCATTGATACATAAAGGAGCGGGTAGGCCACACTACATCCCATGGGCTCAAATGGATAAAAACAACTTGCTGAAAGTCCTCCCCCCACTATTGGGAGGGGCTGGGAAATGGATACATGCTTTTGAGAAGAACACAGCAGGAGTGCCACTAGCAATAGGGGATGTGAAAAGTTTATTAGTGTCAGCAATTGGTGGCCAAGCAGACGCCGTGTGGGAAAAGGCCGGATTCCCCGGAGTAACAATGAGTTGTGACCGCCACGATGGGTCGGCGTTCAACAACGTTCGAGCACAAGTGTGGGATGCATTGCGGCGCACGTTTCCAGATATTCCAGATTTACATTTAGTGATGCAGTGTACAATGGAGGAGAACGAGGATCCTACGCAGTTCATACTACGGGTGCGGGATTTGTGGAAAAGCGAAACTGGCACGGCGTGGAACCAGTCCACCGCCTTGTTTTATTTTATCATCAAAAAAGGGCTCCCGAACGAGGTACAGAAGGCCTTGGATAAAATAGCTGGGATAGAAGCCAAGGGTTGGCAAGAAATTCAGAGTATAATTGTGCACCACTGCAGGAGGATCAAAGAGATAGAAAAGGAGATAGCACAAAAAAGGCTGGCAGACGAGGCGAAGCTGGTACAGAACAAATTAGTAAAGGTCGCCACCATCAACGCCAGCGTAGCCACAGATAGAGAAAACGAGGGGAATGAAGGAGCGGGAAACAGACCAGTTACAATAGCAGCACTGCGGGCTACAGGAGGACAAGAGCCGAGGAACGGAGAAGAGCAATACGGCGGACAACAGTGGCAAGAAAGACCAGCAAGACAAAGAGGTGGGTACCGTGGCCTGATAGGGGGGTTTGGAGGTATGGGGAGTAGAGGATTTGGTGGGCAAGAAATGGGAGGTGGACCACAAGGGTCTTGTTGGAACTGTGGGAGATGGGGACACTATTCAAGAGATTGCAGAATGCGGCCTTCAGGGTATTTCCAAGGTCAGCAGCCCATAGAGAACGAACAAGGATGGGGTGCCCACACCCAGGTAACCCTTATGAACTACCGATGGGAGGAGGAAGACAACAGGATCAGTGCTATAACGAACCTCAAATGCAGCAAAGACAGCAGCCACTGCCACAATCTATGGCAAGACAAAACACGGTAGGAAACGCAAACAATAATTGTTTCGCAACGGCCGCAAATGGTGCACCCGCACCATTCCGCGGCGTGACCATGATTGGAGACAATGTCTTTTCAGTACCAGGACAAGAAAGACATTCAGATTAGGACAGGCCACAGGGAACACTTGCGTGTCCAGTCCTATCCACCACAGTACGTGCAGAAGAGGAACCACTAGTGGGGGCAGAGATAGGAAACAAGCAGTTTATCTTTATGGTAGACTCAGGAGCGGAGAAATCATGTCTTATGGAAGGGCAGGAATTTGGAAATGCAGGGGTTCTCTGGGGCTATTTTAAAAGTTCCTTACACTAAAGATCTTGATATAATGGTAGGGGGAAAAACCGTGTGCGCACCCTTACTGTACCACGAAGACGCGCCAATCAATTTGCTGGGGAGAGATTTGTTAAGCAAATTGAATATGACCATCTCGTTTACAGAACGAGGAATAGTATGTTCAACCCCGGGAGTGTGCCCAGTACGAGCCATGTTGATGATCAGCACAGTGATGAATGAAGTTGTGGTGCGAGGAATACCCATTGACATAGACATGTTTATTTATGGCATCAAGGTGTTAGCCCGAGTGGTACCAGAGATAATGAGAAAAGAATGGAGAACACCATCAGATTTTATATTCCGCCCAATTGCACACACAGATGTTGTGCCAGGTACAATCATGTCTCTAGACATCGAGGCAGTTCAGGTATCGAGAAAACGCATTGTGGTCATAGGACTGGACGCACATGGGTGTGAGTGGAGAACTGTATTATGCATAGACCCCAACATAATGCTAAGAGACGTAACTGATGAGGAATTATTCACTGATAACGAAGATGACGGAGAGATAATAATGGAAATAAGCATACCATGTGACATCATGTTTCAGTACAGAGAGGTACACAACCCACTTATGGCTTGCATTAATGCCCCACTGACAATATTTGAGGAAGACATGGCCAAGGTGGCACCTGAAATATGGACTACAGGCCCGACAATGTAGGATTACTCCATGAGGTGACACCAATAAAGATAAAGCTAAAACCAGGTGCCATACCGCCACAAGTGAAACAATACACCATATCCAGAGAAGCAGAAGAAGGGATTAGGGAAACAATAGATGCACTCCTAAAACAAGGTATTATAGTACCATCAAACTCCCCCTGTAACACAGCTATCTTCCCGATCAAAAAAGCAAAGGGAGGGGCATGGAGGATGATCCAAGATCTCCGCCCACTCAATGACGTCATTCAAAAAGTATTCCCATTAGTGCCTAATGCGGCATCAATATTGTGCAGCATACCGAAAGAATCAACATGTTTTACTGTAATTGATTTGAAGAACGCTTTCTTCTCCATACCACTCGACCCAGGATCTCAATACCTGACAGCGTTCACATTAGGGAACAACAGGTATGAACATTGCAGACTCCCACAAGGGTATTGCGAGAGCCCTAGCATTTTTAACAGAGTACTACGTGAAGACATTGGAAATATAGATGTAGAGAGCACCATTATTCAATACGTAGACGATTTACTCGTCTGCAGCCATACAGAAGAAAAATGCATAGAAGATTCGATAGCACTGCTAAATGTGTCAGCCACCAAGGGGTACAAGTTGGACAAAGGAAAATTGCAATACTGCCTCCCCGAGGTTGTATACCTCGGACAGTTAATATCAAAATATGGGAAACAAATACTCCCAGACAGAGCAGCTGCCATACGCAACATAATCATCCCAAAAACAGTGAAGGACATGCAAAAGTTTCTTGCCATCTGTAACTATTGTCAAGCATGGATCCTTGATTACGCGGCATACACACGTCCATTGCTACAAGCATTAAAAGAAACACAGAAAAATAGAGCCGCAATAAAATGGACACATGAAAGGATGACACAGTATTTTAAACTAAAAGACCTCATTGCTGATGCCCCAGTTCTCGCGAACCCAGATTATGAGAGGGAATTTTTCTTGTTTTCACACAGTAATGGAACACTGATGATGGCAGTACTGACACAAAAAACATCACTAGGTCACAAACCATTGGCTTACTACAGCAGGACACTAGATCCCGTAATGCAAGGCCACTTCACGTGCGAACAGGCTCTCGCAGCTGCGGCCTTCGCGATTGAAAAGAGCGTCACCATTGTGATGGGTTGTTCAGTAACGCTATATGCAGAACATTCCTTATTTGCCATTCTTGAGCGATCAAAATCAACATTAACAACACAGAGAGCAACAGCATATTAGATAATAATTTCGAGCCCCAACGTACACGTTTTCAGGTGCAAAACAGTAAACCCAGCAACATTCATTACAGAACCATGCACCACAGAGGACATGCAAGAACACGATTGTGCCACCTATGAGGGGGAAGGTGATGACATCCCAAAAGCAAGTGAAAATGCCCTGAAGGAGGGAGAAATATATTTCATAGATGGGTCAGCATCAATAAACCCAGAAACAAGGGAAAAACACGTAGGGATGGCAGTAGCACGCATGGAGGAAGATGGCTATGAAACGATTGTCCAAAAGCGCCTCCCGTCCCATTACTCAGCACAGGCAACTGAACTAACTGCACTGATTGAGGAATTGCACCCAGCTAAAGGATGCACAGTAACCATATACTCAGATTCAGCATATACAACTACGACAGTCCATTCAGGGCTGTCCCGGTGGTGAAGAAGGGGGTTCAGATGAGTGGATGGCTCTCCAGAACAGCACGCCAAACTATTGAATGAGCTGATAGATGCACTAGCAGTACCGTCGGTAGTGGCTGTGGTGAAATGCCAAGCCGATACCAACAACACAGATGCAATCTCATTGGGAAATGCGGCAGCCGATGTAGCGGCGAAGGAGGCCTCGTATTTCAATGTAACGCCAACACTCGAATGCGTTGTAAAGGCAACCGTTACAGAACCACTAGAAGAAGCCTACAGTAACACACCAATAGCGTAGATAATAGAGTTACAAAGAAGAGCGCCACAGGAGGAGCAAGAATTGTGGAACAAACGGGGAGGTAAACAATCAGCCACAGACCTCATTTGGAGGCAGGAGACAACAGGAAAGGTAGTAATGCCAGTAGAATTACTAGAAATAGCATTCCAACAACTGCATTTCCCCGGCCATGTAGCAAAACAACACATTGCCTCAGACATCCAGGAACACTGGTTCGTCCCCAATTTACAGGATCACCTGTCAAAATTCATTGTAGAATGCATAACATGCCAAACATATAATTTAGGGATGACACTGAGAACACTGCGTGGCACCCTGCCACGGCCAATAGGACCATTTAGAGAACTACACATAGATTACGCTGACATGGGAGAGCGATGTAACGGAGCAAGGTACTTGATTGTAGTGGTATGTCCCTTCTCAAGATGGGTGGAAGCGGGTCCATGCCCCCACCCAGACGTGAAGTGTGCAGCAAAATTCCTTGTTCGGGAAGTTTTCTCCCGATGGGGGATATGCGATGTGATAAGATCAGACAACGGCACGCACTTCGTGAATGTCCTCTTAAAGGAAGTGACGTCACTCTTGGGGGTAAAACACAAGCTATGTTCCATTTATCATCCGATGGTGAACGGGATGGTGGAAAAGGTCGACGGATTACTGAAGAGTAAGCTATCAAAATTGTGTAATACACTGAAAAAGAACTGGGTGTATTGCTTACCCCTTGCACTGTTCCAACTCAGGACGCAGCCGCGTAAGGACCACCATCTGAGCCCCCATGAAATTGTCACTGAGAGGCGAATACACACACCACTGTCCTCAATCAGGAGAGCATCCGATGCACACAGCGCTGCCACAGTCCTGGGGGAGGAATTTAAGGAATACCTAACCCAGTTAATGCACCCAGTACGCAGCATAGCGCGACAAATAGCACCGCCTTTTACTGAAAACGCGGCGACTGATACTACAACACCAGCCACAGACAGCCCAAGTGGGCCACTGATGCCAAGAGCACAAGTGTACGTTCGTAGCTTTGTAAGGAGGTGGAATTCACCTAGGTTTCATGGCCCTTACAAGGTCACATATAGTACACCCACTGCAGTGAAGGTGAAGGGATTGAAGTATTGGGTGCACTTATCAGATGTGAGGAGGGCACGCGATAGTACAATCCCCCAGGATGAGCAAGATGGTGCTACTAGTACCACAAATGAGGTTGAAAAGGGATAACAAAATTGTCGACAAACAGAACCTGCAGAGATAAAAGTTATGATATGCGTCTTGTTCTGCATGACTTATCTCCTACTTTCTTCTTTTCCGTTCTTCCTTTGTTGATTCTTTAATATCCTCTCTGTATCTCTCTATTTTCTCTCTCTTTCTCTCTCTCTCTCTCTCTCTCTCTCCCTCTCTCTCTCTCTCTCTCTCTCTCCTTCCTCTCGATTATTGTTCCTCGCTTTTCTCCATCACTCTTTCACTCTCCTTCTCTCCATAGTAAAAATAAATATGTAATGGAGAAATGAGCAAACATGAGTAAAAATGATGATTAAATATGAAGTTGAAACAGAAATGTAAATACATGTATATATTGTAGTGACTTAACAAATTTATATCGCCCCTCCAGTTGACAAATGGCCCAATGAACCACAATCGCGGAAAACCGATTAATGCTAGATAGTGATAGGGATGCCATTAGAGCTAATAGGTTCAGTAATGTTGAATGAGTTCTAAAACGTGTGGCAGTTTTGTTGTCAGTAATGTTGTTCTTTATGGCTTGGTATTATACCCTTCTATCTTTGGTTAATGACATGCACAAGGGAGGGAACAGGGCTAACTTTATACGAGAAGGGTCTCACATGATTATGGACTGGGGTAAAGACGATGTGGAAAGAAACATCTGACATTAATGCCAGTGGTAGAATTGTAATGCAACCTTCAGAACACGCTACCGCAGGCCCAACAAGTGTCTCCTTGCTACTTCCTGGGCTGGGCAGATCCTTTCTTGTGCTGGCTCCTAAACTGTGGAACAGCGTTCCCGAATCCCTTAGGTCTGAAGTTAATCACTCCACTTTTAGGAAGATGCTGAAGACACACCTCTTTAGATAAGAACTTGGGCGAAGTAACATCTCTCAGGGATTTCGTTACGCAATAGCTATTTGTACTCATCGTCCGTCTCATACTTGTTGTCCGTCTTGCAGTACCAGTGTTTTATGTACAAGCGCCCTGATGCCCGCGGGCTACCGGCGCTATACAAAAATTAAATACATACATACATACATACATACATACATACATACTTCCTAATATAAATATGAGTAATGATTATGAACTTAATGAATACGATGGCGATCATTACTGGCCAAATGATTTAACCAACACTAGTACACATTCACAGACAACCATACACCCTACCTCACATGACACTGCTGCTACTGATGAAGATACACATGCCATATTGAATAACAATGATACAACCTGGGCTGGAATTTTTCCAATACATTACAAAAAGGTGAGAAACAATAACAAGGAAGGGAGAAGAAGGAGAAAAAGGGGAGCGGGAGGGAAAATATACGACATTTATCATGACCTGGGGCTAGACGAAATAGAAGATCCCCACCACCCTGATCAATCAAATAAATGGTATTCGGACATGACTGTCACGGCGGAGCAAGCAACAAATGAAAGCTGCTACGTCTGTTCACTCATTCCGCATGCATCAGGAACACCGAAAATGTTAATAGCCCAGGAAGTGCCCTTATCGGAGGCCCAATGCTTAATTCATCTAGTTTTGTGCAGGATAAAAAGCGCCTTTCAAGCACACACCGTCACAATGGAAAAACTGGAAAATGAGAGAACATGCACAAGCAGACGCCAAGGAGTAATTTGCCTTAAGGCATCAAGGGGACGAGATATGCAGAAAATAAGTGGCACGATGAAACTATCGAATGCAAGGCAGAAGCACTGCGGGGGCCTACCGAATCACACGTTCAAATGGATAAAAGACATATGCACCCCTATCTGGTTTCAGCACGTAACTAAGTTAACGTGGGTCACAGCGTTGAAAAAACCTATCAAAATACAGAAAGAAGTGCCACATGAACTGTGTTTCCATGGGCAAGGAAGAGTGAACATGGGGGAAACAAAGAAATGCAACAAGACAATAATAATACCTGACATGAAGAAAGGCACCGCTGCACTCATGGACATGTACTGGATTTGCAGCAAACAAGCATATCTACACCTCCCAAGAGCATGGAAAGGTACATGTGCCTTAGCCACACTCCACACAGCCCTTATGGTAATACCTGAAAGCCATATCCAAGGGACAACGGGAAAATCAGCTGGCATATCGGCAGCAGGGCAATCGGCTGAACAATCGACAGCGCCCCAACAAATGATAACAGAAGCTCCAACTTACAAACTATTGTCAGATTATGAACTGAAGAAAAAACTAGCACGAAGTAAAAGGTCCTCCAATTACATCTCATCCGAATCATCAAAACTCCTTGCTGAGATCCCGCAGAAATACAAGCTCTTTTCATCAGCAGAGACATTTTTCGCCTCACTTCTTGTCCCGGGACTCCAAGCATGAACAAACGACAAATGGTTGCAGATAGTGCGCTGGGAGCTCATCCAACTGGCTAACGACACTGAAGAAGGGTTCAACGTTATAAATATAGAGCTCCGCGCACTGCGCCTAATGACGATGCAAAACAGATATGTCCTAGATCTCCTCACGGCGATGGACGGTGGTGTTTACCGAAAAATTGGGGGGGCGTGTTGCACGTTCGTGCCAACTGAAGATGCTGATAACGGGACACTCTCACATGTCATAACTGCAGTACACAATCTAGGAGAGAGTATGAGAACAGAAGGAGGTGCAGAGGAAAGCGCATGGTTCGACAATCTGTTCAGTTGGATACCGTCATGGGTAAATGTGGCAATGAAAATACTCATCCCCATCATCGTCTTTGTGCTCTTATTCTTCTGTGTGTGGCAACTGGGACTCCGGTGTTGTGAAAAAAGCATGCCTACCTCAGCTATGATGATGGTAACAATGGGCCGACCGACAACGGTAGCTACCATGAAAGATGCACAAATACAAACAGGGGAGTACACCACACCGCAATACAGGATGACAGCCATTTACAGGCAATATGGGGACAGGTTTGATAATTTACACCACACAACAATAAAGGAACCAACGGAGCTGCAATGGTACAGAGAAGTATGGGTGGACTTAGATGGAGATGGTGGGATTTACTTAATGTGTACACCAGACGAATATGCCAGAAGAAGAAATAGCTTAAGAAGTGTGTGCAGGGCATGGATGCCAATAAAAGGCACCCCCACATGGGATGAAGCTGTGGCAGAGGCTGAGTACTACCGAAGGGAGAATGAAAAGAATAAAAAATAAAAATATTTGTTACTTTAGATGTAACAAAAGGGGGGAATTTGTGGGAGTGAGGGGCCAGCAGGCCCCTCTCTGCCTTCACTTCTCAGTACAAGACTTGGACCAAGTGCCTCCAGTAGTGGGTTCACCCCTTGCCCTTATGCAATGTTAACTTTGGGTTACATTTGTGTAGATGGGACCACTGAGCAGGACACAGGGCATCCATTTTTGTACCCCCTTTCGACTCCATCTTGGTGACCAGGACTCACTGCGATAGTACAAAACGCTTCTCTCCCTTTCACAATGGTCAAGCGCACAGAGCACAGCGCACAGAGCACATGGCCCCCACCCTCGTCCCTCTCTGACTGGAAAACTCTGCACGGCTCCATTCTCACGCTGAAGCCAGAGGTGCTTGCAACAACTATTAAAAGTATCACATTAGTCTTCCTCTGAGATCATCGTCCTGCATGTGAACCAGCATGAACTAAGCACATAGCTCGTTCATCTCCACAAACGTGTCCTTGCCCCCGCACCCTCGCCAATGGAAACTTACTGCCATTCCGACCCTGTGTCCCTGCAAGTTATTCCTTTCATGTGCCAGATCATTGACCATGCCATGATGCCCACCCAGCAGACCCCCGATTAACACTAGACCTCGGCTGCAGTATATCGTGCCCAATACTAACAAATGCC
Organism: Ambystoma mexicanum; assembly: GCF_040938575.1. NCBI lineage: Eukaryota > Metazoa > Chordata > Amphibia > Caudata > Ambystomatidae > Ambystoma > Ambystoma mexicanum. Next base: position 260,671,467 of record NC_090940.1, read on the forward strand.
ACATACCTGAGATTCTTGTAAGCATGAACCTACACTCCGGTCATTGTATTAGAGTGGTCAAGACCCCTAACCTATGACTTGTATAATCCAAGATTATAGATGATATAAGTACCTGTGTGATGTGACTTTTATAGAGACATGACAAACTATTGAGAGTCTTTGAATCATTATTATTTAGTGCATGCATTATTTAGAATGTAGTTTTTTCTTAGCTTAGACAGTGACCACCGTGTTTCACAGCGACCTGACCTTCACCCATCTGGAGCACAGATGTCTGATGTCAATCCTCCCGCCAACCAAGCAACCAACCCGGAGGAAGAGATGCCACCCACACCTGAGACAGCGTGCAACTGACCGATCTGGGATCGACATAGTATCCTATGTTAATTGCGTCATACTACTGTATAAAAATGTAATGTCGCGATAATTGTCAGAGCGCTCTCAGAGATCTAGATAAACTTTTCCTTGAACTCTCGCAGCCTGCTCTCTTTTGCCTTATTCCCTGTCCGGGGAGTGTCTGTTTTATTTTCTTGCACGTGTGAGACAGGGAGGGCACAAACAACAATCAGCCACTGAGTGTGGACAATAGAAATATTTTTGATCATCCTTCTACTGCATATCTCTCTGAAGACCTTCCTTTTGATGACATATTATTTCACTAGGATTGCCCGAATTAGGGTTTGGAACCTATACCTATTCCCGTTAATCAGAAAGGTGCCTACGTTGAGATGATTGTGGGAAATAGCAAACATCTATTTTTGATAAATACAGGAGCACAGAAGAGTTCCATTGACCATTCACGGGTTCCAGACATTCCACTGTCGGGGCAAACTAATGTTTCTGTAGGGTTTTCTGGTACACCAGCGGTTAGTCCGGTTTCTCTGCCGGTACCGATTTCACTGGGTCCATTCACGGATCACTGTCAGTTTTTTTTTACATCAAACTGTGGTGAGAATTTGCTGGGGTTGAATCTGTTGAAGGAATTAAATGTGGTAATTCTTTGTTCTCCGGATGGAGTGCATTTGACAATTTCACCACAACAACCTTATGTTTCACAGTTTCTGACTAGACCTTTGCCGCCGGAATTTAGTGACGTTCTGGAGTGTTTATGGGCAAAGGATGACAATGATGTCAGTGTTTTACAAATTGAGCCTGTTAAAATTGTTTTGAAACCAGGAGTAAAGTTGCCACGTATTCCTCAGTATAAGATTCTGATTGATGGTGAGCTAGCTTTGAAGTGTATAGTTTCCGATTTTGTACACCGTGGGGTAATTGAAGACATTGCAGGTAGTTTGTGCAATAGTCCGGTTTTACCGGTGTATAAGAAAGGGGATAATGCAATCCCTTTCCGTTTCATTATCGATTTGCGTGCTATCAATAAGATCGTCGCTCCACAATTTCCTATTTTGCCTGATGTGACAATGACATTAACGATGATTCCAGCTTCTGCTACTCATTTTAGTGTTGAAGATCTTAAGAATGCCTTCTTTAGCATCCCTATACACAAAGATAGCAGATACTTGTTCACGTTCACCCTAGGGGGACTCTCGTCTACATTCCCCCGTACGCCACAGGGGTACACAGAAAGTCTGAGCATTTACAGTAGGGCTTTCAAAGAGCAGCTTGATACACTCAAGTTGCCTATTACTTGTACCTTGCTCCAGTATGTCGACGACCTTCTTTTAGCTGCAGATTCAGAAAGTGCCTACAAGGAGGGCACTGTGTTATTGCTTATTCACCTAGCAAAGCATGGACATAAAGCTTCACTGAAAACGTTTCAGTATTGTCGACAGGAGGTCGCCTATTTAGGCTATCTCCTGTCAAAAGAGGGAAGAAGATTGACGCCTGAGTGGATTAAAATCATTTCTGGCATGTCTGTCCCAAATACGCAGAAGGAAATCAGAGCCTTGTTGGAATGGCTTCTTACTGTAGGCAGTGGTCCCAATCTTTTCGTTAGTGATTAAACCAATGTTGGCTTTGACAAAGTAGGGCATTTCTTTGCCATTTCGATGGAACTTGGAACACCAGAAAGCTTTTGATTTGCTCAAGCCTGCACTGTGTTCAGCACCAGTTTTGGGCACACCAAATTATGAAAAGGCCTTCGAATTGTATGTGCATGAACGTGATGGATGTAGTTTGGCTGTGTTAATGCAGGAACATGGGGGGAAGAATAGTGTGTGCGGTTACTTTTCCTCCACGCTTGATCCTGTTGCATGTGCTTTGCCGAGATATCTGAGATCTGTCGCTGCTGCTGCTGCGTCTGTAAAACAGCAAAGCACACCAAAAAAGGGGGAAGGGGGTTCACGTGAATGAAACCATAGAATAGATCAATGGAATGAACTGCTCACTGTAAAGGAGCTAAATGTGGGGATAGATCAGGTCAACGAGCATAAAAAGTTATTCAATCAATCTTTAATAATAAAAAATAGACTATTTTGGTCAGATTGGAGACAAGTATTGCTTCTGTTTTAGTATGTATTGATGCTATCCTACTTGTCTGTTTTCAATAACAATTGGTTGGTTTGATTAGGGGACAACCTCTTTTTACCCCGCAGAAAATATTGATTATCCTGTTCTGCGTGGGGGGGTTGCCCTCTATATTTCTTTTGCTTTTTCTCAAAAAAATCTTCTGTATACTTTTCCTATTTTCCTTTTTTCTTTTTTCTGCCTTAATTTTGGTTATAAAAACTTTTTTGAATATAGATTGGGCACCAATTTGGGATTCTAGCTGTCCTCTGATGCTATTACTTTTGAACTACTTTATGCACAGTGTACTCATTCTTACATCTTAGGATGGCCACTAAACTAATATGCACTTTAATCGGATATGTTCAGCATTGATTACATGTTTTTATGCTGTTTTTATCATGTGTATGGTAATTGAATATATGTTTATTAAAGATTGATTGAGTAACTTTTTATGCTCCTTGACCTGATCTATCCCCACATTTAGCTCCTTTACAGTGAGCAGTTCATTCCATTGATCTATTCTATGGTTTCATTCACGTGAACCCCCTTCCCCCTTTTTTGGTGTGCTTTGCTTTGGTTTTCCCCTGGGTTCATGTTGTTGGGGACGCCTATTCTGGATTACACGTGTCTGTAAAACAGAGCAAGGGTATGGTCCTAGGCCATACTTTAACCTTGTTGGTACCTCACTCTGTAGACGTTCTATTAAATAGAACGCAAACACAACACCTCACTTCCCCACAATTAATGAGATACAAATTGATCTTGTTTGCACCGCATATTAAAATTAAGAGGTGTTGTGTACTGAATCCGGCTGAATTATTACCTTTCCCACAAGATACTGCTTGTAGTGACGAAATGTCACATGACTGCCTTTATGCCACAGAACAAGAAACTAAAGGCAGGATTGATTTGAAAGATACACCTTTGAATGATCCACAAGGGGAGCTGTTTTATGATGGCTCCTGTTTCAAACTTCCGGATGGTACATCCACTGCTGCTTATGCCATCACTACACTAAGCACAATTGTGTAAACCAAAAGAATTTTGCATAATTCCACGCAGGCCACAGAGATCATTGCATTGACTCGAGCTTGTGAACTGTCCAAAAGGCTTAGAGTAAACATATATACTGATAGTCAGTATGCTATTGGGGTAGTTCACAACTTCGGCAGACTTTGGGCAGAACGAGGTTTCTTGACCTCACATGGAACGAAGATTCAATATGGCACCTTGATAGTTAAGCTACTCTCAGCGCTTGCACTTCCCACTCAGCTAGGAATTATGAAGTTCGCGGCACATCAGAAAATCATAAATGATGTAGGAAAAGGGAACGCTTTCGCTGACCAGATAGCTAAACAGACTGCTACTGATCTCTATTCAGATATGTATACTACAAGGGAAGCCACAAATGTCTGTACTGTAGATGAAGGTATTGATTCTATAAAGAATATCCAAGCCGATGCCACTCTAGAAGAAACTAAGCAATGGACTGAGGGCTTGGCGAGGTTGGATGATGATGGGTGTTGGGTGGATAACCTGGAGGGAAAATGGATGCTGCCAGACACGTACATCACTTTGATGGTTTCAATGGCTCATGGTCCCACTCACATATGCGCTAGGAACATTTGAAAAATGTTAGAAACTGTCTGGGTAAATGTTAACATCCCAAAAACTGCTGAGCGTTTTGTCCAGAGTTGTATGGTCTGTTTACAGCACAATATGGGGAAGGGTAAATCAACACCAAGGGGTAGTTTTGGTACACCTTCTGTCCCTTTTGAAGTGATCCACTTTGACTTTATTGAAATGGAGCATTGTAATAATTTCAAATTTGTTTTGGTTGTTATTTGTGCTTTTAGTAAATGGGTTGAAGTCTTTCCTGTAAAAGATGCCACAGCAATGACAACCGCGAAAACCATGCTTAAGGAATATTTTCCTAGGTTTGGTTTTCCAAGAGTCATCTGGTCGGACAATGGTCCACATTTTATCTCTGCTGTAATTCTACAGATATGTGCGGAATTACAGATCGATAACGGTTCCATTTGGCCAGACACGCACAGAGTGCTGAATTGGTAGAAAGACACAATGGATTCATGAAGAACAAGCTCGCTAAGACGTGTGGCGGCACCAATTTGAAATGGCCGGATGCCTTACCGATAGTGTTACTCTCGATATGAATGACCCCAAAGACTAGGACTGGGCTCTCCCCTTATGAGGTGGTGATGGGGAGGCCAGCTAACATTTGGAATCTTCCTAAACCCAGGGCTTTGAGGGATATAGACCATGTACTTCTTTCTGAATATACAGTTAGCTAAAAATCTGTATTTGATTCATCAACAGGTGCGAGAAGCCCTCCCAGCTAAATACGAGGGGCCAGGTCATAGCATCCGACCTGGCGAGTGGGTGCTAACTAAAGCATTCGAGAGAGCATTCTGTCTCGCATCGAGGTGGAGAAGGCCCTACTAGGTCCTATTGGCCACACAGACTGCTGTACGAGTAGCTGGAAAGAAACACTGGATACACGCTTCGCATGTCAAGAGGATACCTTTCCCTTTGGCACATGACGAAGAAGATAAGGAAAAACGTACTTGCTCTGTTCCCAACGATCATTCAGCATTGAGCAGTACTGAGAGTGCTTCGGAGACACTCCCTGAGCCCGCGGGGCCTGGGGAACCAGCTGCTTCATCTCCACACTCTCCTACAGATCCTTTTGCATCTTTGCCTGGTTCTGCTGCTAATTCATCACTTCCATCAGGAAGCAACGACGCTCTGTTTGCAGATCGCACTGTACCAGGAGTCACAAGGTACAATCTGCGTCCACGGAGCTAGACTTACTGCACGGTTCGGCTGTGCCCACAAGGAAAGTAACCATATGGCTTGTCCTCCGCCCCATCTTTTGCATCTGAAGGAAAGTAGGTGGCTGGGGATAGGGAAAGACTAAGAAAACGCATGATCAGGAGATCAGCAGCAAATGGACTACAGAGTTTTCGCTTCAAAGGAACAATGCCGGTTATTGCCCGTACTCGTACGGAACAAATAAGTGACTGTGTGGCCAACAATAACAATGGACGATCAAATACATGGTCTTTCAAGACGTATTGTTTTCTTGTAATTATGTTAACTGGTTTTGTAGTATTAGTTGCCTTAGGATTTTGGTATATGGAAGAAGTACACCCACTTCAAACATTCTTGCCTACTGAGAATGTTCCAAATTGACAAGAGGGGTCCTGGGAGTCCCGCTGCCAGACATTAGTCCTGGTTACGAGGGACTTACCCAGAGTCTTTAGCTCACTATCTTTCACAGAGAAGAAATATCCCAAACATATCAGTCTTTGTCCTGCCCTGGGGCAGTCCAGCACCGAAATACTAGGTAATCTCTCCTCTGAATAAGAGCACCAACAGCATCCCCAAACACATGTTTCGGTCTGGTTGGACCTCATCAGTAGGGAGGAGCTGAGCCTCTCTAAAAATAGTGAGCAAGGGGTCCACGTCTGGATTCCCCTAGTAACTTAGGGTGAGACCCAAAGTTACTTAATTATGCAAATTGACTAGGGGGGTCCTGGGAGTCCCTCTGCCAGACATTAGTCCTGGTTACGAGGGACTTACCCAGAGTGTTTAGCTCACTATCTTTCACAGAGAAGAAATATCCCAAACATATCAGTGTTTGTTCTGCCCTGGGGCAGTCCAGCACCGAAATGCTAGGTAATCTCTCCTCTGAACAAGAGTACCAACAGCATCCCCAGACACATGTTTCGGTCTGGTTGGACCTCATCATTAGGGAGGAGCTGTGCCTCTCTAAGAATAGTGAGCAAGGGGTCCACGTCTGGATTCCCCTAGTAACTTAGGGTGAGACCCAAAGTTACTTAATTGTGCAAATTGACAAGGGGGGTCCTGAGAGTCCCTCTGCCAGACATTAGTCCTGGTTACGAGGGACTTACCCAGAGTCTTTAGCTCACTATCTTTCACAGAGAAGAAATATCCCAAACATATCAGTCTTTGTCCTGCCCTGGGGCAGTCCAGCACCGAAATGCTAGGTAATCTCTCCTCTGAATAAGAGCACCAACAGCATCCCCAGACACGTGTTTCGGTCTGATTGGATCGCATCAGTAGGGAGGAGCTGTGCCTCTCTAAGACTAGTGAGCAAGGGGTCCATGTCTGGATTCCCCTAGTAACTTAGGGTGAGACCCAAAGTTACTTAATTATGCAAATTGACAAGGGAGGTCCTGGGAGTCCCTCTGCCAGACATTAGTCCTGGTTACGAAGGACTTACCCAGAGTCTTTTTCGCTCACTATCTTTCACAGAGAAGAAATATCCCAAACATATCAGTCTTTGTCCTGCCCTGGGGCAGTCCAGCACCGAAATGCTAGGCAATCTCTCCTTTGAACAAGAGTACCAACAGCATCCCCAGACACGTGTTTCGGTCTGGTTGGACCTCATCAGTAGGGAGGAGCTGTGCCTCTCTAAGAATAGTGAGCAAGGGGTCCACGTCTGGATTCACCTAGTAATTTAGGGTGAGACCCAAAGTTACTTAATTATGCAAATTGACAAGGGGGTCCTGGGAGTCCCTCTGCCAGACATTAGTCCTGGTTACGAGGGACTTACCCTGAGTCTTTAGCTCACTATCCTTCACAGAGAAGGAATATCCCAAACATATCAGTCTTTGTCCTGCCCTGGGGCAGTCCAGCACCGAAATGCTAGGTAATCTCTCCTCTGAACAAGAGTACCAACAGCATCCCCAGACACGTGTGGTTGGTACTGAGATTGTTCCAACTGTATCTGCACCTTTCGTGCACCTGCACATTCTATCTCCTAGAGACTCTCAACATAGACAGAGCTATCACAATAATACATTACCGCTTATAATGAATGCAACTCATGCCATTTTGAATAAGACAGACTGTTGGGTTTGCTCTCATTTACCGCAACATGGGGAAAAAGGGTTGGGCTGGTATATTCCTAATTTGCCTCTAACTACTGCATGTTATGCATCTCTATGGGCACTATTCTTTGGACAATGGAATGATAGCATCTCAGGGAACTTTGATAGAATGAATTTGAACAAGTTTGAAAGGTGAGTTCGAACACCGCTGGGATGCTCACTCTTTGCAAATAGGAGCAAGCTTAACGTTGCTTGTATTAGGCCTTCTGATAGCCTGTCCCGACCTTTTCAATCTCTGATTTCTTTTAATATGGCTCCTATAGGCAATAGGGATGCCACGCCACCTTCCTATACTGTCAACCATAGCCCCAACATGTTTCTTTCTGCATACAAAGGAATGGTACTCAGTCAATGGGCGATTTCGACGGTTGTACCAATGTTGCAAACTTTACAAGTGACGATAGACCTTTGTATGTAGGCGAACCTGTCTATTTCGTTTGCGGTAATGAAAATTTCCCATGGCTACCTAGGGATTGGCAGGTAACCTGGTATTTGGGAATTCTGCTACCAGGGGTATTTATAGCTAGTACCGCATACATCTCTAGGGCTCTTCCAAGGCGGGACAAGAGCGGTGATACTCCTCCACAAATTCTGGGTGATTCATCAAAATCTTTTGTACCATTTTGGGGGAAAATTATGTATTCTGAGGATATTAGGAGACTGGCGAGAGTACTAGAGAAAACCATCAACCAGACCACTGACATACTCTATAACATGACTCTAGATCAAAAAGCAATCAGATTTGTGTCGCTACAAAACCGGATGGTATTAGACGTCATCTTGGCTGCGCTTGGTGGACTATGCAAATTAGTGGGGTCCGCTTGCTGCGTTTTCGTACCAGATTCCTCCCCAACCATCTTTAAGGCAATAGAAAATCTGTCTGCATGTTCTAAGCTCTAAAGTGCATGTTCCCGAGGGAAATTGTGATCTTAGTGCTTGGTTCTGGGACTTGTTATGATCTTGGGGATGGAAGCTTCTCTCCGTCTTATTGATTATTCTGGGTATTCCGTTGTTCTGTTGTTGCTGTATTCAATGTCTTCCTGCCATATGTTCAATGTTAGGGGGATGTTGTGCACAGACTGTGGGAACGTTAGGTCCAAAGGTAAACGCACTGGAAAGAATGACCAACGAATTTGTGATGAAGGAAATTTCTGCCGCAGATCTTATGGCGATCGAAATATCTGATGAATGTGATTCAGGTTGTATGGACATTGAGACGTGGAGTTACTCGTAAAGTGACTAGTTTTAGTTTAGCACTTGGTTTAGGCCAAAAGGAGGGTTTGTTAAATGGAAATCATATTATGCCTCCTTTTGATTTATATTGGCCTAAGCCTAGTCGCTCTATGAAGAAAACCGCATTGCAAAATTCCGATTTCTGATCGACTTCGCCGCCATTTTAGAATCATCCGCCATTTTGATTTCTGTTTGTATGATTCTCTGTTCTAAAATGGTGCACTGTGTTTCTAACTTACAACCAAGCCTCCCGACATTTGAGTTCTGTTAATGGTTAGACTGTCCGCGGGCCGACTGTTTAGACTAGGTAAAGAGACCTTGCACTACGAATGAACTGTTGTCTCAGTATTGTCTACGCTAACAAGCCTCATCCACGAATACACATCGGCGACAATGATGCACAAACACCAAGCGTGGACACAGGCTGAACTACATTGTGTTAGGATATAGACTAAGGCTTACTGTGGGATCCAAGAATATACATCGCCATTGTAACTTGATGGAAATGCAAATTTATGTAATCCTTCTGCATATTATTGTATAAGATGTATGTGAACTCGGCACAAACTCTAGACCGCAGATTATTAACATGAAGAGGGGCTGGACAATATTGTTGAAACTGTATAAAAACATGAATGTTCCGATGTCCAGCACTCTCTCTCCTCTCTTTGATGAGCTGGTACTCATTGTGGGGTGTTGAGAGCCAGATAGCTATCTGTTTCTATGTTTCTTTGTGAACTGCGCAGAATAAAAGATCTGTGAATCTTTATAGCCCGTGTTTGGTGTATTTCAATTTGTGGTACTCAACCTCGATATTTCCTTTTGCTTTCACAAGGGGACCCATGAGAGGAGGGAAAGTCTGACCATGGTTGTTGAGTTTCTTTGCGTCGCCGTGCTGCAGTGACCACCATCCAAAATCGCTTACCTGGCCTGAGTCCAGTCCTGAGAAGGGTCCTGCATTGAGTTTTGCTGCATTGTTCAATCGAGAGTCCTTGCAATAGTGAAAGACACCAACCGGAGATCAGCTCAAACCTCCAACCCCTGTAAATCGAGGACTGTGACTTTTGGTGGGCAAACCAACCTCAGACCCTCTTCCTTTGTTCTGCCAAGTCTGAGGAAGTATCGGACTACCGGGGGTAAGTTACAGAGCTTCTAACCTACCCCTGTACTTCCAATATAAGTCAACAGGCTTATAATTAACCTTAATTCTAACAATAGTGGCTTTGTCATTGCTTGCTTGCTCAAGACTTCAGAACGTTGGGGCTACTTTTGGGCATTAGTCTAACTTGTACCCTAACCATAAGAACCATTCACTGGACTTCAGAGATCCTACCTGCATGTTTTTCTGCTTAATAATGTCTGTGGAACATTTACCTGAAAATTTGGGCAAAAGGCTCCAGGCAATTTAGAGCTGGACAATTTTAGTTAGGGATCATCTCTGTTGCCTTGAGTGCCTAGTACTATTCTAACCTTTCCTTTGCAGGAGTTTCTGATGTGTATTATGCAACATAACAAAGACAATGTATATATGTATTTAGTCTAATAGTCGTGTGTGATATCTCTACCTGCTTGGAGTAATTGTTCATAGTGTGTTTTGGCCATAAATAAATAACTGTATTTGTATACATCCTGTCTAAGTCTAATCCGCTATCCCATTGTGTGACCTCACTGTGGACCCCTTAGATGCGCACCACCTCTGAAGAACTTAGCCTAGACCGCCTGTCACTGCTTCCTGAACTGGTGTGGCTACAGCTCCCCAGAGTTGTCCCTGTTACAATATAGGTTGGCCTTCTATACATCTGTCCACCAGGCCAGAGTATAGAAAATCAGTCCTAACATACAGTATTTGTAATATGATGGAATGATATAACTGAAGTGTTTATGGTTTTTATGATTGCAGTAAAATTGAGGATAGTGCCCTTGATGTCTCCTCCGCCTTTCACACAGTGAACCATTGTATCCTCATAAAACAATTATATGATACCTTTAGCATCATGGACCGGGAACCGGACTGGCAGATTTGTTTTCCTCACTAACCGCCCTTCCCAGTTGCAACTGGACTGTTTGTGCTGAACCTCCTAACTGTGTAACTGCAGAGTACCCCAGGATATTATCCTATGACGGTGGCTCTTCCATATGTATTTCATCCCTCTGGTTCGCCGGATGTCTTTCTTTTTTTCTCATGTGCAGTCTTATGTTAATATCACACAGCTTTCCTTAAACTTCCCTGAACTAATTTGTTATTCTCATTTGTTATCCCTGATTCTTTGATCACATTCTAGGATTTGTGTGTGGCTAACAATTGCTGTCTCAATGCCAGTAAGACAAATATCTTTCTTATTGTGATACCTGTGCTCTGTTATTCTCCTATCCTCTGGCATCTGTCTTTGGGCCCACTACTCTCACCATCCTGTGGGGCCAAAAACCTTGGGGTCATCTTTATGTCCTTTCTCTCCTTTACTACTTACAGTTTGGTGGTTGCAAAAAAGAAAACATGCTTTCAGCTTTCTCTCCTTACAGGCATTGTACCTTTCCTCACCTTCCCCCAGAAGCCGAATGTATGTAGATCCCTGGTCCTATATAGGCTGGGCTACTGCAACAGCCCCTTTCCTAACCTCCCTTTTTCTGTTTATTCCCCTTTTGGCTAATTTAGAATAGGGCTGCACGACGTAACCTTGTCCAAAAGCCCAGGAATCGTATCACTGCAACCCTACAATGTGTACATTGGATCCTGCTAAATGCAAGGACTAGAATATGTCCTACTTTGTTACCCTAAATACTGCCCTGCTAGAGCCCTCTGTTGCTGTAACGCCCATACTATGATTGTCAGATCTTTTGAAGCAAAGAGTGGGGGGCATGTCTCTGTCTTCGGCTGGTGACTTTTTTTCAAACAGCTTTCCTGCTCCGCTTATACTTTAGCTGAACTTCCTTAAATTCCGAAAACGTATGAAACCTCTGCTTTTGTGGTCCTGTTTTACTTAATCCCTTCCCTGCTAACTCATGCCACTGCTACTGAGACTTGGGTATGGTCTCTAATGAACCTTACAGGTTGCTGGCCCCAGTGCCATGATGCCTCTTGCGAACGTGTGCTTAACAAATACACCTAACATAACATAACATATCTAGTTGACACCAGCACACCTCCTCCCCGCTTCAGCACTGCCCGTGTGGGTCTACCACCTGGTAGCTGCAATACCACACCCTTGGGTTTCTTCTGTCCCAGCAGGTAGCTAGTAGCCTTCCACCTTGGCATCCTTTGGCACTTTACTTCTGGGCTCCTATGAGCTCTTGGCAAACCCAACTCCTCTTTCCATTCATGCACTTCTTTTACTGCACAAATGTGCTTTTATAGCAGCAGTGTGTACATGTTGTTGGGATAAGCAAGGGAAATGCATATGTAAAAGATTTGTAGAAAATGTTTAAGTGACAGTTGCTGTGTGCAAGTTTAATATGTAGAGTTTTTGTTAACTTATTTGTGGATATATGTGTGACTGTTTCAAAGCAGGCAATACCGAGTGCTACAAACATAACAGTAAATGGGGTAGAAGGGCTGTTTTGTGTGACAGTGAGCATGTGCAATCTGAGTTTTTTAATAATGCATGACCTAGAGATGGGACTGCGGAGACTGCAGATAGTCATAAAGGGCCATGGATTATGGTCTTTATTGTATGCTAGAGAAAATTATTTGGGACAGAAAATTGTTTCTGTGCTTTTTTTTTCTTTTTTTTAGTATACAATTGTCCATTATTTCCATTAATATAGTATAAAATGCTAATGGGAATGTTGGATAATCATATTGAGTCTAAAAAATGTAAAGTAGATGGACTCCATAAGCTTCTTTTTTTTACTTCTATTTTTAAACTGTGAAAGGTGGCTCCTAAAGGAAACGTTTTTGTGTTTCTTGATTTTGTAATTTCTTCTTCTTTTTGCAGCAGAGGTTAGGAAGTAAGGTGGGGGAGGGAAATAGGGGAAGGGACACCAACAACAGATATAGAGTGGCAGGTGGACAGGGGAAGATGTTGGGTGTGCATTCATTTTAAGGTAGGGGCACTTTTTCTCATGCTCCTTGATTACAGCCTCAAAAGCACTTTGAAACTGCTACCCCCTGCAGAGTGGTGTGTTGCAGTATATACACAGTGCTGTTGTCTTGGAAATATATGGACCAACGGCTTCTTTTATGGCCTGTGAGGTAGCTGGTGGAATTTTCTGCCCCACAGGAGTAGCCTGTGTGGTGGTAGTATTGGTTGACAAAGATGAGGTAGAGGATGACAGCATACTACTTTCTGAGAAAGGGACAGCCTTTCTGAGAGCATTCCAGTGGATGGATTTACAGGGTAATTCATAGAATTTCGCCGAAAAGTGTCGCAAGCGGTTGGCGCAGAGTGTCCGCGTGCGATTGTGTGCGCTAGGAACGTGCGCTAAAACGGATTTCCGCGCACAGCGTATTCATGGATTTCAGGCTCCCAAACCAGCCGTGGTGCAGAGAATCGCAGCGACCCTGCAGCAGCGCCAGTAACGCCCCCAAGAACGCCCTCGCGCAAGGAAAAGCCATCAAAATCGCTAAATCATCGCAAAGGGCTGCGCTAACCCTGGACCAGTTCACCGGGCTGGCAAACAGCAAACGCCAAGCGGGGAACGTGTATTTCAGGGGTGCGCGGGAAGTTCCACACGCGATTGGCCCAGTGCGAGCAGGGTACGTGTATTTCAGGGGTGCGCGGGAAGTTCCACACGCGATTGAGCGGGGTACGTGTATTTCGGGGGTGCGCGGGAAGTTCCACACGCGATTCCATCAGGGTACGTGTATTACAGGGGTGCACGGGAAGTTTCACAAGCGATCTCATCAGGGTACGTGTATTTCAGGGTGCGGGGGAAGTATCACACGCAACATCAGCAGGGTACATGTATTCCAGGGGTGCGCGGGAAATTCCACACGCGATTGAGCGGGGTACGTGTATTTCGGGGTGCGCGGGAAGTTCCACACGCGATTTCAGCAGGGTACGTGTATTCCAGGGGTGCGTGGGAAGTTCCACACGCGATTGGCCCAGTGCGAGCAGGGTACCTGTATTTCAGGGGTGCGCGGGAAGTTCCACACGCAATTTCAGCAGGGTACGTGTATCTCAGGGGTGCGCGGGAAGTTCCACACGCGATTTCAGCAGGGTACGTGTATTTCAGGGGTGCGCGGGAAGTTCCACACGCGATTGGCCCAGTGCGAGCAGGGTACGTGTATACCATGGGTGCGCGGGAAGTTCCACACGCGATATCAGCAGGGTACGTGTATTTCAGGGGTGCGTGGGAAGTTCCACATGCGATTCCAGCAGGGTATGTGAATTCCAGGGGTTCTGGGGAGTACTACACGTGAATTGGCCGTGTGGGTCCTCCCAGCTGTACGCTCGACAACCTCCACGGCCCCTGCAGGCAGCCCACACCACGGGTGACTACCCTGCACCCCTGCTCATGTCCCGCAGGCAGCCCATCCACCATGGGCATGCCCCGCAGCCAACCCACATGTCACCTTGCACTACTGATCAACAATGCATGTCTCCCACCACCCCCACGCCCCAGCAGTGCAGGGGCATCCCCCACCAGGCCCCCACTCATGTCTCCCACCACCCCCACCCCCCCAGCAGTGCAGGGGCAGCACCACCAGGCCCCCACTCATGTCTCCCACCACCCCCACCCCCCACCATCCAGGGGCAGCCTCCACCAGGCCCCCACTCATGTCTCCCACCACCCCCACCCCCCAGCAGTGCAGGGGCAGCCTCCACCAGGCCCCCACTCATGTCTCCCACCACCCCCACCCCCCAGCCACCATGGGCAGCCTCCACCAGGCCCCCACTCATGTCTCCCACCACCCCCACCCCCAGCCACCAGGGGCAGCCTCCACCAGGCCCCCACTCATGTCTCCCACCACCCCCACCCCCCACCATCCAGGGGCACCCTCCACCAGGCCCCCACTCATGTCTCCCACCACCCCCACCCCCCACCATCCAGGGACACCCTCCACCAGGCCCCCACTCATGTCTACCACCACCCCCACCCCCCAGCATCCAGGGGCACCCTCCACCAGGCCCCCACTCATGTCTCCCACCACCCCCACCCCCCAGCAGTGCAGGGGCAGCCTCCACCAGGCCCCCACTCATGTCTCCCACCACCCCCACCCCCCAGCCACCATGGGCAGCCTCCACCAGGCCCCCACTCATGTCTCCCACCACCCCCACCCCCAGCCACCAGGGGCAGCCTCCACCAGGCCCCCACTCATGTCTCCCACCACCCCCACCCCCCACCATCCAGGGGCACCCTCCACCAGGCCCCCACTCATGTCTCCCACCACCCCCACCCCCCACCATCCAGGGACACCCTCCACCAGGCCCCCACTCATGTCTACCACCACCCCCACCCCCCAGCATCCAGGGGCACCCTCCACCAGGCCCCCACTCATGTCTCCCACCACCCCCACCCCCCCAGCAGTGCAGGGGCACCCTCCACCAGGCACCCACTCATGTCTCCCACCACCCCCACCCCCCAGCATCCAGGGGCACCCTCCACCAGGCCCCCACTCATGTCTCCCACCACCCCCACCCCCCAGCAGTGCAGGGGCACCCTCCACCAGGCCCCCACTCATGTCTCCCACCACCCCCACCCCCCACCATCCAGGGGCACCCTCCACCAGGCCCCCACTCATGTCTCCCACCACCCCCACCCCCCAGCATCCAGAGGCACCCTCCACCAGGCCCCCACTCATGTCTACCACCACCCCACCCCCCAGCAGTGCAGGGGCACCCTCCACCAGGCCCCCACTCCTGTCTCCCACCACCCCTACCCCCCACCATCCAGGGGCACCCTCCACCAGGCCCCCACTCATGTCTCCCACCACCCCCACCCCCCACCATCCAGGGGCACCCTCCACCAGGCCCCCACCCATGTCTACCACCACCCCCCAGCAGTGCAGGGGCACCCTCCACCAGGCCCCCACTCATGTCTCCCACCACACCACCCCCCACCATTCAGGGGCACCCTCCACCAGGCCCCCACTCATGTCTCCCACCACCCCCACCCCCCACCATCCAGGGGCACCCTCCACCAGGCCCCCACTCATGTCTACCACCACCCCCACCCCCCAGCATCCAGGGGCACCCTCCACCAGGCCCCCACTCATGTCTCCCACCACCCCCACCCCCCAGCAGTGCAGGGGCATCCCCCACCAGGCCCCCACTCATGTCTCCCACCACCCCCACCTCCCAGCATCCAGGGGCACCCTCCACCAGGTACCCACTCATGTCTCCCACCACCTCCACCCCCCAGCAGTGCAGGGGCACCCTCCACCAGGCCTCCACTCATGTCTACCACCCCCCCTACCCCCCAGCATCCAGGGGCACCCTCCACCAGGCCCCCACTCATGTCTCCCACCACCCCCACCCCCACCATCCAGGGGCACCCTCCACCAGGCCCCCACTCATGTCTACCACCACCCCCACCCCCCAGCATCCAGGGGCACCCTCCACCAGGCCCCCACTCATGTCTCCCACCACCCCCACCCCCCACCATCCAGGGGCACCCTCCAACAGGCCCCCACTCATGTCTACCACCACCCCCCAGCATCCAGGGGCACCCTCCACCAGGCCCCCACTCATGTCTCCCACCACCCCCACCCCCCAGCAGAGCAGGGGCATCCCCCACCAGGCCCCCACTCATGTCTCCCACCACCCCCACTCCCCAGCATCCAGGGGCACCCTCCACCAGGCCCCCACTCATGTCTCCCACCACCCCCACCCCCCACCATCCAGGGGCAGCCTCCACCAGGCCCCCACTCATGTCTCCCACCACCCCCACCCCCCAGCAGTGCAGGGGCAGCCTCCACCAGGCCCCCACTCATGTCTCCCACCACCCCCACCCCCCAGCCACCATGGGCAGCCTCCACCAGGCCCCCACTCATGTCTCCCACCACCCCCACCCCCCAGCCACCAGGGGCAGCCTCCACCAGGCCCCCACTCATGTCTCCCACCACCCCCACCCCCCACCATCCAGGGGCACCCTCCACCAGGCCCCCACTCATGTCTCCCACCACCCCCACCCCCCACCATCCAGGGGCACCCTCCACCAGGCCCCCACTCATGTCTACCACCACCCCCACGCCCCAGCATCCAGGGGCACCCTCCACCAGGCCCCCACTCATGTCTCCCACCACCCCCACCCCCCAGCAGTGCAGGGGCACCCTCCACCAGGCCCCCACTCATGTCTCCCACCACCCCCACCCCCCAACATCCAGGGGCACCCTCCACCAGGCCCCCACTCATGTCTCCCACCACCCCCACCCCCCAGCAGTGCAGGGGCACCCTCCACCAGGCCCCCACTCATGTCTCCCACCACCCCCACGCCCCACCATCCAGGGGCACCCTCCACCAGGCCCCCACTCATGTCTCCCACCACCCCCACCCCCCAGCATCCAGGGGCACCCTCCACCAGGCCCCCACTCATGTCTACCACCACCCCCACCCCCCAGCAGTGCAGGGGCACCCTCCACCAGGCCCCCACTCATGTCTCCCACCACCCCCTCCCCCCACCATCCAGGGGCACCCTCCACCAGGCCCCCACTCATGTCTCCCACCACCCCCACCCCCCACCATCCAGGGGCACCCTCCACCAGGCCCCCACTCATGTCTACCACCACCCCCACCCCCCAGCAGTGCAGGGGCACCCTCCACCAGGCCCCCACTCATGTCTCCCACCACCCCCACCCCCCACCATCCAGGGGCACCCTCCACCAGGCCCCCACTCATGTCTCCCACCACCCCCACCCCCACCATCCAGGGGCACCCTCCACCAGGCCCCCACTCATGTCTACCACCACCCCCACACCCCAGCATCCAGGGGCACCCTCCACCAGGCCCCCACTCATGTCTCCCACCACCCCCCAGCAGTGCAGGGGCATCCCCCACCAGGCCCCCACTCATGTCTCCCACTACCCCCACCCCCCAGCATCCAGGGGCACCCTCCACCAGGCCTCCACTCATGTCTCCCACCACCCCCACCCCCCAGCAGTGCAGGGGCACCCTCCACCAGGCCTCCACTCATGTCTACCACCACCCCCACCCCCCAGCATCCAGGGGCACCCTCCACCAGGCCCCCACTCATGTCTCCCACCACCCCCACCATCCAGGGGCACCCTCCACCAGGCCCCCACTCATGTCTACCACCACCCCCACCCCCCAGCATCCAGGGGCACCCTCCACCAGGCCCCCACTCATGTCTCCCACCACCCCCACCCCCCACCATCCAGGGGCACCCTCCACCAGGCCCCCACTCATGTCTACCACCACCCCCACCCCCCAGCATCCAGGGGCACCCTCCACCAGGCCCCCACTCATGTCTCCCACCACCCCCACCCCCCACCATCCAGGGGCACCCTCCACCAGGCCCCCACTCATGTCTACCACAACCCCCACCCCCCACCATCCAGGGGCACCCTCCACCAGGCCCCCACTCATGTCTACCACCACCCCCCAGCATCCAGGGGCACCCTCCACCAGGCCCCCACTCATGTCTCCCACCACCCCCACCCCCAGCAGTGCAGGGGCACCCTCCACCAGGCCCCCACTCATGTCTCCCACCACCCCCACCCCCCAACATCCAGGGGCACCCTCCACCAGGCCCCCACTCATGTCTCCCACCACCCCCACCCCCCAGCAGTGCAGGGGCACCCTCCACCAGGCCCCCACTCATGTCTCCCACCACCCCCACCCCCACCATCCAGGGGCACCCTCCACCAGGCCCCCACTCATGTCTATCACCACCCCCACCCCCCAGCATCCAGGGGCACCCTCCACCAGGCCCCCACTCATGTCTCCCACCACCCCCACCCCCCACCATCCAGGGGCACCCTCCAACAGGCCCCCACTCATGTCTACCACCACCCCCCAGCATCCAGGGGCACCCTCCACCAGGCCCCCACTCATGTCTCCCACCACCCCCACCCCCCAGCAGAGCAGGGGCATCCCCCACCAGGCCCCCACTCATGTCTCCCACCACCCCCACCCCCCAGCATCCAGGGGCACCCTCCACCAGGCCCCCACTCATGTCTCCCACCACCCCCACCCCCCACCCTCCAGGGGCAGCCTCCACCAGGCCCCCACTCATGTCTCCCACCACCCCCACCCCCCAGCAGTGCAGGGGCAGCCTCCACCAGGCCCCCACTCATGTCTCCCACCACCCCCACCCCCCAGCCACCATGGGCAGCCTCCACCAGGCCCCCACTCATGTCTCCCACCACCCCCACCCCCCAGCCACCAGGGGCAGCCTCCACCAGGCCCCCACTCATGTCTCCCACCACCCCCACCCCCCACCATCCAGGGGCACCCTCCACCAGGCCCCCACTCATGTCTCCCACCACCCCCACCCCCCACCATCTAGGGGCACCCTCCACCAGGCCCCCACTCATGTCTACCACCACCCCCACCCCCCAGCATCCAGGGGCACCCTCCACCAGGCCCCCACTCATGTCTCCCACCACCCCCACCCCCCAGCAGTGCAGGGGCACCCTCCACCAGGCCCCCACTCATGTCTCCCACCACCCCCACCCCCCAACATCCAGGGGCACCCTCCACCAGGCCCCCACTCATGTCTCCCACCACCCCCACCCCCCAGCAGTGCAGGGGCACCCTCCACCAGGCCCCCACTCATGTCTCCCACCACCCCCACGCCCCACCATCCAGGGGCACCCTCCACCAGGCCCCCACTCATGTCTCCCACCACCCCCACCCCCCAGCATCCAGGGGCACCCTCCACCAGGCCCCCACTCATGTCTACCACCACCCCCACCCCCCAGCAGTGCAGGGGCACCCTCCACCAGGCCCCCACTCATGTCTCCCACCACCCCCTCCCCCCACCATCCAGGGGCACCCTCCACCAGGCCCCCACTCATGTCTCCCACCACCCCCACCCCCCACCATCCAGGGGCACCCTCCACCAGGCCCCCACTCATGTCTACCACCACCCCCACCCCCCAGCAGTGCAGGGGCACCCTCCACCAGGCCCCCACTCATGTCTCCCACCACCCCCACCCCCCACCATCCAGGGGCACCCTCCACCAGGCCCCCACTCATGTCTCCCACCACCCCCACCCCCCACCATCCAGGGGCACCCTCCACCAGGCCCCCACTCATGTCTACCACCACCCCCACACCCCAGCATCCAGGGGCACCCTCCACCAGGCCCCCACTCATGTCTCCCACCACCCCCCAGCAGTGCAGGGGCATCCCCCACCAGGCCCCCACTCATGTCTCCCACTACCCCCACCCCCCAGCATCCAGGGGCACCCTCCACCAGGCCTCCACTCATGTCTCCCACCACCCCCACCCCCCAGCAGTGCAGGGGCACCCTCCACCAGGCCTCCACTCATGTCTACCACCACCCCCACCCCCCAGCATCCAGGGGCACCCTCCACCAGGCCCCCACTCATGTCTCCCACCACCC
Source organism: Ambystoma mexicanum (assembly GCF_040938575.1). Taxonomy (NCBI): domain Eukaryota; kingdom Metazoa; phylum Chordata; class Amphibia; order Caudata; family Ambystomatidae; genus Ambystoma; species Ambystoma mexicanum. Next base: position 260,691,575 of record NC_090940.1, read on the forward strand.
CCACCATCCAGGGGCACCCTCCACCAAGCCCCCACTCATGTCTACCACCACCCCCACCCCCCAGCATCCAGGGGCACCCTCCACCAGGCCCCCACTCATGTCTCCCACCACCCCCACCCCCCACCATCCAGGGGCACCCTCCACCAGGCCCCCACTCATGTCTACCACCACCCCCACCCCCCAGCATCCAGGGGCACCCTCCACCAGGCCCCCACTCATGTCTCCCACCACCCCCACCCCCCACCATCCAGGGGCACCCTCCACCAGGCCCCCACTCATGTCTACCACAACCCCCACCCCCCACCATCCAGGGGCACCCTCCACCAGGCCCCCACTCATGTCTACCACCACCCCCCAGCATCCAGGGGCACCCTCCACCAGGCCCCCACTCATGTCTCCCACCACCCCCACCCCCAGCAGTGCAGGGGCACCCTCCACCAGGCCCCCACTCATGTCTCCCACCACCCCCACCCCCCAACATCCAGGGGCACCCTCCACCAGGCCCCCACTCATGTCTCCCACCACCCCCACCCCCCAGCAGTGCAGGGGCACCCTCCACCAGGCCCCCACTCATGTCTCCCACCACCCCCACCCCCCACCATCCAGGGGCACCCTCCACCAGGCCCCCACTCATGTCTCCCACCACCCCCACCCCCCAGCATCCAGGGGCACCCTCCACCAGGCCCCCACTCATGTCTACCACCACCCCCACCCCCCAGCAGTGCAGGGGCACCCTCCACCAGGCCCCCACTCATGTCTCCCACCACCCCCTCCCCCCACCATCCAGGGGCACCCTCCACCAGGCCCCCACTCATGTCTCCCACCACCCCCACCCCCCACCATCCAGGGGCACCCTCCACCAGGCCCCCACTCATGTCTACCACCACCCCCACCCCCCAGCAGTGCAGGGGCACCCTCCACCAGGCCCCCACTCATGTCTCCCACCACCCCCACCCCCCACCATCCAGGGGCACCCTCCACCAGGCCCCCACTCATGTCTCCCACCACCCCCACCCCCCACCATCCAGGGGCACCCTCCACCAGGCCCCCACTCATGTCTACCACCACCCCCACACCCCAGCATCCAGGGGCACTCTCCACCAGGCCCCCACTCATGTCTCCCACCACCCCCCAGCAGTGCAGGGGCATCCCCCACCAGGCCCCCTCTCATGTCTCCCACTACCCCCACCCCCCAGCATCCAGGGGCACCCTCCACCAGGCCTCCAGTCATGTCTCCCACCACCCCCACCCCCCAGCAGTGCAGGGGCACCCTCCACCAGGCCTCCACTCATGTCTACCACCACCCCCACCCCCCAGCATCCAGGGGCACCCTCCACCAGGCCCCCACTCATGTCTCCCACCACCCCCACCATCCAGGGGCACCCTCCACCAGGCCCCCACTCATGTCTACCACCACCCCCACCCCCCAGCATCCAGGGGCACCCTCCACCAGGCCCCCACTCATGTCTCCCACCACCCCCACCCCCACCATCCAGGGGCACCCTCCACCAGGCCCCCACTCATGTCTACCACCACCCCACCCCCCAGCATCCAGGGGCACCCTCCACCAGGCCCCCACTCATGTCTCCCACCACCCACACCCCCCAGCAGTGCAGGGGCATCCCCCACCAGGCCCCCACTCATGTCTCCCACCACCCCCACCCCCCAGCATCCAGGGGCACCCTCCACCAGGCCCCCACTCATGTCTCCCACCACCCCCACCCCCCAGCAGTGCAGGGGCATCCCCCACCAGGCCCCCACTCATGTCTCCTACCACCCTCACCCCCCAGCATCCAGGGGCACCCTCCACCAGGCCCCCACTCATTTCTCCCACCACCCTCCCCCCAGCAGTGCAGGGGCACCCTCCACCAGGCAACCACTCATTTCTACCACCACCCCCACCCCCCAGCATCCAGGGGCACCTCCACCAGGCCCCCACTCATGTCTACCACCACCCCCACCCCCCAGCATCCAGGGGCACCCTCCACCAGGCCCCCACTCATGTCTACCACCACCCCCACCCCCCAGCATCCAGGGGCACCCTCCACCAGGCCCCCACTCATGTCTCCCACCACCCCCACCCCCCAGCAGTGCAGGGGCACCCTCCACCAGGCCCCCACTCATGTCTCCCACCACCCCCAACCCTCAGCATCCAGGGGCACCCTCCACCAGGCCCCCACTCATGTCTCCCACCACCCCCACCCCCCAGCAGTGCAGGGGCACCCTCCATCAGGCCCCCACTCATGTCTCCCACCACCCCCACCCCCCACCATCCAGGGGCACCCTCCACCAGGCCCCCACTCATGTCTCCCACCACCCCCACCCCCCAGCATCCAGGGGCACCCTCCACCAGGCCCCCACTCATGTCTACCACCGCCCCCACCCCCCAGCAGTGCAGGGGCACCCTCCACCAGGCCCCCACTCATGTCTCCCACCACCCCCACCCCCCACCATCCAGGGGCACCCTCCACCAGGCCCCCACTCATGTCTCCCACCACCCCCACCCCCCACCATCCAGGGGCACCCTCCACCAGGCCCCCACTCATGTCTCCCACCACCCCCACCCCCCAGCAGTGCAGGGGCACCCTCCACCAGGCCCCCACTCATGTCTCCCACCACCCCCACCCCCCACCATCCAGGGGCACCCTCCACCAGGCCCCCACTCATGTCTCCCACCACCCCCACCCCCCACCATCCAGGAACACCCTCCACCAGGCCCCCACTCATGTCTACCACCACCCCCACCCCCCAGCATCCAGGGGCACCCTCCACCAGGCCCTCACTCATGTCTCCCACCACCCCCACCCCCCAGCAGTGCAGGGGCATCCCCCACCAGGCCCCCACTCATGTCTCCCACCACCCCCACCCTCCAGCATCCAGGGGCACCCTCCACCAGGCCCCCACTCATGTCTCCCACCACCCCTACCCCCCAGCAGTGCAGGGGCACCCTCCACCAGGCCTCCACTCATGTCTACCACCACCCCCACCCCCCAGCATCCAGGGGCACCCTCCACCAGGCCCCCACTCATGTCTCCCACCACCCCCACCCCCCACCATCCAGGGGCACCCTCCACCAGGCCCCCACTCATGTCTACCACCACCCCCACCCCCCAGCATCCAGGGGCACCCTCCACCAGGCCCCCACTCATGTCTCCCACCACCCCCACCCCCCACCATCCAAGGGCACCCTCCACCAGGCCCCCACTCATGTCTACCACCACCCCCACCCCCCAGTATCCAGGGGCACCCTCCACCAGGCCCCCACTCATGTCTCCCACCACCCCCACCCCCCAGCATCCAGGGGCACCCTCCACCAGGCCCCCACTCATGTCTACCACCACCCTCACACCCCAGCATCCAGGGGCACCCTCCACCAGGCCCCCACTCATGTCTCCCACCACCCCCACCCCCCAGCCACGATGGGCAGCCTCCACCAGGCCCCCACTCATGTCTCCCACCTCCCCCACCCCCCAGCCACCATGGGCAGCCTCCACCAGGCCCCCACTCATGTCTCCTACCACCCCCACCCCCCAGCAGTGCAGGGGCAGTGCCACCAGGCCCCCACTCATGTCTCCCACCACCCCCACCACCCAGCCACCAGGGGCAGCCTCCACCAGGCCCCCACTCATGTCTCCCACCACCCCCACCCCCCAGCAGTGCAGGGGCACCCTCCACCAGGCCCCCACTCATGTCTCCCACCACCCCCACCCCCCAGCCACCAGGGGCTCCCTCCACCAGGCCCCCACTCATGTCTCCCACCACCCCCACCACCCAGCCACCAGGGGCAGCCTCCACCAGGCCCCAACTCATGTCTCCCACCACCCCCACCCCCAGCAGTGCAGGGGCACCCTCCACCAGGCCCCCACTCATGTCTCCCACCACCCCCACCCCCCAGCCACCAGGGGCTCCCTCCACCAGGCCCCCACTCATGTCTCCCACCACCCCCACAACCCAGCCACCAGGGGCACCCTCCACCAGGCCCCCACTCATGTCTCCCACCACCCCCACCACCCAGCCACCAGGGGCACCCTCCACCAGGCCCCCACTCATGTCTCCCACCACCCCCACCCCCCAGCAGTGCAGGGGCAGCCTCCACCAGGCCCCCACTCATGTCTCCCACCACCCCCACCCCCCAGCAGTGCAGGGGCAGCCCCCACCAGGCCCCCACTCATGTCTCCCACCACCCCCACCCCCCAGCCACCAGGGGCACCCTCGACCAGGTCCTCACAATCCCCAATCATGTGCGTTATGGTCAGCCTCCACAGCCAAAAAGCCCTACCAAGTAACCCATTCACCTACATGGAAATGGAAATTACATGTCACACCCCCAATGTTCATGAAGCTAATGAACCCATGTCCGTCACACACAATGTTTGCAATTGAATGGGAAAACACCCAACATGACATGCATGAAACCAATGTGATGATGCCACACAGTGAAGTATGAAAACAAAATTGTATTGAAAAAAAGAAAGAATGCTAAAGAAATTAAACAAACTACAATGGAAAGTTAAAAAAATCAAGCTGCATGTCCGTATAAAAATAAAGAACTGCAAATCATAATCCAAAAAAAAGTCGTCCAAAGTCAAATGTAGAAAAATTATGTCTCAAATCAAGAACTATGTAAAAAACTCGAAAGGGTCCATGAGCCCAACTGAACAAAGGAAACCTAAAAAAATACCTAACTAAAAAGCAACTATATACAAAAAGTGGAGCAGTGTCCGTCGACTCCAAATCATAAGAAAAAACAAAGGAAACCTAAAACTAAAGAACTATATACAAAGGCGGCGGGCAAGTCCAGCGGCTCACTCTGTGGTGTTCCGGGCCAGGGCATCATCGAACTCCTGTTCGATGTCCCGGAGGCGGTCCAGTTCCATGGCCCCGAGGGTCCACAGGGACGACGCCGTGTCCTCCTCCAACCCCCTGCGGATTGCCTCGAGGCACTCGGCCCGCCTCAGGGCCCTCCGCATGGAGTTCTCCGCCCTGACCATTGTGAGCCGCGCCTCTTCCGCCCGCCGCCGCTCCGCACCTATGGCGTGGCCCAACCGCTGCCACACGGAAGACACTCTCTGTCCTGGGTCCTCCTGCCCTCCGGCCGATGCCTGCCCCTCCGATGTCGAAGGCCCCGAGCCTTCATGGCTCCCACCATGTTGCTGCTGCTGCTCTGCCTCTGCCCGTGCACTGCCTCCTGCTGCCTGCACATCCTCCGCCGGCTGGGGTGCAGTTGTTGATGTGGCCACCCCTGCTGGACGTCCGACTCCCGACTGTGGCAGGGATGCCTCCTCCACCAGCCTGGCCACACTGTCAGAGGCAGCTCCACAGGGCACCCAGGTGACTGATGGGTGGGAAGATGGCACAGAGGACGACTGGCGTGTAGGGGGTCCAGTTGAGGAGGGGGTCGGAGCAAGCCCCATCAGACGGAGGAATCCGGTCTGGGTGACCTGTCCCAGCAGGCTGACGTGGTCAACGAGCCATTCGAGATGACGTGCAGTCTCTCCATGAAAAGACTGCAGGTGACCTCGCATGGCCCATTGACGCAACGCCACTCCAGCCAGGACAGGCTCAACCCGGACCTGGATAGCCACGTCCGCAGGCAGAGGAAGGCCAGTTGACGTCAGCTCAACCCCTGCCTGAAAACGGGTCTGGACGTAGGCATCCCTGCTGGTGCAAGATGATGCAGGGACAGGATCGGGGACAGGATTGCACACAGGCACCTCCGCGGCGGCCTGTGCTGCCTCCTGTCCCTGGTCCTGGACTGCACCACTAGCACCAGTGGGATCCCCACCTCCAGACCCCGTCTCTGGTGCTTGCACGGCCTCCTCCGCCAACAAACCCCCGACCAACCTGGATGACTCCGTGCCATCTTCCCCTGTTGGGCCCTGTGGGGTCCCAGCTGCCCCTTCTGCTGCCGAGGAGTCCAACTCCAACCTCCGCCTCTTGGACCTCCCCCCGGCAGCTGCGGCCTGGGACGCGGCACCGGACTCCTCACTCCCCGACGAGATGACAACACGGGAGGGGAGCCGGGCCTTGCGTCTCCGGCTGGTGGTGGGATCCCCGCTGCTGTGCTCCACAGCACCTTCTCCGCCCTCTTCTTCAGTTGACGCTGCAGACAGGGAGAAACAAAACACAGGCATCAGGGCACTGTACAATGGATACATACACACATGACAGTTGCACATGAGTGGCATTGGCAAACCTCAGACATGTCATCACAATCCCCAACACACATGTCATTGCAACTCGCACACATGAGCCATACCACAGCCATATCGCAACTGCCACCACCATCCATACACATACAAAAGCATGAGCAGCCAAAGGTGACCCAGACATCACATGCAACACAGGAAGTGCACCACACATGTACACACACCACCACACTTGCATGCATCTGTACACCTCTGCCAAGTGTCGCACTGTTCAGACGGGCATCCATGTCACATCTGCCAATCAGGCTTCCACATACCGCTGTCACATGCATCCATGTTGCATCACTGTTGCACCCTTGTCAAATACACACACATGCACATGTACACAGGGTTGTGGAGCGATGGAATACCAGTCGGGAGTCTTCGGTTCCAGCAGGGGTTGTCACAGCAACAGCACCCCTGGCTGATGTGCAGGCAGCAAATGGCAGTGCACGTGGGCAGCAGGCAGTCAGGCAGCAGCAGATGGCAGGTGGGAGCGTGCTCGGGGCTCTGGGGGGCAGTAGTTCGGCCTTCTGGGCAGGAGCGTGGTCTTCCGTGTGCATACGCGTGGCCAGCTTGATACGGAGTGATTTGGCACGTGAAAAGTCTGCACGTCTGCGTGAAAATCGAGGAAAGGCCCTTAGCGCGTAAGCGCGTCAGCACGCATACGCGATTCTATTGGACCAAAGGTCCTCAGCGCGTAAGCGCGTCTGTGACGTGACCCGCACGGGTGTTTCCCACACAGCACGTGATGACACAGCACACGTGGAAAGACTGCACGTCAGAGTGTCATCGCGTGTAATTGGACAGCATGTCAGAGTGTCATCGCGTGTAATTGGTGGGAATGGGCCTAGCGCAAACACGCAGAAGTGACAAAGCGTGTAATTGGTGGAAATGGCCCTAGCGCGTACACGCCGCGTAAGTGACGCTGGACGTGTGGGCCTGTATAAAAGGTACGTGTAGAACACCATTTCCTTGTACGTGCTTTTCGTGGAGAGCGAGTGGGTGAATTCTGTACTTCTTGTCGTTTCACACGCGATTTACTTCACAGCGTTTCAAGTTCGTATTCCCTTTTACCTCTGACAGCTTTTTCTCTTTTTTCTCTATTACTGGTTTACCTGGGCCTGTTCCCTCAAACAGTGTTCCCTTCTACTGTTGTCCTGTCTCCTCAGACAGCGTACAAATCTTCTTTTGGCGGGGGTGTTGCCAACCAAACGCGTTCCTTTTTCACGCTCTTTTACCTGGCAGACGGTGAGTCACGCACGTATCTAACATCTGTGCTTGCCCCGTGTGTAGCCTACCCCTTCAGAGGTCATTCTAGGCTGCGTGTGACACGCATACGTTCATTCTTGTGTTACTGGGTGCCACAGCGTAGTGCAGGTTTTTCTTTCTGCACACGTGGTCTAGGAGGGGTTGCGTGCACGTCATCTCCCTTTTTTGGGGCTCCTGTGAGTAGCGTGACCCGCCATCTTTCCCCAGGGGTTACATTCAGCCTTGCAAGAGCACTAGGGTACAATTACCATCTGGTACCCAACCCCTTTGACCCCCAATTGCCCAGGACAATAGTTTACAGCCACTCCCATACGCACATTTACAACAGTGCCATGGCTGGGAGGCGAGGATTCCGTAAGGGTGGCAAAGGTGGAAGAGCCACAAGTGGTGGCGGTGGTGGATCCAGTAGGGGACGTGGTCGTTACTTGCAGGGTGAGCCTGTCCCCCCATGTGTGGAGGACCAGTCAAGGGCACCCATAATCCCCCCCTTTCCCCCCCTCCGGTTGAGGCTGATGTGGCTGACACCATCCATGCTCAGCCCTTGTTGGACCAGCCCATTGTGGCACCAGACCTGGCTGACTCCATGGCTGACTTCCAGGTCAGCAGGCCTATGACACGTGCGCTGGTGCACGTTGATGTCACCATGCCACGTGCATCTGGGGCAGCAAGGTCATCTGCTGCCCCAAGTAGGCAGGGCGGAGAGGCTGCAGGGGCAGCTGTGGCTCCATCCACCCCAGCCCTCACACACCCAGCCAGGACAGTGTCGGTCCTAGTCCATCCTGCTGACATTCCCCCTGACACCATCACACTTGAGCCAGTGCCTGCACCAACTCCCATGCTGAGTGTGCAATCCCACACTCCTGATACAGAGTCCACCAGGGCTCCTGCCCCTAGTGTCCAGAGCGGCGCAGGACACTCAGGATCACCACCACCTTCCAAGCGGAAGAGGAAGAGTGCTCGTCCGGCACAGGCTGATGCCCCAGACACGGCTACACAGTCCGGCCCGTCGAGGAAGCCCAGCTTCACGGATGACGAACTGAATGCACTTGTCGAGTATGTGTCCGCACATGACAACGAGATGGTCATTGTTGCAGGATCCAAGACCACACCTGCACAACGCCAGGCACACTGGCAGACCGTTGCGGACATCGTAAGTGCCCTTGGAATCGTGAGGCGCACTGCCAATGATTGCTATAAGCGCTGGAATGACCTAAAGCGCAGGGCAAAGAGTAAGCTGGCCTCAAGTCATGCCGCAACTCTAGTGACTGGAGGTGGGTCTCCAGTAGTAGACATGGAACTCACTCCACATGAGTCAGTCGCTGGGACCTACGTCACGGAGGAACAGATCCAAGGCGTGGGAGATCTGCCTGATTACGAGGCAGTGTCCGGTGAGTGCACATGCATGTGTGTGTCATCCATGTGCATGGTGTGTGTGAGGGCTTCTGTTTGTGTGCCAAGTGAGAGTGTATGCATCTGAGTCGTATGGGTCAGCCATGTGCTTCATGCAATACATCCTGCGCAGCTGCATTTGGCCATAGCAGTATCCCTTCTGCCAACAGTAGACATCTAGCCCAACTGCACGCCAGTTGCCCTTGAAGTGTCACCTTGCCACAACATTGTTGCTTATTTTTCACTGTTCATTCAGTCAGATTGTTTGCATTCCACCACTTTTACTAGGCATTTCGCAGTCCTCTAGTCACATGTCTGACATGGCTATGGTAAAGTGGAGTGACTTTGTTACCTGGATATCATTTGTTCACACATGTCCCTGTGCAATTGGACCATGTCGGACTGGCAGCTCCAGGTGAAAAATCTGACCTGTTTGAATTAGAAAAGCTATTACATGCGGGAACTGGACTGAATGAATAGGTGCTGCCCTCCTCTCCATCTTCACTCAATAGCAATGTGAGCATCTGTGTGATGGCATGTGTGTTTCACCTGGCAATCACAGGCCAATGTGTGATGCCACTGCCAGGCAGCAGGCAGAAAATGTGTTCATCTTCCATCTTGGTGTCATCAGTGTGTGCCATTTGCCTGCCCTTCATATGCAGTGAGGGTGCATGCATGGGAGGGTTTTAGTCATGTGGGACATGTGTCAATCAAGTACTGGTTCTGTTGCTTCTCAGCCCTCATTGTGTGCCATGGTGCTAATGCCTGTTTCCATTTCTTTGTTTTTATGTCTTTGCAGGGGAAGACGCACCTGATACTGCTGGGGTTGTGGAGATGGTGCAGACCCAGGAGGGGTCCGAGGGCCGACCAACCACCAGTGAGGGACGTGGTGTGGTGGTGGGTGAGAACCCACAACTGCTGCAGGTCGTGCTCTCAAGGGGTGTCTCTGGCTGCACCTCCCCCGAGCTGTACTCAGGTGTTGATTCGGATGAGACCTACGTGCCGTCGCAGGTGAGTGTTCCAGGGATGGATTCTGTTCTGTCCCACCCACCTGCACCAGGGTCAGAACCCTCAATGGGGATGTCAGTGTTGGCAGCTACGCCTTTGGTGGTTACGGATGTAGGGTCACACTCCGCGACATCTGATCCTGTTCCTGGGCCAGCAGATCAGAGGGGGAATGCAGTCCTGCAGCCTCAGGCAGTGCCGGCACAGCAAGGCGCAGTTCACCTTGCCCCAGACAGGTGTGGTGCCCGCCGACGTGGTGGCCGTACGCCACCTGGCAATACCGCATGGGAGCAATCCATTTACGGTATGGCAACCCAACAAGCAGCATCATCCGAGATGATGGCTCAGGCCATGGATAGGGTGGCCACTTCCATTGTCCCCCCTGAAAGGCTGATGGAGCGACTACAGCAGGCAACCGACTCCATCTGCCAGTCACACAGGGAGGACATGTTGGCGTCCAACAGGGACAGGCGGGCGGCACTGGCGACTCTGCAGGAGGCCATCTCCATAGAGTCCCAGGGCCACAGGGAAGCCCTGAGGCAGGAGCTCCTTCACCTCAGGACGACTCTTGTTGAGCTTGAGGCTTCAACACACCAAAGGACAGAACTGCAGCTGGAGCGTCTCACCTGTACGCTCTCAGCTGAGATGCAGGCAACGAGGGCGGAGGTCCGGGCATCCCGTGAGTTGTTGCATGGGGACCTCCGCACACTCATCCTCCAGAACCAGACCTACCACACCCGCATGCTTGCAGCCATGGAGGAGCAGAATAGGGCCTTGCGTGGGCTGCCTCCCATAGCGCAACCACCTCCGGATGCAGCTGCACAGGGTGATAATAGCGACAGCAGTGATACTCCCACAATAGGGTAGCCGTGTGGGCCATGAGCCCATGGAGGTGTTTTTTTTTCCCAGGATCCACGCAGGTGGGTTCTGGTGTGCATCCTGTCCTCGGACCTCCTGGGTGGCCTCCCCAACCCCCCCGGGCCCATCAATGGCCATTTTTGATTTTTTTTTGTTTTTGTTTTTATTTTTATTTTTATTTTTATTTTTGATTATTTTTTCCCAATTTTTTTGGGACAATTTGTTGGCTTCCGTGGTTCCTGTGGGCATACGCTGCATTGTGGCTGGGCACATGCAGGCTTGTCATGTATTTGGTTCAGATGCTTGGGTTAGAGTCACACACACCCCTCCTGCTTCCCGTTTCCATGGGCTTGCAAAGGGTGTGCCCAAGTGACATTGACGTACATGGTGACATTGGACTCCCACTACATGTGTGGGTAGTCTAGTCAATACTGTGTATACATTCCTAGTGCATATTGCTGTTGTGTTGTACACTGCATGTTGCATTGATGTGTAACTCATCATCTGTGTCTACCTCCCAATTTGCAGGTCCCTTCCTCATGTCTACACAAGGCCTTCTAGTTCGGAGATGGGGTCCATGTTGGCAGCAGTGCACCTACAACTCTACATGGCGCCAACACTGCACAGTTGGTAGTGGTGGGAGTGCAGGCATTTCCAGGTGGTGAGACTACTAATATATAACATATGTGATGTCATGTTGATGGTAGTACCTGCTCAGGTTTGTTGTTGGTCCTGCATTACTGTGAGCATTTCAGGTGTTGCAAGTTTCAATTAGGGACACTCTACATTGTGACACTAGTGTCATGTTGTGGGGATTACTTTGTTTACCTGCAAATAGCATGACATGGCACGGTGTGTCGTGTGGCGGTGCTGGGAATGGGTTGGCTGACATGGCACTGTCCTCTTGTTGCATTTTGCAAGTGGGTATTCATTTTAGATGCTTGAATGTGTTACTTCACAAAACTGCATTGGTGGTGTCTGTGTGAGTAGGGATGCACACATTGTGAACCTTCCAGGTGAACAATCTCAGGCTGATATGGTTTTCACGGTTCATTCTCCAGACATTCAGGATCAGTGTCAGGTTGAGTCATCATTGATTGTCAGATGGAATGTGCCAGGGCAGTGTGCACTCCAAAGGGGTGTGATTTCTATGTGAAGTAATTAGCCACAAGCTGTGTACGGGCTGCCTCCCCCCGTGCCCTTTCCCCTCCCATGCGCAGCGGCTGTGCATGTGGTTGGGGATGTGGGGCTACCACCATGTCCACGGCCAGGCCCCGGCGTGTTGCAACGTTGTGCAGGACACATGCTGCCACTATGATCCTGCAAACTACTGGGGGAGCGTACAACAGCTGGCCGCCAGAACGGTCAAGGGAGCGAAAGCGTGACTTTAGCACTCCGAATGTGCGCTCCACTATGCCCCGGGTTGTAATGTGGGCTGTGTTATATCTTACCTGGGGTGGCGTGGTGGGGTTCCGAATTGGCGTCATCATGTGGGGGCTGAGAGGGTAGGCACTGTCCCCTGTGGAGGTGGTGATTGGTATCATTGGTGGGGTTGTGACCTTGCTCAGTATCTGACATGCATGTATGTGCAGTGGCATTCATACTCACCAAGCAGCCATGTATCGCCATGCCGCCCAGCTTCTAGGTCCCGGCTTAGGGTGGACATTCGGTAAATGAAGCTGTCGTGGGTTGACCCGGGATAGTTGGCAAATACTGAGGTGATGATTCCCTTGGCATTACATACTACCTGCACGTTGATGGAATGCCAGTGCTTGCGGTTCCTATAGATGTGCTCTGATGCCCTGGGGGGACGTAGAGCCACATGGGTGCAGTCAATGGCACCTAGCACTTTGGGGAATCGTGCCACACCGTAAAAATCCAGGGCGGCAGCATGCCTTTCTGCAGGTGTTCTGGGCAGGTATATGTGCCTGCGGACTGATGGGCGTGCAGTGATGATGTTCAAGACCTGGTGTAGGCAGCGTGACTGGGTGGCCTGTGATATCCCATCCACAATGGCACTTGTCCGCTGAAATGATCCTGTGGCCAAGAAGTGCAGTACATTGAGGACCTTCTCCAGGGGGCTGAGTGCTTGGGAGCACAGGGTGGGTGATGTGAGGTCATCCTCCCACTCACTCACCAGGTCCAGTATAATGTGTGGTGGAAACCTGTACCTCCCATGCACCTGGTCATCAGGCATCCCGAAAAGGCTGGTTCTGGGTGTGAATATTCTGGCCCTGACTATCCTCCTCCTCCTCCTTTGGTAGCCCACGCCCACTGCTGCTAGGAACGGTATGTTCATCCTGGGTCTGAGCTTGTTATTTTGTTAGCGCGCAAATTAATGCGTTGCGCATGTTGTAGGCGAGCGTGTGACCCGCGCACCCCTGGAATCCAGTACCCAGTCCAATAGCGTGTGGAAATTCCCGCGCACCCCGGGATACAGGTGCGCTGACGTACTTGCGTGTGTAAGTGCCCGCGCACCCCTGATATACACGTACATAGGCCAATCGCGTGTACGCGCACTTTTGTCCAATTACACGCGATGACACTCTGACGTGCTGTCCAATAACACGGGATGACACTCTGACGTGCAGTCTTTCCACGTGTGCTGTGTCATCACGTGCTGTGTGGGAAACACCCGTGCGGGTCACGTCACAGACGCGCTTACGCGCTGAGGGCCTTTGGTCCAATAGAATCGCGTATGCGTGCTGACGCGCGTACGCGCTAAGGGCCTTTCCTCGAATTTCAAGCAGACGTGCAGACTTTTCACGTGCCAAATCACTCCGTATCAAGCTGGCCACGCGTATGCACACGGAAGACCACGCTCCTGCCCAGAAGGCCGAACTACTGCCCCCCAGAGCCCCGAGCACGCTCCCACCTGCCATCTGCTGCTGCCTGACTGCCTGCTGCCCACGTGCACTGCCATTTGCTGCCTGCACATCAGCCAGGGGTGCTGTTGCTGTGACCACCCCTGCTGGAAACGAAGACTCCCGACTGGTATTCCATAGCTCCACAGCCCAGCCCCAGGACCCAGTTGCCCACCCACTCCTGCCTCTGGGGTGGTCATGTCGGGGCAAACACCATCTGTGACCACTGACAACCCCCGGCCAGAGAGGCAGAGGGGCACCAGCTTCAGTGCCACCGAAGTTGGTGTCCTGGTGGAGCAAGTCCTGGGGCAGTATGATGCCCTCTTCGGAAGTTCCCGCGCCGACAAGGAAGGACGGACTCGGATCTGGACTGACATCGTGACTGCCATCAACGCGGAGGGGGTGGCAGTCCGCGACTTCCAACATGTCAGGAAGCGCTGGGAGGACTTCAGGTCCAGGACCCTGAACAAGGCCCAGCGCCTCTTGAAGGCAGCGGATGCCAAGGGGCGCCGGGGCCACTTGTCGGAAGAACAGATGAGGGTCCTGGAACGCAGATCCCCAGCGCTCCACGTCCAGGTCCTGGAGAAGCAGACCCGTCTGGAGTCGAGCGGTGAGTGTACATGCATCCTGATTGTGAGCAGTGCGTGTGGTGAATATTCGGTAGTGTGCAGGTTGCACATCTGTTTGTATGGGGTCGAGTATGGGTGGGGGTGTCCAGGGCCGTGGGGCTGACACATGCGAGGGCTGTAATGTGTGAGACATGGATGGTGCTTGTGTGTGTAGGCTTGCATGCCAAATGCAGTTGTGTGTGCACACATGTTTGGATGAATGTGTATGTAAGTAGACATGTCCGTGATGTCACGCATGTATGTTGTTTTCGGCTGCATGTATGAGCACTGTGTACATGTTCATGTGTGTGTATTTGACAAGGGTGCAACAGTGATGCAACATGGATGCATGTGACAGCGGTATGTGGAAGCCTGATAGGCAGATGTGACATGGATCCCCGTCTGAACAGTGCGACACTTGGCAGAGGTGTACACATGCATGCAAGTGTGGTGGTGTGTGTACATGTGTGGTGCACTTCCTGTGTTGCATGTGATGTCTGGGTCACCTTTGGCTGCTCATGCTGTTGTATGTGTATGGATGGTGGTGGCAGTTGCGATATGGCTGTGGTATGGCTCATGTGTGCGAGTTGCAATGACATGTGTGTTGGGGATTGTGATGTCATGTCTGAGGTTTGCCAATGCCACTCATGTGCAACTGTCATGTGTGTATGTGTCCATTGTACAGTGCCCTGATGCCTGTGTTTTGTTTCTCCCTGTCTGCAGCGTCAACTGATGAAGAGGGCGGAGAAGGTGCTGTGGAGCACAGCGGCGGGGATCCCACCGCCAGCCGGAGACGCAAGGCCCGGCTCCCCTCCCGTGTTGTCATCTCATCGGGGAGTGAGGAGTCCGGTGCCGCGTCCCAGGCCGCAGCTGCCGGGGGGAGGTCCAAGAGGCGGAGGTTGGAGTTGGACTCCTCGGCAGCAGAAGGGGCAGCTGGGACCCCACAGGGCCCAACAGGGGAAGATGGCACGGAGTCATCCAGGTTGGTCGGGGGTTTGTTGGCGGAGGAGGCCGTGCAAGCACCAGAGACGGGGTCTGGAGGTGGGGATCCCACTGGTGCTAGTGGTGCAGTCCAGGACCAGGGACAGGAGGCAGCACAGGCCGCCGCGGAGGTGCCTGTGTGCAATCCTGTCCCCGATCCTGTCCCTGCATCATCTTGCACCAGCAGGGATGCCTACGTCCAGACCCGTTTTCAGGCAGGGGTTGAGCTGACGTCAACTGGCCTTCCTCTGCCTGCGGACGTGGCTATCCAGGTCCGGGTTGAACCTGTCCTGGCTGGTGTGGCGTTGCGTCAACGGGCCATGCGAGGTGACCTGCAGTCTTTTCATGGAGAGACTGCACGTCATCTCGAATGGCTCGTTGACCACGTCAGCCTGCTGGGACAGGTCACCCAGACCGGATTCCTCCATCTGATGGGGCTTGCTCCGACCCCCTCCTCAACTGGACCCCCTACGCGCCAGTCGTCCTCTGTGCCATCTTCCCACCCATCAGTCACCTGGGTGCCCTGTGGAGCTGCCTCTGACAGTGCGGCCAGGCTGGTGGAGGAGGCATCCCTGCCACAGTCGGGAGTCGGATGTCCAGCAGGGGTGGCCACATCAAAAACTGCACCCCAGCCGGCGGAGGATGTGCAGGCAGCAGGAGGCAGTGCACGGGCAGAGGCAGAGCAGCAGCAGCAACATGGTGGGAGCCATGAAGGCTCGGGGCCTTCGACATCGGAGGGGCAGGCATCGGCCGGAGGGCAGGAGGACCCAGGACAGAGAGTGTCTTCCGTGTGGCAGCGGTTGGGCCACGCCATAGGTGCGGAGCGGTGGCGGGCGGAAGAGGCGCGGCTCACAATGGTCAGGGCGGAGAACTCCATGCGGAGGGCCCTGAGGCGGGCCGAGTGCCTCGAGGCAATCCGCAGGGGGTTGGAGGAGGACACAGCGTCGTCCCTGCGGACCCTCGGGGCCATGGAACTGGACCGCCTCCGGGACATCGAACAGGAGTTCGATGATGCCCTGGCCCGGAACACCACGGAGTGAGCCGCTGGACTTGCCCGCCGCCTTTGTATATAGTTCTTTAGTTTTATTTTTCCTTTGTTTTTTCTTATGATTTGGAGTCGACGGACACTGCTCCACTTTTTGTATACAGTTGCTTTTTAGTTAGGTTTTTTTTTAGGTTTCCTTTGTTCAGTTGGGCTCATGGACCCTTTCGAGTTTTTTACATAGTTCTTGATTTGATACATAATTTTTCGACATTTGACTTTGGACGACTTTTTTTTGGATTATGATTTGCAGTTCTTTATTTTTATACGGACATGCAGCTTGATTTTTTTAACTTTCCATTGTAGTTTGTTTAATTTCTTTAGCATTCTTTCTTTTTTTCAATACAATTTTGTTTTCATACTTCACTGTGTGGCATCATCTCATTGGTTTCATGCATGTCATGTTGGGTGTTTTCCCATTCAATTGCAAACATTGTGTGTGACGGACATGGGTTCATTAGCTTCATGAACATTGGGGGTGTGACATGTAATTTCCATTTCCATGTGGGTGAATGGGTTACTTGGTAGGGCTTTTTGGCTGTGGAGGCTGACCATAACGCACATGATTGGGGATTGTGAGGACCTGGTCGAGGGTGCCCCTGGATGCTGGGGGGTGGGGGTGCAGGGGGACATGAGTGGGGGCCTGGTGGAGGCTGCCCCTGCACTGCTGGGGGGTGGGGGTGGTGGGAGACATGAGTGGGGGCCTGGTGGAGGCTGCCCCTGGATGGTGGGGGGTGGGGGTGGTGGGAGACATGAGTGGGGGCCTGGTGGAGGGTGCCCCTGGATGCTGGGGGGTGGGGGTGGTGGTAGACATGAGTGGGGGCCTGGTGGAGGCTGCCCCTGCACTGCTGGGGGGTGGGGGTGGTGGGAGACATGAGTGGGGGCCTGGTGGAGGCTGCCCATGGTGGCTGGGGGGTGGGGGTGGTGGGAGACATGAGTGGGGGCCTGGTGGAGGCTGCCCCTGCACCGCTGGGGGGTGGGGGTGGTGGGAGACATGAGTGGGGGCCTGGTGGAGGCTGCCCCTGGATGGTGGGGGGTGGGGGTGGTGGGAGACATGAGTGGGGGCCTGGCGGAGGGTGCCCCTGCACTGCTGGGGGGTGGGGGTGGTGGGAGACATGAGTGGGGGCCTGGTGGAGGCTGCCCCTGCACTGCTGGGGGGTGGGGGTGGTGGGAGACATGAGTGGGGGCCTGGTGGAGGCTGCCCCTGCACTGCTGGGGGGTGGGGGTGGTGGGAGACATGAGTGGGGGCCTGGTGGAGGCTGCCCCTGGATGCTGGGGGGTGGGGGTGCAGGGGGACATGAGTGGGGGCCTGGTGGTGCTGCCCCTGCACTGCTGGGGGGTGGGGGTGGTGGGAGACATGAGTGGGGGCCTGGTGGAGGGTGCCCCTGCACTGCTGGGGGGTGGGGGTGGTGGGAGACATGAGTGGGGGCCTGGTGGAGGCTGCCCCTGCACTGCTGGGGGGTGGGGGTGGTGGGAGACATGAGTGGGGGCCTGGTGGAGGCTGCCCCTGCACTGCTGGGGGGTGGGGGTGGTGGGAGACATGAGTGGGGGCCTGGTGGAGGCTGCCCCTGGATGCTGGGGGGTGGGGGTGCAGGGGGACATGAGTGGGGGCCTGGTGGTGCTGCCCCTGCACTGCTGGGGGGTGGGGGTGGTGGGAGACATGAGTGGGGGCCTGGTGGGGGATGCCCCTGCACTGCTGGGGGGTGGGGGTGGTGGGAGACATGAGTGGGGGCCTGGTGGAGGCTGCCCCTGCACTGCTGGGGGGTGGGGGTGGTGGGAGACATGAGTGGGGGCCTGGTGGAGGCTGCCCCTGGATGGTGGGGGGTGGGGGTGGTGGGAGACATGAGTGGGGGCCTGGTGGAGGGTGCCCCTGGATGCTGGGGCGTGGGGGTGGTGGTAGACATGAGTGGGGGCCTGGTGGAGGCTGCCCCTGCACTGCTCGGGGGTGGGGGTGGTGGGAGACATGAGTGGGGGCCTGGTGGAGGCTGCCCATGGTGGCTGGGGGGTGGGGGTGGTGGGAGACATGAGTGGGGGCCTGGTGGAGGCTGCCCCTGCACTGCTGGGGGGTGGGGGTGGTGGGAGACATGAGTGGGGGCCTGGTGGAGGCTGCCCCTGGATGGTGGGGGGTGGGGGTGGTGGGAGACATGAGTGGGGGCCTGGTGGAGGGTGCCCCTGCACTGCTGGGGGGTGGGGGTGGTGGGAGACATGAGTGGGGGTTTGGTGGAGGCTGCCCCTGCACTGCTGGGGGGTGGGGTGGTGGGAGAAATGAGTGGGGGCCTGGTGGAGGCTGCCCCTGCACTGCTGGGGGGTGGGGGTGGTGGGAGACATGAGTGGGGGCCTGGTGGAGGCTGCCCCTGGATGCTGGGGGGTGGGGGTGCAGGGGGACATGAGTGGGGGCCTGGTGGTGCTGCCCCTGCACTGCTGGGTGGTGGGGGTGGTGGGAGACATGAGTGGGGGCCTGGTGGGGGATGCCCCTGCACTGCTGGGGGGTGGGGGTGGTGGGAGACATGAGTGGGGCCTGGTGGAGGCTGCCCCTGCACTGCTGGGGGGTGGGGGTGGTGGGAGACATGAGTGGGGGCATGGTGGAGGGTGCCCCTGGATGCTGGGGGGTGGGGGTGGTGGGAGACATGAGTGGGGGCCTGGTGGAGGGTGCCCCTGGATGCTGGGGGGTGGGGGTGGTGGTAGACATGAGTGGGGGCCTGGTGGAGGCTGCCCCTGCACTGCTGGGGGGTGGGGGTGGTGGGAGTCATGAGTGGGGGCCTGGTGGAGGCTGCCCATGGTGGCTGGGGGGTGGGGGTGGTGGGAGACATGAGTGGGGGCCTGGAGGAGGCTGCCCCAGCACTGCTGGGGGGTGGGGGTGGTGGGAGACATGCATTGTTGATCAGTAGTGCAAGGTGACATGTGGGTTGGCTGCGGGGCATGCCCATGGTGGATGGGCTGCCTGCGGGACATGAGCAGGGGTGCAGGGTAGCCCCCCGTGGTGTGGGCTGCCTGCAGGGGCCGTGGAGGTTGTCGAGCGTACACCTGGGAGGACCCACATGGCCAATTCACGTGTAGTACTCCCCAGAACCCCTGGAATTCACATACCCTGCTGGAATCGCATGTGGAACTTCCCGCGCACCCATGGAATACACGTACCCTGCTCGCACTGGGCCAATCGCGTGTGGAACTTCCCGCGCACCCCTGAAATACACGTACCCTGCTGAAATCGCGTGTGGAACTTCCCGCGCACCCCTGAGATACACGTACCCTGCTGAAATCGCGTGTGGAACTTCCCGCGCACCCCTGAAATACACCTACCCTGCTCGCACTGGGCCAATCGCGTGTGGAACTTCCCGCGCACCCCTGGAATACACGTACCCTGCTGAAATCGCGTGTGGAACTTCCCGCGCACCCCTGAAATACACGTACCCTGCTCGCACTGGGCCAATCGCGTGTGGAACTTCCCGCGCACCCCTGAAATACACGTACCCTGCTGAAATCGCATGTGGAACTTCCCGCGCACCCCTGAAATACACGTACCCTGCTCGCACTGGGCCAATCGCGTGTGGAACTTCTCGCGCACCCCTGAAATCCACGTACCCTGCTGAAATCGCGTGTGGAACTTCCCGCGCACCCCTGGAATACACATACCCTGCTGAAATCGCGTGTGGTACTTCCCGCGCACCCCTGAAATACACGTACCCTGCTCGCACTGGGCCAATCGCATATGGAACTTCCCGCGCACCCATGTAATACACGTACCCTGCCGAAATCGCGTGTGAGACTTCCCGCGCACCCCGGTATACACGCACACGTAATTTTTTGTCAGCGGGTGTCCGTGTTTGTGGGTACCCCTTTGCACGTCATTTGTCCTGGAGGGCCACAGTATAGGACATTCTTCATGGCTGTATATAGGTGCTATTTGTTGGCGCACCTTTTGGCGCACATTTCTTCCAGGCGCAGAGACGCTACCGCCTGCTTTCTTGTGGCGGTCGTGTTTGTGCCTGTGCGCTGGTTTGAGCGTGCGCTTTTTTGCCCTATTCTATTCCATGAATACGTGTTGTAGGCGAGCGTGTGGGCGTTCCGCGCACTTGTACCCTGTACTTCCCCCGTGACGCCCACGTTTTGGCAAGTTGTTCCCCATTCCGAGTGTTACGCCCCGTGTTCCGCCTACTTTTGTTGCGTGCGCCGCGCTATGTGCGATTTTCGCTGTGGCCTGTGCGATTTTCGCTGTGACCTGGCGCACGCTGTTAGATGGCCTGTGCGCCAACGTGCGCCGCACACTTTTTTTTCGCACATCCGATGGTTTTCTCGCGCACGGCCTTCCATGAATCGATGTGCGCTGCTTTTCCTGCGATATTCGCACTTGCACTGCGATTTTCGCTATTCCACTGCGAATCGCACGTTTTTGCCCACTTGCGCCGCGCTAATTATTCCATGAATCGGCCTGTGTTGTTACGGCAAATGGAGGGGGTCCCATAGGAGTACTGCCCAGGTTGTCCGTGACTGAGTACAACATTGCACTCAGTACATTTCACCTTTGTAGCCTTAGACTTTGGTACACCCCCAAAGGTGGTTAAGAACTGCCACACCCAGGATTCTCTCTGGGTACTAGAGATAGCCATTTCCTCTACTTCATCTTCCTGGTCCTCTTGATTATTTTGTGCATGATTGCGCTTTTTGGTTGTGTAGGCCCTCAAGGTGATGGTGGTGGCTCCTGGGCAGAAGGGAAGGCAATAGCTGATGCCATTTTTGAAGATAAATAAAAGTAGTTCTGCTTATTATCTTCCAAGCATGTGCTCTGTCCTAGATTGCACATGGGTAATGAGTAAAGATAGGTCTAGGAACTGTGCAAGGATACATTTTTAGCTTGAAACTTCCTAGATCAGCTGAAAATGCAGTCTCAAACTGTTTGCGAAGCACGGACCCGTTTGTGAAGTGCTCAGCCGTTTTCACGAACACGTCATCATACCGCCTGCGGGCGCATGGTCACATGACACTGTCCGGAAAGTCCACAATGACTCACACGTTCGCAAACATCGGGAAAAGTTGCAAAAAGTTTTTAGAAGTTTAAAAATGTTGGTAGGAGGTGGGGAATGGCACAGTTTAAAGGTCAAACTTTCTACAAAGGCCAGAAATGCTGCTATATTGGGGGTAAGTATGATATTAGGAAGTTGTAGCAAATTAGGTTGCACTGGTAAAAACCCATGAAATTCAGTGACATTTGTGATATCATCCTTGATGTTCTGTGTGTTAGTCTTAGCAGTGCACGGTGGTGGCTCAAGTTATGCTTGCTTAGCGTATCATAACTGGTAAATGTCTTCGGTTTTAGTTGTAACCATAAAAAAATCCCTTTAACAACATGGTGTTTCCATAGGAAGAGCACTTTTTGGGCGGCTTATAACTTCGCTCCCCCTGGACGAATCCTCACCAAACTTTGCAAAAAAAGTATATGGCCCACTCTGAATTATTTTGCAAAGTTTGGTGAGGATTCGTCCAGGGGGGGAAAAGTTATAGGGGGGGGTCCCAAAACTTTTTTTTTTCCCATAGACTGAATGGGAAAAAACTTTGCGCACGGCTACAGCACGAACAGCTGGACAGATTTACACCAAATTTGCGGCAGGAGCGGCGGCCTGGTCCCGAAAGCGTGCTTTTGCAAATTTGGTGTAAATCCGTCCAGTAGTTTTTTAAAAAATGACCAAAATGTAAGGCAAAAAAATTAGTGATATCTGTGTTCGCTTCGCGGACGGACTTCCCTGTTCGCTCCGCGGACAGCACCCCGATTGGCCCAGCGGCTTGCGTCATGTCCACGGACATGCAACGTGTTCGCTGATTGGGCGGCGCGGTGCGTGATGCGCGTCAGATTTTCTGTCGCGCCCGCCATCTTGCATTTGCGGACGTCCGCGGACAGCGCGGTGAAAGTTTGTTCAAAATGTGTATTTAGTAGAGTGTGTTGGTGTGTAGAAGTCTTTGGGGAGGATGGGGGAGTATGAGATAGGTTCAAAGTTGTATTTTATTTATGTGCTAGACGCTTTTGTTGTGTTCGATTTGTCTGCGGACAACATGGCTGTTCTGGAATGTTCGTAAATAAACAGAATGGATTTGGTGTCAACTTGAAAGTGTTCTAAGAACACTCGTGGGGTCTTGGAATGTTTGCAGGGGGTGTCCTGGAGACGTTGTCTGTATTGTTCGTTGGCAAGGTGAAAATGTTTTAAGAACAATCGCGGTGTCCAGAAATGTTCATACATAAAGAAAATGGGGGTGTCCTGAGGACGCTGTTTGTATTGTCCTCTGGCAAGTTGAATGTGTCCTAGGACCTTCCCCCTGTCCGCGGACATAAAAATGGTTTCAATGCTTGCATCTATGGGTGTGATATGCTGCGGTGGTTGTGGCCAGGGTAGGTGAAAATGTTTTAAGAACAATCGCAGTGTCCAGAAATGTTCGTACATAAAGAAAATGGGGGTGTCCTGAGGACGCTGTTTGTATTGTCCTCTGGCAAGTTGAATGTGTCCTAGGACCTTCCCCCTGTCCGCGGACATAAAAATGGTTGCAATGCTTGCATCTATGGGTGTGATATGCTGCGGTGGTTGTGGCCAGGGTATAGAATGTTGGGTGCATGGCCATTTGGCCATGCACCCAAGAATGTATGCCCTGGCCACAACCACTGCAGCATATCACACCCCTAGTGGCTTTTAACTTTGGGTCAAATACTAATTTATAAGGAACAATGTTATAAGCTTGTATGGGTGTGATATGCTACGATGGTTGTATTTATCTTGTTATACGTACTATTTGGTTTAGTAACGGGAGTCCATGTTTTTCTTGTTCATTTCTGTAATAAAAGAAAATAGCATGTTAGTATTAGTATTTTATAATGACTTATTACATTGTACAATCAACATTTTCTTCTTTTTATTGACCCTCATATTTAGTAGATTACAAACCAGAGTACTGTGCAATGTGCAAAGTTTCTGTGTTTGTTGCTAAAATCATTGGGTCTGTGGGAGAAAAAAAATCCATGTTGGATTAAAAAAAAAAACCTTTTTCTGTTCTGCTACAGTTTATTTATTTGTTTGTTTTCCGCGTTTACTTGTTCTTTCTGCCTAATGCTTTATGCATTGGATTGTTTCAGTTTTTGTGAGCAGTAAGATATTAGGTATTTGTTTGGATATTGTAAAATTTTGGCCCAGTTAGATACCAGTAGGCATATTCTAACTTTTTATGTTTTGATATAATTTCGTGGTATTGATTTATCTGTTTGCATATTTGTAAATTCTGGGACAGTTAGATACCAATTGGCGTATTCTAACTGTCTATTTTTTGCTCTATTTGAGTGGTATTAATTTATCTGATTAGTTGTTGTAGAATCTTTGGCCAGTTAGATAGGTTTTGAAATATTGTGACAGTTTATATTTTTTTACTACAAGTGTACTTAAGGTTTTATTACAGTTCAGTTATCAAATTTTGTTTTTAAGAACATTAAATACGCGTTTGTAAGATTAGCTGGTAATCTCTGCTTTAGAGTAACGGTACTATCATTACATTCAAACCATCCACATTTTTTTTTTATATATGCAGTGTAGTGCCCTGAGTTGGTTGTGGCTCCTGCGTGGTAGATTATACCTATTGTTGTGAAGGTTTTCCTACCAAGTGATATTTGACCATGTGTGAATCCAGTCAGCTTGCAGTTGTTTTTCGTACCATCTGCATTGTAACGTAGAAGCATTAGTATTACGTATTTACTATGTGTTTGTATTAGTAATGTGGAGCGATTATCCGAATTGCAGGTAGAACATAATCTACCGTGGTTTGCATTTTGTACAAGTTGCTGAAATGGAACAGATTCACAATTAGGTATTGATATATAGACAAAGCGCTCATTGGGGATTTGTTCTTGTGTCACATTGTTGCAGAGAGTGCATTTATGTTTCCACATGTATGAAATCTAGAAGATTTCATTTATAGGTATGTTTTTGTTTTCCAGTACTGATAGTAAGTACATTAGAAATTCTTGTGGATCTTCCTGTGAGTTTATAGTGAATTTCACCATTCCAGCACAGTAGTCCAATTGTTGTCTTATTCCAAAAACACTATACTTGTTGTCAGGATTGTTTGCTGCATTTCTGTGAAGTACTAACATTTGCAAACACAATGGGTCTGTACTGTGTAAGTAAATGTTGTCAACAATCGGTGGTAATTGAAATAGAATATTCATTGCTACATTTGCGTAGCAACTTACACCAACTATATTTGAGAATTTAAATGGTCCAGGTAGTTCTGTATCTAACTGCTTTTTTTGGAGTTTGTCTCCCTTCTTTAAATAAGTACCTGGTTTACTTTCCCTAATTGATTCTTTTTTGCTTGTGGTACTTGATGAAGTTTTAGTTTCTTTTAGTCTCTTTGGAGGATTTGCAGTGACATCCTGTTGCATTTCTGTTTGATTTAGTTTTCTTTTAGAACATTTTCCTTTTTGTGGAACAGGATATGTTTGTAGATGGGGAGTGTATAGTGAACGAAGTCTATTGTATTCTAAAATGCAAGGAATATCAGCGTTTACTTTACTTGCATCAAAGTTTATTAGAAATAGACCGTCAATTGTACGTAGGCGTGACAGTGCTACGTAACTCATGCCTTCTTTAAAGACTGTGTTACCAATGTCTATCATTGCTTTGTCTAGAGTAAGACCTTGTGATTTATGAATGGTGACTGCGTATGCAAGAGTTAGAGAAAATCGTTCTCTGCGTACATATATGTCTTTGAAGAGAAGGAATCGAGCTGTTGAGCGTCCTATTCTTTTTACTTCTGAAAGTTTGTCAAAGAGAATATTGACAAACTGTATTTTGTTGTCACGTGGGTATGTTTGAAAGCCAACAGCTGTACCCAGTGCTCCATTAACTAGTCCTTGGTCCACGTCAAGGTTACGTTTAAGCATTACTCTGCAATTTAAGGATAATTTTAATATCTTTTCCAAGCCTGCTGTGTTTGAGATTGATTTTTCTAAACTATTTAGTCTTGTTGTGGCTTGGTCACACATGGGTAGTGTCATTCCATGTAGATCTAGTTTGTCTGTGGCGCTAATTTCCATAATTGGTTGCATTTCTTTGCTTAACATTATTTCATTGAATTTGAAACAGCTTGCAAGAGTTGGCATTAAGGCCATACAATTGACATTTTTGCGGGCTAATTGTTCCATAACATGTGTAGCACATGCATTATCACCATAAAGTGCATTAATGTGCCAGGTTTTCAATATTGCTTCTGCTTCTCTAGAAAGTATACCAACTCTGATACTTTTTAAGATGTTGCCATAAGTGAGATCTGCAGATTGGTGCATGTTTTCTGTTAATTCTCTGTATTGGAAATGTTGCCAAAGGTTGACATTTCCAAAGCTGCCAACAGTTTTACGGCAGAGTTTGTGTCCTAATGTTTTAAAAATAAGCTCACCTTTTACAGGTGTCAATTAAAGAAGATCTCCAAAAACAATGATGTGTTTTCCTGCAAAGAGCTCTTCATAGTTTGTTTTGAGTACTTCTTGTAATCTGAGGTGAATCAAAGCTAACATTAGGTTGGACACCATGCTCACTTCATCTATTAGTAGCATTTTCATTTGTTTCAATACTCTGCGTAGTTCCATTGCAGCTTCTGCAGAAAGTTTGTAATAATCTAACTTGTTTTGGTGTTCTACTGGCAGGAGTAGTAATCGGTGTAAAGTGACACCACCTATTTTGTAGGCAGCTAAACCTGTGGGGGCAGTGACAACAGCTGACAGTTTGTT
This sequence comes from Ambystoma mexicanum, assembly GCF_040938575.1. Lineage (NCBI taxonomy): Eukaryota > Metazoa > Chordata > Amphibia > Caudata > Ambystomatidae > Ambystoma > Ambystoma mexicanum. The sequence continues at coordinate 260,717,539 of NC_090940.1, forward strand.
GTTTGTCAATTGTTGAAGGAACTTACTGATAATTTTGATTAGGAATGTTTTGCCAGAACCAGCTTCACCACTGACATACAATAGTATAGGTTTGTAATTTTGGCAGGTGCATTCTTTGTTTTCATGTTGCACACCATGTGCAATTTCTTTTGTTATTTCTTCAAAAATGCTACGTTGCTCTTTGTTTAGTTTTGATTGTCGTGTAGTTAAGTCTTCTTTATCTTCATAGTGACACATGGTTTTTTCTACTTCTATCATAGCTAATTCTGCCTCATTTGTTATTAGTGGTTCTCCCAGTGGTTCTTGGCTTCCTGTGACAGAAGGTTGACTACTGTCAGGAGTGTCATTATCTAGTTGGGCCTGGAGTTCCTCTTCGTGTTGCTGTTCATTGTGCAACATTGTTTTGTACTGTGCAAAGTTTACATCAGTTATACTGCTTTCATTGGCTTTGAAAGCGTCTTCATATGAGTCATAGGTATCTAGTATTTCTTCTTCTTTTCTCCATGGTTTGAAGAGTTGTAGCAGGGACATGTAATATATTTCTTTATGTTGAGGAGTCTTTAATGACAATTTGATATGATTAATTAAATTTGGTTTGGTGAGTTTTACTAAGCTGCCATCACAATTTGTCACTTTGTATTTACGGTTTTGCTCATCAGGTTTTATATTATTTTTGTATGTGTAGTTTTGGGCTATGTGGTATAGACACATGGTTTCCAAAGTGGTACTCCTGTTTGGGTAGTATGTGTCCAATAAATTGTTTTTTAAAATGTCTTGGCTGTTGGGATCATGTTTGGCTATTGTTTCTATATCTTCGTATAATTTTAGAACTCTTTTTCTAGATTTAGCTGGACCAAGACTTAGCCATACTATATTTGCAGATTTACCATACAATGCAGTACCAGTTAATCGATCAGCTGCTTCATAGGCTCCACATTCTCTATGGGACAGAATGTTTATGCCCAAGCTGTATAATTTCTGAGACACTGTTTTATCTGATGACAGGTCATTCCAGAGGTCTTGGAGCTCTGTCTTTTCTGATTTGGTTAAGTATGCTGTGACATATCGTGCAACTGCAGTAGAATTGTCTGCAATGGACTTCACATCTATGTTTGCATTCCACAAGTGGGCAATGATTGCATTGTAATCATTGATATATTTTTCTTCTTCTTTTCTTTTTATATAATATGTATTTTTAGGTGACTTACCTTCAACACTATGTCTAACTGAAGACATGAGGTTGTTCACTTGACCTGTATTTGTAACTGGTCTAGGGAAACCAAATCGGCATTTGGTGTAGTATTTCCCTTTGTTTTTGTATTTGGGACGACAATATTTGCCACATTTGTGTCTTTGGAATTGTAAGATTTTTGCATGAAGATCACTATTTGTGGATTCTGACGGAATTTCACAAGTGACATATTTTTCAATAAACTGTAAAACAGTGGCATCACTGTCTTGACCAAATTTAGGAGCATCTTTAATCCATAAAAGCATGTGGACATGTGGCGCTCCTCTGGCTTGGTATTCTTTTCTCCAAAAGAAGTGTTGCACTTCTCCAAGGGGAGGAACAGTTTTATTACAAATAAAATGTAGCATAGCAATGAAGCGATGGTGAAAATATCTAGAAACATTAACAGGATCCTGAGAACAAAGTTCTCCAGGTGTTAGTATATCTATGTTTGTTTTGTTTTTGTTTGATATGCGTAGGAAAGCATGTAAATCTTCCCATGCATATTCTGCGGAACTTAATGTAACAAACCAAGTGGGTGGGCCAAGGTTTCTGATCATACAACGTACATCTCCATGGCGTCGAAACCAGTACTCTTTAGTACCTCGCATATTTGCTAATAGATTTGTAAGATTTGCCTGTAAAACCTCATCTTTTTGTTGAACTTTTTGTAATAATTGTGTGGCTGTCATATTTTGAAAGTGTGATCCTGATTTTAATATGTGTGCAACTCCGAAACATAAAGTTGCTAGTTCACTTTCAAAGAGTAGGTGGAATATGTATTCCACATTTTGTCGAAATCTGGGATCTTCAGAATACATTCGTAATGAGCGATATTCTGATGCTGATATTTGAACAGGTCTATCATTGTATCTTCCTCCTTTGCCAGTAGGAAAGAGTGGATGAAAAGCACGTGCTTCTATACTTTTTCCCATATGCTGATTGGTGATCCTTTTGTTTGACGCATTTGGTACGTTTCCAGTGCATCTTCTATGGTGTCATTAGAGTGCAATGGGTGAATTGTATAATGGTCTAAAGTGTTTGCTATTGTAGCAGGATCTAGGAGCTCAAATTGACCAGTTTCTTGTGTCTCTTGAATTATTTCAGTTGTATCTTTCAAGTTTTCTTCGATATTAATTTCTTTGTAATAATCATTATTCTCTTTAAGATATTGGAAGGCTTGTCTAACTTTATATAAATCTACCAGCTGTTGCCATATTTTTTTGTCTTTTGTAGCTACTCCATTTACTAATATAATTAAAGATTGCTGCATTGGACGTTGCACTCCTAGAGTATGCACATTTTCTTTTAGATGTAACGGTAAATAAACTACTTTTCCACGAATGCCTTTTACCAATTCAGAGGGAGGTAATTTTGCTGTTTTTGGTTGAAGGCGTATTATTGCTTGAAATGGGTGTACTGTTTGAATTATGATGATCTCATATAAATTAAGTTGTTGTAGAGGTTTTGGTACTGGGTACAATTCCAAATTATTTGTGATAGAACGTGAAGGAGTTTGGTTGTTGTCAAGTTTTGTAGTGCAGTAACTGCAAAGTATTATGGGGTCAGTTATTTCGTATTTGTTTTCTGCTATAAGGTAGAGAGCTAATTCAAACCATTTAGAATCTTCATTGTCTTCTATTTTGTATGAAAGGTCTATAGTTTTTGTGTTACTTTTATAACACTGTTATAGAGTGCGTCACGAGGACGTTGCGTACCTGTTCGTCTGGTTGAAGATCTTGATGATGATGCCAGGCTGTCAGGAGTCCTGCGTGGATGTGGTTGATGACGCGAGAAGCCAGCCCAGCTCCCGCCCGAATGGAACCGGGTTGGAGATGGACCGGCTCCCAACGCCACGAGTCTGCTCACCCCTGATTAACGTGGCGTCAGGACAGTGCAAGCACTGACAGGGGGAGCCTTTCCAGATGACGATACTGAGTCCCCAAGGAAGACTGGATCCGGAAGATGGAAGTCCCAAGGGAGAGGACACAGTGGAGATTGGTAGGAGGCAGGATCCGGGAGGGAAGGTAGAAGAATGGCTCACAAGGTAGAGGGAGGCTGGAAGTGCAGGCAGACAAGGTACAAGGGCAAGGACCAACTGATAACCACAGGGGAACCACCCAACTCAGAAGAGGGGAAGGGAACCACCCTACCACAGGACAAGGGAAGGAAGGACAAGGCAAGGCAACTGCAGATGTACCCGAGGGTACCAGGAACAAGGAGGACAGGAGTCAGGTAACAGGTAAGGAAGGCACAAGGCAAGGCAACTGCTGATGTACCCGAGGGTACCAGGAACAAGGAGGACAGGAGTCAGGTAACAGGTAAGGAAGGCACAAGGAACCGGCGAGGAAACACGATCCTAATCAAACCGCGTTGAGACGCAGTTTGAATGAACGACTGGGCTCCTTAAATAGGACTGCCAACCCCTAGGAGGCTTGGAACGCAAGCCGAGCCGACTCCCAAGCGTTGGTTGGCTCGGAGAGAGGCGTGGACCGCAAGGTCCTCCAAAGCGAGTACTCCGTACAGCGCGCATGCGCGAAGAGCGCGGAATGGCCGCCCGCGCATGCGCTGACCAACCTGCCCAGGAAACCCGGAAGCGCGCGATGACCAGAACAACCCAGGAACCCCTAAGCGAAAGCGCGGGTACAGCCTCCAGGACGGGGCGCGCCGCTTCAAGTAAGTGGACCCCAATGCGGGCGGCGTGACAAACACGTTCTGCGGCAACATACACACCCGTGGTTTGGTATTTCAGCTGAAGTGCTTTGAAATTTTAGTATTTCTTTTTTGTATATGTGTAGTGAAAGGTTGCCATGTGCAGATTTGTTACGAAGTTGGTTGACAGCTAATTCATCTTGTAAGTGGGTTTCATTTCCAAAATATTTTTTCTGTACATACTCGATTTCCTCTAGTAGGTCTTTTGGTGTACCATGTAGAAGAATGTTATTTAAATTGGCTAGTGCTAAAGCAGGACTTTTTGCATAATACAGTTTATAAACTAGATTTCTTATACTTGCATGATGTGTTGATATCCTTTTGATATCATGGAAGGTTGTTTTGCAAGTAGCTCCTGATATGCAGGCCAACGAATGTCCTTGCAGTCCTGTGTGCTTGCGTACTGGGCAAGCATCCATACTTTGCAGTATTTTAATTTTGATTTTGTCTTTGCTTTTCACATATTGATTGAGGAATAGGCGTAAAGATTTGAATTTTTTTTTGGGAATGTTACACATTGACGTGCATGGCCATGTGTAAATTAGATGTTCTGATTCAGTCGAATGGAGGGGTAAATCTAAGTTTTCAGGGCATATTTTTTAAGGAGTACTTCTTGTTCCATTATGGTAATATTAACTTTTTCATAACCTCGACCACTGCTATGTATTGCAATTGTATTTGTTTGCTTTTGTTTGTACGCTTCTTCATTAAGGTATGCTTCTGTGATTGTAGTGTGACTCCATTCACCTCCACAGATATTTAAGAAGTTATTTCTGTTCACATTTCGTTTATTGAGAAGTCTTTTTTGAAATGTAGTTATTAGTTTTGTTAGTGGTTTAATTCTGTTTAACACAACAATAAATAAGTTTCTTTTGAGAAGAATTGCACTGTCTATCAACGCTTCTAAGATTAGTTTCCTACGATAGGTTTGAAGTGTTGAACCTGGTTTCTCTCCTGTTTTTATCAGATTTTGAAGGACTTTGTGACGGAACATTTTGGCTAATATACTTTTCTTGGTATGCTTACTTTGTACTATATCAAGATTTATAGAAGACGTTTTATTTGTAGTGATAGTTGATTTTCTGTTAATAGTTTTTTGGGTCGTTTTACTTTGTGATAGAGGAGGCAATGTTTTTGCACTAGAAACTTCTTCTGTTTCACAACATGACTGTATTAGCTGTTGTGTTTCAACATTTTTTACAAATTCTGCTATAGATGGGTGTTTATTTTGGAGACTTTTCTTTTCATTTGCTCTACTTCTGCGTCCCTTTCTACGGAGTTGCTTTTTGGTGGGCATTCTTTAGCGTCTGTTGAAAAAAATACAGAAGGTATGGGTTGGGTTTTTCTGCAATGCATGTTTGTTGTGTGCATGATTGTTTGAGTAAGATGATAAAGATGTATGTAATGGTGTGTGATTGTGAATTGGGAAGTTGAACTACTAGGGATGGGTATTCTTCAATTATTGTGTTACTAAACTGGGGTTCAGATGACAGAAAAAAGTAAGCCGGTGGTGTGGAGAAGAATAAATAATATAGGTAAAGCTATACAGTTAAAACAGTTATTTGTTCTACAACATCTACATTCTAGCGGCTGAGTTGGGTAATTTGTATGCCGAAAAATAGGAATTTGAGGGACATTCTGACAGGAGATCCCTGTTTAAGACGGGGGGATTTTTGGTAAGAATGGTGCAGAATCTCTATTTTTAGGCACAGAAATACTATAAATGCACCGTACAGTGCGTGTTAGTTATAAATCAAATATTATGGTAACAATCTACTTACTTTTTTTTCAAAAATGAGTAGTTTGCTTCTTAGTTGTTCTTTGTAAATCAAAATCGGCTGCTTCTATTCAGGAGAATGGGATTCACTGCAATTGTAAAAGAAAGAAATTAGTAATTTGGTTGCTTTATAGCACTGTTTTCATTTTAGACATAGATTGTTTTAAATTTAAATGCTCAGCGCCTTCCTGAAAACCATTAAAACTATATTATGACTAAGAGTAGGAAAGAAAATATCTTTACTATGGTTTGTGGAATTCATAATCTACCAACGTATACCAGTATTCTTGTAACTAAGCTTTTACACGTAATAGTGAGTCATTGTCATCATAGCTCTCAACCATGTGTGTCGCAAAGGCGGGTGAAATCACCTGATTTTGTTTTTGGCGGGTGAGATGCCCATTGGAATGAATGGGCGTGCAGTAGGCTTGGCGGGTGAGTCAGTCCTTTACAAGGCGGGTGACACCCGCCAAAAGCGTGTGAGTTGAGAGCTATGTGTCATAGCCTGCTTTTGCACGTAACAGTGAGTGAATGTCATAGTCTGCTTGTCCTATATAAATGTATGTAAGTACTTATATAAACAAAAAAAAATAAAACCAATTATGTGTTTGTACAAATATTATTGTTTGAGATTTGATCATAGAGTGTGTATGTTATTTTGTATGATTATATGTCGTGTATATATTTTATTTCAAAAATGTTAGTTTAATAGTATTTGCATGTGTGTGTGTGTATGAAGAAATTAAACGATATAAAGGTTTGTAAGTGACAGGTCATTTTAGGATAATGAAACAATGATCGTCCATTCATTTTTCAGATTATAGAAGGTAAAAGTCGGTTAGAAAATGTGTTCATGTACTGTGTAGAAAATATGCATACCTGTACTTTCTGTTCATGTATATGGATATGGACCAAGCTGCAAGTAGGAATATATTGGAGATTTGTATAGTATTTCTCGTAGATCGTGGTTGTCAATGGTATGAGACTTGTACTCCGAGAGATACACTGTACATTTGTAGTGCTGCTCTATGATGATGCAGTTACATGTAGAGTTATTGGATTTGATTGGTGGATGGTCATGTGATTGCTTAGCTACATCCGATGAGGGAATGGCACAGAGAGTGAAATCGAAATGGTAGAAGGGCTGTACATGTTACGATACGTTCGCGGACCTGGCGGTAGTTCCAGGACACCGCGGATTACATCCGGGGAATTTGGGGAGGGGAGGTATGGAAATGAGATTGGATGAAGCAAGGGATTGGTCAGTAAAGTTTAGTGAGTGTGTTGTGCTAGGAGAGGTTTTCTCAGATATTGTTTTTGCAGAGAGAAGAACAGATAGCTATGGCTGAGTGTTTCAAAACACAGATTGTATGGATTTTGGGTGACTCGTGGATCCATTGGTTGAAGGTGCATGCAGAAAGCTGTGGAGTCTCTATAGATCTTGGATTCCCACATGTGGAAGTGCACTGGCATGGAGTGCGTGGAATGAAGTGGTTGGACTTACTACCTCTCTGTGCAACTTTGAAGATAGAGGAACATCCAGACATAATTGTAATTCATTGTGCAGGGAACAGTTTAGGACATGTGTCTGGAATTTCTTTGCAATTTGCAATGAAAGAAGGACTTCAGAAGATAATAGACATGTTTCCAAACTCTAAAATAATGTTTTCACGGATTGCGCAGAGACAAGTGTGGCTTTGTTCTTTCTCATGTGGTCCACAAATGGAGAAAGCAAGGCGTAATGTTAATAAGGCTGTTTGTGCCTTCCTAAGAGATTTTGGCATGTCCTCTTTTAACAATGAAAATATTTTGTTTCGTAGTACATATATTTTTCGCAAAGATGGAGTCCATCTTACTTATGCTGGCAATCAGATTTTTCTGAGAAATGTACAAAATGCATTGCAACCTTTTTTAGAAATACAGCATTCGTTTTGAAGTACGTCTTACGTAGTTAACATGTTTTACATTCAAACACCTCCCAAAGGCTCTTTTCAGAGCCACCACTTCCTGTTAGAGAAAAATGCATTGGTTTCAATAGGGTAGCAATGCAATTGTTTTTCTGTTCGCGGACTTTCACGAAATGGAAATGGCTCTGCTTTTTGTATCTTCACTTCTATTTTTTAACTGTGAAAGGTGGCTCTGAAAAGAGCCTTATTTTTTTTTTTTGATTTTTGTTATTTTGTATTTTTTTTGTTCTTTTTTATACACGACAATCTAGGAGAGGAGGGAAAGGAAGGTAAAGGGAGGGGGACACCAACCAAAGGGATAAGAAAGGGTGAGCTGAGAGAGGAAGATGTAGAGTGGGTTTTATTTGGGTAGTGAGGAGGTCTTCTGGTGCTCTGAGACGATCGTCTCAAAAGCACTCCGAAGACGCTTCCCCCTGCAGAGTACTGTGTCACAGTACACACATACAACTGTGACCCTCGAAAGGTAAGGGTCATCAGAATTCTGTATGGCCTGTGAGGCAGCTTGAGGAAGACGCTGTCCCACAGAGGTGTTCCTTGTGGTGACAGGATCAGGAACGGAGGATGAAGTAGAGGCAATCAATCTACTATGCTTCTCGCAAGGTAAAACCTTGCGAATGGCCCCAGTGTGGAATGAGCGCAGGTGTCGCTTCATGGTAGTGGTCCCAAAGCTATACAAACCATGCTTCCCGCGACTGAGTACCATTTTGCACTCATTACAGGTGACACGGTTCGCATGAGACTTAGGACCGTTTCCATCAACGGTAAACAACCGCCATACCCAAGATTCACGCCGACGCCGGGTAGTAGGGATTTCCTCTACCTCATTCTCGTCATCCTCTTCTTCCTCCTCTGTATCCTCACTCCTGTTCCCCTCTTCAGGCCCTTGGGGAAATGGTGGTGGTGGAGGGGGTGGGGATGGTGCTGAGGCAGATGTAGCACCATGTGGTAATAGTCGAGCCATGGATGTCATAGGCTTGGAGATGGAAATCTCAAAATCTGCAAAGTATGCAGCAAAATGCAGTGTGCTCTGTGGAATAGTCAGAAACACAATGAGAATGCGCTCTAGGGCGTGGTCTTATATCGGGGTGCTTGTGCACGGGTCGCGGACATGCGCGCCGTCCGCAAGACAGATCGAACATCAAAAAAGGTTCAAAAAGTCACAAAAACTATGTGGAAAGCTGGGATTAGTATGTGGGATTTGTGGTATGGTGATTTTTTAATGAGAAATATTGTGGATTACTTGGAAATGTACTTTTAAACTGGTCGGAGACACGAACAGTGTCCGCATTTAGAGCACGAGATGAGCATGGGCGCGGTCACATGATTGTTTTGTGAGCATGTTCGCTAAGGTAGCGGTCGTCCGCAGGACACCCAATGTACGGACATTGTTTTGCGCATGCGTGTTGATGTTCTGCGGACAGCGTTCGGGTCCTGAACTAATTAAAAGTGCGTCACATGTAAAACGAACAGTTACGGACAGCCGTTTGTTCTTAGCACAGTTTAATTTATTTGCTAACAATACGGACAGACATATCGTTTCAAGCACACCTCCATTTTCGTTTATTTACGAACAATTCAGGACACCACGAGTGTTCTTAGAACAGTTTCTGCTTGCTATCGAACACTACGAATAGGGATAGTGTTCTTAAGGACACCTCCATTTTTGTTTATTTACAAACATTTGAGGACACTACGAGTGTTCTTAGAACATTTTCAACTTGCATGAGAACATTACGGACAGATGTAGTGTCCTCAGGACAGTCACGTTTTCGTTTCTTTACGAACATTTCCGAACAACCGCGGTGTCCGTGGACACCTAAATTGGTTTTATCACAAGGAACTGAAAGTAATTACAACACAATATGAGAAAAGTAACTTTATTTCATATATATATACAATTATGACTGGGAAGGTGTGGCAGAAACGGAAACAAAAACAGGAGAATTAAGGATTTCTAGATAACTGGGATCAGGTGAAGAAGGGAAGGAAAGCTCATTGAAACGCTTTGGTCCATAGACAGGGTTTGGGGTTAACTGCGTGGGATAGGGTGAGGGGGGACAAGTGCAGGTTGGACAATGGTGTGCTGTTGGGGGTTTCACATAATTTTCCACAAAGTTTTTCAAATCAATACAATTTTGCATAAGGTCGTCCATTTTTTGATTAATCTGCTGTAGAGTGATATCCTCTGATTGTTGTTGTAAGATGCTTGGAATTTTTGTATGGTCTGTAATAAAAAAAATGTATATGTTAAATGTATACAAAATAATATTTATTAATTGGTTTATATAGTAAAGTGTGTACCATTAGGTGGACTATTTTCTAACATTTCCTCTCGTGGGAAATGCTCCTCTAGCCAGTCAAGAGTACTACACATTTCTGTGAGAAAACAAAAAAGTAATATGTTTTTTTTTCTAATATAGAAAGTTTATAAATATATGAGTAAAAAGAAGTGCACTTACTATGTCTGGTGAGATATGTAATCAGTAGTGTATACGTCTGGTCTTGCTGTTGGCTGTGGAGCGTCTGTGAGCACACAATACTGAAATAGCCGACATTCTGGCTATGGACAACTTAGATATCCTCGCTGTTTCTGAAACCTGGCTCCATGATGCAGCTGGCCCTGCCCTCATGACTGCCATCCCGGACAATTATAATATCCTAAGAGTCGACCGGCCTAACACTAGAGGAGGCGGCCTGGCCATCATAACTAAAACACAGCTAGCTGCTAGACTCACCCCACACCGAGCAATCACATCGTGTGAACTCCTATCAGTTAAAATACCGATCTCCAACAATAGCACACTAACGATACTTTTAGTGTACAGACCACCTGGCCCACTAGGCAACTTTGAGGAAGACCTATCTAGTCTCCTCACTAATAGCATTAAAGACTCCACCCAGCTCCTTTTACTAGGTGACTTCAACCTAGGCTTTAATGACGTCGAGGACAAACAAGCCCAATCTATCCAATCTATTCTAGTCAATCATGACATTATTCAAAAAGTCCTGGCTCCTACACATATAAAAGGACGCACACTAGATTGGATAGCTAACCATAACTGTGACATCACCATTTCTAGTATTCTACCTCAAATATGGACAGACCACTATCTTATATGCTTTACAGCCAGCATAGAGCCTCCCAATCCTAACAAGAATAAAATAGCACCCCCTATGCCAACGAGAAGTAAAAAAGAAATCACGGCTGAAAAACTACTCCCACTTCTCCTACCAGCTCTCATTGCCAGCTCCAGTGAATCCAACCCCAGCGAGTTAGTTGAGTCCTTCAACAGCTCCATGGCCAAAGCTCTAGATTTGATTGCCCCTATCAAATTCCACAAAAGTAAACGTGAAGCTCACCTTAATTCATGGTTCACCCCCCAACTCAAAGAAATGCGCATCCAAAAACGCAAACTCCAAGCTATCTGGAGACACACTCCTTCTGCCGACAATAAAACCACACTTGCCAACTTCGCCAATAGATACAAGAAGGAAATAATTAAAACTAAAAAATACGCATTCAACGAAAGAATCAGTAAAGCCAACTCGAATTCCAAAGAACTCTTCACTGTTCTCCGGGAATTGGAAAACCCAATTGCCCCTACAGGCACTGTCCACAAGGACAAATCTTGGTGCACCAGCATCCAAAATGCCCTAGCAAATAAAATCACAACCCTTCAATTTAAAATTGCTAAGAAAAAAGCCTCCTTGAGCCCTAGTGTAACTCACACCACCCCACTGAAAGAGATACCTAGCACTTCCACCCAAAGCAACTGTAAACCCTTCAAATTTACCAACATCTCTATATTGGAAACTGAAAAGGTTATTCTATCCCTTAAACCATCGAACTGCCAAGGCGACAGTTGCCCTGCGCAAATCATCAAGGATGCAGCCAGAGATCTAGCACCCTTCATTTCGAAACTTATCAACGCCTCTTTCAATACGAGTACTGTACCCACTAACCTTAAAGAATCTTGGGTACTGCCCCTACTCAAAAAACAGACACTTGACCCAGCAATCCCCACGAACTACAGGCCCATCACTACGGTCCCATTTCTCCGTAAAATCATTGACAGAGTAGCCTACCTCCAGATCCAAAACTATCTGGAGTCACACCAAATATTAGGTTCACGGCAATCTGGCTTCAGACCACTTCACGGTACTGAAACAGCCCTAATCGACCTCAAGACACAAATCGACGAGTTGAAGGATAAAGGTAGTACAGCTATTCTCCTCCTCCTTGACCTATCAGCGGCCTTTGACCTGGTGGACCATGCAGTATTATGCAACCACTTAGCGTCTGCAGCCCATTTTTCAAGTGAAGCTATAGCATGGGTACAATCCTTCCTAGCTAACCGTACGATGAGAGTGTTCTCCCCTCTAGCTGCAGCGGACCCAATCCATATCACTTGTGGTGTCCCACAAGGCTCATGTGTCTCCCCGACAATGTATAATATCTTTACTAAGCCACTCTTCGACAAACTTGACAGATTATGGGTAACTTATACCAACTATGCGGACGATACGCAGATTCTCATACCACTATCAGGCAACTTTGTTGAAGACACAGCTCTAGTAAACAAAATTTACCTCCTCATTCAGGCATGGATGGCCTCCCATGGCCTCTGCCTAAATGACGACAAAACAGAGATACTGATCTTGGGCTCCGACTCTAACCTAAAAAAACGTAGTCCCAACTATCGCAATTTCAACATAGATGGTAACACAATCAAGGTGGCATCCGAGGTAAAAACACTAGGTTTTTACCCTCATTCCACTCTTTCTCTCAAAAAACAAGTCAACACCTTGGCATCCTCTACAGCGTACACCTGTAAATTAATCAGGACCTGCAGACCGTACCTCTCCAAAACTAATTGCATTCACGCTAGCCGACGCACTAGTAATGTCGAAGTTGGACTATTGTAATGCCCTCTATGCAGGAGCTAATAAAACTGTCATAAATAAAATGCAAATCCTTCAAAACAATGCTCTTAGAGCAGCCCTTGACATACCCCGTAGAGCACATATTTCCACCATCAGGAAAGACCACCACTGGCTAAAAATTAGCGACAGAGTCCTTCTCATAAAGGGCTCAACAACACAGCACCCCCCTACATCTCGGCCAGATTGTCCAGAAAATCTTCCATCCACCACACTAGGGCTTCTAACCACTTCCTGCTAGAAACCCCTAGATTTAGATGGTCTAAAGCGGGCGGAGTAAGCTTCCCTGTCAGAGCTGCCCAGGCTTGGAATGCACTGCCCACTGCATTGAGAGCCAACCTACCCTACTCCAGCTTTAGACGCAAGGTAAAAAACTGGCTCTGGTCCAGCGACAACTAATCCTCACTGTACCTAAATGCCGTGTTACCTCTGAAACCCAGCTCTAAGACTATACTGAAATGTTCTTATCACATGTATGTAACCTAAGCTTAAGTATCCTTGTACCTGCTGCTGCGCTACCCCTGGGTTTTGTGCGCATTATCAAATAATAAACGAAAACATAATTATGGTGGAAGCCACTTTATCTTCTTTTGGTATATTCCATTTTAAAACATATTGTATTAACATGAATGGTTAGTGTGTTACATATATGGGTAACATTTTTTAAGTATTACTACATATACTTTGTATGTGTGTTGCTTTGTGAATTTGTTAAATGTTCCTATGTTATGATATAACTATTACACATACCTCCCCAGAGTTTTTAGGTGGTGGTACTGTTGTCCAAACATGTCTGCGGCCCGTCAAATTCAGTAGAAAGGGTTCAGTATGTTCCATATTATATGTACATAAAGTCAAAGTTATTATTGTTAAGTTGTGCTACTAAAAAACCATGAAATTCAGTAAAAAAACTTTGTTAAAGGGACGTTATGGTTAAGTTGCAGTACTAAAAACCTATGAAATTCAATAAAAAAACTTTGTTAAAGGGACGTTATGGTTAAGTTGCGCTACTAAAAACCTATGAAATTCAGTGAAAAAACGTTGTTAAAGGGACGTTATGGTTCAAAGTAAAACCGAAAAATCCCTGAAATTCGGCAGTTATGGTAAGATAAGCAACCATAACTCGCGCCGCCACCGTGTACTGCTAACACTAACACCCAGGACATCAAAGATGACATCACAAATGTCATTGATGACATCACTGATGACATCACATGTGCATTTACCTTTCATGAAAAGTCTGTACAAGGGATTCTTAGTGTAATGTTAATAAAAAAGTGTCAAAGATTATTGGAATAAATATCATGAGCTAATTAGTGCATTAAGGAATGTGTTGATATAAATAGCATTCTATTATGAAGTTCTATCCAGTATACTAAGCTATTCATGCAGAAACAGAAGCAGTGTGTGCAGCATAAATGATGAAGGTGCAATATTCATAATCTTGCCATGTTGAATACTGAAATGATAACTGCTTTTTTATTAGAGTTTTGCATAATGTGAAACATGTAATAGATAGCTAATAAAACCCAATTACTACATTATTGCATTACTGCACACCAAACACAAACAGACAATAACACATACAAATAGAGCATATACAGAGAAAGTGAAGTAAACAAAAAAACAGCAGTATTACCCGACAATTTTCATAACGTAACTGATTATCTTCATGTACAGAAATGATTGCTCTGCTTCAAAGCTACTACTTCCCTATGTATAACTATCACATATTGTGACTAGACCCTAATGAAAGTAGTGTACGTGCAATGTGTACAAATATGAGCATATTCAGGGAAAATACAGTAATAAAAAAACAACAGAACTATAACACAGTGTTGATAACCGTACTAATCATCTTCATACATAGAAAGCATTGTTGTCTTCCAAGTCTGTGTTTTCTCCCTTGTATATGGTTCATATGCTTTGAGTAGACCCTAAGTGAATTACTGTAAGAACATATTTGTAGTATAAGTCTACAAACATAGTACTTTGTATTATAGTATAGTGAATTTTTAGTTCCTGATTGTAACTGGCCTAGATATATCAGTAAAGGAAAAAAGAGGGAGCCAGACATGTGATGTCATCAGTGATGTCATCAATGACATTTGTGATGTCATCTGTGATGTCCTGGGTTTTAGTGTTAGCAGTGCACAGTGGCGGCGCGAGTTATGGTTGCTTATCTTACCATAACTGCCGAATTTCAGGGGGGTTTCGGTTTTACTTTGAACCATAACGTCCCTTTAACAACGTTTTTTCACTGAATATATATATATATATATATATATATATATATATATATATACAAACAACCACTACATATTGCCACATGTTCTTTTATAGTCGAAAACTCACAATCGACTCAATCCACACACACACAATATCCTCTCGTTGTTTTCTCCAACAAAGATGAACTTACATCTATGCATTCACCCAAGCACCTCCTATACAGGGTCCCCATCAATTTTCCCACACAACTTGGTGTAGCGCCCCCCCCCCCGCTCCAAGGAGCAGGTAGGCCTTTGTGAACATGGCACCTGTGAACCTCTTCAAGTCGTGCACCAGGGTCTGGTCACTGTAGATGGATGCTGCAACCCACTATGGACAGCTGGGAGACACCCGACCTCACAGAGAGTCTGGGATCATGTCGTCCTCAACAATTTTGCAAAGAGAGAGAGATGACCAAAAACCTGTGCAATAATCCAAAAAACAAAGAACCACTGCAACACTTTGCAAGGGAAAACATGCAAAAAGGTTTCAAATTGTGCTGTAGATCCAAACTGACATGGAGCTCTCCATGCTCCAAGAAGTAGCAGGTTATATAGCAAAAAGCCACATATTAGCATACATAGATTACAATTTCACCCAACCAGCCACATTGGCGACAACCTATAGAATATGCTAATGCCCCCCTATATTCCATGGACTGATTAGTCACACCTAATCTAAGCCTATTCCCCTACCCACTTTGCCCCCTACATCATCACTTTTGAATTCAGGTACACGATTGGCCGACAGGTACGCCAATACACAAATAAAATCATGACCGTCACGTGATATGCACCCCCTCCACCCAGACACGTGCGAAGTAAACTGCCAAGGCCAACTCTGCTTTGATAAGACAATGGGCCTTCTCATAATACCATGTGCAGCGGGGCACACAAGCTGCACCCTCCACCTTGTACTAAATTTTATAACATCACCTCTGCTCCTCCTATCCGAAATCACAGAATGTTTTAGACAGAGCTCCCCCTTATCTCCTTAAGCCCAGTAATGGCGTAACCAGGGCACTGCTCCTGAGTTTGAATTTTGGAGTTTTATTTGCTTTGGTTAGGCATCTGCTTGTAGCTCAAATAGAGTGACCACTCCTTGAGTGAGGGCAGTAGTGTTCAAAATATTTACTTGGCCTATGAGCAACACAGAACCTCATGCCCCACTGTCATTAATGTGTCCTTCAAAGGGCACATCCCTACCTGCCCTCCCCACAGCTAACATTCCATTTCCACTGCTTTCAGGCTCTGCAGCTGGAAGCAATTAGCATTTTTCTGTGCACCGCAGGTGTCTCTGACCTTCGCTTCTTTCTTCGGGGACTGAAAAGGAATGTGCCTTGGGACAGAGCTAAACAGAGCCACAGCTGCACAACAGGGCCTTCATTCTGTCCTTTGTGTACTATGCCTTAAAATCCAACATGGCGGAACTCCTGCCATGTTGACACGCTGACCTCGCTCTTACAACAGTACCTTTCTCACTCCATCTTGTGCCAACTTCAGCTCTCTCCTTGCAGCTCACTGAAGAACATAACTTTGTATACCATTGGTAAAAACTGGGCCTATTAGAGAACCCTATCTATGACCTCTGCAAACTCAACATGAATATATTTGTTGCTCTTTCTGTGTTGCTATATGTGGGTATCTATTGTGTGTCAAAACTAACTACAAGTGAAACGTGCACCTTCTGCTGCACAAAGCACAGCATGCTCACACTGTGGTGCATTCTAATAGGTGTTTCTCAGCCTGAACCTTTTTTGGCCTGGCTGGGACGCTATAAGTGCATCCCAACAATGGCTTTAGTAAAGCACCAATTCCCAAAGACTCAAAGAAGACAGTCCATATTCTGGCACCACCTGGGTGTTTCGTGGAAAGAGGGCCGCCAATTATGGTCTAGCAGGAGCAGCTCATTTCCTTTCATCATCTCAGGACACAGGGAACCCTCTGGGATTCTCCACCTCCCTGAGGAGAACCCCAGGCCTTTCCCCAATACAGGACAGTAATAAGGGGGACAATGCCTGCCTTAAATGGAAGGTGACAGTAACAGTGTTACCAGCAAACCAGGCTCCCTCCACCAAACATTCAATCAAATGTCAGTGCCCATCTCCCAGTTTGTTCTGCCAGTGAAAGAGTGGGTTGTAGCCTAGCATCGATCTGCTGACATTCCCATAGTTCACATGCTAAATCGGGTAGAATCCTATACCTTGGTCGAAGAAGGCAGTAGCCCCCTTTCACCAAAGTTTCAATTGTGCTCTCTATTTAGATTCTCTGTGATTATTTTTATGTTTAATTGATTCTCACATCTCTAGCATCACTTTTGAGTACGTTTATCTCCATGCAGCCCCAGGTGTCCACTAATGACATGACCAGGGCACCGCTCTTGAGTCTGAATTTTCGAGATTTATTTGCTTTGGTAATGTGTCTGCTTGTAGTTCAAATAAGGTGACCACTCCTTGAGGGAGGGCAGCAGTGTTCTAAATCTTTGCCTGGCCTAAAATCCCTACCTGCCCTGCCCACAGCTAAAATTCTGTTTTGACTGCTTTCAGGCTCTGCAGCTGGAGACAATTAGCATGTATTTGTGCACTGCTTGTGTCTCTGACCTTGGCTTCTCTCTTGGGGGGACAGAAAAGGGATTTGTCTTGGGACTGAGCTAAACAGAGCCGTAGCTCAACATCAGGGACTTGATTCGGTTCATTGAGTTCTAGGTTTTCAAATCCAACTTGGTGGCACTCATGCCATGTTGACACGCTGATCTAGCTCTTACCACAGTACCTTTCGGACTCCATCTTCCACCTACTTCAGCTCTCTCCTCACAGCTCACTGAAGAACATAACTTTGTATACCACTGGTAAACACAGGGCCTATAACAGAGCCCTATCTACAACCTCTGCAACCACAACATTAATTTATTTATTGCTCTTTCTGTGTTGCTATATGTGGGCATCCATTGTCTAACCACAAGTGATACGTGCAACTTCTGCCCAGCAAACCACAACCGGCTCGCACTGTGGTACTTGCTAAAAGGTGTTTCTCAGCCTGAACATTTTTGCCTGGCTGGGATGCTGTTAAGTGCATCCCAACAATGTCTCTGGTAAAGCGCTGATTCTTTCTTTGAAAAAAAAAAAGGAAAGAGTGAAAGAAGACGGTCCATATTCTGCTAATTGCTTATCATCATCTCAGGACACAGGGAACCCTCAGGGATTCTCCAACTCACTGATGGGAACACTATGCGGTTCCTCAGAACCTGAAATGTAAGAAGGGGGACAACGCCACCCCTAAATGAAAGGTGGCAGTAACAGTGTTACCAACAACCCCCACTCCCTCCACCAAACATTGAATTGAATATCAGTGCCCATCTCCCAGTACTGCCAGTGTAAGAACGGGTGGTGGCCTAGCGTCCATCTGCAGATCACGCCATAGCTCACATGCTAAATCGGGCTTTTAGAGTCCTATACCTAGAGTCCTATACCTGGAGCCTATCCCCTGGTTAAAGAAGGCAGTAGCCTCTTTTCACCAAAGTTTCAATCCTGCTCTACATTTATATATGTACTGGTATATTTTATGTTTCATTGATTCTCACATCCCTAGCATGCCTTTTGAGTAAGCACATGAGGTTGAGATGACACCCTGTTTATAGAAGCGTTAAAAATATACCAACGATATTGTTATTTATTAATAGCACACTATATCACTACCCATTATGACTTATTTTGAAATTGAAAATGGTTCTATTCTTTTTTCTTGCAGTTCTTTTATCATATCACTGTCTGCCCTTTCTAAATTTGACATCCAAAGGGCATATTTGATGCATATTGGAAGTGGACAAACATGCACATAATAACGGTATTAATTAAAAAAAATGTAGCCGATGCGTGGAATGAGAAAGAAGAAAAACATGCATTCTCGCAATTTCCACGGGCTTCCCCCCTAACATACGCCCTCCCTTTCCATTAACAGGGCGGAAGAAGCCTGCTGAGACATGCATGCACTCTTCCTTTAAGTGCTACCATTCCAGGCCTGTCAATATCTGCCTCTTTATAGCATTGATGCACTCCCAATTTACACACATAGCGAGCAGGACTGTATTTACCCCATTGCAGCATATATGTAGCCATACCTTACACAAAATAAAAACGTATATATCCCCTCCAATTTGTCAACATTTTTAAAATGGCACATATTTTACAAAGCAAGTTTATGACGTAGTGCCTTGGTGGAAAGGCATCTTTAATTAACCTCAGAGATCCTGGTGTGCAACACTCATGAAAGATTTGGTCACTGCATTTTATAATAATATTTACGATATTTACATTCAAAACGTTTCTCGCTTCGTGTTGGTGTAATTACTTTTGAGTTTTAATGCCAGCTGCGCACTAACACATTTCACAAATGAAACTGCACACAACATCCAAATCAATCTGAGCTCTTTTGTTAGTTAAGAAATGTGCTCTTAACAAAAAAAAAATATATATATACATATCGTTAAGACATGGAGGAAAGAAGAAACCGCACTCCAAGCATGAGGTCTGCAGGTCCAAATGAAAAAAGTAGCAAACTCGAATCCAATTAACAAAAACGAGTTTAATAGATGGTAAAAATAGTAGGCAAAGAACACACAGCAAACAGAACAGAACGCCAGGGCAGTGTCCTTAACAACGCGTTTTGCGCTTCTCCGAGCGCTTGATCACGTTAGGGAGACATGAAAACAATGAGCGTAGATATTGCAAATGGGTCCTTCTTCCTTATTGCCTACCAGCACAAGCTAACAAATTTGCGCAATAACATGGCGGCCATTTTAGAGTGTAGCAGAAGACTGCATTAACCATAAAAAGAACAGGTTAAAAATAGTAGTATAATCAATAGCACATTAAAATTCAGCACAAAACACGTGGAAATATAATAAAAGGGACATGTAGTGAGATAGATGTCAGCAAATTTCACTCAAAGCAAAAATTAGCACAGTTTAGCAAAAATTAGCAGTCCACAGCTGTGACATAAAGTGCAAATGTGTTCCTATGTAAGCTTATAAAAAAATGCAGTCAATAGCTAAAAAATATATATAAAAAATATATATATATAAAATGCGAGTGCATATCTAGCTCAACAAGGCAATATGATTATAATACATGGAGAAAACACAGCTGGGACAAGATAATGCTGTCTAATATAAACACTCTGTTGACAGTTTGAGGACAGTCAATATGTGCGACCTTTAAGATAAAGACATGTTGCAGGCTACAATGTAAAGTGCAAGTGCATTAGATTGTAAACTTATCACTCTAGCTGCATTGGATAGGCAGAAAAGTTTGGTAATAATAAAGTGCCAGTGCAAAATGCAATATTAGAGCTTGTGGGAAAAGTAAAGGCAATTTACAATGAAGAAAGCAATATAAAAAAACCAAGAATTACAGAGTACAGATACAGTCGTGTACTCCCAAAATTCAAACCCCCTAAACATCAGAAAAGGGCAAGACAGCCAACATAGACCAACTGAACAATAAAAAAAGTTGGAAAACTTAAAAAATGCAAATTAAATAGATCAACCAATTCCAGGCCAGGGCCAAAATCCAAATGAACAAAAGGAGAAGCAGTATACAGTGGCAAGGGACCAGGATCAAATAACACAGAGCAAGAGAAAAGGAGAGGTGTTTGTAGGCGCATAAAGAAACAAAATAATTAAGTCCCCACAAAGGTATGTAACTCCTCATCCACATAATGCCCATTGGGATACTTAGTGTCAAGGTCCAGGATAAACCTGGTTTCCAGTTGTCTCAATTTCAGAGTGCGATCACCTCCCCTCGGATCAATCGGTACATAAGCCACAGCAAAAAATGTAAGCAAATGAACATCACTGTCGTGTTCCTGCCTGAAATGTTTGGCCATAGGATACGTGGGGTCAAAGTTCTTAATCGCTCTGAGATGCTGTAAAATACGGAGCTTAAGTACACATGTAGTGGATCCCACGTACCATTTCCGGCAGGGGCATGTTAAAACATACACTACAAACGGAGTCTCACAATTGATCAAATATTTTAACCTAAATTCCATACCCGTGATTGGATGTACAAAAGATTTACAATTAGTGGCATGAGGGCAGGCTTTACACTTTTGACACTTGGTAAAACCCTTGGGTAAGGCGGGTAGCCAATTGGTCCTGGTAGAATTTTTCTGAACAGGAGACAAATAACTGGAAACCAGTCTATCCTTCAACAAAGGTGCCTGTTTGTAGGTTACTGTGGGACACTTAGAGAGTAATGGGCCAAGATCTTTGTCCAGCCTGAGAATATGCCAATGTTTCGCAACAATCTTACGGACATCATAAGAGGCTTTGTTAAATGTAACAATAAGGCAAGGTTTATCCTGATCCTTATCTTTCCTCCTACTGGCAGAACCATGTAGTAACACTTCCCTTGAAATTGACCGTGCTTTGGAGAAAGCCATTTCAATAATCTTTTTTCGGTACCCCTGAAGTAGAAAGTCAGTGGCAGCCAACCTGCAACAGCGATCAAACTCTTCAATGTCTGTGCAGTTGCGCCGAAAGCGAATACATTCGCCATAAGGGATACTGTTATTGCAGGAGAGCGGATGGCTACTCGTTGCATGTAGAGGAAGGCCAGTGTTGGTGGGTTTTTTGTGTAGGGAAGTATGAATGCCTAGGTTGGCCAATCTTACATTAACATCCAAATAAATAATTTGGGTATAGCTGTGGCATTCAGTGAATCTCAAATTCACAACATTGTTGTTAATGCTGTCCACAAAGGATCCCCACTCATTCTCATTTCCCTTCCAAATGATATAAATATCATCGATGAACCGCCACCAACCAATAACTTGTGTAGAAAAACTAACTGAAAGTAACTCAGACAAGAAAGTAGCCTCCCACCACCCCATGGTGAGGTTAGCGTAGGATGGCGCGAAGGTACTGCCTATAGCAGTACCCCTGACCTGGTGATAAAAGGAACCCTCGAAAAGAAATACATTGTTAGTTAAACAGAACAGAAGCATATCCAAAATCATACCACTGTGCCCCAAATAGTTCAAAGAACGAGTGTCCAAAAAATGTTTACAGGCTACCAATCCAGTCGTGTGATCTATAGATGTATAAAGGGAAACAACATCTAAGGTAGCTAACATTAAGCCCTCCTCCCAAGGTATATCTGAAATGTGACTCAAAAAGTCCTTGGTATCACGTAGATACGAGGGCAGGACTGATACCAACTGGAACAGGGTCTCATCTATGAATTGGGCCATATGTTCAAGGAGAGAACCACACAAAGTTACAATAGGCCTGCCTGGTGGATGGATCAAGGACTTATGAGTCTTGGGCAAAAAATATATAGTGGGTATGGTATGACTCACAGGCACAAGAAACTTAGCAAGCTCATCCTCAATAAGGCCTTTTTCGGCCCATTTGGTACATAAGGCGGTAAGGTCCAACTGTATTTCGACAAAATGATTCTTTGGAAGCCTGGAATAACAGCACCGATTACGTAACTGACGATTAGCCTCAGCCACATAACATTCCCTGTCCTGAATAACGATATTAGCACCCTTATCGGCAGGTTTTATCACAATGTTGGGCAAATTCTGCAATTCATTAAGGGCCGATCTTTGTGGGATGGTAAGATTCTGTTTGTTGTTAAAAGGTTTTTTGCGAAGTTTACGAAAATCATTAACACACAAATCATGAAATGCCTCAATACATCCCCCCACCGAAAATTGAGGGTTGAACCTGGACTTATTTTTCAATTTAGTACGTATATCCCAGTTGGTATCAATGTCAAAGTCAACTGGATCAAAAGTAGAGGGATCAAACAATTCATTCTGAAGACAGGCCAAGTCAGTCAAGGTAGAGATGTCAGAAATGCGAATGTCAGTACGGCCAAGCCGTGGCACAGATGGTTTAACTTGCGGGGGATTGATGGAGAAGAATTTCTTTAGTCTGATTTTCCGTAGAAATTTGTCAAAGTCCAGACGTGACTGGACATAGTCAAACTGAGTGGTAGGACAAAAATTCAAGCCCAATGAAAGCAATGATGCTTGTGAGCCCATGAGGATGTGGGAAGACATATTCACAATTTGATGAAAATTCATATTGTCTGTTGTTACTACTTCGCTCCAGAGCGCGTCAGCCTGCCTTGTTGATGTACATCTGAGCCGCTTCCCATGACAGCCTCGACGTTTTTTTTTTCCTTTTCACAATTTCTGTTCGTTTCCTCTCCCTCTTCCTCCTATATATATATATATATATATAGGAGGAAGATATATATATATATATGCTAATTTATACAAAATTCTGAATAAAAAATATAAAAACATAAGTATTTAAACAAATCAATGCATCACATTTGATAAGATCATTAATTAATCATTCAAAGCATTAAAAAAATTCACCACAGAAATTTGAATTGGCACCTTGGAAGTACTCAAAATAAAAGTCCAGCACTGCTGCTCATCCATCATACCTAGCTACTTGCAATATCTCGAAAAATGTATCACTCTTAACTGTACCAGAGCCGGACAGTAAACAATTAAATGCTCAACAGTTTCAGTGATCTTCGAGATTCTACAAAATCTGCAAATGTTTTGGTCCTGTGATAAATTCTTGCGTGTACATGCCAAATCCCTAGTAGGCCACAGATTAAAACGAAATTGCAATATGGACTGTCTATAAAATACAGATGGAGCTTTGCACAAGTACATTTCCATAGATCCCATCAATTTATCACAAAACCTTCCACTAGATGCATGTTTATACTGTAAACACTGTTCTCCCTTATTAATCCAGTCCATGCTATAGAACTTTTTCTTTGCCTTGTCTGGACACCAATAAGTCAATAGTTACATCAGCGTGCGCAAGAATTTGGTAGATAGCTGTTAGCCATACTTGAACAAATATGTGTTGACTCAAGAATAAATATCTGTGCAATCCCTTTTTGGAATCCTTTGTAAAAGCCTATGTGACACTCTTCTTAAGAAAATATTCTTTTGTCTCATCTCCCCTTACCTTTTCTTTCTTCCACTCAAAACAAAAAAGAAATACTTTGTGAAAATATTTGTGAAACCCAAAACAAACCCTTTGAAATATTTTTTTTTTAAAGTTACTTTTCCTACTCTCCTCTTCCTGTGTTGATTTCTGTTATAACTTTTTAAGGGATTGATTTAAAAAATGTCATTATCAATTTGGGAGCATATCATCATTGGGCTGAAGTGGATGCATATATTGTCAGAGAGTATGCACAGCTCATCAAGATGTGGGCTGACATTGTTTTTTATGTTTCACTTTTTTTATCCGCCAAAAAGAAAACATTCTTCACAGATCTTGAGGCTGGTTTGGCCCCAGTACATCTT
The DNA here is from genome assembly GCF_040938575.1 of Ambystoma mexicanum. Lineage (NCBI taxonomy): Eukaryota > Metazoa > Chordata > Amphibia > Caudata > Ambystomatidae > Ambystoma > Ambystoma mexicanum. Next base: position 260,741,785 of record NC_090940.1, read on the forward strand.
ATTTACTGGTTGTACATAGCCGTTTCGAGGTGGAGCTCATAATTTCACCATTGGATGGCTCCTTGTCACCCAAGAGGTGTGGGAGCACACACTCCATCATGCGATAGCCAATGCCAAAGATGCACTTCCCAGGGAGCAGTGGGCAGCAACAAAGCAAGGAGGTGAAGGAAAGGGTGCACGAACGAACAGAACAATACCATGGATTAATTGGTGTAGTGACCTCAGAAGAAGTGGTAGGTGGTGTGAATGCAGCTCTGCTTCTTATGGCAGCGATGGTGACTGTGGAGCACAAGGGTGATGTGACAACAATCGAAGAGTTGTTTCTGATGGTAAGGGAGAAGGAAGATGATAAGGTGGATGCAGGGACAAGAGAAGGTGAGTTGGAGAAGCGGGATGTGGAACATGTGGAGGCAGCAATGGCATGACAGTAGGTGGGATAAAATGAGGAAATGAATGCCAGACAGAAGGGCAAGCAAGAAAAGGAAGGTATGGGGTAGGAGCAACTGGTGTGGAACTCTAAAAGAACACAAAGAGCAGCAGGAAGAGGGCTGTCGGTGGGGAAAACAGAGTGGAGGCAGATTAGAGGCAGGATGAGAGGTATCAGGTGGTTCAAAGCAAAGAGGCGATGCAGTGCAGGAGGGGGAAGATGAGGATTTCAATGTGAGACAGGAGGAAGAGAGAATAAGGAGCAGTGGAAACCAAAAGGGGAGACAGAGAGTGGGTTGATACAGCAGATGCTGTTTGTTTCACTTCCTCTGCAGAGGGCAGAGTGGGCAAAGGGTGGGACAAAGGACAATGAACTTCCCCACAATGTGTACAATGTGCACCTTTTTGGGTGTGGGAGTATTTCCTTGTGCCCGATGCTAACAGCAGGTTGAGATGGGCACAGTTGTGTGTGAGCTCTGCAGCAGGTTTGTGTAGTGGGGGGAAAAGTGTGAGCGTTATAATCTGGACATTACTGCAATGCACAATTGCATTCAAATGAATTCATAGGTAAACCATTAAGGGCAATGTGGCATGCACTGTACCCAATTTCACTGTAACCCAAAGCTAAAATCTGTGAGGATGTCTGGAAATACTGGTCATTCCCAAACTCCATGCTAAATCTGGTGATTTGAGAAGAAGTCCAACATGAGCATGTGGTGCCGGTTGCAACTATAAGACCTGTGTTGATGTCATACATTTGTTTTGGACATTGTGGTAGTGCCACCATATGAGGGAAAACTGAAGGATCAGCTCTTTTTGCATTGAGGCAAACATTGAAGGCATTGTGGGGCATAGAACAGGTGAGCCCTCTGGATGAAATTACATTACAAAATGCTGCAATGTTTCATCTGTGTCCCCATCCACAAGTAGATTTAGAAAAGTTGAGTAAACAGTGGATCTATGAGAAAACGGAAAGGACAAGGCTATCCCATATTAGGGAGATTCAGATACCTATCTTCAGTCGCAGAAATTGCATGGGAAGGCAATCCAAATAAGTATGTGCATTTGCAGCAATTGCATAGGCAGAGAGATTCAGAGATATATTTTAAGTTGCAGTTGCTGAGTTGCTGCTTAGCAGGCAACCCATAGAACAATTTGCAGTTGCATCTATTTTAGTACTAAGGTGAGAAACATGTTATCAAGCATTTCAGTTGACAGGTGGCCTGCCCTTTTTCCACGCCCCCAAACGCCTACACATTTGCTTGAACCCCAAAACATGTACTTGACCCCAAACAGTGTTTATATACATTGTATATACAATTGATAAGAACCCCAATAATGTATATATACATTTGATAAGAACCCCAGTAATGTTTATATAAATTTAAGAAGAACCCCAAAAAATGTTAATATAAATGTAATACAAATTTGATAAACATTGGATAAGAGTATCAGTGGATTGGATATACATAGGTATATGTCTATGGGCGGTTCTAAGGCTATGATGCTATTGTGGGTGGGTCTTACAAAGCAGACATATAGCTGTTACTGTAGACCTCAAAAACCTGTGTGCTCTTCAGACTTTTTTGGGGCTATCCAGCATGGTGTCAAGGAAGCTGTAATTATGAACAGCTACAGTTATGACAAGGGGGTTCAGCTCCCAGCAGCTCTGGCGATTCCAATGATAAATATACACCTTACTATCTTATGGGGCAGAAGAATAGCTCATGGTCAATGAATTTGTGTTGCAAGCAAGACACCACAGCGCAACACAGGTTTGAATATGAAATTATATGATATGATATTTATAACGCGCCTATACACAAGTGTTTCAAGGCGCGACGAGGCAGGGGGGGACAAGGGGAGACAGACAACGATCCTACTAGGCCAGGTGTCATTCAGATCACGCAAGTGCAGGGTGGAGGGGAAGGGAAAAGTGCAAGGGGGGAAGGGAGAGGAGAAGTGCAGTACAGGTTTAGTAGAATAAGATAAATAATAAGGGCCAGCTGGTGGCAAGTGCAGGATAAGCACAGACAAGTGCTGGGAAATACTGATCCCATGCTTGGAAACCATTCATTGATATTAAACAAATTATAAAAGAACAATTGTAATGGGAGGATACAATGTTCTTGATGTAATGGAGGACTTTCAGAATTTGATGGCTGACCGTGAAGACTAGGAGCTCAGCGAGAACATGACTACCCTTTCTGTCGGCAGTGAGCCACTGCTTATTGCCACTGTTATGGGTCAGTCTGATGGAGATTTTATTCAAAACATTCAGGAAGATACTCCCATAGCCATGGCTAATTTGGAAATCGCTTCCTTTGGTGATGGTAGGGTTCTCAAGCATCCCAAAGGGGGTAGAGCATGTGCAATTGTGTTCAGATGAAATGGAACCTAAAGACAGCGGATACAAGTCCATGGTCATGCAGATTGATGTAGTTATGGTGACATAGAGTGACGTTGAACAGCTGAGCCTTTGGGAAAAATGAGGGGTCATTGAGCCTGGATATCTAATGGCGTGTCAACTGGTGGGTATATTTTTAAAGCAACCATTTGTTTTTTGTGGGGGTGTGAGAAGTAGCTGGAGTTAAAACCATGTGTTTCTGTTAAAGTCTACAGCCTCTAACTGATAAAAAGGTGAACAATGAGAAGAGACACTGTCAACATTGATTCTGTTTGCTGTTCAAATCAAATTGAAAACCTGGGAAATTGTGATAATATATATTGCTAATGGAAACAATAGCATTAAAGACAATGCAGACACATCAGTTGTGACCTGGGTTGATATTCTAGCCATTCAGGGTGTCACCGCTATAGTGGTGAAAACATTTTCAAAACAACGCTTTCACAGATGGTGCATAAAATTGACAACCCACAGCAGAATGCTCATGAATGTTTAGAAATGTCCTATACAGATAAATCGTTACATCAAATCTGCTACATGTTGAGCCCTAAATGTCTTCTAGAAAAATGCAACTAATATAGCCGTTAATCCAGGTAAGCGTTAGGAAAGGGGCAGAACAATGTGTGTCTAAAACATTTTGGGCTGTACATGTGGTATATAAACTCCTTTTGAAAACTAAGCAGTTTAGACGGCGGTGTCCATTGTCTGTTAGAAGCATCATTGAAAAAAAACTGTTTGCAAGTGGGGGGACAAGCTATATCTATGCCAGTACAGCAGAGTAATGTGCATGGTGCCCCGCAAACTGACCTATGAAGATTGAGAATGTAGATAATTTACATGTATTTATGCTTATTTGCAAAATAAAAAAAATGAACACCTGTTGTGAAGCTGTCATTTTATTGTGAACCCGCCAGTGGATGTGTACAGCAATTGCTGTTGGCTTTACATGAAGAGCATCTTGGCAGTACATCACCAAGGATGTTGTGTTATCTGGAAACACCACTGCAGCGATACAGACGTGAATTTAAAAATGTTTTATTTATCGTGAACAGATGTTCCACCAAATGCCACCCTACAATGAACCACTTCTGAGAAAATTACTACAAAATGGGGTTTTGATGATTTATGGTCGCCTGTGGGAACTCTATTGAGACTGAAGATGTACGACATGCACCATCATTTCCTAGGGGCTAAAGGATATTGCCTGTTTGAAAGGGAGCTTTATACATTTCTATCAGCTATGGCAATACTGTGCATGTTTGCTTATCGACAAGCTGAACAGAAGTGTGTGAATCACTAATTGCGCATACCACAACAAATGTAGCCCAATTGGTAACTGTACAGCTGCTGAAAACCCAAAATATTTATGTGAATAAAAATCTGATGTAAATATTAATACACATCCGACGGTCTAAATGTTAATAAAAATCTGTTGTTTATAAAACATTGTGTCTTTATGTCCAACGGTTATGAGGTGAACATGTCCTGCGTAAAGCTGTCTCAAATATATTACGAAGAAGGGGCTGTTGGTAGCTATGGGGATTTGAAGGCTTGTATCATAAACTGAGAACTGATGGTGAGAATCTGTCAAGGAGCGCTGTCAAGACGTGGCTTTCTGATCTGGAGTCCTCTGTGCTACACAATCCAGCCCGAAAACATTTTAAACCATGAATGTCTGTGGCATCTGAAATCGACCGCAATGGCAGGTGGATTTTATGGAAATAAACCAGTTCCGGGGGACAATGATGTCCTATCAAAATACACTTATTTTGAATCTTTAAAAGACAGGAGGGGCCCCAGTGTGGCAATGGCTTCTAAATGGATATTTAACAGCAGGTGAGTAATCGCTAAACTACAGGCAGATTCCGGCAACAAGTTTCCAAATAAACTGCGGCTGCTTGGTTATTGTATATGGGTCCCTTATTGCATGGCCCATCACTAACTGAACTGTTTATTCCTATTTGCCCAGGATATTGGAGAATCTTGAAGGTATTTGAAGTAGATGGTATTGAATTGGTAATTAAGAACCTCAAGAGCTCTAGGTCTCCTGGCCCAGACATCATTTTGAATGTTGTTTTTACAGCTAATCCATCCAAATGGGCGGTGATCTGAGCTGCATGGTTTAGTAAGATATTTGTCATCTGGCAGGATTCCTGATAGCTGGAGGGAATCCATAATGATTTATGTTTATTAAAAGGACGGTGTGGAGGATCCCTCCAACTATCGGCTCCTAGACATGTCTGATTCCAGTGCCAAGATATTTGCAACTTTGTTGTTAAAAAAACTTAATATATGGAGAGAACATAGGGGTCTCTTACATAAATGCCAAACTGGCTCCCATAGAGGCTATACCACAACTCATACCAATTGTGCATTACAGTACCTATTTGCCGATTCAATTTGCCACAAGAGTAAGCTCTATTTATCTATTATTGACTTCTCTAGAGCTTTTGACACTGTATCACAGTCAAAACTTTGGTGCAAGTTATCGCAATGGGGTATTGTACCTATACACTTATGACTTGGATAAGCATGTGGAGGATATAAAGAATGTTGCTGCTCATATCGGTAGCCATCTAATACCTTGGCTGATGTATGCTGACAACACTATTCTTATGGATCATACACCGGTCAACTTGCAGCGTTCTATAAATGCTCTGACTTTATATGCAAAAAATAATGATCTGACTATTAATACATCAAAAACCAAAGTTATGGTAGTAGGCAGTGACTGAGATATAACGGTCCATATGTGTGGAAACTGAATGATATTAAACTTGAAATTGTAGGTTGTTGTACCTTCTTGGGTTTCCCTATTAGTATATCACCAACTAGCTCATATGATTGTGACCTTATCTCAGCCTGTACACTGAAAAGATGGCCATTAATCAAGCAGTTTGTTACAAATTCAGGAAGTATGAATATTGAAGGTTTGATAAAGATCTTCTAAACTAGTATTATTCCGGCATTAACCTTTGGCTTAGAATTTTGCCAGAGGCATACATGAGTGATTTAGATAGATTTGAGGGTAAGATACTCGGATCAATATTATAGGTACCCAAAGCCACTCCAGTTGAAGCCTTACGTTTTGAATTAGGCCTTGTATTAACTACGGCTCAATGGTTATTGAAGAGGTATACATTATATTGTGCCTTACTAATACAATTACCATATGATAAAACACTAATGGGCCTTGTGGCAAATCGATTACATAAGGACACTTCAAATATGTTTTTGCAAACATTTGAAAGATCTGTGCTATCTTATTTTGACAATATTATCTTCATACAGGATACTTACTATTCATGAAAGGCCGGATTATCTAAGTATACTCAAGAAAAACATCTGGGAATGGGAGAGAGCTGATTGTATGGAAAAATTAAAAAACAAAAGGCGCTACTATGAATATACAAAACAGGGATTTGCTATAAAGGGCCCGTGTTCTTACCTGTTGAAGCCATGTAATCCAAAAATAAGAGAATTCATTATCTACCTACGATTAAATATTCAGCCAATTTTTGAATATGTAGAAGGATGGTATGATATCCCATATGTGAACCGTATATGTAGACTCTCTCATGTCTCTGTGGAAACATATTGTCACCTCTTAACACAGTGCTACAGACAGGAAATACAATATCAGAAGGATTATTCATCTATGTTTGCTAAGATTGATAATATTCAGTTAGATCAATTTTGGAGCACACTTTATGGTGTCTGGAATGAAGCTGTGAAATTATTACTGGGACTCTAATTGATGGTTGTAGAGAAATTGTGCTTATATTATCGAATGTTTAATTGTTCAGGATATTTATGTATTGTATGGATAAAATGAAATTATCCTAAAGTCTTTGTTTTTATGAATTTATATATGTGATTTCAACATTTGATTGAGGCAACTATTTGATAAATTAGATTGATTGTAGTGTATTTTAGATTGTTTGTGTATAAGGTTTTTTCCTATCCACCACACAATAACATTTTTTTAAAAAAATAAAAAATAATCTTTTACAAACCCTTCAAAAACAACACTGGGTGCATCATTTCATAACAAACTCAAATTAAAGCCGCTATTGCAGGATGTTTTATACAAACTTTTAAAACATGAATCTGGTGTTTCATCAGAGCTCAAAACACCCATAGATATGTGGACAGGTTACCCACATTTATAAATGTGTATAACAACACAGGGCATAGATCTATTAAAACCACCTCATAGCTGTAAAACCCCATAATTAATTAGAGATCTGGATAAGCCTGTAAGCCAAAAGACTTTCTGAAAAGGAGATACAACCTCCCATTTAAAAAGGGTGATCATGTGTGGATCTTGAAACTCAAGTTTGTATTTAAAAAGGGATATGACCAGAACTACAGCAATTAGATCTTTATCATAGATGGAGTGGCTCTCCTGGAAGGTCTTTATATATACAGACTAATCAGTTACCTGGGGGAAGCTGTTCAAGGTGTTTTTATATGGTGGAGATCCAGAAATTCATCAAAGACCAACACCAAGTTCATAGAAGAGAAAAAAGTTATAACTAGTAATGACCTTGGATCTAAGAAGCAATATCGAGTGAACTGGTTGGGGTGGCCTGTGAAATTCAACGATTGGGTGGATGCCAGTTCTCTAGAGGACTCAGGTGTCTGATATACATGATTTTTTTTACAGTTTACTGATTTACAGCAATAGAGAGGAGCATCAAAGGGTGGGGGCTAGCTATGCACCATTACGTAGAACTTTGGAGATTAGAGGAAATAACAATGATAGTGTGAATATTCAATACAGCAAACCAGATTACATCGCTGTGGTTAAAAACCATTTCAACACCATCAACATTCATATAAGAGATGATCAAGGACGGTTTGTATGATTTAAATATGGAAAAATGTGGCTGCGGCTGCACGTCAGACTGCTCTGGCCAAGTGACTAAGAAAACAACGTTACAATGGCTGTGGTGAACAACAATGGGGACCCCAGGGCCTATATGCTATGCTATATAGGACCTAGACCTGCTACGGCGATCATACATATTTTAGTGGAAGACACATAATGTATTGAGCAGGGCTCAGTGGTATCTTAGGAAGTCTTGTCAGATGTGCAATGCCCTTCCTATGCCATTGCTTCAAATTAGCTAAACTACCATGAAAATGGCTGCCACCAGTATTGAAGATGTCATCATGAGTGTGACAACAGCAGTTGCCAATTATCTTGCCAAATGGAAAAAGGAGGGGCAGGATGGGTCAGGAGTCCTTTGTAGGGCTTGTATGAGTGTTAAGAGGAAGAGGTCCAAATCTCATTTAAGCAGACCACCGAAAGAAAAGAAGCGCCAGGGTCTGACACAGGCATCAGACCAAGAAGTGTGTTAGCCCTGAAAGACACAAGGGCAGTGATATCTTCTAAAGAACAATTGTCTTCTTACCCTGGTCCTCCAGGGAGTGTGTGAAATCAGAGCTTGATCTTGTTAGCGTACCGCCGATCCAAGCCTCAAGCATCAAGAACAGTTTTTTCATGGAGGTGTGTACTCTGATGGCACTGTCACCATTGGCCCCATTTAATTTTTTGTATTGGGATAGACCGACATGTAACTGGATTTGAATGACACACTGCTGCATCTAACTTGTAAAATAAATTAAAGTTACTCACAGTAGTGACTATAGTACTCATAGTCCTTACACCCCTTTCCTCCATCCTTGTGGGGACGGTTCTGGAACCTTTGGCAGCAAAAGATGTGAGCTTTCCCTTTAAATTTGTATAGCGTATGGGGGCGCGGTCCTGGGTGTGGGAACGCCCCGGAGGCACCACCCTACGGAGCCTGACGTTAGTCTCCTTTTGACACATTGGACACTTGTAAAACCTGGCTGTAGTGACAATTTTAGTCCCTGGCATACTAGTGGGGCAAGGTGGGTGGGAAATATAGAGGAAAGGGGGCTATGGCTATGAATACTACAGTGAGTACATTTAATTACTCATACATCCTGTGCCCTTTATTCCATCCTTGTGGGTGATTCCACCGAAACAAGACAACTGGCTGGAGCAGTGACATTATGCCACTGTGTAGCCCTGGCCCTGACCGCGTGAGCATGGATTGCTGTGGGCACCATCTTAACCATGGTCACATAAGCCTCTGAAATGGTCTGGACCATCCAACAGGCGATGGAGGCCTGAGTGCCGTGGGCTGCGCCAACAAACGTGATGAGCAGCACTTCCAACTTATGGAAATATCTCGTCCAGGAGAGATGGAACCTGAGCACTCTACAAAGATGCAAGGAGTGCAACTCTCTTTCCACCTCTGACCGTGGATTAGGGAAGAACACAGGCAAGCATATTCTCTAGGTTAAATTGAATGGTAAGACCACCTGGGGTAAGAAGTTTGGATTAGTGTGCAAGATCACCTTGTTGCTGTGGAAACTCGTGAATGGTTCACACAATGACAGTGCCTGCAGCAAGCTGACTCTACGCGTGGAGATGAGAGCCACCAGCAAAACCACTTTCAGTGTAACCCACCTAATGTCAATGGAAGCCATAGGCTCAAATGGTTTACGCTGTAAGGTGGCGAGAACCACATTCAGTTCCCAGGTGGGATGGGGCCTATGAATCAGTGGGAAAAGTCTGGTCAAACCCTTGAGGTAAGTCTTTATGACTGGGTTGGCTGCTGAGAAAGTCTGATCCGGCAAGTTCTTGTACGCCCCAATGGCGGCCAGATTAAGTGTGGCAAGTATTCACCTGGACCCCTGAGCGGGTCTGGTGTGCAGAAAAAAGAGAATACATCATCCAGGGAGCAGGAGAGGAGGTCAACACCCTTTCAGCGTTCCCAATGACAGAACCAGGTCCACTTATTCCTGTACTGCAAGCTTGTAGAAGGCCTCCTGGATAATCTCCCAATTACTCTCAGGGAACAATGAGGCATGATGTTTCAGCTGATCAGAACCCACGCTGAGATGGCCATTGAGCTGTGACTCGAGTAATCATCCAGAGTTGCCCCCGAACCAAGCAGGGAAGAGTCCATTGTCACCACCAGAGTTGGCTCTGGTTGAAAGAAGGGGGCTCCCACTGCCACATTCCTTTTCGAGGATCCACCAGCAAAGATCCGGAAGAAGGAGCAAGGAGATGGGCTGCCTGTCTGACTGTGCCCCCATCTTCTGGTCCCAAGTAGATGCCCGATTTAGTTATTTTATTTATCTTCTTATAATGCACCGGAGCTCACAGGCATCAGGGCACAAAAAGATAGCTGGGACCAAGAGAGGTCTGAAAGAGAAGGTTATTCAATTCATGTAAATTCATTTACACAAACAAAAATAAATTAGACATTTTCTAAAAAGATGCAGGTCAGGAATCATCCACAGCTACATAGGAAGCTTATTCCATGTAGCAGCTGCTTGCGCCAGAAAAGAACGACCGCCAACCCTGACTCAACTAATACAGGGGCAGCAAAGAAGCATAGTATCACTATAACTTGTAGTCCTGACAGACTACTGCAGTTGGAGACGATTCTGGAGGTATACTGGGTCTAAACCATATAAGCACTTGTGAGCTGGAGATGTCTCATCTTGAGCATGGTGTGCCGCACCGTTAGTACACATGGAGCCATGAGTCCCAGAAGATGTTGGAGCCACCATGCTGAGGTAGTCTAGTTGGAAAGAAAGTGGAAAACTGCTCTCTGGAGGGACTGAAGCCTGTCGGTTGTTGGGAAAATGCCTCTGAATGACAGTTTCCAACCTGACTCCAAGAAACACAATATCCTGGGAGGGGCTTAAATGCGACTTTCTGCTAGTTGAGGGAAAAAACCAGTTGGTGAAGTACCTACACCAACCGCTGGCAGGAGTGGAGGGCCCCCACGATTGAGCTGGCCCTCACCATCCAGTTGTCCAGATAAGGGTATAGATGGTGGCCTTCCAAGCGAAGACAGCCAGCAACCGCGTTCATAAACTTTGCGAACACACTGATGCCGGACGGCAGCACCCTGTATTGGAAGTGGTGCAACATAATCGTGAACTGCAGGAATTTCTGGTGTGGTTGGAAGATGAGGACTTTATTTTAGGTTTAAGGAACACATCCAGTCAGCTGCACACAGCGATTCCGATATATGAGCAATTGAGCAGGTGTGATCATCTAGAAACGTTTGAGAGGTAAATAAAAGTTGAGGAATGATAGGTCCAGAACTATCCTCAGGCCTGCCTGGTTGTTATTGGGCACCAAGGAAATCCTGGAATAATACACAGAGCCCTTGTCTAGTGTAGGCACTGGTTCCACTGCCTGTATGTTCAAAAGGAGCAGTATCTCCCACAGTAGCACAGGCAAACCTATATGCAACAAGGGAGGGGGAAAAGGAAGATAGAGACTGAACCCTGTGAATACCACTAACATAATCCAGGGATTCATGAAATAATGCTTCCAGCTGCTCACAAAGAGAGCCAGCCAGCCCCCCCCACAGGAAGACTGTGGTACCGGACCAAACTGTCATTTCTTTTTGCTGTTGGAGGCAGGAGTCGAGGAGGGGGAGTGAAAAAAGTCTTGCAAGGTTCTTTGCCGCTTCCTCTTATGTTCACTGGGTGACCTGCCTGTACTACAGTAACAAAACCCCTTGATGCCACTGAAAGAGCGTGGCTTAAAGTGTGGTCTGCCTTAACTCGGTGGAAAAGATTTCTGCCCCGGCTTTGTTAGGATCGCTAAGGACTGAGCAGTCTGAGTAAGCGTCTTCTTTTTGGTTAACTCATCGTCAGTTGACGAGCAGAACAAATCAGAGCCGTCAAAAGGGAGGTTGAGGATTCTATCCTGCACGGCCGAATAAAGCTTTGTCACATGCAACCACGCCTTCCGCCTCATCTCCACACCCAAGCAGAGGACCCTGCTGGCCGTGTCAATATGGGAGCCCGTGGACTCCATAAAATTCTGTGCAACCAAGCACATCTCTGCTAGATCCGCCTTGAAGGAAGTATGACTCTCCGGGCATAAACGTGGGCCTTGGCACTAGCCTGGCAGAGATGAATACCGGTGTTGAGATATGTTCTCTTGCCAAAAGACTTGAGCACCTTGTCCTCTTTAGACAAGCAGTTGGACGCTGTGTTGGCCACAGAAGGAGATGAAGAAGAATTTGAATACAAAGGCGTAGCCACAAACGCGAGGAGTCATGCTGAGGGTGGGATGCTAGGAGGACTCTCTCCTCCTCCAGGAGCGTAAAGTGGCCATCCAGCTTCTTCTTGATCTCAGCCTTGGCAGAAGGCTTTTCCCAGACTGTCCTTGCTAAAGAGAGGGAGGACACAAGGGCCCGAACCCCGTGCTGGGTCCAAAATAGTCAGGCCTGTCTGTGACCCGACCCTGAAACAGAAGCACCATGCTTGGATAGGGGTCCGGTAGGCCTAGAGCCCTCAGCCAATGGGCTGCAAGTCGAGTTTCCCCCTAAACAATGACCTTGGAGTGGCCCCAGGAGGCTTCTTGCCATCAGCCATAGAGCTGGTAGACCTATGGGACTGTGCCTCAGCCTTGCACCTGCAGCCAGAGCTCCATAGCCCCTTGCACTCCTGGGCAGAAGAAGAAGAAGAGCAGGACTGCCCTTCAGTGGTTAGCGTGGAAGAACCCCTGGGCACCTTGGCGGGGTGCCTGTAGCCTTACAGGCCTTGGTCCTACCACTGCTGTTAGAGTCTGGATGACCCCTCCCAGCCGGAGGCCCTGGAAAGGCATCTCCAGGCAGGGGTTCCTTGCTTAGAGAACAAAGGGCCTACCTTCTAGTGACGCGAGCTCTTAGCCACAAATGCCCTTTAGGTGATCGGGAGGTGAATTGTGGAAGATCTCCTTCCAATGGGAAAGACAATTCTTCAATAAACGATGACCGAGAGACGTGCAAGCCACGCATTGGTCCCAGTAGTGATCGGGCCCCAGGCATGCAAGGCAGAGTGCATGGGGTTCGTGGTTGGGATGAACATTCGCAAGATCCGCATCTCGTAAATCCTCCGACTGTCGACATGCACTGGGGGATTCAAGGCACCAAATGGAGTTGAAGAAATTGAAAAGAAATAGTGGGGAGCACGCAAAACACCCAAAAAGTGTTTGCGCCAAGCTGCTAGGTCCAACACTATTCTTGTGGAAAAAGTGTCTGATGTGAGACACCGGAGTGCAGGGCCTCGGGGGCTTTACGACAGCCGGGGCCAAGCTCCTATATGCTATTCAAAATTAAAGGGGTAGCTCACATTTTTTGCTGACAAAGGTTGGAGGAAAGGGGACGGGGCGTATAAGTGCAAATGCTGACAGAAACAATATTATGACTGGCACACAAGTGGCTGCCATCGCATACACCATATCCACAATGTTCAACCAGATGTTACTAACACTGGGCGATCGAATGATAACAGAGTGAGAATATGTATGCCTACAGGGCATATATAGAAAGCATATTCAATTATGGTCCCAGTGCAATGGGAAAGGAACTCTCTGCAGCTTTATTTTACTGAGACACTGATGGGTAGTTTGATGCCACTGTCCTGGATGGTGAGAACGCAGGGTTCATAAAGAGAGCCTGCTGTGCCAGGCTCACTAGAACATTCAATTTATTAGGACATCTACATCCAGACCTTTTTTTCCAGGATAAGTTATTGATTAATGGCGTTGACCTTAAAGTGAAACTCTCCAGAAACACACAACGCTTTCTGTCTCAGCAGGAATGCCGAACTATACAAGCTCGCCAAATAGTGTTGACTGTGCACAGCTTATATATAGCACATGTTTTTAGTCGACTTATATAGTCGTGATTCAGTTATTTGGTGCTGTCACCAGATGCCGGCCCATTTGCACAATGGGGTGTTTCGTAATGCTTGCCAAGTGTTAGTCTGGGTTGGGTCTTATAGACAGCTGGAAGGACCTATGTGGAATTCCACTCGATATTTGCTTTACTTTGTGTCAATCCTCTTAGGTGTGTATAAATGATCATTTAAAAAATAGGCCTTTGACAAATTATGGCCAAAGCATTTCGTTCAACATTGACCATCTTCAGGGACTGTTTAGAAATTAAAGAAAAACATGTACACAAACCATATTAAAGCTCTGTATTTGAAAGCACAGTGATTATTGTTACTTCATTGAGCACTAAATTGTTATTTACCTTCAATTTTTACCAGGCTTCTTTTTTGTTTACTTGGTGATAACCCAAGTTTATGTTGTGTCCAATCTGGTGCGTTCCATTACTCTTTAATACATTAGGTAATTCACTAGTGTTACAGTATCCTTAAGGTACTCTTGTTGATATAGAAAAGTGACAATACTGTTGTGTGCAGGTAATCATAAAGATTAAAAAATATAGTACCTTTATTTGTGGTGGTAAGTAGGTTCCCACGGGTCTCAATCCTAACAGGACCTGTGTGTCGAAATGTTTGATTGTTTTAGTGGGCACCCCCAATTTCAAATTTGGTCAAAAGATCCATAATTTCATCATTCCAAAGTTTCAGCTTAAACAAATGCGATCTTACATTTTTTTTTCAAAATATTTCTACCATCAGGGCACCTGATATGCAGAGATGCGTGTGTCTGTGTGCCCTACTGGTTTATATACGTGCAAAATGGTGCCAGCTAGCGCTATGCGATGACATCATCAACAAGCTGACATCGCGTGCTGGTGGCCATTTTTAAGTTGTTGAAATTAGGTGTTTTCATTATTTGTCCATGTGCCAAATTCTTATACTGTATCAAAGTATGCAATTGGTGTCTTATTATTGGAATTCTCACATGCTTAAGTCAACCACAGCAATATTAGTACATTTGGTATAAAAAAACAATTGTCAAAAGGATTGAAAAATGTAAGAAGAGAAAAATAGAAAAATTGCTGCTGTGAAACTCTTCTGAGTGCATCAACACTGATGAGATATAAGGTGGTCTTCATGTTATCTGTACCAAAACCATGATCGCTGTGATGTTCAAGATATACTGCTCGATGTGAACATATTTGAATACAAATTCTCGTTTGGCTCTCTGCGGTCATGTAAGATATATTTTGTTCCAATTGACAATCTGCATTCAGAGGAAACATGCATAGTTACACTCCTCATTCATAACCCCCTGGATGTAGGGAATTTAGTAACTCTATCCAGTAAGTTTCTGCCTGGTTGATGAGTTTGTTGATGTCCATGTAGTAGGTTTGTCTTATTGGGGTAAATTTGGGATTTGGCATTTTTTTCTTACCATGATATTTTGGTAGTAAACTGGCGGTAAACTGGCCTTACATTTAGAGATCGTTTAGTATTACTCTATTTTGGTGACAATATAATATGAGCTTGTGTTGGTGGTGATTTTAGTGGTATCTTACTTTGTGGTATTTTCAGAATTACCTTATTTTTGTGGTGAGCATGTTTTTTTTTATACTACAACCCCATCATACAACAAACCTTTCCTCTCTATTAGAATGTCGTTTGGTCGCCTGTAGTGAACCCCCAAACCTATCACACTTCAGAGAACCCAATGAGTTTATTCGGACGCCACCTATGGTTTGTGGCTGGTATTACTGGCTTATGTACATCCAGTAATCTATGGGTCTCATCTGACACTGTCTTCTTTTCAGAATGCAAAGAAGGAATCACTCACAACACTTACACACACCTTCCTACCTTGCTGGTATCTATTGACTTTTCCTTGCTTGCTATTTTAGCTACAGTGGTAAATTAGCAAATGCTTTAGCGGTCTGGTATAAACATCAAGCCCTTGTGATTTCCCTGTATAGAAAAGATTACAGACGCATGAATGACACCAAAATCCCAGCCTATGTTTTTTGTACACTCTGTATTATTATAACAATTATAAACTGAAATACATCTTACACATGATATCACAGCATCGCCTACAAAATATAAAAGAGAACAGAAAACAAACAGGTACTTTGCAATAAACAACACATTTGGTGTTTGGCACTTTAAACATAGAGAAATATGAACGTGCAGTATTCTTTTTTTTTACTCCCTGCACTGCCAATAAATTGTCATTGCATTCATTCTTTTTCCTCACTTGGCACTAACTCACCCAGGCCAGTGAAGTCCAAAACTCTCGTTGTCAGGATTTTCTCTGTACGACCTTGCCGCTTTGCAGACCCAGTGCCAAGAAATTCTTCACATGCGTTGGGAGCTGCCAGCTTATTAAGTTTGTAGCTAGCGCTCACACGGAGTCCAGCAGCATTTATTATGGTGCACCGTCCGTGTCTCTGTACAGCACGATCTGAATGCTTCCCCCTGGTTATTCCTTAAGAAAACTCCTCCTGCCTATCACCCCTAGATCAGCCCTCTATTGGCGTGGATCATCCACCTACAATCCCTACCAATCAGAATAAAAGAATGTGCTGCATTATTTCTTCGCCTGTTTAGAACAATGAAGACTTCAGCCCTGCAAAATAACTGTTTCATTTTCCATTCCTGCTGGTGCATATTTTTGCTCTCCAAAAATAAAAAACGCTCACATGAAATGAGTGTGCATTTCTTCATGGAAAATAAAGTGAATTTCAAACCGTGCATGTAAAAACATGGAATGCATTTCATTGTGCACAAAAACTGCATTAATAATGTTAGAGGAGTTGAAATTAATATATTAGTAAGGCACAAGTAAATACAAGGTTAATTAGTTATGTATTTCTAATGCAGTTCGCACACATGAAAACATCCAATTTATAAAAATGTGCACCTCTTCATTTTAAAATGATAGCACAGTGTGGTAAAACGTTTTTTTTTTTACTAAATGCTCTGAAAAAATTGCCTGCTGGCTGTTACTGAAAACTGCTGTGCACCTATTGTGCATCTATTTGAAATGGCTGCATTTAGATATTGCACACTGCCCACAGACTAATTGCTCTTAACAATAATACCTGCATTTTGAAAAACTGGGCCTGGCTGCATTTCCATACTGCATACTGCATACTGGCAATAAAATCCCCATATATATCCTCACACACCCTCCTTTCTCCGACAATTCTGGCTAATAAACCCATAATTGTAGGAAACATCTTAAAATGTACATCTCTCTTTTTCCATTGTTATTAGGTGAATCATGGTTGAAATAATAGCATCTTAATAAAATGTATATTTAAATATCTCATAACAAACCAATGTTTAATCATAACAAAAGTGAAACAGATCCCAAATGGGGCCCCTCAGTCCTCACACACATGTGCATGTATAACGGAACATTGTCAACGTATATTTCCAACCGAAGTGTCCACATATGTTTGAATGTCTTTTCAATCATAGTTTTTATATATGTGTGAAATCAACATTTCTTATTATTGTATATGTGTGACAACAAAACAATAAAATAACATAAATAAATAAAACAAATGACAAACATAACTAACTAAAACAATTAAATAAAATAACAAACTTGTGGATCTCCATTATTCCCATTTTCAGTCACATAGGCCAATACTATGCTCCACCAGCAACGCTGCCAAATTAAGTTTGACTAACTACTGTTCCATTGATGGCATTCACCATCTTCATGACTGCACCTCTGAGATGGCCTGATCACCAAATTTTCATTACATCATCTTTTTAGTTGAATTCTTTGAGCCTGGCACTCTTGGCCGTTTCTCCAGAGAAATCATCTCTTTTAGCATCCCAGTTTATTTGTCTTCACTTCCATATTTCGGTCCGGGCTCAATGATGACTTGTGCTCCCATGGCTTTAAGACTCACCACGATCAGCGTGCCAAACATCCATGTTGCCGGTGCAATTGTCTTTGTTTTCCGTCCTGCTGATTTCGTCTTCGCCCCCATCCGGGGCTTTTCCTGGGACTTCCTCCGGTGGACTCCATGAATCCATCATCGCTCGCGTCCTCCGGTCCTGCGACCTCTGGCCCCTGCAAATATGTCAGTTAATCATGTCTAAATCAAATAGAAAAGGAACAGATTAAGTACATAGCACTATACCAATTTTACCCTTTCTACTACATTGCCAAAAACTAAAATGTGGCCCAAAATATTATGATCCTTTACTTTCGAATACCTGCAATTAAGCACATGTTAGAGAAAAACAATAATATTTACATCTCACATTAATATACATTACAACAATTTTCATGCAGAATACTTTACCACATGGTACCATAGTAAGATAACCTGATTCATCACCATCCATCAATGCAGATTACCACCCACTTTCCAAATGTGGCACTTTCATTTGCATATATCTCCACACTAAACAATATATCTGGATTCTCATGGCGTGAGACATATACCATCCTGTCAATAGGTTACACACATTATGAAATAGCCAGCTGTTTCTTTCTTGTCCATGTAATCAGTACATTTAACCTGTCTCCACCTGCTAAAGTCTCCTGACTTCATGCTTCGGATGAAGGGCTTTATTTGGTTAACATGAACAAACTGTTCTGTCACCATTTCACCCTTTGTCGTTAATATTTTATAGACTACCAGGGTCACTTTATCTATTATTTCGAAGGGACCTTGCCATGCCGCAAGAAATTTTGAGTTTTTATGTTTACCTTTCCCGAAATGAAACTTATATACCCGATCACCTATTTTATACTCTTTCACAGATGTCTTTTTATCATAGTATGACTTTGCACTATCAGCAGCTCTTTCCAAATTTCGCTGTACAAATGCAAATGCATGTTGTAAATGCTTTCTCAGTTCTTCCACATACTCGTAAACTGTAGATGCACTCACAAGTGTTTTCTCATGCGTCCTGTATAATAAATGTTGTGACAGTACCATTTTCCTTCCTGTCAACACCTCATGAGGACTGATACCTATCGCTTTAGCAGGAGTCGACCTGATGGCCATCAATACTAAAGGTAATCCCAACTAACACCTGCCTCTGCTACAAACTTCTTTAGTATTTCCACTACAGATCTATTGCAACGGTCAATATTCCCAGAAGAGGCGGGCCAATATGCGATATGCAATTTCCTTTTTACCCCAATATCTGGCACCCTTTGCTCATGAAGGTGCTTGTGAAATGACTTCCTCTGTCTGACTCTATTCTTTGTGGTAATCCAAATCTTGAAAATATGTGATTTACCAGCAATGTAGCTGCTGTTTGTGCACTACAATCTGGTGCAGGAATACATTCTACCCATTTCAACATTAAACATACTACTGTCAAAAGATAATGGTTTCCCCTACTCAACCTCTTTACAGGCCCTACATAGTCGATTTGTAAATCTGACCATGGAAGAGCTAAACCTCTTTTCATCAATGGAGCTCTATGCATTGGTGAAGCAGGTTTAAATTGTGCACATACCAGACAACCCCTGGTATATAATTCCACATCTTCGGACATGTGTGGTAAGTAGCATAATCTTTCAGTATCTCTAAAGTTTTTTATGAAACTCTGTGTCCTGCAGTTATCGCATCATGCGCATGGTGTAATATTATCCCTCTGAATGAAAGAGTTACCACCCACTGTATCTGTCCTGTTATATATTCCCTGATCATTAGACCATCCTGTAGTTTAATTTGTTTTTTGTTCTTTAATAACACTCTCAACTCTTCTTTTCCTGTACAATCATTTTCAGTTAAAGGATTTTTTTCACGGTCCATCAAATGATTATAATAGACCCCTAATACAGGGTAATCTTTTTGTGCCTTAATCAGATCCTGATCTGGTGTATCATAACTCCATTGCACTACGGGTTGTTCAACTTGTTTTGGAGCTTTAGAGCGTGTAACTGCATCTATTTTTATTTCACCAATTAAGTGTTCAATGGGCAACAATTCTCCCATAACAGCCCCAATCTTGGCCAATAGATCTGCTTTATCATTTCCCTCCTTATCCTCTTCTGGTGTTTTCAATTGTCCACACATTCTCCTCCAGTATACTATTAAATCATTCTCTGACACTAATTT
Source organism: Ambystoma mexicanum (assembly GCF_040938575.1). Lineage (NCBI taxonomy): Eukaryota > Metazoa > Chordata > Amphibia > Caudata > Ambystomatidae > Ambystoma > Ambystoma mexicanum. The sequence continues at coordinate 260,761,447 of NC_090940.1, forward strand.
GTCTATAGCTAGTATCATTTACCCATGTTTGATGGGCTTTTTCTTATATGTGAGCATGCCTCTTGCTTTCCAGCCAGGCAGATATTCTACAAAACTATTTTGTGCATAATCATAATCAGTCACCAGGACTATTTCACTGAATTTGTTAGCAACTGCAGTCATAATTGCGTTATAAATGGCTGCTAACTCTGCTACCTGGCTACTCCTAGCCCCAATTCTCATTCCTATACTAGGAATGTCCTCACATCTCAACCAGACATTTCCTATCCCTGACACCAACTGTTTAATGCTGTCATTTTCAATGTGAAAAGCACATCCATCAACATATACAATTGGCAATTCCTTGCATGTATTTTCATCAAAAGCTTTGTGTGGTGATTGTTCAAACTCCTGCAAACTGGTCTCCACCTCTACTTCATCTGATACACATTCAGCTGCACAGTCATGTAGATCTGCCAACCCTTGAGCAATTGGGCTCTTTTTAGTCTGGCCATATCTCACTTCTACAGAAAAGTCCTGCAATGCCAATGTCCATGAAGTCATTTTGGAATGTGCTAGAATGCCTTATCTACTCCTTTTACTCTGTAAAAACTGCAATGGTTGATGATTTGTCTCAATGATCACCTTCTCCCCTTGGACAATGGGACGTAAACGTTGCAATGCCCATACAGTGGTCAGAAGAGCCTTTTTACATTCAATGAATTTAATTTCAACCTGAGAAAATGCCTTACTCCCATAAGCAATAGTTTTATGGTTCAAATCATGTTTTTGAGACAACATTGCTGACATACACTGCTCAGTGAATCCGATTTCAATAAAGAAATCTTTGTTCTTTATGGGATAGGTCAAGCAAGGTGCCTTTATGAGGCATTCTTTCAATTTAGCAACTGCCTCAGATTGCTCCTTTTCCCATTTCGAGGGCCTATTCAGCTTCAATAGTTTAGTCAATGGTCGAGTGATTTCAGCATAATTTTCAATACATTTCCCATTATATCCCGTCATTCGTAATACACTTTTTAAACCTTTCATGTTTCAATTTCTGTATGGCCTCCACCTTTTTCTTTTGTGGATTTAATCCTTGTTCATTTACTTCATGGACTAGGAAATTCATCTTTTTCTTGCACCATTGGGCTTTCTGTAATGATACTTTGGCACCCGCCTTTTGAAATTGGTCAAGTACATGTCTAATTTAATCAAAATGACTTTTTAAGTTTTCATTTTTTATCAGGACATCATCTACTTAAACTATGATCCCTCTTTCCGCTGCATCTGGCATAGATTTTCTCAAAAATATGCCAAATTTGCTCCCACTATTGACATACCCAAATGGTGTTCTGAACCAAGCGTATTGCGCTTTATCAAATTAAAATGCAAATAAATTCTGAATGTCTTCTGCCAATGGCATTCACCAGTACCCAGATGTAAGATCTAATACGGTAAATACCTTTGACCCATGCACTTGAGCAAGGCCTTGATCAATGAATGGCAGCAGCCATCTAGACACTGGCACTCTTTTATTTAATTCCCTCAGGTCTGCACACAGACGCTATTACCCATTTGGCTTTAACACACCCAAAATGGGAGTGTTGGAGATACTATGAATAGGTCCGATAATTCCCCTAGACTCCAAGTTTTTAATTATCTCTGCCAACGACTCTAAGCATGCCAGTGGTAATCGATAGTGTCGCACAAATACTGGATTTCTTCCACACCCCTCTGGTAATGTGGCAACATGTAATCAGTTAGGCTGCAATCATATGCGTCTTTGGAAAAAACTTCCTTAAATTCCATAAATATTTTTTCTTTGCTATCACAGGCATCTGCTAACAGAATCTGCTCCTCTACCATTTCTGAACATTCCGGGAAATCCTCCAATGGAGGAACCTCTGTGCTTTCTTCCAACTGTCTGGCTGTATCTCTCTGCAAAGTTGCCACTTTTAAATATTTTGGCATATCAGCCTCCATTTCAATGTGCTGATTTCCTGTTTCATTTACATTTAAATCAAATAATATACAATTCTCCTGGTGACAGCACACTGTCTCATTGGAATCATAAGGGTCCACAGATTGAATTTTGAACATCCCTTTGGGTTGAGGATCCAGGTACTCTGGCAACACACCCTGTGCATCTACATATCTCTCAGGGATATTCCCAATCATCATATTGTTGAAATCTGCAGTATAATGTGATTTTTGTATTGCCATTCCTAGCACGGAATTCTCTTCTAAATGAACATCTTGACATCCTTTATTATCCACCATAATGTTGATGGACCCCTCCCTAATATCTACCAATGGGGTATATTCATAATCCAGCCCTTGCTGTTTCATGGATTCATTCAAGCACACAAATGAATCAGAATCCTTCATTTGCTGTCCATTCTTGCGCTTTAGTGTTATAGCAACCTGCTTGGTGAATGCAGGAATAGTAAGATCCTTCTTCACCTGTAGTTCAATTGCATATGTCACCAATTGCGCACAATGATAAGCCTTTCTTTTTTCTTCAAATTCGGGTGCAGGCCCGCCTAGCCGGGACCATATTACTTGGTTAAGGAAATCTAACACCATGCACATCCTTTGCATGATATGATTGCCCAGATAAAAATAGTTTTGTGTTCCACTCAATATCCACATATTGTGATAGATGGTTTTTTGTCCAACATTAATCTTTAGCATGCACCTTCCTGCAATTTGATTTTCAAAATCTGGATTGTCCAAACCCGAGATGTATTGGTTTTTAATTCTAAATTTCGGAATCTCCTCCCTTTCCATTATTCTCTGGAGTAGTTTCTCATTAATAAAACTCCTTTCCTGTTCAAGCGCCAAAGTGTCTTTTATCATTTTAGAATGGTCATTTATACCAATAAGAATCCATGGCTGCTCATCTTCCATATGTATTTCAGCAAGAGTGGTGATGTGTTTTTCTGTGTCTGCTTTAGAGATGGTGTTCTGTTTGCACTTCTTCTCTTTTAAATAGAAGTACAATGTGTGTTCATCTATTTCAGTTTGCCATTTCTGCCTAGGATCCAAATAAATCTGCACAGATTGTTTTTCTTTTTCACTTTGCATTTTGTCCTGAAACATCAAAATAACGGTGACACTAGGCACACAGCTATTCTGGAGATACACCTCCACTGCATCATTCGATTTGGCAACAGTATGGCATTCATCTAGGCTGCTGTTTTGTGACTTTATTTTCTTAGACCTTAATGGTTTTTTTAGTTAAAGACCACAGAACCCCATTTATCCCATCAATGAGAGGAGACAATCTTTTCAGGCAATCTGTTCCCATCAAGAATGGAATTTCACAAATAGATGTGATCAATACTTCCTGTTTCATTCTGTGTTTTCCTATCCTTATGTCAACTTCATTGACACCTTTGATAGGCACAGCCTCACCGTTGAAGTTATGTACTGGACCTTCACTCTGTCTCACTTTGATCTATTTCTGTGGAGATCTCTCTTCATTGTTACTCTTTACCAATTCTTTGGACATAATTGTGGCCTGTGCACCTGTGTCAATCATTGAAAATGTATTGCAGTTCTCTTCCACAGTAATGGGAGTATAATATTTGTCTTCAACTTCCTCTAATACATACAAAAAGTGTGAATTTCAGGATTCACTTTTCTCAGACACTTCTCACTCTTGGCTAAGCACATCAGTAAATGAAAGGACATTTTTCCCACCTTTCTGTCCATTTCCACTTGAGCCTTACCCATCTCCCCATGTTCAGAGGTCATTTGGAGTGTGGCCACTGTTCGCCCTTCCATCCGGGGATCATCAGAGTTCACACTGCAATTCTCCAACTGAATATATGTATAAACATCACCTGATAATTTGTCATTTTCTAATTCTGGGCATTTTTTGGTATTTGGCATAACACCAGTCTTTTTAATTTCTTCAAAAATCAGTGGCTCAAATAACTCTTCAGGTGACTGATCTGTACCCTCCCTTTTAGTACTTATTCTTCCTGCCTGTATTTTATTAGCATGTTGATTGTCTCGGGAGGGTGTTCTAATATTTACATCTACTCACTCATCAATTATTTTATCCGTGCATGAGTTGTCTTTCTTAGATCTGTCTCTTTGTTCCTTTGGAATTTCATGTTCTTCTCCTTTTCCTTTTTCATTTGTACAAATTTCCATTGCTTGATTCAATGCCAGGTTAATCCAAACCTCTTTTTTAGATGTGTTTGAAATTACTGCCTCATGTTCATTTGCAGGTATTTTCGTTTTTAAATCATTAAACATCTCAGGGTCATTATGCAAAACCGGATCAGGGGAATCTGTCTTTTTATCATTGCAGGTGTCATGAATATTTAGTCACTTATTATCAGAAGCCACCAGGTCACTTCTATGACCTTCTGCCCCTTCATTTGATGACTGTTTTTGAGCTGTAAAGAGTTTTCCCATTTGTTCAGCCAACATTTTTACTTGGGTCTCGAGACACTGGAATCTTTCCATTTCTCTAGAATCTTCTCTTTGCGCGACCTATGCCGATATTGGTTGTTCTCCCCCTGGTTAAATCTATTCTGGTATCTCTCAAGTGAGTGATTCCTATTTGAATTGTTTCTGAACTCTTGATTCATGTGGGGTGGGGAGCGGGGTGTACCAATTCTTTGACTGTAATCCCATGGTGGCGATGATTGATTGTATTGACGTGGAGCATAGTTCATATTCTGCCTCGTGTCCTGTCTCTTATATTGTGAGTACTGTCCCCTATGCTGACTCCCATTTTCAGTAAATCAATCCAAATACCGTGGTTTGTCCTGGTTACCATATATCATGGTGTTGGGGTCAAATCCGCTCTGTGTCCCCAACGTTTGGTAGGGACTATTACTTCTCTGATCATGATGTTGTCTCTGATTATTGTTCATGTCTGACATACCGGTTCGATATCCTGCCCGCGGTCTGTCTCCTAAGTACATAGAGCTAATGTAACTCTCCCTATTAGTAGGATCATGTGACTGAAACATCAGTGCCAAGGGTGGCAACCTCTGTGGAGTACCCCTTTGTTTGGGTGATATATTATGTTTGCCTGGACTCAAGTGATATTTTAGCCGACCTGATCGCCATTACTGTTGCCGAGGATTCTTTAGATTTTCACCTTGTTTCTTTCCTTTTATCGGCCTCTCCACCCTGACAGTAGAGCACTTCATACAGTTTTGTACTTTGGTGCAGAATCCATTCAAGGGACTTCTCACGATCAAACTCGCAGACTAACTGTGATATAATGTCTTTCTGCAGGCCATAAAAATAGGCAGTTTTTTTAAGTCTTGAAGAAATTGGCAAGGTGATGTATTTGGTCCAGCTGTGACCGTGTATGCAACTTTCTTTGCCTCATGTAATGACTGGAATGGAGAAAAATGACACCTAATCTCTTTTTCAAATTCTGCCCATGACGTATTCTCCTGTTCATTTAATCCCCTGATGATGCACGCTGTGGGAGCATCCAGAGTTAAGTGAAAGTATTGTCTGTATTGTTCCTTGGGTATGTGTAGGGCGTTCAATGTATCGTGCACTGCTTCTAAGTGGTCCTCTATACAGCACTCCCCTCCTTTTTTGAACGGTTTGATCAGGGCCTTGATGGACTTCATTATCTTGATAGGGCTACTTGGTGCTATATCTGAAATTATACTACTTTGTGGTTCAAACCTTGTTCTAGGTGTATGGGATTGGTGGCAACCCCCAATGGGTGAGTCCAACCCCCCAAAGGCACTGCAACCCATCCCAGACACCGGCACAGCCACTGGGGCGCTATCTCCCTGTGTAGAAATGGAATTCACCTCAATCCCATTGAATGTGGTGCCCTATCACTTGTCTTGGGACCTGAAATCGCATATCTGCTGTTCCAAATCCTTGCATTTTTTAAGAAGTCGGTCTGCCTCCTTACACAAGTATGTGTTTTCATCACCCGTTTTATTAATCACATTTTGCATATCGCTCATTTGCATTTGACATTCATTAAACTCTTTGTCTCTCTTTTCCCTTTCTTGAAACATTTTATCTATCTCTTGTTCAACAGTCTGAAGCTCCCCTTCTTTCTCTAAATTCTCTCTTTGTAAAACTTATATTTCTAAAATAGCCTCGTCTTTATCTTTTCTCATGTGACCTACCAATCCTTTCATATGTTTTAATTCTTGCTCACTGTCCTCAAACAGTTTTTTCCTTTGAGACAATTGAGTGTCAAATGCTTTACACTTTGATTGCATGTCCTTACAGTTCTGCTCTTAACTTTTTCTCCTGTTTGCTAGCTCCATCTAATTCGACTTTTAGTCTGCTAATTAGCTTGCCATCATTTTCTTGCATTCGCAGAGACCAATTTAAAATGAACCATGTTTTGGTACATAACCGTATCAAACAGTCTTTCTCTGCAGGTTTGTCAGCAGCATTTAATAATCTCAGAAGACAGACCTGAATTATGCTACCCTCTTCAAAAATGTTGTCCAATGGTTCTTCTGAACTTCCCCATAGATACGGTCATGCCACACTGTGGCATTATTTAATGACCATGTTCCATGTGCATATATTTTTATCTCCAAATATTTCACCAACTCTGGGAATGTGGCATCAATTTGAGACATTCTGAGATTCACTTTCAGTGTCACACTGCTCTCACGAAATGAGTTCCCTTTACTGCAAGTATGGCAGTGTGGAACACACTTGCCACGCCCAGTAGATGCTCTACAGTCTGTTCCCACAGGCCAAACACACCATTTTGTAGGAGGTTTTGTCTTATTGGGGTAAATTTGGGATTTGGCAATATTTTCGTACCGTGATATTTTGATGGTAAACTGGCGGTAAACTGGCCTTACATTTAGAGATAGTTTAGTGTTACTCTATTTTGGTGATAATATAATAATAGCTTGTGTTGGTGGTATTTTTAGTGGTATCTTAGTTTGTGGTATTTTCAGAATTACCTTATTTTTGTGGTATAGTGGTGAGCATGTTTTTTATACTACAACCCCATCATAAAACAAACCTTTCCTCTCTATTAGAATGTCTTTTAGTCACCTGTAGAAAACCCCCAAACCTATCACAATTCAGAGAAGCCAATGAGTTTATTCAGAATGCCACCTATGGTTTGGGGCTGGTATTATTGGCTTATGTACATCCAGTAATCTATGTGTCTCATCTGACACTGCCTTATTTTCAGGATGCAAAGAAGGAATCACTCACAACACTTACACACACCTTTCGACCTTGCAGGTATCCATTCACTTTTCCTTGCTTGCTATTTTAGCTACAGTGGTAAATTAGCAAATGCTTTACCGCTCTGGTATTGTCACGGCTCGCTCCCTTCGCTCCCGTTCCCACCACTTGGGGGCATGTTTTGGGGTTTATTCCCTACTGGACATTTCCTCTGAACCTTATGCTACAGTGCTGTGATGAATTGGGAGCGCTAAAACCTTATTTTCCAAGTTACTTCCCTTCCGGATCCATTCCAGGTTTTTGGCAGCCATCATGCTACTTTAATCTAATGACTATGCTTCCCAGAATGCCTGGCTCACTGCTTCACCTCCTCCCTTGCAGGACAAGGTTGGGTGGAGGATAGGCAACACCTGTGGCTGCAGGTGCAGCAGGTGGCACACCTGAGGGGTGTGCTCGTTAAGCAGCTTTAAAAGCCTCTGTTTGCTTCAGTCCAGTGCTGGTCATTGTTGCAGTGTTCCTGTTGTGACTGGTCCCTTGTTCCTTGTTCCTAGCTTTTCTGCCTAGTTCCTAGTTCCTGTTTCTTATTCCTCTGCCCTGGATTTCGGATTTATGTGCTTAATTGATTTCTGCTTTCTGGATTTCCCTTTCTGTCTTCCTCTGTCTGCAGGCAGCCTTTCTCTGTGCTTTACCCTTTGATGCAGCCCAATTTGCCTGTGTTCTCTGTTTCTTTGATGCTGTCCTTTGCTACTGAAAAACTTGATGCATTAGTCTTTCCCTTTTTAGATTTAGCTTCCTGCCTTTTCTCCTTGGATGGGTGGGAAAGGTTTCCTTTTGTGATATCATTTTCCCTGCTCCTGATCCTTACTTTCTATTGGGATCCATTCCATGTTTTCCATTGCACTTCTGCATTTATTTCCCATTGATTATTAGGTGTGGGGTGCTGTTGTAACTAGTCCCTGTGTGAATGCCTTTTGTTTTCCTCATTATTCTATAATCACAATTCCTACTTGCCCCTTGACTTGGGTCTTATGAATTTAGTTATTCTCCACCCATTGCTGTTATAGCCTTCTGGGTCCCTGTTTGATCAACTGGGTTCGTGAATTTAGTGACATTCAAGTGGTCTTTCCGGTCCTCCTGAGTACTTTTTCTAAGTTCCTTATTCAGTATCATCCAGAGTGTCAGCTCACAGATCCTGGCCTTGCTTGCCCTCTACGTGGGCTTAGCGCTGTCAGTATCTGTAATAGCATAGTGGGTAAGGAGTTTGCCGACTTTCCTTTCAGTCATAAGGAGGTTCAAAGTGCTTACCCCACATCCCTTTTCATATATTGGTATTATTGTTTCACTCTATTTGCACTCCTGGGTTTTAGTATACACGAGTCTTGGGTATTGTATGCACGTTGTTAGATTCAAAGTTGTTCACTGTGCGATTCCGTGCACATTTCCCTTGCCATATTCATTGCCTTCTTCCTTTCTTTTAAAAGACAAAAATGAATACTACAGAGAAATTAATATTGAAGAAAACCTGAGGGAAACCACTGAAATTGTCATGACCCTTGCCTCAACCAAAAACAGCAAAACTACCTTCCTCTGATTTAGTGAAAGGCATTTGTTGCAAAGTAGTTTATTTGCCATTAGATCTGAAAGAAAGCGTACACACTCTGGGAGTGCAACGTCCAATAGATCATTCTTTAATTATCTTAGTAAATGGCGTACCTACAAAAGACAAAAAAAATTGGCAACAACTTGTGGATTTACATAAAATTAGACAAGCCCTGCAAATCTAAAAGACAAAAATGAATACTACAGAGAAATTAATATTGAAGAAAACCTGAGGAAAACCACTGAAATTGTCATGACCCTTGCCCTAGGGCCTCACTGGCGAGTCAGCCTTCCAGTTAGGGCCAGGACAAAGGCCTTAAAACCTCTTCCAAGACTCTCTTGGAGTCAGTCCTAGTGCCTTTGGCGCCAGGTTCATAACCATCATGAAGACCAACATTAGAATGGGACTATTTAACTTGGGGGGGGGTTCAGCCAACATGGAGGCACACACATAGCTCAGTAAAAGGAACTGAGCTATGCAGTCTAGTCTTTTGGGTGTGGCAGGCCTGGGACTACTTTACTTGGACTACTTTGGGTGTGGCAGGCCTGGGACTATTTTACCTGGACTACTTTACCATCAAAATAATGGTGACACTAGGCACACAGCTATTCTGGAGATACACCTCCACTGCATCATTCGATTTGGCAACAGTATGGCATTCATCTAGGCTGCTGTTTTGTGACTTTATTTTCTTAGACCTTAATGGTTTTTTAGTTAAAGACCACAGAACCCCATTTATCCCATCAATGAGAGGAGACAATCTTTTCAGGCAATCTGTTCCCATCAAGAATAGAATTTCACAAATAGATGTGATCAATACTTCCTGTTTCATTCTGTGTTTTCCTATCCTTATGTCAACTTCAGTGACACCTTTGATAGGCACCGCCTCACCGTTGAAGTTATGTACTGGACTTTCACTCTGTCTCACTTTGATCTAATTCTGTGGAGATCTCTCTTCATTGTTACTCTTTACCAATTCTTTGGACATAATTGTGGCCTGTGCACCTGTGTCAATCATTGAAAATGTATTGCAGTTCTCTTCCACAGTAATGGGAGCATAATATTTGTCTTCAACTTCCTCTAATACATACAAAAAGTGTGAATTTCAGGATTCACTTTTCTCAGACACTTCTCACTCTTGGCTAAGCACATCGGTAAATGAAAGGATATTTTTCCCACCTTTCTGTCCATTTCCACTTGAGCCTTTCCCATCTCCCCATGTTCAGAGGTCATTTGGATTGTGGCCACTGTTCGCCCTACCATCCAGGGATCATCAGAGTTCACACTGCAATTCTCCAACTGAATATATGTATAAACATCACCTGATAATTTGTCATTTTCTAATTCTGGGCATTTGTTGGTATTTGGCATAACACCAGTCTTTTTAATTTCTTCATAAATCAGTGGCTCAAATAACGCTTCAGGTGACTGATCTGTACCCTCCTTTTTAGTACTTATTCTTCCTGCCTGTATTTTATTAGCATGTTGATTGTCTCGGGAGGGTGTTTTTCACATCTACTCACTCATTAATTATTTTATCCGTGCATGAGTTGTCTTTCTTAGATCTGTCTCTTTGTTCCTTTGGAATTCATGTTCTTCTCCTTTTCCTTTTTCATTTGTACAAATTTCCATTGCTTGATTCAACGCCAGGTTAAACCAAACCTCTTTTTTAGATGTGTTTGAAATTTCTGCCTCATGTTCATTTGCAGGTATTTTCGTTTTTAAATCATTAAACATCTCAGGGTCATTATGCAAAACCAGATCAGGGGAATCTGTCTTTTTATCATTGCAGGTGTCATGAACATTTAGTCACTTATTATCAGAAGCCACCAGGTCGCTTCTATGACCTTCTGCCCCTTCATTTGATGACTGTTTTTGAGCTGTACAGAGTTTTCCTATTTGTTCAGCCAACATTTTTACTTGGGCCTCGAGACACTGGAATCTTTCCATTTCTCTAGAATCTTCTCTTTGCGCGACCTATGCCGATATTGGTTGTTCTCCCCCTGGTTAAATCTATTCTGGTATCTCTCAAGTGAGTGATTCCTATTTGAATTGTTTCTGAACTCTTGATTCATGTGGGGCGGGGAGCGGGGTGTATCAATTCTTTGACTGTAATCCCATGGTGGCGATGATTGATTGTATTGACGTGGAGCATAGTTCATATTCTGCCTCGTGTCCTGTCTCTCATTTTGTGAGTACTGTCCCCTATGCTGACTCCCATTTTCAGTAAATCAATCCAAATACCGTGGTCTGTCCTGGTTACCATATATCATGGTGTTGGGGTCAAATCTGCTCTGTGTCCCCAACGTCTGGTAGGGACTATTACTTCTCTGATCATGATGTTGTCTCTGATTATTGTTCATGCCTGACATACCGGGTCGATATCCTGCCCGGGGTCTGTCTCCTAAGTACAAAGAGCTAATGTAACTCTGCCTATTAGTAGGATCATGTGACTGAAACATCGGTGCCTAGGGTGGCAACCTCTGTGGAGTACCCCTTTGTTTGGGTGATATATTATGTTTGCCTGGACTTAAGTGATATTTTAGCCGACCTGATCGCCATTACTGTTGCCGAGGATTCTTTAGATTTTCATCTTGTTTCTTTCCTTTTATCAGCCTCTCCACCCTGACAGTAGAGCACTTCATACAGTTTTGTACTTTGGTGCAGAATCCATTCAAGGGACTTCTCACGATCAAACTCGCAGACTAACTGTGATATAATGTATTTCTGCAGGCCATAAAAATAGGCAGTTTTTTTTAAGTCTTGAAGAAATTGGCAAGGTGGTGTATTTGGTCCAGCTGTGATCGTGTATGCAACTTTCTTTGCCTCATGTAATGACGGGAATGGAGAAAAATGACACCTAATCTCTTTTTCAAATTCTGCCCATGACATATTCTCCTGTTCATTTAATCCCCTGATGATGCTCGCTGTGGGAGCATCCAGAGTTAAGTGAAAGTATTGTCTGTATTGTTCCTTGGGTATGTGTAGGGCTTTCAATGTATCGTGCACTGCTTCTAAGTGGTCCTCTATACAGCACTCCCCTCCTTTTTTGAACGGTTTGATCAAGGCCTTGATGGACTTCATTATCTTGATAGGGCTACTTGGTGCTATATCTGAAATTACACTACTTTGTGGTTCAAACCTTGTCTTAGGTGTATGGGATTGGTGGCAACCCCAATGGGTGAGTCCAACCCCCCAAAGGCACTGCAACCCAGCCCAGACACCGACACAGCCACTGGGGCGCTGTCTCCCTGTGCAGAAATGGAATTCACCTCAATCCCATTCAATGTGGTGCCCTATCGCTTCTCTTGGGACCTGAAATCGCATATCTGCTGTTCCAAATCCTTGCACTTTTTAAGAAGTCGGTCTGCCTCCTTACACAAGTATGTGTTTTCATCACCCGTTTTATTATTCACATTTTGCATATCGCTCATTTGCATTTGACATTCATTAAACTCTTTGTCTCTCTTTTCCCTTTCATGAAACATTTTATCTATCTCTTGTTCAACAGTCTGAAGCTCCCCTTCTTTCTCTAAATTCTGTCTTTGTAAAACTTATATTTCTAAAATAGCCTCGTCTTTATCTTGTCTCATGTGACCTACCAATCCTTTCAAGTGTTTTAATTCTTGCTCATTGTCCTCAAACAGTTTTTTGCTTTGAGACAATTGAGTGTCAAATTCTTTACACTTTGATTGCATGTCCTTGCAGTTCTGCTCTTAACTTTTTCTCCTGTTTGCTAGCTCCATCTAATTCGACTTTTAGTCTGCTAATTAGCTTGCCATCATTTTCTTGCATTCGCAGAGACCAATTTAAAATGAACCATGTTTTGGTACATAACCGTATCAAACAGTCTTTCTCTGCAGGTTTGTCAGCAGCATTTAATAATCTCAGAAGATAGACCTGAATGATGCTACCCTCTTCAAAAATGTTGTCCAATGGTTCTTCTGAACTTCCCCATAGATACGGTCATGACACACTGCGGCATTATTTGATGACCATGTTCCATGTGCATATATTTTTACCTCCAAATAGTTCACCAACTCTGGGAATGTGGCATCAATTTGAGACTTCTGAGATTCACTTTCATTGTCACACTGCTCTCACGAAATGAGTTCCCTTTACTGCAAGTATGGCAGTGTGGAACACACTTGCCATGCCCAGTAGATGCTCTACAGTCTGTTCCCACAGGCCCAACACACCATTTTGTAGGAGGTTTTGTCTTATTGGGGTAAATTTGGGATTTGGCAATATTTTCTTATCGTGATATTTTGATGGTAAACTGGCGGTAAACTGGCCTTACATTTAGAGATAGTTTAGTGTTACTCTATTTTGGTGATAATATAATAGTAGCTTGTGTTGGTGGTAATTTTAATGGTATCTTAGTTTGTAGTATTTTCAGAATTACCTTATTTTTGTGCTATAGTGGTGAGCATGTTTTTTTATACTACAACCCCATCATAAAACAAACCTTTCCTCTCTATTAGAATGTCTTTTAGTCACCTGTAGAAAACCCCCAAACCTATCACAATTCAGAGAACCCAACGAGTTTATTCAGAATGCCACCTATGGTTTGTGGCTGGTATTACTGGCTTATGTACATCCAGTAATCTATGTGTCTCATCTGACACTGCCTTATTTTCAGGATGCAAAGAAGGAATCACTCACAACACTTACACACACCTTTCGACCTTGCAGGTATCCATTCACTTTTTCTTGCTTGCTATTTTAGCTACAGTGGTAAATTAGCAAAGGGCTTTACCGCTCTGGTATACACATCAAACCCTTGTGATTCCCCTGTATAGAAATGATTCACTGACGTATGAATTACACCAAAACCCCAGCCTTTGTTTTTTTTTGTACAATTTGTATTATTATAGCAATTATAAACAGAAATACATTTTACCACATGATATCACATCATCGCCTACAAAATATAAAAGAGAACAGAAAACAAACAGGCACATTGCAATAAAAAAAAATAATTTGATGTTTGGCTCTTTAAACATAGAGAAATATGAACATGCAGTATTCTTTTTTTTTTTACTCCCTGCACTGCCAATAAATAATGTCATCCCATTCATTTTTTTCCTCACTTGGCACTAACTCACCCAGGCCAGTGAAGTCCAAAACTCTTGTTGTCAGGATTGTCTCCGTACGACTTTGCCGCATTGCAGACCCAGTGCCAAGAACTCCTTTGCATGTGTTGGGAGCTGCCAGCTGATTTAGTTCGTAGCTAGCGCTCACACCCACATGGAGTCCAGCAGCATTTATTATGTAGCACCGTCTGTCTCTCTGTCCCAGCACGATCTGAATGCTTCCCCCTGGTTATTCTTTAAGAAAACTCCTCCTGTCTATCTCCCCTAGGTCAGCCCTCTATTGACGTGGATTATCCACCTACAATCCCTACCAATCAGAATAAAAGAATGTGCAGCATTATTTCATCGCCTGTTTCGAACAATGAAGACTTCAGCCCCGCAAAATACCTTTTTCATTTGCTTTTCCTGGTGGTGCATATTTCTGCTCTCCAAAAAAAAAAAACACTCATATGAACTGAGTGTGCATCCCTTCATGGATAATAAAGTGAATTTCAAACTGTGCATGTAAAAACATATAATGCATTTCATTGTGCACAAAAACTGAATTAATAATGTTATAGGAGTTTAAATTAATATATTAGTAAGGCAGTTAGTACAAGGTTAATTAGTTATCTATTTCTAATGCAGTTCGCACACATGAAAACATCCAATTTATAAAAATGTGCACCTCTTCATTTTAAAATGACAGCACTCTGTGCTGAAACAATTTTCTTTTACTAAATGCTCTGAAAAAATGCCTGCTGGCTGTTCCTGAAAACTGCTGTGCACCTATTGTGCATCTCTTTTGAAATGGCTGCATTTAGATATTGCATAATGCCCACGGACTAATTGCTTTTAAACATAATACCTGCAATTTGAAAAACTTGGCCTGGCTGCATTTCCATACTGCATACTGCATACTGCATACTGGATATCGAAACCCCATATATATCCTTACACATCTCTTCTCTTTTCAATGGTGTCCAGTATTAGACATTTTGGGCCTCATTACATGAAAGGCGGTAATGGTTAACGGTCACCGGTAAGGGTACCGGTGACCGTTAACCCTTACCGCCTTAATACGAGGTCCCTTTGCGGGACCCGACCTTAATGGCTGGTGTAGACCAGCCGTTAAAGTTGGGACCCACAAAGGGACCTTGGTGCTAATTACGGTACCGCAATTTGCGGTACCATAATTAGCTCCTTCCCCATTCCCATTATGCCCTATGGGGCAGGAATGGGAAGGGCCATGGAGAAAGGGGGAATTACCGCCCCGCCAACCTTGGAATGGGGTGGTAATTCTCCTTTCCTCCATGGTGGTACTGGTATGGTACCGGCGGCAACCATGGTGCTAACAGCACCATGGTTTACCACCTACCGTGTAATGAGGCCCTTTATCTGGCCAATCTGGTGTTGTGCTTCTCTGAAATGTCTCAATACTGGAGATTTAGGGGCTGGTTCATGGAACTATTTACGCTGAAAAACAGGGATTTGTGCCCCATTCTGCACTCAAATCCCCATTTGTTAAACAGGGATTTGCAGGCAGAATTGTGCACAAATCCCCGTTTTTTGACACAAATAATTCCATGAATCAGCCCCTTAATGTTTCCAGTTTGGATGTTAGACCAATGTTCATTCCATTGCATTTTCGCTTTTCTCATAGTCTGTCCAACTTAATACTTACTTCATGGGCATTTGATGCTGTAAATTACATTGGCAGTGCCACACCTTGTGTATTTTCTAAAAAATATGGGTTTGCCGGTGTTAGGGTGGAATACCATGTTACGATTCAAACAGTTAAGGCAGGGATATGTGCCCCTTTTTTTTGGTAGGTTCCTTGTATCACTTCTTACTAGCAGATCCTTTATAGTTCTACTTCATGTGTATGCGAACATAAGTGACGCTGTGTAGAGGTTTCCTAGGGTTCCATCGTCACATAAAAAGTACCTATGTTCTTCCACAATTTTCTTGATCCTGCTTTTTTGCATGGAATTTTTTGTTACATACATTAAGGGTGGTTCTTTCGAGATTCGCTCTTTTACCAATATGCCTTTTCTGTTAATGGTGTCGGTTTTGTGTAATGAGGTATTAATTTCTACTTCTTGGTATCCCCTTTGTGCGAATCTTGTGGCCATTTCCTTAATTAATCTGTCTCATCTTGAACTATTTCTTTAACTCTGAGAAATATATTGTATGGCAGACTCCTTAGAGTGTTTGGTGGGTGAAAACTTAGTCGATGTAGCAGTTTGTTGTGATCACTTGGCTTTCAGTAGAAAGTTGTTGTGAGTTTGGACTCTGTGTTCTTAATGGTGATGTCTAAGAAGTTAACCTCTTGATGACTGTGTGTCGGGGTAAATTGTATGCGCTTATCAATGGTGTTGAGGAATTCCACAAATGTTTTAATTTGTTCCTCTGTCCCCATCCATATGCCAAATACTTCATCGATGTAGCACCCCCAGTAGTGGAGGTACTCTTGCCAGATGGGATGATTGATAATATAGTCTGTTTCAAATTTATACATGAATATGTTTGCATAGCTTGGGGCCATGGTTACCCCCATAGATGTTCTTACTTGAATGTAGTATTGGTCTTTATATCTGAAATATGAGTTTTGGGCAATAAACTCCAATACACTCCAGCAATATCATTAAGAATTCTTTAGATGTTTTTATTTCTCTGGCACATAGAAGTAGCCACTCAACGGCTTCTTGTCCTAGATTATGAGGTATGGAAGTGTATAAACTCTGTACGTCTGAAAAGAATAATATTGTTCAAAGTTGGTAATTGAGGAAATGTGTAGTGTCTTTAATGTATGTGTTTGTAGTTTGTATGAGGGGTTGAATAAATTAATCCAAGTAGGTGCCTAATGGTTGCAGAATACTATTAGTGGTTGAGACGTTTGGTCTTCTTGGAGGTTTGACCAGTCTTATATGGATCTTTGCAAGTGTAGAAAAAAAAACATATTCTTGGGGTTGAAGTTGTAAGAAAGTGATGTGCTTTTTCAGTTATCCATTTCTTCTCCTCTGCTATATTCAGAAGATATTACAGGTTTCTTGGCATGTCAGGTGTTGGATTCGAGTTTATAGGAGCATATACTGATCAATTTGCTAGTTGGTTTGCACATTCCTCTTCGTAGTCTATAGTGTTTTGAATGATCAAACCTCCTCCTCTATCTGCTGGTTTAAATGTAATGCTTTCATCAGAGAACAATCTTTGAATGATGTTTAAATCCCTTCTTTGGAAATTGCTCCCTTTAGGTTGTGTGAAGGATAATTTTTTGAGGTCAGCAGTGACCATCTTCTGAAATAGGTCTATAATATGATAGCTTATGGGTGAAATGAACTTGCTCTTTGTCTTAAATTTCTTAAATTCAGATTCCTCTAATAATTCTTCAGATGGTATGCTATTCATTGAAGTAAAAATGCTTTCAGTCTCAGTTTTCTTGAACATTTAAAAAGTTCTACTTTCTTTTCGAACAAATTCTAGCTGTAGGTAGAGACAGAATGTAATCCTTTCTGGAGTAATGTATCTTCTGTATTACTGAGGGGGTTGTTTGATAAGCTGATAACTAGGTTTTCCTGAGGTTCTCTCATGTGTTCGGCAGCTGTGGGTCTCTTCCTCCGTCCCCTCCTGGTCCTTTTCCTCTTGCTCCTCATCCTAAAAAGGTTTGCTGGTAATGGTGGGTCTTCTTGTTTTTGGATTCCTATTGCCAGTGCTTGTTCCTCCTCCTCCGTCTTGTGGATCGGTGTCTGTTGTTTCCGGTCCGCTGTTCTCTTGGTCAGAAGAACTACTTGAATTGTTAGGTGTTCTGTTCTGTCTATATTTGTCCATCCAACTGTATACCTCGTTGTTAGGATAGTGACGTATCAACTGTTTCACGATGAGGAAGGTGTGCTATGCTTCCAAGATGATAAACTTGTGTATGGCAAGGATTTAAAAGAACATAATGGAAGACTAAACAGGGTCTTGAACATTTATGGAATGCTAGTCTGACACTCAGCAAGGAAAGGTATGAGTTTTGCAAGTGAGTGATAACGTACTTCGAGCATGAGATCTCAAGACATAGGATCTGGCCAAAGGAGGACATGATTAAAAATATTGGGATTTTTCCTTGTCCAATCAATAAGGAACAAATTGTTGATGGCAGAGTACTACACCGAATTTGCTCTGAATCTGGTCAGCAAAACTCACAACATGAAGAAACTGCTAAAGAAAGCACTACAGTTACAGTGGAATGGGAAATGTGAGTCAGAATGTTGAGAGGTGAAGTTTCCATTGAACAGATCGCCCACTGAGAGGTTTTGATTCCAAATGAAAGAGTATTTTGACCACTAATGCAAGTAACCATGGTATGGGAGCTGTGCTGTCACAGCAGGGTGAAGAAGAAAAGTGCATGATAGCCCTGGCTTCCTGGGTGTTGAAAGAAGCAGAAGAGAACTATTCAACCATAGAGAAAGAATTGTTGGCAGTGAAGTGGGCCATTGATACATGTAGAGCATATGTGTGGGGTTCTAGATTTATGGTGCATGTGGCTCACAAGACTTTAAGGGAGATACTGATGACAAAAGGGTTGGATAATGTACCTTTCATGATAAGGAAATGGATCACAGGTTTGCAAGAAGATGCTGAGTATGTGCCTGGTGAGCGGAAAAAAAAGAGGCTGAATGTCTTCTGTGATTTAACAATGTGGCAGAAGAATAAGCCGTGGGTGATGAGTATGATGATCAAGTGTTGGAGATTAGTCAGGATGCAGTGTCCGAGGAAGAATGGAATGAAGTCATGGTTGCAGGCCCAGTTTTGAAGGACAGAAGGAAGAGAGTGGGTTACGGACCAACACTATATGGAAAGACAGGGCTCCCGATGTTGTGATGATGTTTTTTGCATGTTGAAGGAATCACAGTTTTGAGGGTGTCAAGGGGTTTCCCCTGGTGGGTGTAAGGGACAAACTGTTAAGGACATAAAGGAAGGTCTAAGATTAAATGTCTTCTCTGAATGTCTATTGGCGGCCAGGGATAGATTTTCAGCTGGAGCGCTTAATCAGAGAATGTGCTGTATATGACAATTCTGCAAAGGTATTCACCAGCAAGGTTCAAAATATGACATTAATGACTATTCCATTTATGCCATGGGAAAGTGTGGCCCTAGACATAGTGGGTCCAGTAAGATGTCAATAGGTGATGAGGTACTGTATTGCACTGGTGGGCATGCTTTTGAGATGGGTTGAGACTTCATGGGTGTGCAACATCTGTGCCAAGGACATTATTACATTTCTAGAGATGATATTCAAAAGGGAAGGCTATCCCTCTATTTTAATGACATACAATGGGGTACAGTTGGTTTCGGAACAGATGGAGCGCTATCTTAAAGGGAATGGTATAGAGCAGTTCTGTTTACCAGTTCTGTTTAGCATCCCTAAACAAACGGTATTGTGGACCGCTTTAACAGGATTATTAAGTACAACATTCGTGGTGCAATCGCAGAAGGGGATGATTGGAGGTAGGTGGTGAATGAAATTGTTGTGGCGCATAGGTTTATGCCCCAGTTTGCCATGGGATTTTCTCCTTTTGAGATGTTCAGAGGGAGAAAACCCAACACTAGGTTGTGTACCCCGTCATTAGATAGGGCTATTTTCAGTAACGTTGATTTTGACACTGTCCGGCAGAAGATTAAAAAGATACAAGAAAGCAATAAAGTTAATATTGATCGGCGTAAGGCAACCAAGGAGGTGACTGTTGGAGCTGGTCATCAGAGTTATGGTAAACTTTGGCCAGGAAGGAAAGAACTGGGCCAGAGTTGGTCAGATCCAATCAGTGTGGTGAAGTGATCGCATGGGGTGGTTAAAACTTCAGATGCAAAAGTTTGGAATGTAAATAGAGTGTGTAAGAGGTTGGAGATAAGAAATGTGTATGTAAGAGCTGAAATCGGAGATGGTGGCAGAGTGCAATTGTGAGGAGAGGATAATAGGAATGTGATTGTGGGTGGCAGACACAAGAATGTATTGTGGAATGTGTCGAACAGAATGTAGAAATGAAGAGCAGTTACAGAGAGATGTATGGGATGCTGGTGGGGCTTATAAAGAGGTTATGTAAATAAAGGAGATGAACATACCTGATTTGTATGCAACAGTCCCTCTTCTGTTCTAGACTTTCAGGATTTATGATATCTGTCTTTTCTGATTGGCTTTCATACCTAGCAGATTATTTGCCCATTTCATGCTCTTTTCCTACATTCTCTGAAAGAGAAGGCTTTCTTTTCAGGGATTTCTGTCTGCTTCTCTGTCTCAATGATAACTATCCTATTTTTCTTTTCTTGGAATTTCACTCTTTTTCTCTGTTCTTTTGGTTGTAGTTCCCAGTGGAATCAGTTGCTGCTACCATTTTTTTGTATTTCTTCATTTAATTCAGGTGTTGTTGTATGGGTCAGAAAGAAAGCTTCCTCTACGGCTGGCATATCTTTTCACCCAATCCCCTTTTTCTTCTTCCACTAGGATATCATTACTTGGGTTGTTTGCCTGTTGTCATTGTCCCCCCAGGGGACCTGTCCTGAACGTTCGGCACTCTGGGGAACACTAGTAGTCTGAGGGTACCGTTTGGTCCTCAACATTTGGCCAATGTTCTCAGTCAATTGATTGACCTGTCACTCTGGCTGAGAGATCTTTACTCAGGTATTGTTGGAAATTACTGTACCCTTAATTTCTGGGTCTCTACTCCTAAGTGGACCTGGGCTCTATTGTCCTGGAATCTAAGAGAATTGGGGAATGCATCTGTAGTGCATAAAGGGCTTAAAACCCAGGTATCATAGACTTACATATGCACTTGTGTCAGAAGGGTCAGTATTTTCTAACACAGGTTGAGTGTCACTGAGGACTGAGCAGAAGGTCTCCTCTGCTGGTTATTCTGTTCAGTCAGTGGAATGAGACGTATTCTTTGAACCCCCTGACTTCACATCCTAAGAAGGGGCGCTCTTCACCTCTGTCACTTTCATGGTGGTAGGCGTTGAATTCGATTTGGAAGTTGTGGGATTATTTCTGTTTTCTGCAGGTTTTTGAACCTGAAAAATCCTAGCAGGCTGTGAAATCACCCATTTGAGAGTTTGCGAAACATCAGAGTTTTGCCCTAATTGGGTGATTATGTATTTCGGGAGTGCATGGAAAAATGTACTGACAAAACTCCTTACTGTTAGAATTTACCCGTCGAGAAGCTTCAACTCTTGGACAAACTCTATCGGACATTGGTCCTCACCACACACCATATTGTATGCATCTTTACAGTCCTCTTGTGAGTTTCTAAGGGTAGAAACATGTTTTAAAATGGGTGCCATATAGGCAGACTGTTTACAGTGATTTTGTTCTTGTAGCCCTGCAAAGAAGCTGGACAACTCAGGAGGAAATGTCCATTTGACATGCTGAATGGTGCACCCTCCTTCCTTCTCATTGGTAAAGGTGGAAAGTCATATGTGTCAGATAAAGAATGCTCTCCTTCTTGATCAGAAATATTTGGGAGAGGAGATGTTAGGCACATCTCAGCCTGCCTATAGGAAGCTGCAGTTTGGTGGGAGAGGCCTTTGGCAAAAGGGACTAATGCCCTCTGTCCAAAATACTTGCCTCTAACAGTTGGTTATAAGCTGGGTAATGGTGGGGCCTTTTTATAATCCCTCACTTTGTGGTATAAATAGTTTCCATTTCCATAATCGTGTTCTACTTACATAGGGCTAATTTCTTTCTTAAATCACATATGCTGGCCTGATCAACGTGGGGCGTTTTGGTATGGGAAGTTAACAAGTCCATCTCATTTTGCAATTCCTGCTGTAAACATTAATTCGCACATGAGAAAGACAGATTGACCAATCACAATCAGGCACGATTGTGTAATCACTGCCTGCACCTGCTGAATAAAAAAGAAAAGGGACTAGGCCCCTTTTTGGATGATGCAGTCATTTTTTAAAATGTTTTTTATGGCCGCTGTCATCTGAAAAGGGACCAAGTCCCTTTTCCATTTTGATGGCAGCAGCCTTTCTTTGCTTTTTTTTTCTCTGTTGGGAGATAGGCTCACGCACTTTGCACTGAGCTGATCTCCTGATGGAGAAAAAAAATCAAAAAGAAAACCTTCTGCAGCCCGGTAAATACCAGGGTGGGAATAGCCATCATGTCCCGGCGGGGGGCAGACATGGCCTTTAACAGCCCAGAGGCTGAGTTGAGGACTGGTGGGCTGCTAAATGCCATGTCCTTCCACCACCCCCCTCCGGGGCATGAAAGCTACATTCTCGCGCTGGGAATTCTGAATTACACTAGACAATTCCTGTTTTTTTCTTGCCAGTGCAGCCTTTCTAAGGCCTTCATTTGCATGTGCCTGTTCTAGTTGTTGTATCTATTGTTGCTTCACATGAATTAGAGCATTAAACTATGTGCGAGCTGATGTCTCTGTCTTTTGTGACAATTAAATTATGATTAATGTGATAAAATTTGTTTTGGGACTCAACTTCTTTGAGAATTGATTTATTATTTTCTTATTTTAATTCTACCAAATGGAGTTTTGGGGTCACAATGCTGTCTAACACGGATTATTATGCAAAGATGTGTTCTTATGTTTTCCTTGTCGCTTATAGTTGGTCTGCATACACTGATTATAAGTGTCCTGGACACACAAAAACTGTGTAATCTTATTCTGCAGTACATCACGAGATGTCTTAATTTCGGCTTGCATTTGCTCCATGACATTGTGGTGTTTTAATATGCAAACCAGGCTTTCTTTCAGTGATTCCTGCAGCCGCGCAATGTCTTGCAGTTAGTCGCTTCACAATTGCTTGGCGCTCAGCAGCTCTTCAGAGTTTTTCTGGGACATTTCTTGGCACTGTTGATTCTGAGCCTCCCTGTCTGCTAATTCACCTAATTTGCATACTTAAAGTCATATATTTTTGGTAGCCCTAGATAAAGCATCTCAAGCAGAACATTTCACAAAAAAATGAAGTTTCAATGAGGCTCTATTCAAGAATTGTGGGCAATGTAGTGAATCCCACTGACGCATTTTTCCAATACCAAACATTAAATCGCATCTGCATTTGAGTGTGCCACCCACACAACATCTGGAGTCTTCAGTTCTTTAACTGTTAGTTCAGAGCTAATCGTTTTTTTATACTACAACCCCATCATAAAACAAACCTTTCCTCTCTATTAGAATGTCTTTTAGTCACCTGTAGAAAACCCCCAAACCTATCACAATTCAGAGAACCCAATCAGTTTATTCAGAATGCCACCTATGGTTTGTGGCTGGTATTACTGGCTTATGTACATCCAGTGATCTATGTGTCTCATCTGACACTGCCTTCTTTTCAGGATGCAAAGAAGGAATCACTCACAACACTTACACATACCTTTCGACCTTGCAGGTATCCATTCACTTTTTCTTGCTTGCTATTTTAGCTACAGTGGTAAATTAGCAAATGCTGTACCGCTCTGGTATACACATCAAACCCTTGTGATTCCCCTGTATAGAAATGATTCACAGACGTATGAATTACACCAAAACCCCAGCCTTTGTTTTTTTTTGTACAATTTGTATTATTATAGCAATTATAAACAGAAATACATTTTACCACATGATATCACATCATCGCCTACAAAATATAAAAGAGAACAGAAAACAAAGAGGCACATTGCAATAAAAAAAAATAATTTGATGTTTGGCTGTTTAAACATAGAGAAATATGAACATGCAGTATTCTTTTTTTTTACTCCCTGCACTGCCAATAAATAATGTCATCCCATTCATTTTTTTCCTCACTTGGCACTTACTCACCCAGGCCAGTGAAGTCCAAAACTCTTGTTGTCAGGATTGTCTCTGTACGACTTTGCCGCTTTGCAGACCCAGTGCCAAGAACTCCTTTGCATGTGTTGGGAGCTGCCAGCTGATTAAGTTCGTAGCTAGCGCTCACACACACATGGAGTCCAGCAGCATTTATTATGTAGCACCGTCTGTCTCTCTGTCCCAGCACGATCTGAATGCTTCCCCCTGGTTATTCTTTAAGAAAACTCCTCCTGTCTATCGGCCCTAAGTCAGCCATCTATTGACGTGGATTATCCACCTACAATCCCTACCAATCAGAATAAAAGAATGTGCAGTATTATTTCATCGCCTGTTTCGAACAATGAAGACTTCAGCCCCACAAAATACCTTTTTCATTTGCTTTTCCTGGTGGTGCATATTTCTGCTCTCCAAAAAAAAAAAAACACTCATATGAACTGAGTGTGCATCCCTTCATGGAAAATAAAGTGAATTTCAAACTGTGCATGTAAAAACATATAATGCATTTCATTGTGCACAAAAACTGAATTAATAATGTTATAGGAGTTGAAATTAATATATTAGTAAGGCAGTTAGTACAAGGTTAATTAGTTATGTATTTCTAATGCAGTTCGCACACATGAAAACATCCAAATTTATAAAAATGTGCACCTCTTCATTTTAAAATGACAGCACTCTGTGCTGAAACAATTTTCTTTTACTAAATGCTCTGAAAAAATGCCTGCTGGCTGTTCCTGAAAACTGCTGTGCACCTATTGTGCATCTCTTTTGAAATGGCTGCATTTAGATATTGCATACTGCCCACGGACTAATTGCTTTTAAACATAATACCTGCAATTTGAAAAACTTGGCCTGGCTGCATTTCCATACTGCATACTGCATACTGCATACTGGATATCGAAACCCCATATATATCCTTACACATCTCTTCTCTTTTCAATGGTGTCCAGTATTAGACATTTTGGGCCTCATTACATGGAAGGCGGTAATGGTTAACGGTGACCGGTAAGGGTACCGGTGACCGTTAACCCTTACCGCCTTAATATGAGGTCCCTTTGCGGGACCCGACCTTAACGGCTGGTGTAGACCAGCCGTTAAAGTTGGGACCCAGAAAGGGACCTTGGTCCTAATTACGGTACCGCAATTTGCGGTACCGTAATTAGCTCCTTCCCCATTCCCATTATGCCAATGGGGCAAAAATGGGAATGGGAAGGGCCATGGAGAAAGGAGGAATTACCGCCCCGCCAACCTTGGAATGGGGTGGTAATTCTCCTTTCCTCCATGGTGGTACTGGTATGGTACCGGCGGCAACCATGGTGCTAACAGCACCATGGTTTACCACCTACCGTGTAATGAGGCCCTTTATCTGGCCAATCTGGTGTTGTGCTTCTCTGAAATGTCTCAATACTGGAGATTTAGGGGCTGGTTCATGGAACTATTTACGCTGAAAAACAGGGATTTGTGCCCCATTCTGCACTCAAATCCCCATTTGTTAAACAGGGATTTGCAGGCAGAATTGTGCACAAATCCCCGTTTTTTGACACAAATAATTCCATGAATCAGCCCCTTAATGTTTCCAGTTTGGATGTTAGACCAATGTTCATTCCATTGCATTTTCGCTTTTCTCATAGTCTGTCCAACTTAATACTTACTTCATGGGCATTTGATGCTGTAAATTACATTGGCAGTGCCACACCTTGTGTATTTTCTAAAAAATATGGGTTTGCCGGTGTTAGGGTGGAATACCATGTTACAATTCAAACAGTTAAGACAGGGATATGTGCCCCTTTTTGTTGGTAGGTTCCTTGTATCACTTCTTACTAGCAGATCCTTTATAGTTCTACTTCGTGTGTATGCGAACATAAGTGACGCTGTGTAGAGGTTTCCTAGGGTTCCATCGTCACATAAAAAGTACCTATGTTCTTCCACAATTTTCTTGATCCTGCTTTTTTGCATGGAATTTTTTGTTACATACATTAAGGGTGGTTCTTTCGAGATTCGCTCTTTTACCAATATGCCTTTTCTGTTAATGGTGTCGGTTTTGTGTAATGAGGTATTCATTTCTACTTCTTGGTATCCCCTTTGTGTGAATCTTGTGGCCATTTCCTTCATTAACCTGTCTCATCTTGAACTATTTCTTTAACTCTGAGAAATATATTGTATGGCAGACTCCTTAGAGTGTTTGGTGGGTGAAAACTTAGTCGATGTAGCAGTTTGTTGTGATCACTTGGCTTTCGGTAGAAAGTTGTTGTGAGTTTGGACTCTGTGTTCTTAATGGTGATGTCTAAGAAGTTAACCTCTTGATGACTGTGTGTCGGGGTAAATTGTATGCGCTTATCAATGGTGTTGAGGAATTCCACAAATGTTTTAATTTGTTCCTCTGTCCCCATCCATATGCCAAATACTTCATCGATGTAGCACCCCCAGTAGTGGAGGTACTCTTGCCAGATGGGATGATTGATAATACAGTCTGTTTCAAATTTATGCATGAATATGTTTGCATAGCTTGGGGCCGTGGTTACCCCCATAGATGTTCTTACTTGAATGTAGTATTGGTCTTTATATCTGAAATATGAGTTTTGGGCAATAAACTCCAATACACTCCAGCAATATCATTAAGAATTCTTTAGATGTTTTTATTTCTCTGGCACATAGAAGTAGCCACTCAACGGCTTCTTGTCCTAGATTATGAGGTATGGAAGTGTATAAACTCTGTACGTCTGAAAAGAATAATATTGTTCAAAGTTGGTAATTGAGGAAATGTGTAGTGTCTTTAATGTATGTGTTTGTAGTTTGTATAAGGGGTTGAATAAATGAATCCAAGTAGGTGCCTAATGGTTGCAGAATACTATTAGTGGTTGAGACGTTTGGTCTTCTTGGAGGTTTGACCAGTCTTATATGGATCTTTGCAAGTGTAGAAAAAAAACATATTCTTGGGGTTGAAGTTGTAAGAAAGTGATGTGCTTTTTCAGTTATCCATTTCTTCTCCTCTGCTATATTCAGAAGATATTACAGGTTTCTTGGCATGTCAGGTGTTGGATTCGAGTTTATAGGAGCATATACTGATCAATTTGCTAGTTGGTTTGCACATTCCTCTTTGTAGTCTATAGTGTTTTGAATGATCAAACCTCCTCCTCTATCTGCTGGTTTAAATGTAATGCTTTCATCAGAGAACAATCTTTGAATGATGTTTAAATCCCTTCTTTGGAAATTGCTCCCTTTAGGTTGTGTGAAGGATAATTTTTTGAGGTCAGCAGTGACCATCTTCTGAAATAGGTCTATAATATGATAGCTTATGGGTGAAATGAACTTGCTCTTTGTCTTAAATTTCTTAAATTCAGATTCCTCTAACAATTCTTCAGATGGTATGCTATTCATTGAAGTAAAAATTGCTTTCAGTCTCAGTTTTCTTGAAAATTTAAAAAGTTCTACTTTCCTTTCGAACAAATTCTAGCTGTAGGTAGAGACAGAATGTAATCCTTTCTGGAGTAATGTATCTTCTGTATTACTGAGGGGGTTGTTTGATAAGCTGATAACTAGGTTTTCCTGAGGTTCTCTCATGTGTTCGGCAGCTGTGGGTCTCTTCCTCCGTCCCCTCCTGGTCCTTTTCCTCTTGCTCCTCATCCTAAAAATGTTTGCTGGTAATGGTGGGTCTTCTTGTTTTTGGATTCCTATTACCAGTGCTTGTTCCTCCTCCTCCGTCTTGTGGATCGGTGTCTTTTGTTCCCGGTCCGCTGTTCTCTTGGTCAGAAGAACTACTTGAATTGTTAGGTGTTCTGTTCTGTCTATATTTGTCCATCCAACTGTATACCTCGTTGTTAGGATAGTGAACTATCAACAATCTTTGAATGATGTTTAAATCCCTTCTTTGGAAATTGCTCCCTTTAGGTTGTGTGAAGGATAATTTTTTGAGGTCAGCAGTGACCATCTTCTGAAATAGGTCTATAATATGATAGCTTATGGGTGAAATGAACTTGCTCTTTGTCTTAAATTTCTTAAATTCAGATTCCTCTAACAATTCTTCAGATGGTATGCTATTCATTGAAGTAAAAAATGCTTTCAGTCTCAGTTTTCTTGAAAATTTAAAAAGTTCTACTTTCCTTTCGAACAAATTCTAGCTGTAGGTAGAGACAGAATGTAATCCTTTCTGGAGTAATGTATCTTCTGTATTACTGAGGGGGTTGTTTGATAAGCTGATAACTAGGTTTTCCTGAGGTTCTCTCATGTGTTCGGCAGCTGTGGGTCTCTTCCTCCGTCCCCTCCTGGTCCTTTTCCTCTTGCTCCTCATCCTAAAAATGTTTGCTGGTAATGGTGGGTCTTCTTGTTTTTGGATTCCTATTACCAGTGCTTGTTCCTCCTCCTCCGTCTTGTGGATCGGTGTCTGTTGTTCCCGGTCCGCTGTTCTCTTGGTCAGAAGAACTACTTGAATTGTTAGGTGTTCTGTTCTGTCTATATTTGTCCATCCAACTGTATACCTCGTTGTTAGGATAGTGAACTATCAACTGTTTCACGATGAGGAAGGTGTGCTATGCTTCCAAGATGATAAACTTGTGTATGGCAAGGATTTAAAAGAACATAATGGAAGACTAAACAGGGTCTTGAACATTTATGGAATGCTAGTCTGACACTCAGCAAGGAAAGGTATGAGTTTTGCAAGTGAGTGATAACGTACTTCGAGCATGAGATCTCAAGACATAGGATCTGGCCAAAGGAGGACGTGATTAAAAATATTGGGAGTTTTCCTCGTCCAATCAATAAGGAACAAATTGTTGATGGCAGAGTACTACACCGAATTTGCTCTGAATCTGGTCAGCAAAACTCACAACATGAAGAAACTGCTAAAGAAAGCACTACAGTTACAGTGGAATGGGAAATGTGAGTCAGAATGTTGAGAGGTGAAGTTTCCATTGAACAGATCGCCCACGGAGAGGTTTTGATTCCAAAAGAAAGAGTATTTTGACCACTAATGCAAGTAACCATGGTATGGGAGCTGTGCTGTCACAGCAGGGTGAAGAAGAAAAGTGCATGATAGCCCTGGCTTCCTGGGTGTTGAAAGAAGCAGAAGAGAACTATTCAACCATAGAGAAAGAATTGTTGGCAGTGAAGTGGGCCATTGATACATGTAGAGCATATGTGTAGGGTTCTAGATTTATGGTGCATGTGGCTCACAAAACTTTAAGGGAGATACTGATGACAAAAGGGTTGGGTAATGTACCTTTCATGATAAGGAAATGGATCACAGGTTTACAAGAAGATGCTGAGTATGTGCCTGGTGAGCGGAAAAAAAAGAGGCTGAATGTCTTCTGTGATTTAACAATGTGGCAGAAGAATAAGCCGTGGGTGATGAGTATGATGGTCAAGTGTTGGAGATTAGTCAGGATGCAGTGTCCGAGGAAGAATGGAATGAAGTCATGGTTGCAGGCCCAGTTTTGAAGGACAGAAGGAAGAGAGTGGGTTACTGACCAACACTATATGGAAAGACATGGCTCCCGATGCTGTGAGGATGTTTTTTGCATGTTGAAGGAATCACAGTTTTGAGGGTGTCAAGGGGCTTCCCCTGGTGGGTGTAAGGGACAAACTGTTAAGGACATCAAGGAAGGTCTAAGATTAAATGTCTTCTCTGAATGTCTATTGGCGGCCAGGGATAGATTTTCAGCTGGAGCGCTTAATCAGAGAATGTGCTGTATATGAGAATTCTGCAAAGGTATTCACCAGCAAGGTTCAGAATATGACATTAATGACTATTCCATTTATGCCATGGGAAAGTGTGGCCCTAGACATAGTGGGTCCAGTAAGATGTCAATAGGTGATGAGGTACTGTATTGCACTGGTGGGCATGCTTTTGAGATGGGTTGAGACTTCATGGGTGTGCAACATCTGTGCCAAGGGCATTATTACATTTCTAGAGATGAAATTCAGAAGGGAAGGCTATCCCTCTATTTTAATGACATACAATGGGGTACAGTTGGTTTCGGAACAGATGGAGCGCTATCTTAAAGGGAATGGTATAGAGCAGTTCTGTTTACCAGTTCTGTTTAGCATCCCTAAACAAACGGTATTGTGGAACGCTTTAACAGGATTATTAAGTACAACATTCGTGGTGCAATCGCAGAAGGGGATGATTGGAGGTAGATGGTGAATGAAATTGTTGTGGCGCATAGGTTTATGCCCCAGTTTGCCATGGGATTTTCTCCTTTTGAGATGTTCAGAGGGAGAAAACCCAACACTAGGTTGTGTACCCCGTCATTAGATAGGGCGATTTTCAGTAACGTTGATTTTGACACTGTCCGGCAGAATATTAAAAAGATACAAGAAAGCAATAAAGTTAATATTGATCGGCGTAAGGCAACCAAGGAGGTGACTGTTGGAGCTGGTCATCAGAGTTATGGGAAACTTTGGCCAGGAAGGAAAGAACTGGGCCAGAGTTGGTCAGATCCAATCAATGTGGTGAAGTGATCTCATGGGGTGGTTAAAACTTCAGATGCAAAAGTTTGGAATGTAAATAGAGTGTGTAAGAGGTTGGAGATAAGAAATGTGTATGGAAGAGCTGAAATGGGAGATGGTGGCAGAGTGCAATTGTGAGAAGAGGATAATAGGAATGTGATTGTGGGTGGCAGACACAAGAATGTATTGTGGAATGTGTCGAACAGAATGTAGAAATGAAGAGCAGTTACAGAGAGATGTATGGGATGCTGGTGGGGTTTATAAAGAGGTTATGTAAATAAAGGAGATGAACATACCTGATTTGTATGCAACAGTCCCTCCTCTGTTCTGGACTTTCAGGATTTATGATATCTGTCTTTTCTGATTGGCTTTCATACCTAGCAGATTATTTGCCCATTTCATGCTCTTTTCCTAATTTCTCTGAAAGAGAAGGCTTTCTTTTCAGGGATTTCTGTCTGCTCCTCTGTCTCAATGATAACTATCCTATTTTTCTTTTCTTGGAATTTCACTCTTTTTCTCTGTTCTTTTGGTTGTAGTTCCCAGTGGAATCAGTTGCTGCTACCATTTTTTTGTATTTCTTCATTTAATTCAGGTGTTGTTGTATGGGTCAGAAAGAAAGCTTCCTCTACGGCTGGCATATCTTTTCACCCAATCCCCTTTTTCTTCTTCCACTAGGATATCATTACTTGGGTTGTTTGCCTGTTGTCATTGTCCCCCCAGGGGACCTGTCCTAAACGTTCGGCACTCTGGCGAACACTAGTAGTCTGAGGGTACCGTTGGGTCCTCAACATTTGGCCAATGTTCTCAGTCAATTGATTGACCTGTCACTCCGGCTGAGAGATCTTTACTCAGGTATTGTTGGAAATTACTGTACCCTTAATTTCTGGGTCTCTACTCCTAAGTGGACCTGGGCTCTATTGTCCTGGAATCTAAGAGAATTGGGGAATGCATCTGTAGTGCATAAAGGGCTTAAAACCCAGGTATCATAGACTTACATATGCACTTGTGTCAGAAGGGTCAGTATTTTCTAACACAGGTTGAGTGTCACTGAGGACTGAGCAGAAGGTCTCCTCTGCTGGTTATTCTGTTCAGTCAGTGGAATGAGACGTATTCTTTGAACCCCCTGACTTCACATCCTAAGAAGGGGCACTCTTCACCTCTGTCACTTTCATGGTGGTAGGCGTTGAATTCGATTTGGAAGTTTTGGGATTATTTCTGTTTTCTGCAGGTTTTTGAACCTGCAAAATCCTAGCAGGCTGTGAAATCACCCATTTGAGAGTTTGCGAAACATCAGAGTTTTGCCCTAATTGGGTGATTATGTATTTCGGGAGTGCATGGAAAAATGTACTGACAAAACTCCTTACTGTTAGAATTTACCCGTCGAGAAGCTTCAACTCTTGGACAAACTCTATCGGACATTGGTCCTCACCACACACCATATTGTATGCATCTTTACAGTCCTCTTGTGAGTTTCTAAGGGTAGAAACATGTTTTAAAATGGGTGCCATATAGGCAGACTGTTTAAAGTGATTTTGTTTTTGTAGCCCTGCAAAGAAGCTGGACAACTCAGGAGGAAATGTCCATTTGACATTTCCATGTTGTTAAAATCATTCCTTATTCCAAATGATGACATCATTTGCTCAAACACCAACACTAAATGTTCCCACACTGAATATTTGTCATTTTTATGATAAGAGGTCATAACACATTTGATGGATTTTATTAATGTTTAGGGTCTTTGATGAAAACCTGTTGTGATCTGCCCTTCTTGCATCTATGAACCTGAGTCCACTCTTCCTCTGAGTCAGCACTACTGCTAGAACCCTATTCCCTATTGCCATCTGGGCCCTCCATACTGTTCTGATTTTGGGAATGGCTTCTAGATGCAGAGGACACAGGCTCATCTGTTTGTTCTTTTTTCTGGGTTTTCTCAGGGTTATTTTCCCAGGACCTGGATGTATTTTAATTACAACTTCTGTCCCTTCCTGGCATGCTGAATGGGGCACCCTCCTTCCTTCTCACTGGTAAAGGTGGAAAGTCATATGTGTCAGATAAAGAATGCTCTCCTTCTTGATCAGAAATATTTGGCAGAGGAGATGTTAGGCACATCTCAGCCTGCCTATAGGAAGCTGCAGTTTGGTGGGAGAGGCCTTTGGCAAAAGGGACTAATGCCCTCTGTCCAAAATACTTGCCTCTAACAGTTGGTTATAAGCTGGGTAATGGTGGGGCCTTTTTATAATCCCTTACTTTGTGGTATAAATAGTTTCCATTTCCATAATCGTGTTCTACTTACATAGGGCTAATTTCTTTCTTAAATCACATATGCTGGCCTGATCAACTTGGGGCGTTTTGGTATGGGAAGTTAACAAGTCCATCTCATTTTGCAATTCCTGCTGTAAACATTAATTCGCACATGAGAAAGACAGATTGACCAATCACAATCAGGCACGATTGTGTAATCACTGCCTGCACCTGCTGAATAAAAAAGAAAAGGGACTAGGCCCCTTTTTGGATGATGCAGTCATTTTTTAAAATGTTTTTTATGGCCGCTGTCATCTGAAAAGGGACCAAGTCCCTTTTCCATTTTGATGGCAGCAGCCTTTCTTTGCCTTTTTTTTCTCTGTTGGGAGATAGGCTCACGCACTTTGCACTGAGCTGATCCCCTGATGGAGAAAAAAAATCAAAAAGAAAACCTTCTGCAGCCCGGTAAATACCAGGGTGGGAATAGCCATCATGCCCCGGCGGGGGGCAGACATGGCCTTTAACAGCCCACAGGCTGAGCTGAGGACTAGTGGGCTGCTAAATGCCATGTCCTTCCACCACCCCCCTCCGGGGCATGAAAGCTACATTCTCGCGCTGGGAATTCTGAAGTACACTAGACAATTCCTGTTTTTTTTTGCCAGTGCAGCCTTTCTAAGGCCTTCATTTGCATGTGCCTGTTCTAGTTGTTGTATCTATTGTTGCTTCGCATGAATTAGAGCATTAAACTATGTGCGAGCTGATGTCTCTGTCTTTTGTGACAATTAAATTATGATTAATGTGATCAAATTTGTTTTGGGACTCAACTTCTTTGAGAATTGATTTATTATTTTCTTATTTTAATTCTACCAAATATAGTTTTGGGGTCACAATGCTGTCTAACACGGATTATTATGCAAAGATGTGTTCTTATGTTTTCCTTGTCGCTTATATTTGGTCTGCATACACTGATTATAAGTGTCCTGGACACTCAAAAACTGTGTAATCTGATTCTGCAGTACATCACGAGATGTCTTAATTTCGGCTTGCATTTGCTCCATGACATTGTGCTGTTTTAATATGCAAACCAGGCTTTCTTTCAGTGATTCTTGCAGCCGCGCAATGTCTTGCAGTTAGTCGCTACACAATTGCTTGGCGCTCAGCAGCTCTTCAGAGTTTTTCTGGGCCATTTCTTGGCACTGTTGATTCTGAGCCTCCCTGTCTGCTAATTCACCTAATTTGCATACTTAAAGTCATATATTTTTGGTAGCCCTAGATAAAGCATCTCAAGCAGAACATTTCACAAAAAAATGAAGTTTCAATGAGGCTCTATTCAAGAATTGTGGGCAATGTAGTGAATCCCACTGACGCATTTTTCCAATACCAAACATTTAATCGCATCTGCATTTGAGTGTGCCACGCACACAACATCTGGAGTCTTCAGTTCTTTAACTGTTAGTTCAGAGCTAATCGTTAAGACCCAGATGCCTGGCAGTGATGAGGTCTTTGAAGGTTGGTTCATTAGTTTTGTTTTACTTTTGTCATTGCCCCCCATGGCCTGAATTGGTCTGTATATTCTTCAGATTAACCTTTGCTTTTCCAGATATGAGCTTTTCTTCCTTTCTGAGGCCCTGGGAGATGGAAGATCAGATTATGCACCAGAGATCTGCTGAACTCCCATTAGTTCATTATCTAAAACCCACCAGACAGAGATACAATCCATAAAAGCACGTGCTCAGGATGTATTTCCATTTTGGCTTCTCTGTGACTAAATTGCAGGCCAATCAAAAACGTTATGGGTAAACCCCCAATAATTGTTCAATATCTGTGAGAAAGCATAGGACCTGTTTTCACATCTCATTCTAAGGGAGTTGCCATGAGCAGAATCCAGATGTCAAGTGTTCAGCTCTGGCTTCCTTTAATGTTATCCCACAATTTCAGCTTTTAAAAAATGTACATTTTCCTGTTGGCCTGGATTTTATATTTTCCCCAATAAACAGAAGCATAACATAGGTGTTTTTCTTTGTTGAGCATGCTGATTTCTTTCTCTTTGGGTTAAGCAGTTCTCCTTTTTAACAAACAATTATTTATTTTCTAGTACTTGAAATGTTCATCTTGGGCCTTGTCAGTTATGGTTTTGAGTGGCTGCAAAACACTGCACATGTTTGAGCTTATGTTTCCCAAATGCTGTGCTCAGGTTGCAGTTTAAATATGATTTTAAAATAACACCTTGCGCTGCATCTTTTATTATGAATTAAGCATACAGTGGGTACACTGATTCAATTAGTGAAGGTGCACTGATATGATAAAAGGTTGGTCGACCCATGTCCTGTGTCCATCAAGACTTGACATAAGCAAATTAAGGCCTGCAGGCGCACTGCAAATATGTTCAAATAAAGTGCAAGGAGTTTTGAGTTAAGGGGGGTGTGTTTTAGAAAGGTTCAAGCAACAGTGTGAACCTATCGTACAGAAGACTCAGCAATTAAAAGAAATAAGAAGCAGAGAAGGAACAAAAAAGGCAGCTCATATGTGGTGTGATGGTGATGGTGGTGTAAAAGCGCAAGAATTGAAAACAATCTAACATCAGCAAGACACTTCATAAGCCAATTAAATGAAGTTCATGAACTATGTTTTAAAACGAAGGGAAGGAGCAGCAAAGTATTCAACATGGCATCTTTGATAGTGAGTTAAGCACAGAAGTTGTAGGATTTTCTTCTTTTCTATGTAATTCTCTCAATGTGTTTTCCAAGTGTTGCATCAATACATCTTTATCCATGTTAACTCTGACTCATTATGCTGGGTTCTCAGAGATCTCCTCTGCCAAATGTAGATGAAAAGAAGTCATTGTGTTCTTGAAATATGGGTTTTGAAATAATTACAGTGTGTATTCAATGATCCCTTTTATTGAGGCTACTTGTGGTTTCCCATTCAAATTTGGGACCACAATCCGTGTTAGACGCACTGCATCCACCTCCTCACTAGCGCAAACATTGGTCCTTATCATTTTGACAGCTTTATTTCTAGCAGATACCAGTAGCAGTACCTCACTGAGTGATGCAGGGCACAGACTTACCTGCTTGGTGGCCTCTTATAAAGGCTGTTATACAGATCAGATATCAGGAAGCAGCTGCCACGTTGCAGACTAAAGAATGCACCATCCAAAGGAGAATATGACAGTTTCAGTATTCAATGATGGCAATGTATTGTTCCTGTAGCTGGTCCACCATTTACATAGTGGAGTTACAGTGTCTCACAATTGTGATTCATGTTGTGCTATGGCATGTTGTGGTGCCCTTGCAATTGTTAAAGCACATTTCTTGCCCTGTGTCTTCAGGGCCTTAGCTTTTATTTGCCTCACAAGCTGACCATTCTAGATCAAATGTACTACTAAAAGATTAAAGGGTTCTTGCCAATTCACATGGCCGGAATGATGTTGGGGTCAATATATTTATGTGTGTTCATGTTTATTGGTATATATTGTGCCGGAGACCACGGGCATCAGGGCGCAGACACAGAACAAAGAACCAGGATGACGTACAACAATCTAAGCAAACAGCAGTGTTTTAAGGCTTTTCCAGAAGACAGATATTTTCTCTTTCTGTGGCATCTCCACTCGTAGTTTGTTCCACATTGCACTAGCCTGTGAGGCAAAGGCCCATTTGTTGCCCCATACTTGTTTAAATCTTGGTTATGCCAGATGCATCGATTCCTTGGATCTGGTAACTTTGATTACGTTTTCCAGGGTCAGTCTTTCTTTTATATATTGTGATGCTTTCCCATACAAACACTTATGTACTATAGTGTTTATTTTGAAACATATTCTAGCTTCTACCGGAAGCCAGTGTAGCTCTCTTCTATGTTTGGCGAAAGGATCCTGTTTTATATTCCCCTTTCCACACTGCATCGGTCTGGAGTATCTGCAGTCTTTTGTGCATTATTATTATTATTATTATCCCTTCCTTGCTCCTGCAAGAAGGGCATTGTAGTGGTCCAATCTCAGCATACTAACTGCTCTCACTAATGTTGTGCAGCTGGCTATAGATATATACAGCTTCACCAATCTGAGCAGCCTGATATAATAGTGGGCTTTCCAAACTACGCTGCTCACATGCGCTTCGAATCCCATCAATGGTTCCAATATTATTCCCAGAGTCTTTACTTTGAGTGATACTTTTATGTAAGGATTTTCTATAAAGAAGCCCTCATACATGGTGGAGAGTTTAGCTCGCGACTGCATAGATCCAAAGATCAGAAATTCTGTCTTATTTGCATTTAAACATAGGCCGTTTGAGATCATCCAATCTTGTATGGCCGCAAACACTTTTTGTATGTTTTCTAAATCTTTTTCGTAGACATCACGCAGTTCCAGGATTAACTAAGTATCATCTGCGTAGTTGGAAAAGTGCACTCCCAGTGCATCCAAAACATCACATAACGTGCAGCAGAATACATTAAATAGAATCAGAGATAGACATGCTCCTTGTGGTACACCACATTTGATGAACTCAGACTGAGTGCATGCCTTACCCCAGACTATTCTAGAACACCTCCATGAGAGAAAGGACCTAATCCAGTCGATAGCTCCCTTAGATCACCCTCCATAATCCTCAAGTTTAGCCAGAAGTGTTTCCTGATCCACAAGGTTGAAGGCTGTCGACTGGTCCAGCAGCATCAGCAGCCCCGCCTTACTCCTGTCGATAATGTCAAGCATTAACGATTGTAAATCTAAAAGGGCAGTCTCTGTATCATGGGACGATCTAAATCCTGATTGTCTCGGATGCAGAATTTCTCGACTTTCCACATGTTCTTGTAGTTGGATAGTGGCAAGCTTATCAACCATTTTCAGTAGAAAAGGTGAATTAGTTATGGGTCTTAAATTCTTGCAGTCTTTCTAATCCTGCCCTGGTTTCTTTAACAGGGGAGTGACTGTCACCTTCTTCACCAATGCTGGCACATAATTATTCATAAAAGTGGCATTGACAAAGAGTAATAGAAAAGGAGTAAGAATTTCCAAGTTTTCAAGGATGAATCTTGACGGGATAATATCCTCCGAACAAGTAGTGGGATGCATAGTTCTAAGAGCCTTCTCTAAATCAAATCTAGAAATAGTTTTAAAGGCAAAAGGAGTCAAATTCCTCTGCGTTGTACTTTCCACCTCTGTAGGCACCAATTTAGATGCAAGCCCCGCTTGATTTTGTATAATATTAGCCTGAGCTATCTTTATTT
The DNA here is from genome assembly GCF_040938575.1 of Ambystoma mexicanum. Taxonomy (NCBI): domain Eukaryota; kingdom Metazoa; phylum Chordata; class Amphibia; order Caudata; family Ambystomatidae; genus Ambystoma; species Ambystoma mexicanum. The sequence continues at coordinate 260,798,982 of NC_090940.1, forward strand.
TTTCAGAGAAAGCCCTTTGCACTCTCTCACAGTCTTCCTGAGTGGGGTCTAGTTTATTTGTTTGAGCCTGAGGTTTTTCTAAGGTCTTCAAGATTTCAAAAAAATGTTTTGTCTCATTCTTTGCTTTCAGGATGTGCGTGTTAAAGTACTCCTGTTTTTCTTTGACGATTTCCTATACTTTATCGAGTTCTTTCCATTTCTCCTTTCTCTTTTTGGGTCTGTAACCATGTTCTCTCTGCCTTCCTTTTAGTCTGTTTACGTTCTGTCAGTTCAGCTGTATACCAGTTTTTTCTATTTGATTTTTCTCTGGCCACCTTCAATTTGGAAAGAGCAATCTTGTCCAGTAACTTATTTATGCTCTGTTCATATTCTGCTGCTAATGTATCTGGAGCATCTTCATCTGTGGTAGAATCCATAAGCGTTTTAAAGCAGATCTCTAAATTAACTGCCTTAATGTTGTTAAGGTTTCTACTAATCACTTTTTTAATAGGATTTTTTCTTTGAGCGAGACAAGTAGGTCTAACATGAATAGCTGGGACATTCCCACCCAGCACCATGTTGGCAAAGAATTCCTTTACCGCACAAAGACCCACAGGTTGGGCAAAACTGGGGAATCCAACTAGAGAAGAATTTCCCATACACCCAGGGGCAACTACCGTTTCAGTTTCCCCCTAGTTTTGTTGTGTGTTTTTCGTCCCCCCGTATTTTTCGTTGGATTATATTTAGACGCACACTAGTTGTAATTTTAAGTTTTGTTTGTCAAGTTGTTCTAATGTTTTGAAACAATTTCATTATGTTTTTCTTATTTTTCTTGCACAATGAATCATGAAATTGAATGATCTCTGTTATGTGTATTCATGTACTATACTTTGAAGCAATCAATATAAAGTTGTTTAGAAAATGTACAAATGTGTTGAACTAAATTACTTCTCCGAATGAGTACTTTACTTATGATTTTGAATCCTTCAATGATTATAGGTCAAATACAGGATTGTTGTTTTCTCCCTCTAACCAGCTGAATCTCACTAAAACAAGGAAAAATGCCAGCATTAGTGAATTGGGACAATTTATAGCACTCTCGAAAAGAAATTGTCATTTGTTTGCTCCCCCTGAATTTACTTTAAATCAGATTGAACCAAGGGGGTAGGGTACACTTATGCTTTATTAACATGAAAGTGGTCAGACCATATATATGGTTCAACAGTCAGTGTGGCAACTGGTACATTTTTTACTGCAACCCAATCCAGGGTATTACTTGGTATGTGAGTAGGTTCCTTACTCAGGACCATGTTCCAGCACCATGGCATCAAAATCCGCTTCCTTCCCAAGATGCCTATTAAAGTCTCCCAGTATAATAGTGGAGCCCTTTGGTTTATGCATACTGGTTACAATTTGTGACATTTCCTCTATAAAATGTGGCATCTCATTAGGAGGATGATATAATAATATAATTTCAGACAATTGTTGGATGTAGGTGTCATTTACATATACATAATTTCACAGCTTGCAGAGAGGATCGGGATCTGGAAGAAGGCCAGCTCACATCTCGCTATGACTGCCACTCCTCCACCCCTAACCATTTCCCTGTTTTTCCCAAAGAATGTATATCCTTAAGGAGTGGCCTGATCAATGATGGGGCCACTAAAATCTCGCAACCAGGTATCTGTGATGCACATGACATCCACTTGGTTATCCTGGATATAGTCCCGTACATCTACAGCTGAGTATAAGCCAAGACAAGCCCAGCTGTCGGTGTCAGAAGCTTATCCACTGTGTCACCATCCCCTCAATGTGAGTGCATTTGCCATCAAATCCTTGCATGCACAAGGTGATCTGGTGCCAAACTTCTAGCGCCTATTGCTCGATGGACTTCAGAATTGGGACTCCTCTTGGCAGGGGAAGGGATGGCCACCCAGTGTGCATCCATGTTCTACCCACTAGTCTACCTGTCCATGGTGAAGTGGTTGTTTTGGCCTTAAGTGGAATTCTTTGTCTGCCTCACTAGGTAAATAATCATGTTATGCAACTACAGTGAAAAGTCATGGACACTGGAAATTTCCCAGTGATGATTGACTTCCCTCATATATTGAAAGAAACCCAGATTTCTATAAAGGAGGTCCATAGACAATTGTGAAAATATGATCTGCTTCACTCTGGCAATGTACAGTGAAGTGACTAAGTGACTAAGGAACCAGATGCTTTTCCAAGGTAGTGGATGATGGGTCTTGGGAGAGGACAGCCCCTACACCTTGAAAGGAGAGACCTAATGGGATGTATGAAATCAGGCTTTCAAATCTTAGTACTTTTGCTTCTGCTGAAACCAATGACTCTGCAGCTACTAGCTGTTTAAAATAAATCAAGGAAAGGCCGTCCAGCTGCACCAGCATGCTCTTCTTGCCATTTCACTGAACCAGGAATGATATGCACAGAAGGAAAGAGGGAACCCTAAATTAGTAAGGGACATTTACCAATAAATCAGCCATCCATCGTACAAGACCCTCACTGTCATACATTTAGGAACAGAAAGGCTCAGGGTGTCCATCCAGGGAGTTGGGCTACTTGTGACATCCAGTGAGAGGAACACCCAAGAGGAGCGACCAGCCAGCAGGGGTCCAACCTGAAAACTCAGAGTTATCCTGAGGGGTGGGGCCAATCAGTCCATCACTACACTAGCTGCATGAAGAGATAAAACAATATTCCCTTTTCCTAGAGAGAGAAGCTGGAAGGCAGGACTAGACCATTACAGACAGAGAGTGGGCCAAGCAAGTGGAAGGACAGGCCCATCTCAAATTCCGCAGCATGGCTGTAAGCAATTCCAGTGTCCACAGTCAACCGGGAATCCCCATTCCATCTAAAACATGTGGCCCCTCTTTTACCAGTTAAAGGCTAGGAGTTAGAGTTAAAGCCCATAGGGTGAGCATGAGAGTGGAGGTAGTCAGAGTAGTAGCTGGAGACTGTACACAGAAGAAAAGAGCATTTTTGAAGCAGGCTGAATGGGAGACCTGGAGGGCGAGCAAGCACATGAGAGTGAAAGATAGAGTTCAAGATATGTGGGGCACACTGGGCACTAGGAGATTAAGAAGAATCACAGAAGCTCAAACATGGAATTGAAGGGAATTGGGGTTTATGTTAAGGAATACAGGGGTAGTGGCCAAAGATACTGAGGTGTCATTGGAGAGAGTGGTGCTCAGAGTGGTGAAGTAGGCGCAAGAAATAGCTGCAAACTAGAGACAAATATTGATGTAAGGTGTAGTGTTTAAAGGAGTGATGGAGTTGTGATGAATGATGGTGAATTAGAGAAAATCCGTGTGGAGACGGCTGATTCTCAAAAGGTGCAAGTGGTGCAAAAGAGAGTTTTCAGTTGTAAAGGGGCTTTGAAAATACTGTTGGTGCTCTGATGGGCATAGAAGGTGGAATTGGTTGGAAAGACCGGTAGAACATTGATTGCAAAGAAGGCAGTGCCCACAGGAGTGAATTAGCTGGAAGAGATAGTATGTGCTTAGAAATATGGGACTAGGAAAAGCAAGCTGCCTAAAGGGCTGACAAAGGCAAGAAATAATGTAAAGAGTTGTAGTAGGTGGTTATGAAGAGAGATGGAAGAACTGGAGGAGAGATACAAAGAGTTGGTACAGTAGTTGAATTAGAGGAGCAGAAGGAAGGACAATTATTGGGACAGGAGAAGGGTTTGGTAAAAGTCTTAATAAATAAATTAGAGGATTGGAAAGCTGACATAAGATTACAAGAAGAGCTATGATAGATCTAGTGTAGAGAATGTAATGATTGTAGAACTGGGTACTAGCTGAGGAGGAGAAGGTAAGACAAAAGAGAGGCATAGGTGGGAGAAGTATATTGGGTATCACCATCATGTCCTTCCATGCTCGCTATACCCATCCATGATGTTATGACCCATGCCTGTTCCGCACCGTACTCAATCAATGAATTCAAGATTCAGAGTCTCCCACTGAAGTAAGTTGTCTTGAGGTACCAAAGACAGATATTCCGGGGGAGAGGAGCAAGAGACCAGTGACTAGTAATATCAAGACAAGAAATAAGGGGAGAAAAAAGGGGAGATATCCCCTAGAACACCAGGATTGCTAAGGACCACATGCAAGTATGAGGATGGATCGACATATCCACCCCTTGCTCCCCCTCCCATAAGATACATGGCCCAGAAGAATAACAGGAAATACCGCGATCGCCCATACTATTTTGGGCCGATTTCTAGTGCTCCTATGATAGACAAGTATGTCGAGAGGTACCCACTCAGCCAACCTTATAGCCCAGGAGCAGTGCAAACGTTACCCAGAATGGACGAGGAGCCTCAGGATGCAACTGAGGAGCCTTCAATTGACAGTATCGACTAAAGCACCAAGAAGCCGTAGCCACTGATATCGTTAGAGACACCATGACATAGTCACGTTAGACAGGAAGCACACGTGCCATCCGCACATCGGGACACAAACACACACCTGAATACATGAAGAACACAAGTGTAACAGTTCTGTAAGTCAGAGGATAGACACATATACATAATGTCTTTGCTTTATTATTTTGTCATTAGCCAACACAGCAATACAGAATCCCCAAGAAGCAAGAGATCCTGAGCAAGCTTGCAGATGCTTATACACTATTAACCCTGTGGAGCTGCAGCAGTACCTATGGGACCTGACAGAGCCAGGTACGACTAAAGTATGGAGGATATAGAATAGTACAAATATATAGAAGCCATGTTATGGTTTGGGAAAATTACAGCAGGCCACAGACCCTTGGCAGGAGCTGAGCTAAATTGAATTCAAGCTGAACAGAAGAGCAAACACGTGGAACAAAGTCTGCAGCCAAGGCCACCAGGTATGAGTGGCATTCCATTGCCTGAATTGTAGTAACACCAGCTGCGGTAAACACAAATATTTCTTCGTCATTCAGAGTGATTCAGAGCTAGAAAGAAGCCCAAAACATGGTCTCTGAAAACATAACTCTGCAGGCTTGGATGATGGATCAAAACCGGCGCTGGGAAAGATGAGCGATTTCACGCCGCCAGACAGAAGCTTGCAACAAAGTCATTACAATGAGAAGACAAGTCTTGCACGATGTGAATGGGCACTCTCATAGACTGTGGTGGTACACACAAGTTACAATGCAGACACATAGTTGTACTTATTACCTTGAGAAGGTACACCTCAAGATGATAATAATTTCGGATCCCAGGCCTGGAGACGCCAACCACAGTTAAGTATTGTAAGGGTGGGTAGCAATGGGCAAGAACCAATGACCCTCACACTGCAACATTGTTTAATGATAGCAATATTGGGATGGGCCAGGCCTGACACCTGACATGGCAAAGCCAATAGGCTAACATGTATAGGGTCTACTATAGGTGGATTATTATTCCGTACCCAATCCAGCAGTGCATTAATGTTTGCTGGAGAGGGGCCCAGATCTTGATGTCACTATGATGAAATCGAGAGACAAAACTGGCCTGCGAGTCAGGGAGCGTAAAGATGTCCCAGGATTTTCTCCGATCCTTGTACTGATCCCTGTTGGTTTTGGCTGTAATAAACCGCAGTTTGAAGTTGTTGTCTGGCTGGGCTTGCGTTCCTTTTGCAGGAAGGTGTTGGGCCTTCCACAAGTCTGCGAACTTCTAGTAGCCCTCGAACCTACCTGGGAGTTTGTCCCAACAAGTAGCTTCAGATGCCAAGTCCCAGATAGTGGAAAACAAGAGACTTTATTTATAGACAAATGTTTGTTTATGATAAACTGCTGAGCCAGGAAGGGAATACCCGGCACATTCTAAGGTTGCAGGACAGATATTTTTGAACTTTTATTTACCTTCAAATTTATTTAGCTATCACAGTATCTGTCCTTACATATTTTTAGTTCCAATTTATATCAGTTATGTTTTTTTTCCAAGAAACGTAAGGTGATATCCTGCACTCCTAGTGGAATATACTGCACCTCGATATGTATCACAATTAAAAGGAATGTAACAATTAAAAGTTAACATGTTTATTCACAATATTTAACAGATCTATTATACATAGGAAATAAACTCATCACTCTGTTATTAAAAACATCTTATTAAAAGGTAGGATTATATTGATTAATCGTAAAGTTGAGCAATCTCATTTTTCAATATTACTATTCCTAAATTGTATCGTAACATGAATTATTTTAGAAAATTTCAATGTGTCATATTTGACTCATTATTGAGCACAACAAATCTTTAACATTCTGATGAAAGCAATAGGGAAATTAATTTTGCATTATCAGTCAATTTCCATGTATTCCAATCCTTAGACGATTTTCAGAGGAACTACACCACGCGTGCCTGGTCCTAATGAACAGTTTTTCAGAAGTAGACAGTATGCCTTCTTCTTAAGAAACCAAAATTATTTCCAAATACATAAGTATTAAATTAGAATGTTGAAATGAAAATATAGTTATTCTTAAATTAATTATTTAATATTTTTGCCAAAACAACATTCAGCAACCAGATCCACAGCCTATGAAATATGTGAACATTTGTATCTGTTCTATCATGTTTTTCAGTATTGAAATTAAATTTGTGTTGCTCAAACTAGATAGCCCAATTCTCTCCTCGCCTCTACTATGTACTTGAAATAATTTGATGTGATTGTCATTCACCGTTTAATCATTTAACTAACTGTCATTTGAATGGTAGCAATGAAGTCTGTAACAAAATAAATAAACAAATAACATAAAGGATTTCTACCTCCTTTTAAATGTTGATTTTCTTTTAAATGTATTAGGAACAGGGACGTCATTTCACCAAAATGTCAGGGGTAGCGGAAGTAACATCACATGACCCTTGACCCCCTGATGACACCCCAAAATGATATCACGGGAAGCGCTGGAACACAACCTTTCACCTGTTGACAAAACAGGAAGTGGCATCACAAAGCATTGACACTATGGAAAATATGGTTACGATATCACTATAATGTGATGTACATTTCATGCAAGAATGTATCACCATATGTAGCGTTAAGATCCGTGTATATAGGCCCATATTATCAAATTACTGTGAATGCAAGCAGACGTCCATGACCAAATGATAATGATGTGTTATTATATAACACTTACGCTTAAGCACTTTATATAGAAAATATATACACCTGATATCACCCAACCTGTGTTGGTACTCATTTTCGACCTCAGAAGGATGAAAGGCTAAGTTGAGGTGTTTAAGAACAGACTAAATCAGTGACTCACTCCCTGAAGTGTGCCTGAAATAAACCTTTAATGAGTCTAGCAATTAGTGTATAGAATTCCAGAAAGACACATTATTTGATATTCCTATTCTTTCTTATTTAGGGTCTGTGCTGAAAGTGTTAGACTTGTGACTTCTTATTATTATTTTTTTTTTAAAGGGCCTGAAAAAGAAAGCCAGCCACTCCAGAAGAGCCCAGGAGCTTGCATTACAAAAAAACCCAAAAAAAAACGATTTGTACATTTTTTCTTTTTTACAGAGGTCGCAACGGAGACCACAGAGGTCGCAAGGGAGACCTCAGAGGTCACAGTTGAGACCTCTGGTGACCCGTAAATGACATCCCTGATTAGGAAGAAGATTATTAATGACAATTACTTTTATTAGTTTTCACTATGAAAAGTCCCCTTTCAATGGTTGCTCAGATTGTGATGAAGTCACCCAAATATTTGCCCTCTTTTGTACTTTCTGGAATGCCAAATTTGACCAGTCCCAATGATCAGACATCTTCTGAAATTATTTCATCACATACATTTCAATAATGTTACAGACCACTGATAAGAGCACCCACTAAATACCTCTGGAGAATTACAACTCCCTTTTAATCTCATTACCTCGCCAGTATTGGAAATAAGGATCAGGACAAAGAAATTCTACAAAGACCACTGAGAAAGGATAATCTTACCAAACATCTTCCTAGGATTGACAGATAAATGCAAACAAAAAAAATCAGACCCCAACATAGGAGAAGAGAGCACATTGCTGGCAGCTGGTGTAGAGGATCAGATGTATACATCTGCAGGAGATGCCGCCCCCCTACCTCCTTTGATTGGAGACATGAGACCATGACTTGCCTGGCACCAGCTATTGTACCAATTCCATAGCAAGCATTTGGAAGGAAATATACATTGAGACAACCCTATCGAATGTACCCCTGAAGTGATGATAACCTTTAGGAGGAACTCCCTGAAGGAATATGAGAAAGAGCTGAAACAATGAACTGATGACATCATCAGAAAGTGTGCTCAATATCCGAGATACTAAATGAAGATGATGTATAGGTCCTAGAGGAGAAGAGGAGAAGTGAAAGGATCACATGAACCTAAAAGTGTAAAAGAAGAAGATTAAACGTTAATAAAGTGCTGCAGAAAACAGAAGTTCAATGAATGTACAGACACTGAAGGTAGATCAAGTCAGGATACAGGCTAGCTATTAGTAGTAAAATGAAATAGTAAGCTAAAAACCATGAAAGGGGAATGAATAGCCGTGTCACAGTGGAATAACTGGCTGCTGAAGTTGCATGGTGAGACTGTCTGGCCTGATGTCAAGATCCTAGAAATCGAGATCAGCTATCTACTCTGAAGAGAACGAGTGTGCGGAGGATGAATCCTCTCACGTTAAGGTGCAAGAAAGAACACCAAGGATGCCAAGTTTTAATTAATTTAAAGCATTTAAAAGCATTTTAAATGGACCAAACTGTGGTCTCTTGTCACGTCAGCAAAGAATGTAAATAAAGTTTGAACTTGGAGTTCCAGACACGATAGCGAGTGCCCTCACTCCCATGCATTCTCAGGTGAGAATACTCTGCAAGGCCAAGTACAAAGACAATTTCATGGCAGAAGGCATGGGTGATGAGAGATGTTGGGTTAATTAGGTGGTGAGGTAGCTTCCCTGCACCAGGTATTGGCTTACATGCTGCTAAATGAACTGAATGTTCCAGACATGGCACAAGCATGCAATCCAATTGTATTAGTCCATATAACAAGGGACTTTATAGCTTTGAATACCAATCAAACACAATGTAAATAGTATTTTTGAAATGTCATGTCTGAAGAGGTAGACATAAGTTGGCCACCTGATAAAGGACAGCTTCCAACAATCCTAGCTCCTATATGATTGTATATCTAGGTGTTTCCCCTAACCAATCCCAACCCTTGATAGGTTTTACACTATTGCCATGTAGTATGATGTCACTATGACGCATAATGGGAATATAATTATGTTTTTGGTGAAAATCACTGAGAGACTAAGGGTACGTCCGTTGATGTTCGTTGTAACCTCACTGTTTTAGAAAATTAATACTAAAACAGTGACTTGCCATCTTCTTGAGTTTGTCCAGTTATTTAGACTCAGAATTATTCTGGTGTGATCCCTGTATTAAAATATGCACATTCCAAGGGCAATAAGCTCAGGTGGTAGCAGTGCGGATGATTTCAGATCGACACTAGTTTGACTTCAGAGTTTCGGGGGATCAGGCATCCTCTGCCATTAGCTGGAAGATCGTGGAGTTTCCTGTGGAGAGCAGCCAATAGAAATAAACTTGCAAGAAAAATCAAGACACTGGGCAGGTCCCTCCTTTAAGAAATTCCTGCTCGGTTTCCACAGGCGCTCTGCAAATGGAAGGCAAAGTGGTCAGATTGGAGGAGGAGTTGATATCGAAGTCCTTTGAGTTGATTAATGGATGTAAGGGAAATGGCAATATAAAGGGGGAGGATTGTGATATTGTTGGGTAATGGAACATTTTGTGTGGATAAAGGAATGCCTAAGTAATCCTATTTCAAGGGAGATAGAAGAATACATCTCAAATTCCAATCAGAATATTAAGAGAGAGAATACGCACAGTCAGAACTTTGTAAGGTGACCCTGCACAGCGTAATATGATTAGAGGCGAGGAGAAAATACCTCTTACTATAAATAATTATAGGGAAAAGGAAAGGTGAACACAAAACATATTAATGGTTATTTTGTTGTCGTTTTAAGTATTATTTGATGTCTGAAGTCATTAGAGATAATAAGCTGTGAAGGTTAAAAGTGGTGTTGTTTTGAGTTAAAGTGTAGTAAACGATTGGCGCCAATCAGAAGACGGATAGGTTGTTGAAGTAAAAGAGGATTGAGCGGCTATTGATGGTGCTTACAAAAGGCTTTGACATAGATAGAGATTTATTAACAATCTGGTAAGTATCAACATTCAATTATGACTTGTCGGAGGACACTCATCTCATGCACCTTTGTAAAACATTACCACAACATGTGCCCAAGCTCAAACAGTGCAGAATGGGGAAAGGGCACATCTGATGAAATGCTCATGTGCTCATGCAATGGCCGCAACGGGGGTCATTGTCAAAAGCAGTATTACAGCACATGACCACATATGTGCATGCTGCGTACACAGGAAATTAGAGAAAAACACTGGCAGTTTTTGATCTTTGGAAAATGTATGAAGAAGAGAAAGAAGACCCAGAACAGGAGGAGTGAATGCTTAATCAGCATAAAGGGGAGGGCATTCAGCACTCAGCTGCTCTTATTTTGTCCAAGATTAAGAGCGTGGATACAGAGGAGACATGAGTTTATCCTCTAGAGGAATTAAAAGTAGCGGCGATGCATAGTAATCCAATGTATGAAATCCCTGCTTATAGTAGTCATGATAGTACAGAGGAGAGCAAAAGAAAGAAAGAAGCCTGTAAGTGCGTACAAGATAAAGAAGAAAGAGGCGAGAGGTAGAACATATCGACAGAAATAGACAGAGAAATTAAGAGATGAAAAAGAGAAAATGATAGGGCTGATGAGGCAACGCTCGTACAGAACGAATGGATGGGAGGACAGATATTACTCAAGTTAGATGGAAAAAGCATCAAGGAGCTTAGGCAAAGGGACGATAAGGATGAGCAAGAAAAGAAGGATAGGGAAAGAGAAAAGTGGTTGAGGGAGGATGAGCAAGGAAGAAAAAGCAGGTAACAACAGGGACAGATATATAGAGAAGAACCAAAAAAGACGTAAAAGCTGGCAGAGGAACAAAGGAAGTACGACACTAGAAAGAACAAAATGTAAGAAAGGGATAAGACAGAAAGGAAGAGAGATGAAGAAGAAGCACAAAGTGTGAAGGAAATATTATTACAGAGAAGGAGAGAAGAAGAAGAATGAAGACAAGAAGTAAGAAGGTAAGAACGAAGGCAAGAAGAAGATAGGGAAAGAAGGGGTGTGAGAAAGTGAAGGGAGGTGGACGAAGAAATCAAACAGAATAGAAGGCAGCGAGGTCTTGAAAAAATTATTAAGACCAAGCGATGAAATACAGGGGCAATGGGACACAGTAAGTAAAGTAAGAGTCAAGAAACACACAGAAAGTAGCACGGGAAGAGGAAAGAGATGATGCAGAAAGTATTGCTAAATTATACCAGCAAATAAGGCAGGACAGCAAGTATGGGACTCGAGGGAGCGGTAACTGAGCCCAAATACAAAAACTGTGGATGAGGAGGAAAACATTTTTAGTATTGAGTGCAGAGCATTGTCTTTGAGTAGATTACATTTAGATAGAGAAGAGAAGGATGATAGTCACACTAGTTGGGGTATAACAATGTCGGACAAGGAAAGAGAGTCAGGCCGTGAGATAGAGGGAGAGGATACATGTGTCCCTTTGAGAAGTCAACAGATGGATAAAGAGGTAAGATGGTCAGATCTGGAACATCCTAAGGAAAGAACACCAGATCCTTTACCATATCCTTTAATTCCCAGAAAACAATTGTGTAGAGAGGATAATCTCCACCTTATGTGAGTAGGTTAAGGTTGTTACCAGCACAGAGATGAATAGGGATGATTACCCCTACATTAGGCAAGCAAATAATGGCATCCGATTATGGGATGGGGTTTTCACAGTTCCCCTTGCAAAAGAAGGGGGAGAGAGACCGCAATATATTCCATGGCCTCAGATGGATAGGCATAATTTAAAATGCAAGCTCGCTGGTTTGACTTCGGGGCTGGGAAATGGATATACAAACTAGAAAAAATTACAGGGGGAAACATGCTGACCATAGGAGACATAAAAGGTCTATTGGCAGCTAATCTTAGAGAGTGAGCTGACGGCATTTGGAGACATGCAGGATAAATGATGACAAGACTGAGCTACTCATCCTAGGCTCTCACCTAAAACTCAATATATTGGACCCCGCCTTTAAATCTTCCAACATCGATAGGAACACCATCAACGTGTCCACAACACCAAAATCCTCGGTTTTTACCTTGACTCAACCCTCTCTCTGATGAAGCAAGTCAATGCGGAGGCCTCAACATCGGCATACACATGCAAACTCGTACAGATGGCAGGCTGTTCCTCACCGCCCCCCAAACTGCATAATCCTCGCAAGAATGCGCATTATGGCCAAAATGGATTACTGCAATGCCCTCTACTTAGGGACCATCCTCAAAAACATCAATAAGCTACAAGTAACACAGAATGATGCTATCAGAGCAGCCCTTAATATTCCTAGAAAATCTCACATCTCCGACACAAGACGGAATCTCCATTGGCTCCCACTTGCATGCAGAATTTCGCTATAAACCCTTGCACTCACTCACAAATGCTTAGCCAACCAAGATCCTGAGTACCTCGCCAACCGCTTCACTATCCACACGGCCACCCGACCACTCAGATTGACACAAACCCACTCATTGGCCATACCCAGATTCAAACTGCAGACAGCTGGGGGGTCCTGCTTCCGGGTGCTAGCCTCCAAACTTTGGAACTCACTTCCTAACACACTCAGAACTGAACTTCAAGAATGAAGCCAAACTTTGGCTCACTGAACAGGACATAGCCTCCTCCTCAGCTTGATGTACGGCTTGCATATACTTCTGCATACCGATTCCTTTGTCTACTCTCTACTGTAATTTACTACACTGTAATTACCTGTAAATAGCCTGTAAAATATGTAAATATACACACCGCCATTATCTGTATTATGATGCCCTGTATTGTTTCAACAATTTTGTAAGAAATGTGCCCAGATGCCCCTGGGCCAGGTCCGCAATATAAATAAACCAAATACAAATACAAATATGTGGGAGTGACAGCATAAAACACAGCACGTGATGGAGCGCCATTTAATAATTGCAGAGCAGATGTTTGGAGTGCTCTCAGGGTATATCCTGATACGTCTGATATGGGTGCAATTATGAAATGTAAAATGAAAGAAGATGAAGACCCTATTGCTTACATTCAGGATATTCAAGAGAAATGCCAGCTTGAAACGTGTGAACCGTGGGAAAAAACTGTGGAGTAGTAGGAATAGAAGCGAAGCCGTGGGCTGAGAAACAATTAACTATTGTACATCATTGTCAGTTATTACAAGAGAAGAACAAAAAGAAAGATGAGAACAGAAAGATTGATGAAGCCAAGTTAGTTCAGAAGAAATTGTCGAAATTTGCTATAGAAGGGGCTGTATTGACAAGCAGGGAAGGAGTAGGCATGAAAGAAACAATGGGTGAGTCGCAAGCGAATATTGTACACCCAGGAGATTAAAGTGGGTATGGGTTTTGTCCATGAGGTAGAGGTGTAGGTTTCAGAGGAAGAGGAGGCAGATTTCAGAATACCCAAGCTGGGTGGGAAAAAACTGTGGAGTAGTAGGAATAGAAGCAAAGCTGTGGGCTGAGAAACAATTAACTATTGTACATCATTGTCAGTTATTACAAGAGAAGAACAAAAAGAAAGATGAGAACAGAAAGATTGATGAAGCCAAGTTAGTTCAGAAGAAATTGTCGAAATTTGCTATAGAAGGGGCCGTATTGACAAGCAGAGAAGGAGTAGGCATGAAAGAAATAATGGGTGAGTCGCAAGCGAATAATGTACACCCAGGAGATTAAAGTGGGTATGGGTTTTGTCCATGAGGTAGAGGTGTAGGTTTCAGAGGAAGAGGAGGCAGATTTCAGAACACCCAAGGTGGACTTCAAAATTTGGGTGGAAATCAGAATGCTCAGGGAGAATATGATGGAGGGTTGGTCAGAGTGTCACTCCAAGTATGCTGAATTGTGGGATGACAGGGCATATTGCGCATGTATGTAGAAGCCGAAGAAACGTGCAGCAAAATGGAAAACCTTAAAATGCGGGGGACAGCTTATCCACTGCCATCCAGTACACACACATGAGAGGGCTTTGCACAGGATCACACATCCTATCAGACACAAGCATTGCAAGCACAACAGGCACAACATCTGGGGTTGGTGCAGCAAATTGCCCCCCTACAAGGGCAATCACAACAATCACCTATCCAAACACAACAGAATGTGAACACGGGGCAAATACTAACACCTAGGATAAGGGGTGTCATTGTGGTAGGAGGGAACCCTTTCACAGGGACAGGGATGAATCTGTACTCTCAATGGGACAGCTCACAAAGTGACTTGATCTGTTTTTCTTGTATACACTGGGGTGACTCACCCCATAAGGGTGGGAAAATACTCAACGTCAGGTATTGCCAAGAATGTTAAAGGGTTCTTTGGAGCTACAAATGTAGTTTTTTCTGCTGCCAAATTGCCTGTTTCTATAGGGGAATGTGACATGTCTGTCCCCTTGTTATCTTCACAACAAATCAGTTAACATTCTGGGGAGAGATTTAATGACAAAACTTAACATGACAATTTCATTCACTAATCAAAGAATAGTGTGCTCCACTCCAGGAATACAGTATTTAAATGAGGAGTCCCAGTAGATCTGTATGTTTTCATGTATAAGGTGTGCATTTTATTAACATAGCTACCTGCATTAGTAGAGAAGATTTTAAGGATACCTGATGAGTTCTTGTTAAGACCGCAAGTACCTATGGATGAGAAAGTAGAACAGACTATTCCTATAGAATTGGAAACAGCTATAGTACAATGGGAAATAGCAATGCTTGAAGGAGTAGATGATGAAGGCAGAGCATGGTGGACAGTGATAGCTCTGGAGGAAGGATACAGATTGACTGACATAACAGATGAAGCTATGTTCAGAGCTGAACGTACAGACGATGAGGTAGTGTTATTCAAAAGCATACTGGATAAAGATTGAGAAAAGGGCAGTCCCGGAGAAAATGCTGATAACACGGCAATGACCACCATTCTTCGAGGAAGATCTAGAAAAGGTGCCAAGTGTCCTTTGCACTATGGGCCCATATGAAGTAGGCCTATTAAAGGGAATAGGAGAGGTTAAAATAAAACTTAAGCCAGCAGCAATTTTACCAAGGGCAAAACAGTATCCCATGTTTCGAGAAGCTGATGAAGGCATATTTAAGACTATTTCTGTCATGCCTGCGCCGCTGGCGCACGCATTGGCAACCATCATGGACTACTTGGAACTCATTTATCCTCCTAATACTCCTTGAACAACTCCTTTTCACGCCTTGGTCTTTTATTTCCATTTGCTCAACTTTGGTTCTTTCTTATTTTATTCAATTAACTACATTTACCATAATGCACCTGGCTGCAGTCCTCAATTCCTGGCTATTCTCATTCATCGTTATTGGGACCACAATCCCCAGAAGCCCTAGCATCCAGCGCTGCTTCCACCTGCTCAGGACCAGAGAGGGAGGAGGCAGATTGTCTTCAGGTGTGCTGCTCCAGGTGCTGTAAATTAGCCTGCCTCAGAACAGGGCAGGGCTGTATATAAGCAGCTGCCTGCAGGAGCACAGTGTCTTGCATCTTGAGATCTCCCCGCTCCTGTTTGCCTTGACCCGCTACTTTGTATGTTGTTCCTGTTGCTGCATTATCCTGTTTTGATCCAGTGCCCTTTCCGGGCTCCCTGCCCTGCAGCCTGCCTCACTCCGGCTGCCTACGGTCCTTGTCCCCTGGGCTCCCTGCCCTGCAGCCTGCCTCACTCTGGCTCCCTACAGTCCTTGTCCTCTGGGCTCCCTGCCCTGCAGCCTGCCTCACTCCGGCTGCCTACAGTCCTTGTCCTCTGGGCTCCCTGCCTACAGCCTACCTTACTCCGGCTGCCTACAGCCCTTGTCCTCTGGGCTCCCTACCTTGCAGCTTGCAACCCACTGCTGTCTCCAAGCCCTTGTCCTCTGGGCTCCCTACCTTGCAGCCTGCACCTCTTTGCTGCCTACAGCCCTTGTCTTCTGGGCTCCTTTCTTGCAGCCTGCTCCTTCCACTGCCTACACCCCGTGTCCTCTGGGCTCCTTCCTTGCAGCCTGTCTCCCTCTGCTGCCTACAGCCCTTGTCCTCTGGGCTCCCTGCCTTGTGGCTTGCTACACTCCTCTGTCTTACAGCCTGTTTTACACTTAGCTACCTTCGGCCCTGCTCCTCTGGGTTCCCTACCTCGCGGCCCTATTCTTTTGGGCTCTCTGTCTGTCGCCTACTACTAATCTCTCTCTGTCCTGTTCTTCTGGACTCCCTGCCTTGCAGCCTACTACAGTTCTCCGCAGTCCACTAAAGTTTGCCTGCACCTAGTGCCACTCTTGACTGCAGACCTGCTTCCTACTTTGCAGCCCTTCTGTTTTCCTGACTGCTGCTCCCTTGTTCTCTTCCTTTAGTCCTCTGTACTCCACCTTAGGTTATCTACTTCAGTCTAACTGCCTTTCCTTCATTTCCTTCTGCTAGATTGCTCATTGACTTCCTTTTTGCTGGATATTTCTGTTCTTGTCTTCTCATGTGTCTTATGTAATCCCTTTGTACAGAGCTTGCCTGTTGGTTTCAGGCAGGCAACCTCTGCCCCTTCCCTTGTCGCGTTTTCAGTGTTACAGACACCCACTGCTGTTGTTCCCAGCCATGAGCATACAGTGTGGGCCTCTGTTATAGCAATCTGTGCAGAAGGCTGGAGTTTCCTAAGGTTCGTGTAACACTCTTTCCCATTTCAGCATACACCCCAAGAGGGAATCCAGTTTGTTTGTACCTTTGTATCTTTTGCCCCTTTTGGCTCACAGCTACAGTTTCCTACTTTTCTTTCTTGTTGAACTTCCTGCTGTGTGTGCTTATCTGCTACCTTACTTCAGCACAGCCACCCAACACCTACCTGGGTGCCCTGTGCCACTCTTGACAGAGTGCCTTTCCTGACAGAATGTAAGACCAAAAAGATTCTTGTTGCATAGGCAGGAAGGGCACACACAGACCAAAGATGCTTTCTTTTCGGTTCAAGAAACCTCTGCAAAAATGTAAAGTTTTCTTAAGGACTGCAAACAAAAACCATAGTTTAAAAGACAGACTCGCCCTAGTAAACAAAGGTTTACAAGCACAGTACTACACTCACTGGCTCGCTGACCCTTCCATGTGTAACTACTATGACATTTGCAACTATGATCCGCAGTCTCTATCTATAGAAGAGCTACAGCAAGAAAATGAATTCCTGCAGATTTTGTTAGCCCAACCAGTGGAAAACACTCATGCGGTTTCTGGCATTTCTTCTGACACTACATTCGACATTCAGCCGGTACACGAACCTTGTATTCCTTTATCCCAGGCTACCCTGTCTCAGGACCAATGTCGTAACATTGCTACAGCCAAGGATATTGCACTCATTGTGGCAGACTCTCAACCAGAGGACGCTGTTGCCAAAGTGATATGCTCAAGATCAGCTTGGCAAGCTACACAACCTCCCCTGACTGCTGTAAACACTCATTTAACCGGACAAGGCATTCAGTATCCTGAGGTTAGTGCAGCTGGTCCTGGGTACAAAAGACCAATACTGACCATCGGTTGTCTTAATGCTTCCCCAGTAACTACTAACCATGATAACTCTAAGGTCAGTCTTCCTATTGCAACACCCAAATTTTCTGCTACACCAGATTCTGAAGCTGTAGAACAGGCCAATGGAACATACCTGTTACAAGAACAACTCTTAAGCCTTAAAAGACAAACCAAAGACCTCTATGATGAATTCGTCTGTCTGCATTATAAGAATCTAGCTAAGGGACACAATTTCCCAGACCATCTGACACTATGTCCAACACCCGACATTCTGTCTTTAGAGTTTAACAGATTAAGGCCTGTACTGGTAACACAGAAGAGGATACAGACTTATACAGAGCAGTTGGAAGACCTGAACTTGGCATATACATACCAGTTAAAGCTTGACACCGCTCATTCACTTACTAGCCACAGTAACACAGGCTGTCGTTCAGATAGTGAAGAATGGACTCCTCCAGTGGGCCAGATCGCTCACACGGCCATTACACCAAAGATAAAGTGTAATCATCTGACTGGACATTCCGCTAAGTCAAAGGATTGTTCCATTCTTGCCCTTGATGTCAGTCCTTTACTCCAACTTACAGCCTCTACTGAAGTGACCAGATCTGAAATGTACTCTGCTTCTATGAACATTGGCACTCCTGACCATGAGTCAGATCCTGAAACATACCCAGTACCTGTCTGGAATCCAACTTTGCCTACTGTCAATACCCCAGATCCATGTATCAACATGGGCACACAAGACTTTGCAGGCCAGCCTTCGGAAGGCTTACCCTTTCTTGGTCCTACATCCACCTTGCTACTTGTTACAAGATCTGCTAGCCCAATCTCTGCTGCTCCCCCTGCCAGTACTCCTGCATCTGCTACTGATGCCTCATCTCAGATCACTCCTACTGCAGTCGAAGCACCCCCTTCCTCTCTGCCTGCAAGGACAGTACCTGTTGGAAAGCCAGTTAAAGGTTCTCCTATAAAGGCTACAGCTGTGGTAGATCCTGTTGGTGCCTCTGCAGCACCTAAACTACCAGTCACAACTCCATCAGTCTCAGTTGCGTCCCTGTCGACTGGTGCTCCTGTGACACCTATACTTCCAGCTGTTACAGCATCTGAACTTCCTACTGCCATTCCTGATCTTCCTGCAACTCATGGTGTTCCTGCAACCTTTGTTACTCCTGAAGTCTCTGTCGCAAATCTTCATGTTGCCATTGCTGCTTCTGACTATTTGGACGACCGTCCTAGAGCAACCAATTCAGCTGAATCTCTGGTTCCACCTTTCAGCACTGTACCATTACCAGTCTTAAGGAAGACCACTTCTTTCAAAGCAATATATGCCATGGAGTCTGCAGCACATCTCCACAGTTCCTCAGTTCATGAATGCACTGTTGGGTTTTTGGTCACTAAGAAGTTGTCTTTTCTGAATTATACCTCAAAGGTTCGAAACATTGGTAATGTCTCCTCCCTTCAAGACTCTCACCTTGCAGCATTAAACAGTTTTTGGTGCTTCATGATGTGCCTTTTTGGTATAAGACTCTCTCGCGGTGTGACAGGCCTTGGACGTGCTCTTCTTGTTGGTCAGTCTTCAGGGGCCTGGAGAAAGGCATGGAGAGGGGCATACCGTCATGCCTGCGCCACTGGCGCACGCATTGGCAACCATCATGGACTACTTGGAACTCATTTATCCTCCTAATACTCCTTGAACAACTCCTTTTCACACCTTGGTCTTTTATTTCCATTTGCTCAACTTTGGTTCTTTCTTATTTTATTCAATTAACTACATTTACCATAATGCACCTGGCTGCAGTCCTCAATTCCTGGCTATTCTCATTCATCGTTATTAGGACCACAATCCCCAGAAGCCCTAGCGGCCAGCGCTGCTTCCACCTGCTCAGGACCAGAGAGGGAGGAGGCAGATTGTCTTCAGGTGTGCTGCTCCAGGTGCTGTCAATTAGCCTGCCTCAGAACAGGGCAGGGCTGTATATAAGCAGCTGCCTGCAGGAGCACAGTGTCTTGCATCTCGAGATCTCCCCGCTCCTGTTTGCCTTGACCCACTACTTTGTATGCTGTTCCTGTTGCTGCATTATCCTGTTTTGATCCAGTGCCCTTTCCGGGCTCTCTGCCCTGCAGCCTGCCTCACTCCGGCTGCCTACGGTCCTTGTCCTCTGGGCTCCCTGCCCTGCAGCCTGCCTCACTCCGGCTGCCTACAGTCCTTGTCCTCTGGGCTCCCTGCCCTGCAGCCTGCCTCACTCCGGCTGCCTACAGTCCTTGTCCTCTGGGCTCCCTGCCTACAGCCTACCTTACTCCGGCTGCCTACAGCCCTTGTCCTCTGGGCTCCCTACCTTGCAGCTTGCAACCCTCTGCTGTCTCCAAGCCCTTGTCCTCTGGGCTCCCTACCTTGCAGCCTGCACCTCTTCGCTGCCTACAGCCCTTGTCTTCTGGGCTCCTTTCTTGCAGCCTGTTCCCTCCGCTGCCTACAGCCCGTGTCCTCTGGGCTCCTTCCTTGCAGCCTGTCTCCATCTGCTGCCTACAGCCCTTGTCCTCTGGGCTCCCTGCCTTGGGGCTTGCTACACTCTTCTGTTTTACAGCCTGTTTTACACTTAGCTACCTACGGCCCTGCTCCTCTGGGTTCCCTACCTCGCGGCCCTATTCTTTTGGGCTCTCTGTCTGTCGCCTACTAATAATCTCTCTCTGTCCTGTTCTTCTGGACTCCCTGCCTTGCAGCCTACTACAGTCCTCCGCAGTCCACTACAGTTTGCCTGCACCTAGTGCCACTCTTGACTGCAGACCTGCTTCCTACTTTGCAGCCCTTCTGTTTTCCTGACTGCTGCTCCCTTGTTCTCTTCCTTTAGTCCTCTGTACTCCACCTTAGGTTATCTACTTCAGTCTAACTGCCTTTCCTTCATTTCCTTCTGCTAGATTGCTCATTGACTTCCTTTTCGCTGGATATTTCTGTTCTTGTCTTCTCATGTGTCTTATGTAATCCCTTTGTACAGAGCTTGCCTGTTGGTTTCCGGCAGGCAACCTCTGCCCCTTCCCTTGTCGCGTTTTCAGTGTTACAGACACCCACTGCTGTTGTTCCCAGCCATGAGCATACAGCGTGGGCCTCTGTTATAGCAATCTGTGCAGAAGGCTGGAGTTTCCTATGGTTCGTGGAACACTCTTTCCCATTTCAGCATACACCCCAAGAGGGAATCCAGTTTGTTTGTACCTTTGTATCTTTTGCCCCTTTTGGCTCACAGCTACACTTTCCTACTCTTCTTTCTTGTTGAACTTCCTGCTGTGTGTGCTTATCTGCTACCTTACTTCAGCACAGTCACCCAACACCTACCTGGGTACCCTGTGCCACTCTTGACAGAGTGCCATTCCTGACAATTTCAACACTGATGAATCAAACAATCCTTGTGCCATTGGAATTCATGTGCAACACTGCAGTGAATCCGATAAAAATATCAAAAGGGGGGGTCATTGAGATTTATACAAGACTCTTAATCAGATTGTAGAAGCAGAGCTTCCGTTAGTTCCTAATCATGCAACAATCTTGTGTAACATCCAAGTTGAAGCTAAGTATTTCATGGTGATCGATTTGAAAACTGTGTTTTTCTCGATCCTGTTGCACAAAGACTCACAAGACCTTACTTCCTTTATGTTCAGACAAAAGAGAATAAAACATACTTGATTACCTCAAGGTTATTGTGAGTCCACATCGCTAATTAACATAGTCCTACAGATGGATCTAGGCAACATTGCACTGAAGAGTGCAGTAATTCAGTACGTAGATTACATATTAATCTGCAGTGAAACAGAGGATGAATGTAGACAAGACTCTGTTCAATTAATGATTGTATTGGCAAACAAATGATACAAGTTAGATAAGGAGAAATGACAGTATTGCCAGGAAGAGGGGTTGTACATAGGTCATTTAATTTCACCTGAAGGAAAGAAGGTGACACCTGAGAGAGCTGAGGCTATCACAAAGACACCAAACACAAATACAATAAGGCAAATGCAGCAGTTTCTGGGCTTGTGCAATCATTGCCGGGCCAGGGTGTTTACTTACAGTACATACACAAAACCACTTTTTGCAAGCACTTAAGAAAGCACACATTGGTAAAGAAAGAATGGACTGAATAAATGGAGGAAGGATTTGAGGAATTAAAAAAAGCAATCTGTACAGCTCCAGTTTTAGGAAGATTTGTATTTGTCTTCTCATGCAAATAGATCAGTAATAACAGCAGTACTCACACAAATAACAACATTAGGGTATACACCTTTGGTGTGCTACAGTGGGATACTAGATCCAGTTATTAGAGGACATTTTCCATGCGAACAATCTTTGGCTGCTGCCGTATTTGCAATTGAGAAGTCCAAAAGTGTTACCATGGGCTGTCCCATGACTCTCTACATGGAGCATGCCTTATTTGTCATTTTACAGAAACCCAAGGGTACATTAATGTAACAAAGAACATTGGCATGTAAGGGGATGATCTCTAATTCAGCGATTAAGGTAGTGAGGTGTAAAATAGGGAATCTAGCCATGTTTGTAGCTAAACCTGTAGAAGAAGGTGATCATGTGCCTGAATGCTCAAATAATGTTGAATTTTATGATGATATACACTATTTGAAAGAAAATGCTTTAGAGGGAGGGGAAAATTCTCTTTATTAATGGCTCTTTGAAAATTGATCAAACTAGTGGGTAGAGGTATTTAGGCTCCACAGTTGTAAGACACTGATTAAATGGTGACTTTGAGGTAGTGGTGAGTGCAAGACTACTATCTCATTTTTAAGGACAAGCGGCAGAATTAGTAGCACTTATTGTTGTGCACGAAATATACAAAGGACAGGAAGTGATTTTGTACAGTGACTCCACCAATGTGACATCAACCATAGATGTAGGGCTGTCACGCTGGAAAAGGAGGGGTTACCTCCGTACAGACGGCACTCCAGTGCAACATACATCTTTATTGGACAGGCTCATTAAGGCACTACAACTCCCAGTAGCCATAGCAGTCGTAAAATGAACAGTGCATACTAAACAAACAGACTTTTTCTCTTGCGGAAACAAGCTGCAGATGCAGAAGCCAAAAGAGTTGCATATTCTTCTGAAATCTTGAGTTCCGATACTGAACATATTAAAGAAGTAATAAATAGAATCATGATAGTATGAGAAGGGTTTAATATGCTGTCATTTACGCAACTAACAGAGATTGAGGTAGAGCCACACAAGAAGAGCAGGAGTTATGGAAATGTAGGGTGTGTTCTTTTTCCCCCCACGGAAGCATTATGGAGACAGGGTAGCACTCAGGGGTGTCATTTTGGGGTCACCAGGGGACTCCCTGGCGACCCCAACTTAACAAAAAGCTAAATAAATGTTTGTTTTGTCCAAAATAAAAACAGGTGCTCCTGGTGTAGTGGGCCCTCCCGTGGCATGGGGGACATGCCACACCAGGTCTCCGGCCCTGTCCTCACCCATCAGCCAATTCTCCCTCAGCTTCCTTGCAGCTCACAAACAGGAACCAGAAGGCTCTTTTTCAGCTTTGTGGTTCCTGTTTGTGAGCCTGGAAGGAGGGACTGAAGCTGCAGGAAAAAGGTAAGAAGTCTTTTCTTGTAATATGATGTGTGTTTTGCATTTGTGAAGTGCAGGTCAGATGTATGTATGTTAATGGTGGGTGAATGAGAAGTGATGTGATGTGTGTGTTTGAATGTTCTGGGTGGGTGGATGTGTGCCTGTGTAAAGAATGCAATGATTGGATGTAAGAGAAGGTGTGAGTGACTGGGTGAATGAGAAGTGATGTTATGTGAGTTTGTGAATGTTCTGGGTCAGTGGGTGTGTGCCTGTGTGCAGATAATGTAACGAGAGGATGTAAGAGAAAGTATGACTGACTCTTGAGTGAATGAGAAGTGATGTGATGTCTGTTTTTGAATGTTCTGGGTGGGTGGTTGTGTGTCTGTGTAGACAATGTAATGAGTGAATCTAAGAGAAGGTGTGAGTGACTGGTGGGTGAATGAGAAGTGATGTGGTGTGTGTTTTTTAATGTTTTGGGTGGGTGGGTGGCCGGGTGTGTGCCTGTGTAGAGAATGCAATGAGCGGGTGCAAAAGAAGGTGTGAGTGAGTGACTGGTGGGTGAATGAACATACATGTGGTAGTGTGTGTTTGAATGTTCTGGGTGGGGTTTGGTGTGTCTGTGTGGTGAATCCAGTGGGAGTGAGTGTGAGATGAGATGTATGGGTGA
This sequence comes from Ambystoma mexicanum, assembly GCF_040938575.1. NCBI lineage: Eukaryota > Metazoa > Chordata > Amphibia > Caudata > Ambystomatidae > Ambystoma > Ambystoma mexicanum. Next base: position 260,822,859 of record NC_090940.1, read on the forward strand.
GTGACCAGTGGGTGAAAGGGGATGCATGTGTGTGTAATGCCCTGGGATACTGAGGGGGGGGGGGCAAGTTCATGTGTGCCATTCCCTGGCTAGACTAGCATTTTGGTGCAGTTAGTCTTGCCATTGCTTACTGTGGCATAACATTTATTACTCGGTATCTTTAAAAAAGCAAGCATGATAAATAGTGTTAGCTCACTAGACTGATGTTTTGGCGTGGTGGCCTGTATATTATTCATTGTAGCATGACTTTTTATTAACTGAGCATCTACGATGAATCAAGCAAGATAAGAAATCGTATGAGTCTGGACTGGCTTACATTGGAACCAGTTTGGATAAGTTTTCCTATTGTGATATGTCGCTTTTAATGGCCAAATCAATGAGAGTATGTACTTACATAGGAGCACTGGCATATATATATTGGCAGAGCCAGTTTTGTGCCCAGTGCCTGTAATGATAATATAGAAAAACGTCTTAAAGTGAACATAAGTATGGTCTTATGTGGGAATACTAGCATATGTTGGTGGAGCCAACATGGAAATGTACGGGCACAGCCAGCATACAAATGTTTTTATACTGGCATATATTGCACAGACCTGCATGATAATGGATTGGGAAGCTGATTGTTGTTCTTTTACCCATATTTAACCAATTATTCAAAACATTTACTCTGGTGGTTGGCATATTTGAAGACCAGGCTCCTTCTCTCTAGGTTACGTTAAAGATTTAAGCTTTGATTGAAAAACATATTTACTTCTTTCACTTGCATAAGTGCATGTCCCTGCAGCGGCATAATCATCATGGACATTCCGCACAAACGGTGGTCCGGACCGACCCGGGGTGTCGCATGCCCTGTGCTTTGTTAAGGAGCCTGGGGGGACCCCTCAGCATGGCTCGCAGGGAGCTGCCAAATTTTGTGCTACGCCATTGAGCACCACTGCATCTGACAAAGGAGTAGTGTGCAGTGCGTGCCTTGAAGTCTGCCAGTGAGTCCCCGGGTGATAAGCAACTCATGGGTGTTTTTAATTTTAAAATACTGTATGGTGCTATGAATTTATGTGTGCAGCAATATTACATTAAATGCTTTTTTTTTTAAAGTCTTCTGGCACCCAGTATTACGCTTAGATAATATGTGGGGGATGTTGGGTATATTGAAAAAATCTTTCCCAGGTATTATACTCCAGCAAACCTAACATTATCAGGTGTACTCCGCTCGCAGACCAGTTTAATAGGTTTCTTCTATCGTAGTGGTAGCTGAATCATACATACATTTATAACCAGGGAATTTTGTGGATACTAAATCCTGGTCAATGATTTCATTTTCAGGCCTTGCTCGTGCAGTTTTTGTCTCCTGGTTGAACAGCAGCACACACCTGCCCAGGTCAGTGTTATTTTGTCTTGTTTAACACAGCAAGGGCACAGATAATACGTACTTCTGTGTTCATTGACCTATAGATTTTTCATACACTAGCTGTAGCCTGCTATACATATTTTGGTTATCATATTGGAAATACTGCATTGTGTATGTCTTACATGTAGACCCCATGTAGAATATGGAAAATGGCATTGTCCAAATGTGTAATCATGGACAAATCATGCCTCCCTCTGTCCCTCAGTTCTTATATCTGGCTGAAATGAGAACAACTGGAAACATGGGTGGTAGATGAATCTAAAAAGTTTGAAGTTAATTTGCCACCACTTCCTGTGATGTCACTTGGCGGTGGGTTCAAATTGCATCACTTCCTGTGATGTCATCATGGGGTCAAGGGTCGTGTGATGTCACTTCCGCTACCCCTGGCATTTTGGTGAAATGCCGTCCCTGACAGCATTGGAAGTCCAGTGATGCCACACTCGAGCAGTTGCATTTACCCATGCATATAACCAGAGGAAGTCTTGCTGCCACTATTGCATAAGACTGGTTTGTTCTCAATCTATTCAAACATGTTGCACAGTTCATTGTGAATAGCAATGTGTGTCATAAGTTTACAGCTTTGTATATACTGAGAACAATCAGAGGAGTAATACCTAGACTAAATGGTCTATTTCAACATTTACATCGATATGCTGGATACATATAATGGACACATGTATCTATTAGTGGTGGTGTGGCCTTTCTCTAGGTGGATCGAAGCTGGTCCTTGTACACACCCTGATGCCCCTTGTGCAGCAAAGTTTCTAGTGTGCAAAGTATTTCCAAGATGGGTTGTGTTCGAAGTACTGACGTCTGATAATGAACCACATTATGTGAATGAGCTATTTGAACAAATAGGACTTCTATTGAGTATAAGACATACATTTTCTTCTGCTTATCATCCACAAGCAAACAGGATATCTGAGAAACTCAACAGCCTCTTAAAAGAGAGGATAGCCAAGAATAACTTAACTTTTAAAAGGGGATGGCTATATTGCCTACCCCTAGCCTTATATGCCCTTCGAAATCAACCAGGTACAGACCACCATTTTATGCCTAATGAGCTAGTGACAGGGTGTTGCATGAGGACACCTCATACACACTCATCTAGAGTCAGGAGTGAATCCCAGAGTGTAGAACAGACTCTAGGTGATAAAATGCACAATTAATTGACATGTATGACTACCAGTGTTTCTTTCATTACAGTTCAAGTTAAGCATCGGAGGGAGGGTCAAGGAGCACCGAAGAGGACGGCAAAGTAACCAACCCGAGTGAATTATTGTCACCACCGAAATCTGTTGGCGACCAAATCCTTATAAAGAACTTCACCTGTAGATGGCATGAGGCCATATTTAATGGCCCCTTATGTGTTGAGGAAGTACCCCCTACTGCAGTTAAGGTATTGTGAAGAAGAGCCTGGTTGCATTTAGGGGATAGGAAAATCTACAAAGGCGAGACCCTCCCTCTAGCACTCATTGACCAAGAAGCAAGACAAGAAGAAGAATTTCCGCATGTTCAGGCTCAGGCTCAAACGATGACCAAGAAGAATTTTTCTTTTGGACTGGAATTCAGTGGACACTCCTTAAACATTTAAGCAGGAAGTGCATGGACTTGCAGACAATTCCATAGGCTAAAACGTACTTTCTAGAAATTCTTTGAAGGAATAACTATTGCATCAGTACTATGACATTTGTGATGTCATCTTTGATGTCCTGGGTGTTAGTCTTAGCAGTGCACAGTGGTGGCGCGAGTTATGGTTGCTTAGTTTACCATAACTGGCAAATTTCACAGGTTTTTCGGTTTTACTTGGAACCATAAGGTCCCTTTAACAAAGTTTTTTCACTAAATTTCATAGGTTTTTTAGTAGCGCAACTTAACCATAACGTCCCTTTAACAAAGTTTTTTTACTGAATTTCATAGGTTTTTAGTAGTACAACTTAACCATAATATCCCTGACTTTATATACATGTAACATTGAACATACTGAACCCCAGCTAATGTTTTTGATGTCTGCGGACTGTCTGTATGTCCGCAGATGTACGCGGACAACAGCAACACTACCCAAAAACTCAGGGGGTATCTTAAATTGTTATATCATGCCATATGAACAGTGCACGAGTTCAAAAACCAGCACACAAACACATTATATGTAGTAATAAATAAGAAGTGGAACCTATATATCTAACACATCAACCATCCATTTAAATACCATATGTACTAAAATGGAATATACCAAAAGAAGAAAGATAGGCTTCCAACATAATTACCTCACAGAAACTGCACAACTAGGAGCAACAACAGATATACAGACCAGTAAGAACACAATTTACCAGAAGCTAGTAAGTGTACTGCATTGTTCTTAAATATTTCTAAAATGTCTGTATTAGATACAATAAAAGTAATATAATATTTTTTTCACAGAAATGTCCAGTACTTTGGAGTGGTTTGAAGAGAATTTCCCACGTGAGGAAATGTCTGAAGATAGTGATTCTAATGGTAGACACTTCTCTATATAACCAAATTAATAAGCATTACTTTATGTACACTTAACATATATATATATATTTTTAACAGACCATACAAACATTGAAAATAGTACACCAAAGACACATAGGAAAAGACTCTCCAGCGCATGGAAGAAAAAATGGACATGCTCATGGCAAATTTCAACCATTTGAAAAATTTTGTGGAGGACTACATAAAAGAAAAAAATAAATACCATTGTCCCACATGTACCTGTCCCCCCTCTTCATATCCCAGTCAATTATCCTCAAAGCCTCTCCACGAAGAAAAATGTTTCTATGAGACTTCCATTCCTTCATATCCTCCTATCCATCCTCTTGAAACCCCCAAATCCCCTGTGTGTGTGTCAGTTTCTGCGTCTCCTTCTCTTTCATAATGTGTACATCTATATATAATGAAACAAAAATATGATATGTGTTTTAATTCAGTTATTTTTTGTGTTTTTTAAAAGAAAAGGCAGTTGGGGTGTTCGTGGACAGCGCGGGTGTCCGGGATGTCGTAATTAACCAAAATGGGGTTGTCCTAAGGACACTATACCTGTCCGTACTGTTTGCAAGCAAAATGGAACCATTCTTAGAACAACCTCGGTGTCCGGGATGTCCGTAATAAACCAAAATGGAGGTGACCAAAGGACACTATACCTGTCCGTACTGTTCGCAGGCAAGTTGAAACTGTTCTAAGAACACACTCGGTGTCCGGGATGTCCATAATAAACCAAAATGGAGGTGTCCTAAGGACACCATACCTATCCGTACTGTTCGTAGGCAAGTTGAAACTGTTCTAAGAACACACTCGGTGTCCGTGATGTCCATAATAAACCAAAATGGAGGTGTCCTAAGGACACTATACCTGCCTGTATTGTTCGCAGGCAAGTTGAAACTGTTCTAAGGACACACTCGGTGTCCGGGATGTCCGTAATAAACCAAAATGGAGGTGTCCTAAGGACACTATACCTGTCCGTACTATTCGCATGCAAGTTGAAACTGTTCTAAGAACAAACTCGGTGTCTGGGATGTCCGCATATATTCAAAATGGACGTGTTCTAAGGACACTATACCTGTCCGTACTGCCTGAATAACATTTACGCACATGCGCATCACACCCGTAAATTCTCCGAACATCGCACCTGTCCATAACTGTTTGTCTCACTTGTGTCGCACTTTTAATTAGTTTCAGGACCTGAACACTGTCCGTAGAACACTGGCGCCCAGGCGCACAACCGTTCCCGTGCATTTGGTGTCCTGCGTATACCCGTTCCCTTCGCGTACATGTTCGCGATGCCATCATGTGATCGCACCCACGCTGAGCATGTGTCCTCAATAGCGGACTGGGGGGTGTCCTAAGGACACTATACTTGTCCATAATGTCCGCAGTCAAGCTGAAACTGTTCAAAGAACACATGCGGTGTCCGTGATGTCCGCAATTAACCAAAATGGAGGTGTCCTAAGGACACTATACCTGTCCGTACTGTTTGCAGGCAAGTTGAAACTGTTCTAAGAACACACTCGTTGTCCGGGATGTCTGTAATAAACCAAAATGGATGTGTCCTAAGAACACAATACCTGTCCGTACTGTTCGCAGGCAAGTTGAAACTTTTCTAAGAACAAACACGGTGTCTGGGATGTCCGCATATATGCAAAAAGGGGGTGTTCTAAGGACACTATACCTGTCCGTACTGCCTGAAGAACATCTACGCAGATGCGCACCACACCCGTAGGTTTTACGAACATCGCACCTGTCCGTAACTGTTTGTCTCACTTGTGTCGCACTTTTAATTAGTTTCAGGACCCGAACACTGTCCGTAGAAGAACCGCCCGCATGCGCACAACTGTTCCCGTTCATTTGGTGTCCTGCGGACACACGTTCCCTTCGGGACATGTTTGCGACGCCATCATGTGACCGCACCCACGCTGAGCGTGTGTCCTGAATTGCGGACACTCTCCGGGTCCCCGAACATTTTAAAAGTAACTTTTCAGGCAATCCACAGTATTTTATAGTAAAATGTCACCATAGCACATGTGCCATACAATGACCCTGACTTTCTACATATTTTCTGGAACTTTTTGAGCCTTTTTGGTTTGTTCGATCTGTCCGAGGACAAGACAGGGTGTCCGCGAAGCATGCACCCGCACCCCTATAAAAGGCCTTACCCCAGAGCTCGTCCTCATTGTGTTTATGGCTATCTGACAGAACACTGTATACTTTGGCTGCCAATCTTCTAGATTTTGTTGAAACCTGATGGCATCCACGGCTCTTCTACTTCCACCTGGTTCAACATCTGCCTCAGCACCACCCCCACCCCCTCCACCACCACCACTACCACCACCACCACCTCCCCAAGGGCCTGAAGAGGGCAACCGGTGTGAGGATGTAAAGGAGGATGAAGAGGATGACGAGGATGAGGTAGTGGAAGTCCCTACTACCAGCACTCGCCGTGAGTCTTGGGTGTGGCGATTATTTACCATTCATGTTAACATACCGAAGGCGCTTGCGAACAAAGTCACCTGCAACCAGTGCAAAATGGTGCTGAGTCACAGGAGGCTTGGTTCATACAGCTTTGGTACGACAACTATGAAGCGACACCTAAGGTCGTTCCATGGTGGGGCCGTTCGCAAGGTTGTACTTTGTGAGGAGCGTAGCAGGTTGAGCTTCTCTACTTCATCCTCCATTTCCGCTCCTCTAACCACAAGAGACACTCCTGTGGGAGAGCTCATGCCTCCAGCTGCCTCGCAGGCCATTCACAATACTGATGACCCTTACCTTTTGAGCGTCACAGTTTTGTGTATGTACGTCGATGCAGTACTCTGCAGGGGGGAGAGACTTCGATGTGCTTTCGAGACTACAGTCTCAGAGCACGAGAAGACCTGCCCACTACCTAAGTAAGACCCACCCTACATCTTTCTCTCTCCACCTGCCCTTTCTTATCCCCGTGGTTGGTGTCCCCCCTTACCCTCCTTTCCCCTCCTCTCCTAGTGTGGCGTGTGTAAAAAAAACAAAAAATATATAAAACAACAAAATCCCCCCAAAAAAGGCTCTTTTCAGAGCCACCTTTCACAGTCTAAAAATAGAAGTGACAAATAAATGGGGCTGGGCCCTGTGCATTTTTTTTCGAAGTCTGCGGACAGTTCGCGAACATCAACCGTTTTGGGGTGCTGCCCTATCAAAATCATTGCACTTTTCTCTGGGAGAAAGTGGTGACAATGAAAAGAGCCTTTTGGTGGTGTTTTTTTGTGTTTGAAAAACTTGAAATAGTCAACACCTACTGCAAAATGGATGGCTGTAATTCCACAAAAGGACTTTGTACATTTCTCAGAAAAATCTGATTACCAGCATAATTAATATTGACTCCATCTCTGCGAAAAATGCATGTGCTACGAAACATAATATTTTCATTGTGAAAAGAGGGCATGCCAACATCTGCTAGAAAGGCACAAACAGCCTTATTAACATTCCACCTTGCTTTCTCCATTTGTGGACCAAATGAAGAAGAACGCAGCCACATTTGTCTCTTCGCGAGAAAATATTACTTGGGAATTTGGAAACATGTCCAGGACCTTCCCAAGTCCTTCTTTCATCGCAAATTGCAAAGAAATTCAATTCCTGACACATGTCCTAAACGGTTCCCTCCACAATTAATTATAATTATGACTGGATGAAGCTCTGTCTCCAAACTAGCACAGAGAGGTACCAAGTCAAGGCATGTCATGATCTCTGCTTCCAAAAGGTCAGGGTTTTCCCAACTCCCTTGGAAGCAGATCCATAACCCATGTTCCGAGTGCCAACCAGTCCCAATTGGGACCTTTTGGACCCAGTCCTGGCGCCAGTGGCACCAGGCTCATAAATATGCCCAGTCCCAGCGCTGGAAGCGCCGGGCTCATAATGCTTGGGTGGACTTACCTTCAGCAGACCATGCTGCTTACTTGCCTGCCAGTTGAGCCTCTGATCCTCTTCTGTTTGGAACTACTTTTCCTGTTGCGTGGGGCTGGAGCCACTCCCTAGATTCAGAACACTGGAACTCTTCTGGAAGGCAGGAACTCTTTTCTTACCAGGAACTCTTTTCTTACTTGGGCGTGGCTGTGGAAGGAGGGACCTAAGCACTACAGGAGGCTATTTAAACCACACCCGGTGGATGAATCTTGCTTTGCGTTATTCTGCAACCTCTGCAGCAGAACGCTCATCATGTCTTCTGCATCCGGTCCTGGGCCTAAGGAAAAAGGCTTACCATCCTGAATCCAGTCTTCAGCAACACCTATAAAGACAAGAAAGAACAGGTTAGCATTCCGGCATCTGAAAGGCAAAGGCTTACCATCCTGAATCCAGTCTTCAGCAACACCTATAAAGACAAGAAAGAACAGGTTAGCATTCCGGCATCTGAAAGGCAAAGGCTTACCTACTCTTCGTGCGCTCCGGAGGTCTTCGGTTCTGCATCCCGCATCTGAAAGACAAAACAAGGTGCGTTTAAAGACATTGGGGAACTTTAATACTCACGTGCCATTACTCCTTTCCACATCTAATCCAGTGGGTATTCCGGCACCCTGCAGCCGCTCCGAACTCGTACCTGCAAAATAAAAAGACAGTTAGAGCGCATAGTGAAGCAGGCAACAAGCGCTTACTTACGTGCTTCCAGGCGCTTCTATTCATCACACGGGCTCCATCTTCAACTCACTTCAGCCCGTCATCCGCCATCGCCGGAACCCTGCAAAACAAGAGACATCATTACTTAAGACTTTAAAGACATTTGAATGACTCGAAACTTACCGTTCGTGCAGTAAACGACGGACAGCAGTCCTCTGAAGTCAAGAGGCCTGCGCTACCTATCCAGTGAAGAAACTGGTTACAGCACCCTGCCCTGAGGCAGATGGAGAGCTCGGCATTCACTTACCTAAGACATCTTACTCTACACGTCAGGCATACAGTGCACAGAGGTCCAGCCCAAAGAGCCAACCGGGTGCTACACATCACCTTTGAAGATACGGTAGTCGCCCAGTCAAGACCGGCGCCTCTGCGAGAATCAGGTGAGCGTTACAGAACGCAAAGACAAAATTTATCTCTGCACCAATCTTAAAACACCCTCGCCCCGAACTCCCCTACATCGTGGAAACTGATGCTTCAAGCCTTGCCATGGGGGCAGTTCTATCACAAAAGGACCCGGTAACCAATCAGTTGCATCCCGTGGCATTTTGGTCCCGCAAATTCTCGCCTCCTGAAATCAATTACACGATTACTGACAAGGAACTTCTGGCTATCAAGTCTGCCTTTAAGGCTTGGCGGCATTATCTGCTGGGGGCCCGACACACCGTTACTGTGATTACGGATCACCGAAACCTGCAATATTTGAAGACCGCAAAAGCCCAATCCTCTAGACAACTCCGTTGGGCATTATTCTTTGCCGAGTTTGACTTCATAATTACCTATCGACCTGGTACAAAGAACGGTAAAGCCGATGCCCTTTCTCGGATGGGAGTGGAAGAACACTTGGTCAACCCTAAACCTGTACCAATCATTCCCGAACAAAGAATTCTGGGTGTAATCGCCACAGAATCCATAGAGGAAGTTAAGGATAAAGCCAGGCAACTTGTAACTCCAGCAGACATACAGAATTGGCATCTGCAGGGAAAGGACTTTGCAGTAAAGGACAACTTATTGTATTTCCAAGAACGATTATACCTACCCAGCACAGATTTACAGAAAAAAGTAATCTCTTGTTATCACGACTCTTTAATGGAAGGTCATCCCGGTATAGCCAAGACCTCAGAAAAGATCAAGCGCTACTTCTGGTGGCCGTCTTGGAAAAAAGATATCAGAGACTTTATAATGTCCTGTGGAGTATGCGCCCAAAACAAGAGTCAAAAGGAAAGACCAGCAGGCCTCTTACGCCCTATTGACATCCCACCTCGCCCTTGGCATACGCTTTCTATGGACTTCATCACCGATCTACCTCCATGCTCCGGATACAATACGATTCTAGTAATCGTGGACTTATTCTCCAAGATGGCGCATTTCATTCCGCTCAAAGGCTTGCCAACAGCAGCAACTCTGGCCCGAGAATTTCTCGAAAACATCGTCCGACTGCACGGTTTTCCTTCGGTTCTGATTTCGGATCGAGGTAGTCAATTTATTTCTCATTTTTGGCGAAGTTGCTGTCGGTCGGCTCAAATTGATGTGAGACTATCGACCAGTCACCACCCTCAGACCGACGGACAAACCGAGAGGACCAATCAAACTCTGGAACAGTATTTACGCTGCATGCTGCAACAAACTGAAAAAACTTGGAAAGATATCCTTTGGATAGCCGAGTATGCCTACAATAACTCTGTCCATTCGGGAACTGGGAAAACCCCGTTTTTTCTTTTGTACGGCAGTCACCCTCGAACCTCGGAGTTGGATCCCCTCCAAGATCTTGAAACACCAGCAGTAGACTACCTGCATTCTACAATCACCCAAGCCTTTAAGGAAGCTGTTTCTCACCTTCAAAGGGCTAAAGAACAATACAAGAAAGGAGCAGATCAACATCGGAAGGAAGCCCCTCACTATCAAGTAGGGGATCAAGTCTGGTTATCCACCAAATATCTATCTCTAAAAGGGCCACGCACATTCAACCCAAGATACCTTGGTCCCTATTCCATCACTACCATAGTAAACCCAGTAGCGGTCAAGTTGGACTTGCCCCCGCACATGAAGATACATCCGGTCTTCCACGTCTCTCTATTAAAACCCGTGCAACCTCAAACCCGACTAACCAAATCTCCAAAACCTATCCTAGTGGATGGAGAACTCGAGTTTGAAGTCAAAAGCATTCTGGACTCCAAGATCTCCAAATCTAAACTATTCTACCTAATTGACTGGAAAGGCTACGGCCCCCAAGAGAGATCCTGGGAACCTGCTGAATATGTCCACGCTCCTCGCCTAATCAAAAGATTTCACCGAACATTTCCTGACAAGCCAAAACCCCCGGAGAAGCCCGGTTTGGGAGGGGCCTTGAGGGGGGGTACTGTCATGATCTCTGCTTCCAAAAGGTCAGGGTTTTCCCAACTCCCTTGGAAGCAGATCCATAACCCAGGTTCCGAGTGCCAACCAGTCCCAATTGGGACCTTTTGGACCCAGTCCTGGCGCCAGTGGCACCAGGCTCATAAATATGCCCAGTCCCAGCGCTGGAAGCGCCGGGCTCATAATGCTTGGGTGGACTTACCTTCAGCAGACCATGCTGCTTACTTGCCTGCCAGTTGAGCCTCTGATCCTCTTCTGTTTGGAACTACTTTTCCTGTTGCGTGGGGCTGGAGCCACTCCCTAGATTCAGAACACTGGAACTCTTCTGGAAGGCAGGAACTCTTTTCTTACCAGGAACTCTTTTCTTACTTGGGCGTGGCTGTGGAAGGAGACACCTAAGCACTACAGGAGGCTATTTAAACCACACCCAGTGGATGAATCTTGCTTTGCGTTATTCTGCAACCTCTGCAGCAGAACGCTCATCATGTCTTCTGCATCCGGTCCTGGGCCTAAGGAAAAAGGCTTACCATCCTGAATCCAGTCTTCAGCAACACCTATAAAGACAAGAAAGAACAGGTTAGCATTCCGGCATCTGAAAGGCAAAGGCTTACCATCCTGAATCCAGTCTTCAGCAACACCTATAAAGACAAGAAAGAACAGGTTAGCATTCCGGCATCTGAAAGGCAAAGGCTTACCTACTCTTCGTGCGCTCCGGAGGTCTTCGGCGCTGCATCCCGCATCTGAAAGACAAAACAAGGTGCGTTTAAAGACATTGGGGAACTTTAATACTCACGTGCCATTACTCCTTTCCACATCTAATCCAGTGGGTATTCCGGCACCCTGCAGCCGCTCCGAACTCGTACCTGCAAAATAAAAAGACAGTTAGAGCGCATAGTGAAGCAGGCAACAAGCGCTTACTTACGTGCTTCCAGGCGCTTCTATTCATCACACGGGCTCCATCTTCAACTCACTTCAGCCCGTCATCCGCCATCGCCGGAACCCTGCAAAACAAGAGACATCGTTACTAAAGACTTTAAAGACATTTGAATGACTCGAAACTTACCGTTCGTGCAGTAAACGACGGACAGCAGTCCTCTGAAGTCAAGAGGCCTGCGCTACCTATCCAGTGAAGAAACTGGTTACAGCACCCTGCCCTGAGGCAGATGGAGAGCTCGGCATTCACTTACCTAAGACATCTTACTCTACACGTCAGGCATACAGTGCACAGAGGTCCAGCCCAAAGAGCCAACCGGGTGCTACACATCACCTTTGAAGATACGGTAGTCGCCCAGTCAAGACCGGCGCCTCTGCGAGAATCAGGTGAGCGTTACAAGGCACTTCATTCCACACACTCTATGCCAGTGCACTTCCACATGAGGGAATCCAAGATCTGCAGCTACTCCACAGCGTTCTTCATGCATCTCCAAACAATGTATCCATGAGTTTCCCAAAATCCAGACAATCTGTTTTCTGAAACACACAGCCATAGCTAATTGTTCTTCTCTCAGGAAAAAGACTTTCTGACAAACTCTCTCCTTACACAACACACCAACTAAACTTTACTGACCAATCAGTTGCTCTGCTCATTCACATTTGCATGCCTCTCCACCCCAAAATCCCCATATGTAATACGTGATGTCAGCGGAATACCGCCATGTCCGCAGACATATCGAACATCTCAGCATACTGAATGTAAATTTAAATAGTGTGCACCATTTCCCCTTTGAGGTTGGCTCTGAAAAGAGATGTTTTTTTTTTGTTTTTTTTGTAGATGCTTGACAAACACCTGTTATTTTGTATTTTTTTTGGGGGGGGTTTCCTTACTTTATTCCTAAAATATTCACATAACCTTCTCCAAACCAACCCTTACATTCCAAAACAGAATTGCATTTAACAAAAAAGATAAGGAAATACCATCTTCTTTAAAATTAACAGCATTACCGGAATCAATGTTCTCATTATTACAGAAGCACATACAAGCTCTAAGCATGAAAGCACACATGCCTTGGTTGATTGCACACATAGCAATGTTTTGCTGAGGACAAAAAACAGAACGATTGTCCCATATTGCACTAGGTACTAATCCAGAATAAATTATTTTGCAATTTGGAAGGATGTTCATTACTGCTTGAACCAAGTGTTCCAAATCTTTCAACAACATAGGGGCACTGAGATAGCCCAAATGGAAAACTCATAATGCAAAACTACCACATGGGGACTGTTCATCCTGCTCATATCTTTACAAACTTGTACAACTCCCTGTACATTGCAATCAGGCACAGTGCTCTACACCACCTCCACTCCTTTAACATCAAAATGATTTGCCACATGCCTGCATTGAGCATACTGCTGTAAACCATGCACAAACATATCTCCAAGCACCAACACCCTGACTTTCTCCACCTCTGCCATCTTCACTACACTCAGTCTCTTTCAACACAAATCCACAACCTCAACATCTGATTGGCTGATCCCTACTGTCCCCTTTCCATGCTGCATTTGCTGGAAAACCACGGATGTGGCACGTCCTGTCCGCGGACAGCTGCGGTGTCCACGGACCGCGTAACTCTTAGGCTGCCCTTCTACCCTTTCCACATCACTTTTTGTGCCATTCCCTCATTGGATACAGCTAAGCAGTCACACAACCATCCACCAATCACATCCAAGACCTCTACTTCTAACTCCATCATCAGAGTTCAGCACTTCAAATGTACTGTAGATCACTCTGAGTACAAGTCTCATATCATTGGAAAGCACCTACTACAAAAACTACTGTACAAGTCTTCAAGATTTCTACTTGCAGCTGCATGCATATCCACTTGCATGAATACAAACTACAGGTATGCATATTTTCTGCACAGTACATGTACAACTCTTATAAATGAATATAAACAGAGTAACTGCCACTTAACCTGTATAGCCTATAAAATGAACATATTGTCATTTTTTCCATCTGCTAAAATCAACTATCATTTCCAAACCTGCCTGCTATCTATTTTCTTTTTTACACACACACCTATCTAAAAAAATATAATATTAGAAGATGGAAGAAATAACAATATAATTGTGGAAAAACACTTAGTGGTGTATCATAAAATTACACACAGCCAGTAAAATTTCATGCATCTTCATACACATAGACACTATCATTGAAATGCTCCCAGCTGTAATAACACCACTACCTGTAAATCACATCCTTCTACTTTATTACCCACAGCTTCACAAATACATATATTCCATGCTTTTCTATACAGTTTCTACCATTTACCTAATAAAAATTGCAAAATAAATATAACATTATTTCTTCTTTCTCCTAACATTCTATAACACAGCTTTAAAAAACCAGGTTAATTTCATACACTTAATATTCTACTCATTTACAAAGCATGTTGAACTAACATAATATAAATGAAATATAAAGGCTGCACATAGTCAAATGAAACTGCATGCATACACTATATTCAGAAATCAAACAAGAATACTTCTACAAAGACATAAAAATGAATCTCTCAATTAACATCACTGTTATAAACACATACAATTACTGACTTCTTTGTTTTACAATTGCAGTGAAAACCACTCTCCTGGAAAACAGCTAAATCTGAACTACAAACACCAACTACAAAGAAACCTGCTCATTCCACACAATAAAGTAAGTACAATACTGCCTTAGTTTTTCTGCCTACTGTTTAAATCCCTCCACAATCTTGCTCCCTCTTATCTCTACTCTCTCCTCTTTTTCTACACTCCCTCCCACTCCCTTCACTCTGGTAACCACTTTCTTCTCACTGTTCCTCCTTCCCCTTGTGCCACATCCCGTTTCTGCTCCTTCCATCTCCTAGCCCCCCTGCACTGCAACTCCTTACCTCTCTCACCCTGCTCTATTTCTACTTTTCCTCCTTCTACACTTTCCTCAAATCTCGCCTTCTCATTCCCCAACATGAAACCCCTCCCACCTTCTTGCCCCCTCCCCCCTTGCCTTATCTCCTTAATCATCTCCCTCCCATTCCCTCTCCCCCATTCTCACCTTTAACCCCATCCGTTTCCCTCCTCCTCCTCCTCTTCCCCACCCTTCCCTCTCTCTCACTTCTACGGCACTACTCTCCTTCTCCCCTTCAGTTTAATTAGTCTACTTACTGTTTTCTTGGTCTGATTCTCAATTTTAAATTGCTTCCACTGTTACTGTTATAATGTTAATTGTTATATGTATCGCCTTGTTATTAAAATATATTACTCAAACACACTGTGCGGGTGATTTGTGTAATTTGTGCACCAAAAAAATGAAGATTTGGGTACCATTCTACCCACAAATCACCATTTATTAAACAGGGATTAGCACGCAGAATGGCACACAAATCCCCGTTTTTCAGAGCACAAATAACATAACTCAGCCTCTAGAATATTAGTATTACAAAACCAATAATTGTTTACATTTTATACCATTTGACTTATTATTAGTGCTTATCCTCACCACTAGCTCACTTTCTACTGTCATCTGAACCGCAGTATAGTAACACACAAATAGAAGAATAGCCTTCCCAACTAATTGAAGCTGCCCAATGCACAATCACACTCCACCAGATACATCTTTACCATCATACTCAAACACTCATGCATACAGCACACATACATTGCACAACAGCCCAACCCATACCTTCTATTTTTTTGTTTCAACAGACCCCACAGAATGCCTACCAGAAAGCAAGTCCATAGAAAGCAACGCAGAAATAGAGCAAATGAAAATAAAAATGTCCAAAATAAGCATCCATCTCTGGCAGAGTTTGCACAAAAAGTTCACACAAAACAGCTAATACAGTCATTTAGAAAAACTAAACAATCTTCCAGTACAGAAACTTTGCCTCCTCTATCAAAATGTAAAAGAAAACAGAAAATGATTAACAGAAATGCAGCTACCACTACTGCTAAAACTGCTCCTATAAATCTTGATATAGTAGGAAGTAACCATACCAATAAAGTATATTAGCAAATATGTTCCGCCACAGAGTCCTTCAGAATCTTATAAAAACAGGAGACAAATCATGAACAACCCTTATAAACTACAGTAGAATTTAATCTTAGACGCTTTGATAGATAGTGCAATCCTTCTCAGTAGAAAGTTATTTATTTTAGTGTTAAACAGAATGAAACCACTAACAAAACTAAGTACTAAATTACAAAAAAGGCTTCTCAATAAACGGAATGTCAACAAAAATAACTTTTTAAATATCTGTGGAGGTGCATGGAGTCACACCACAAGCACAGAACCATATTTCAATGAAGAAACATGCAAACAAAATCAAACAAACACAATTGCCATCCATAGCAGTGGACGAGGTTATGAAAAACTTAATAATAAAATAATGGAACAAGAAATAATGCTTACAAAAATATCCCCAGAAAACTCAGAATCAATTCTCCATTCGACTGAACCAGAACGTCCAGTATACACTTGGTCATGCACGTCAATGTGTAACATTGCCAAAAAACAAAAAATCTTTCAAATCTTTATGCCAGTCCTCAATCAATATGTGAAAGGCAAAGATAAAATCAAAATAAAACTGCTGCAAAATATTGATGCCTTTCCAGTGCGCAAATACACAGGACTGCAAAGACATTCATTGGCCTGCATTTCAGGACCTATTTTCAAAAGCAGCTTCCATCGTATCAAAATGATATCAACACATCATTCAAATATAAGAAATCTAGTCTATAAACTGTACTATGCTAAAAGTCCTGCTTTAGCACTAGCCAATTTAAATAACAATATTCTACATGGTACAGCCAAAGACCTACTGAAAGAAATCAACCATATCCAGAGTAAATATTTTGGAAGTGAAAACCACTTACAAAATGCAATAGCTTTACAACAGACAAGCAACAATTCTGCACATGGCAACCTTCTACTACACACATACAAAAAAGAAATACTAAAATTAAAAAGTACATCCGCTGAAATACCAAACCATGTGTGTGTGTGTTGGCACAGAACTTTTTTTTATAAAAGTAACACAAAAACTATAGACATAACATACAAAATAGAAGGCAATGAAGATTCCAAATGGTTTGAATTAGCTCTCTACCTCATAGCAGAAAACAAATACGAAATAACGGACCCCTTAACAGTTTGCAGTTACTGCACTACAAAACTTGACAACAATCAAACTCCTTCACGTGCTATCACAAATAATTTGGAATTATTCCCTCTACCAAAACCCCTGCAACAATTCAATTTATATGAGAGCATCATAATTCAAACAGTGCACCCATTTCAAGAAATAATATGCCTTCAACCAAAAACAGCAAAATTACTGGTGAAAGGCATTCGCGGCAAACTAGTATATTTACCATTAGATCTAAAATAAAATGTGCACACTCTGGGAGTGCAACGTCCAATAGAACAATCTTTAATTGTCTTAGTAAATGGTGTACCTACAAAAGACAAAAATAATTGGCAACAACTGGTAGACTTACATAAAGTTAGACAAGCCTTGCAATATCTAAAAGACAATAATGAATACTACAAAGAAATAAATATTGAAGAAAACTTAAGGGAAACAACTGAAATAATTCAAGAGTCACCAGAAACTAGTTAATTTGAACTTCTAGATCCTGCTACAGTATCCAATATTTTAGACCATTATACAATTCATCCATTAAACTCTAATTACACCATAGAAGATGCACTAGAAACGTACCAAATGCGACAAATGAAAGGATCACCAATCAGCATAAGGGAAAAAAGTATAGAAGCATGTGCTTTTCCTCCTCTCTTTCCTACTGGCAAAGGAGGACGGTATGATGATAGACCCACTCAGATAACAGCATCAGAATATCGCTCATTACGAATGTATTCTGAAGATCCCCGATTTAGACAAAATGTGGAATACATTTTCCATCTACTCTTTGAAAGTGAACTAGCAACTCTATGTTACGGAGTTACACACACATTAAAATCAGGAACGCACTTTCAAAATATGTCAGCTACACACTTACTACAAAGAGTGCAAGAAAAAGATGAAGTTTTACAATCAAGCATTACAAATCTGTTAGCAAACATGCTTGGTACGAAAGAGTACTGGTTCCGACGTCACAGAGATGTACGTTGTATGATAAGAAACCTTGGCCCACCCACTTGGTTTGTTACATTAAGTTGTGCAGAATATGCATGGGAAGATCTACATGATTACGTATGCATATCAAACAAAAACACCTGGAGAACTTTGCTCTCTAGATCCTGTTAATGTTTCAAGATATTTCCATCATCGCTTCATTGCTATGCTACACTTTATTTGTAATAAAACTGTTCTTCCCCTTGGAGAAGTACAACACTTCTTTTGGAGAAAAGAATACCAAGCCAGAGGAGCACCACATATCCACATGCTTTTATGGATTAAAGATGCTCCTAAATTTGGTCAAGACAGTGATGCCACTATGT
The DNA here is from genome assembly GCF_040938575.1 of Ambystoma mexicanum. NCBI lineage: Eukaryota > Metazoa > Chordata > Amphibia > Caudata > Ambystomatidae > Ambystoma > Ambystoma mexicanum. The sequence goes on from NC_090940.1 coordinate 260,841,212, forward strand.
TACAGCTTATCGAAAAATATGTCACTTGTGAAATTCCAGAAGCAACAAATAGTGACCTTCATGCACAAATTGTAAAATTTCAAAGACACAAATGTGGCAAATATTGTCGTTGCAAATACAAAAACAAAGGGAAATACTACACCAAATGCCGTTTTGGTTTCCCTAGACCGGTCACACAAACAGGTGAAGTGAACAACTTCATGTCGTCAGTTAGACATAGTGTTAAAGGTAAATCACCTAAAAATACATATTACATAAAAAGAGCAGAAGAAGCTAAATATATCAATGATTACAATGCAATCATTACCCTATTGTGGAATCCAAACATAGATGTGCAGTACATTACAGACAATTCCACTGCAATTGCACAATATGTTACAGCCTACTTAACTAAAGCAGAAAAAACAGAGCTTTAAGACCTCTGGAATGACCTGTCATCAGACAAAACACTGTCTCAGAAATTGTACAGCTTGGGCATAAAAATGCTCCATAGAGAATGTCATTGCTATGAAGCTTCAGATTGTTTAACCGGTACTGCTTTGTATGGAAAATCTAAGTCTTGGCCCTGCTAAATCTAGAAAAAGAGTTCTCAAATCATACGACGACATAGAAACAATAGCCAAAAATGATCCCAACAGCCAAGACATTTTGAAAAACTATTTACTGGACACATACTATCCAAACAGAAGTACCACTTTGGTAACAATGTGTCTATACCACATAGCCCAAAACTTCACATACAAAAATAATATAAAACCTGATGTAAAAAAAGGTAGAAACAGAGTGACAAATTGTGAAGGCAGCTTAATTAATCATATCAAATTGTAATTAAAAGCTCCTCAACATAAAGAACTATATTACATGTCCCAGCTACAATTCTTTAAACCATGGAGAAAAGAAGAAGAAATACTAGATAACTATGACTCCTATGAAGATGCTTTCAAAGCAAATGAAAGCACTATCACTGATGTAAACTTTACACAGTACAAAACAATGTTGCACAATGAACAGCAACATGAAGAACTCCAGGCCCAACTAGATAAGGACACTCCTGACAGTAGTCAACCTTCTGTAACAGGAAGCCAAGAACCACTGAGACAGACACTAATAGCAAATGAGGCAGAACTAGCTATGACAGAAGTAGAAAACACCATGTGTCAGAATGAAGATACAGAAGACTTAAGTACACAGAAGACTTAAGTACACTACTATCAAAACTATCAAAACTAAACAATGAGCAGCGTAGCATTTTTCAAAAAATTACAAAAGAAATTGCACATGGTGTACAACATGAACATAAAGAATGTACCTGCCAAAATTACAAACCTATACTATTATACATCAGTGGTGACATTCTTAATCAAAATCATCAGCAAGTTCCTTCAACAATTGATAAACAACAAACTGTCAACTGTTGTAACTGCCCCCAAAGGTTTAGCTGCCTAGGCAGTATCACTTTACGCTGATAACTACTCCTGCCAGTAGAACACCAAAACAAATTAGAATATTACAAAATTTCTACAGAAGCTGCAATGGAACTACACAGAGTGTTAAAACAAATGAAAATGCTACTAATAGATGAAGTGAGGATGGTCTCCAACCTAATGTTGGCTTTGATTCACCTCAGATTACAAGAAGTACTTAAAACAAACTATGAAGAGCTCTTTGGAGGAAAACATATTATTGTTTTCGGAGATCTTCTTCAATTGACACCAGTGAAAGGTGAACCAATTTTGAAAAACCTTAGGACACAAACTCTGCGGAAAACTGTTGGCAGCATAGGAAATGTCAACCTTTGGCAACATTTCCAATACAGATAATTAACAGAAAACATGCAACAGTCTGCAGACCTCACCTACGCCAACATTTTAAAAAGTATTAGAGTTGGTGTACTATCTCAAGAAGCGCAAGCAATATTAAAAACCTGGCACAATCATGCACATTATGGCCATAACTCATGTGCTATTGATGTTGTGGAGCAATTAGTGCACAAAAATGTCAATTGTATGTCCTAAATGCCAACTCTTGCAAGCTGTTCCAAATTCAATGAAACAATGTTGAAAAAAGAAATGCAACAAATGATTGAAAATTCCGCAACAGACAAACTGGACGTACATGATATAACACAACCCATGTGTCAACAAGCCACAACAAGACTAAATACCTTGGAAAATTCTATCTCCAACACAGCTGGTTTGGAAAAAATATTAAAATTATCCTTAAACTGTAGAGTGATGCTTAAACGTAACTTTGACGTGGACAAATGATTGAAAATTCCGCAACAGACAAACTGGACGTACATGATATGACACAACCCATGTGTCAACAAGCCACAACAAGACTAAATACCTTGGAAAATTCTATCTCCAACACAGCTGGTTTGGAAAAAATATTAAAATTATCCTTAAACTGTAGAGTGATGCTTAAACGTAACTTTGACGTGGAGCAAGACTAGTTAATGGAGCATTGATGGCTTTCAAACATATCCACGTGACAACAACATTCAGTTTGTCAACATTCTCTTTGACAAACTTTCAGAAGTAAAAAGGATAGGGTGCTCAACAGCTTGATTCCTTCTCTTCAAAGACATGTATATAGGCAGAGAACAATTTTCTCTAACTCTAGCATATGCAGTCCCATTTATAAATCACAAGGTCTTACCCTAGACAAAGCATTGATAGATATTGGTAACACAGTCTTTGAAGAAGGCATGAGCTATGTAGCACTATCACACTTATGTACACTTGACGGTCTAGTGCTAATCAACTTTGATGCAACTAAAGTAAACGCTGATATTCCTTACATTTTAGAATACAATAGACTACGTTCACTATACACCCCCATCTAAAAACATATCCTGTTCCACAAAAAAGAAAACATTGTAAAAGAAAAATAATTCAAACAGAAATGCACCAGGATCTCACTGCAAATCCTCCAAAGAGACAAAAAGAAGCTAATACTTCATGAATTACCACAACCAAAGAAGAACCTATTACTCAAATTAACTCAGGTACTTCTTCAAAGAAGCAACAAACACTCTGAAAAAATGACTTGGTCCATTCAAATATTCAAATACAGTACAGACCAATTGTGTTTGCAAATTTTAGTACTTCATAGAAACACAACAAACATTCTTGACAACACGTATAGTGTTCATGGAATAAGACAAGAATTGGACTACTGTGCTGGAATGGTGAAATTCACTATAAACTCACAAGAAGATCCACAAGAATGTCTAATGTACTTACTACAAGTACTTGAAAACAAAAACCTAACTATAAATGAAATTTATCAGATTTCATACATGTGGAAACAAACATGTACTCTCTGCAACAATGTGACACAGGAACAAATCTCTAATGAGCACTTCGTGCATGTATCCATACCTAATTGTGAATCCGTTCCATTTCAGCAACTTGTACAAAATGCAAAACATGGTAGATTATGTACTACCTGCAATTCAGATAATTGCTCCACCTTACTAATACAAACACATAGCAAATACATAATACTAATGCTTCTATGTTACAATGCAGATGGTACCAAAAACAACTGCAAGCTGACTGGATTCGCACATGGTCAAGTATCACTTGGTAAGAAAACCTTCACAACAATAGGTATAATCTACCATGCAGGAGCCACAACCAATGCAGGTCACTAGACTGCATATATTAAAAAGAAATGTGGATGGTTTGAATGTAATGATAGTACCATTACTCGAAAGCAGAGATTAACTAATCTGTACTTAAACATTAACAAAACTTCAATTAAAAAACTATAAACTGTTTCAATACGCCAACAGGTATCTAACTGCCCCAAGATTCTACAACAACCAAACAGATAAATGAATACCACTAAATTATAACAAGAAATAAACAGTTAGAAAACGCCAACAGGTATCTAACTGCCCCAATATTTTGCAACAACCAAACAGATAAATCAATACCACTAAATCATAATAAGAAATAGACAGAATACGCCAACAGGAATCTACCTGCTCCAAAAATGTGCAACAAGCCAACAGATAGAACATTAGCCAAAAACACCAAGTGAACACTAAAAACAAACAAACAAATAGACTGTAGCATAACAAAAAAAGGGTTTATTTATCTACCACGCAGGAGCCACAACCAATGCAGTTCACTACACTGCATATATTAAATAGAAATGTGGATGTTTCGAATGTAATCATAGTACCATTACTCTAAAGCAGAGATTACCAACAAATCTAACAAACGCTTATTTAATCTTCTTAAAACCAAAAATGTATAACTAATCTGTACTTAAACAATAACAAAACTTCAATTAAAAAACTATAAACTGTTAGAATACGCCAACAGGTATCTAACTGCCCCAAGATTCTATAACAACCAAACAGATAAATAAATACCACTAAATTATAACAAGAAATAAACAGTTAGAATATGCCAACAGGTATCTAACTACCCCAAGATTTTGCAACAACCAAACAGATAAATCAATACCACTGAATTATAACAAAAAATAGACAATTAGAATACACCAACAGGTATCTAACTGCTCCAAAATATTTAACAGATAGAACATTAGCCAGAAACAACAAGTGAACTCTGAAAACAAACAAATAGACTGTAGCATAACAAAAAAAGGTTTTTTTATCCGACATGGATTTCTTTCCCACAGACCCAATGATTTGAAAAACAAAAACAGAAACTGAGCAAATAGCACAGTACACTGGTTTGTAATCTACTTAATATGAGGGTCAAAATGAATAAACAATGTCTATTGTTCAATGCTATACGTCCTTACAAACTACCAATACTAACATGATCTTTTCTTTTATCACAGAAATTGACAAATAATATATGTACTCCAGTTACCAAACCAAACAGTAAGTATATTGCAATAAGTACAACTCATAAATACTGCTCCATAACACAACCATTGAAGCAAACAGTGTATATAACTTCGGTCGTGGGTGCATGCCCCATGCACCCAAGACTCTAGGACCTGGCCACAACCACCGCAGCATATCACACCCATGGTAGCTTATAACTTCAGCACTTATAACTTTGGTCTTGGGTAGGCCCTGGACACAACCACCGCAACATATCACACCCATGATAGCTTACAACTTCGGTACTTATAACTTCAGTCTTGGGTAGACCCTGGCCACAACCACCACAGCATATCACACCCATGCTAGCTTATAACTTCGGTACTTATAACTTTGGTCTTGAACTTTGGTCTTGGGTGCATGACCTATGGCCTAAGACTCTATGCCCTGACCACAACCACCACATGCACCCAAGACTCTAGGCCCTGGCCACAACCACCAAAGCATATCACACCCATAGAATCAAACATTTTAACGATGTCATATGGTTCTTTTTTATGTCTGCGGACACGTGTGTGTTCTTAGAACAGTTTCAACTTGCCTGCGAACAGTACGCACAGGTATAGTGTCCTTAGGACACCTCCATTTTCATTTTATTACGGACATCCCAGACACCATGTGTGTTCTTAGAACAGTTTCAACTTGCCTGCGAACAGTATGGACAGGTATAGCGTCCTTAGGACACCTCCATTTTTGTTTACTTACGAACATCCCGGACACCGTATGTGTTCTTAGAACAGTTTCAACTTGCCTGCGTCAATACAGACAGGTATAGTGTCCTTAGGAAACCTCAATTTTCGTTTGATTATGGACTATAACTTTGGTACTTATAACTTTGGTCTTGGGTGCACCCAAGAGTCTAGGCCCTGACCACAAACACCACATGCACACAAAACTCTAGGCCCTGACCACAACCACCACATGAACCCAAGACTCTAGGCCATGCCACAACCACCACAGCATATCACACCCATAGATCACAACCATATTTGATTCTATGGGTGTGATCTATGGGTGTGATATGCTGCGGTGGTTGTGGCCAGGGCCTAGAGTCTTGGGTGCATGGCCTACGGCCTTGAGCCATGAACCCAAGACTCTAGGCCCTGGCCACAACCACCGCAGCATATCACACCCATAGACCACACCCATAGAATCAAACATTTTAACTATGCCATATGGGCATTTTTTATGTCTGCGGACACTGTGGGCATTCTTAGAACAGTTTCATTTTGCCTGTGAACAGTACAAACAGGTATAGTGTCCTTAGGACACCTCCATTTTCGTTTAATTACGGACATCCCGGACACCGTGTGTGTTCTTAGAACAGTTTCAACTTGCCTGCGAACAGTACGGACAGGAATAGTGTCCTCAGGACACCCCCGCTTGCCCAATTACGGACATCCCAGACACTGTGTCTGTTCTTAGAACAGTTTCAACTTGCATGCGAACAGTACGGACAGGTATAGTGTCCTTGGGACACCTCCATTTTCGTTTCATTACGGACATCCCGGACACCGTGTGTGTTCTTAGAACAGTTTCAACTTGCCTACGAACAGTACGGACAGGAATAGTGTCCTTAGGACACCTCCATTTTCGTTTAATTACGGACTTCCCGGCACTGTGTGTGTTCTTAGAACAGTTTCAACTTGCCTGCGAACAGTACAGACAGGTATAGTGTCCTTAGGACACCCCCATCTGGGTCATTTGCGGACATCGAGGACAGCGCGGCTGTCCGCAGACACAACGACCCCAGCAGCGGTGCCTGCCACCTAAATAGATACAATATTTGACCCATCTCTTACTCCCCCACCCTACCCAAACAGTCTTAAACACCAACAAACTTGCCAAAATTGTATTTCTCTACCATTTGTCGCCGCGCTGTCCGTGGATGTCCGAGGATACAAGATGGCGGGCGTTCCCAAATATCCGACACACTCCACGCTCTTCACCATCCGATCAGCGGACACGTTGCATGTCCGTGGACATGACACAAGCCGATTAGCCAATCAGGACACTGTCCACGGAGCTAACAGGGAATATCACTAATTTTTTGTGACCTACTTTTTGGTCATTTTTAAATGAAACTTCTGGACGGATTTTCACCAAATTCACAAAAGCACACTTTCGGGACCAAGCCGCTGCTCCTGCCGCAAATTTGGTGAAAATCCGTCCAGCGGTTTGGGCTGTAGGCATGAGCAAAGTTTTTTCCGCATTCAGTCTAAGGAAAAAAATACATTTTGGGACTCCCCTATAACTTTGCCCCCTCTGGACCAAAACTCACCAAGCTTTGCAAAGAAAATCAAAGTGGGCCATATACTTTTTTTTTTACAAAGTTTGGTGAGGATTCATCCAGGGAGAGCGAAGTTATAAGCCACCCAAAAAGTGCTCCTCCTATGGGATTAGCAACTTAACCATAACTACACAGCCACTACAGTGACACACATTGGCTCGTAGCTGCTATTTTTGTGTTTATACCTCAGTCATGCCCTGCTCCCATTAGGAGAGACTTTAATATTCAAACCTTTCTTCTTGACCCTAAAAATGGTCCAGTCAAAAGAAGACTCCTGATTGCGATAATTAAGCAGATTGCGCAGCTAAGAATGTAAATTCAACACCTGCATTAAAATGATTTGTGAAGAAGATAATGTGGTTATAGAGAGAGCATAAATTCAACAATTATTGGGATGGCACACCAAATGTTTTTTCTAGAGGGTTATGCCTAATATATATATATATATATATATATATATATATATATATATATATATATATATATATATATATATATATGCCTCTGTGTTTTCTTTTTCTTTCTGTACCTCACATTTCAAAGTCTCTATTATCCTAATGGTCCCATTGTATCCATTCCCAAATATCCGACACACTCCACGCTCTTCACCATCCGATCAGCTGACACGTTGCATGTCCGCGGACATGACACAAGCCGATTAGCCAATCAGGACACTGTCCACGGAGCGAACAGGGAATATCACTAATTTTTTGTGACCTACTTTTTGGTCATTTTTAAATAAAACTACTGGACGGATTTTCACCAAATTTACAAAAGCACACTTTCGGGACCAAGCCGCTTCTCCTGCCGCAAATTTGGTGAAAATCCGTCCAGCGGTTTGGGCTGTAGGCATGAGCAAAGTTTTTTTCGCATTCAGTCTAAGGAAAAAAATACATTTTGGGACTCCCCTATAACTTTGCCCCCTCTGGACCAAAACTCACCAAGCTTTGCAAAGAAAATCAAAGTGGGCCATATACTTTTTTTTTTTACAAAGTTTGGTGAGGATTCATCCAGGGAGAGCGAAGTTATAAGCCACCCAAAAAGTGCTCTTCCTATGGGATTAGCAACTTAACCATAACTACACAGCCACTACCGTGGCTGTGTAATACCCGCCAACAGTGACACACATTGGCTCGTAGCTGCTATTTTTGTGTTTATACCTCAGTCATGCCCTGCTCCCATTAGGAGAGACTTTAATATTCAAACCTTTCTTCTTGACCCTAAAAATGGTCCAGTCAAAAGAAGACTCCTGATTGCGATAATTAAGCAGATTGCGCAGCTAAGAATGTAAATTGAACACCTGCATTAAAATTATTTGTGAAGAAGATAATGTGGTTATAGAGAGAGCACAAAATCAACAATTATTGGGATGGCACACCAAATGTTTTTTCTAGAGGGTTATGCCTAATATATATATACCAGTTGGCTACCTGCCTTACCTAAGGGTTTCACTAAGTGCCAAAAATGCAAAGTCTGCCCTCATGCAACCATCTGTAAATCTTTTGCACATCCTGTCACTGGCAAAGAATTTAAGCTGAAACATTTTATTAATTGTGAGACCCCGTTTGTGGTTTATGTTCTAGCTTGCCCCTGCCGTAAATGGTATGTGGGATCTACGACTTGTGTTCTTAAGCTCCGCATTTTACAGCATCTTAGAGCCATCAAAAACCTTGATCCCACGTATCCCATGGCCAAACATTTTAGGCAGGAACATCACAGTGATGTCTGTTTACTTACATTTTTCGCTGTCGCTCATGTACCGATTGACCCAAGGGGAGGTGATCGCACTTTAAAACTGAGACAGCTTGAAACCAGGTTTATTCTGGATTTTGACTCTAAGTATCCCAATGGGCACAATGTTGACGAGGAGTTATATACTTTTGTGGGAACTTAATCATTTTAATTATTTAGTTCCTTTTTGCACTTGCACACATCTTTTCCTTCTCTCCTGCCCTATGTTATTTGATCTTGACCTTCTGCCATAGGTATACTGCTTTTTTGCTTCTCCTTTTTTCTGTGTTTACTTATTTACAAAAATGTTTATTGACCTGGCCTGGACTTGTCTATTTATTTAATGTTTGTTTTAAAAAAAAAAAAATTCTAATCTTTATCATTTACATTATCCAACTTTTTTCATTGTTTAGTTGGTGAACTTTGGCTGTCTTGCCCCAGTTTCTCTTCTGTGGTTAGGGGGTTTGAATTCTGTGAGTACATGTTTGTATCTGTACCCTGAAACTCTAGTGGTTGATACTGCTCCTCTACTATATAATTGCCTGTACCTTTTTTCATAATAAGCTCAAATATTATGCCATGCACTTGCACTTTATGATTACCTAACCTTCTTCAACTAGGCTATGCTGCGAGAGAGTTACGTTTATTACCTCATGCTTTTGCACTTTATATAGCAGTATGCTACATGCTTTCATCTTAAAGGTTGCATTCACTCATTTCATAATCTTTCAATAAATAGTGCACTTGCACTTTATGTTTATTCCACCTTTTCAACTGGGCCATGTTGCTATTGTGACAGGTTTACCATCTACTGCACTTGCACTTTATATTGCATTTTACTACATGTTTTATTATTGAGAATGTATTCAATAGATTATTTTTTAAATCCTCAATGATATGCTTATGTTAACCTGGTTGACTAGGCTACTTGGTTAGAATGATATGCCCATGGCCTAATGCACTTGCACTTTATATTGTAGTTTGCTATATGTTTTTATCTGGAAGGTTGCATATAGGTTTGTCCGAGCTGTGTTCTTATCATGTACTATATATTATATACTACCATGGTTAGCGAAGATATGCACTTGCATTTCATACTTCTATATTTTTGTATTCATATTTGCTAGCTATTGGCACTATTAGCCTCTAAGCTTCCAGAGGAAGATACTTGTACTTTATGTCACAGCTGCGGTTTTTATATGAATTTTAATTCTTGCCTATTTGTACTAATTTCTGTATAGCAAGTGTTATTGACAATCATTATATTGCCTGCTCCTTCCATTTATTTACTTTACATTTCCACATTTTCTACGTGGGCTTTTAATGTGCTTTGCATTTTACTGTTGTGTCTAAACTTGCACTCTCTATGGTTAATGCAGCCCTTGACTACATTCCAAAATGGCCACCATGGTATCATGCAAGTCTGTGAGCTTAGGTTTGTTGGCAACATGGAAGAAGGACTAATCTGCAATATCTACCTTCATTTTTTACACATCCTCCTAACGTGATCAAGCGCTCAGGGAAGCACAAAACGCGTCGCTAAGGATACTGCCTAGGCGTCCTGTATTGCCTGTTGTGTGTTTTTGCCTTGTATTTTTTACCTCCTATTAAACTCGGTTTTTTCCTCCTAATTGGATTCGAGTTTTTCTCATTTTTCTGGGATTTAAAGACCTCATGCATGGAGTGCAGGTTTTTTCTATCCTCCATGTGCTAACAATATATATATATATATATATATATATATATATATATATATATATATATATATATATATATATATATATATATATATATATATGCCTGTGTGTTTTCTTTTTCTTTCTGTACCTCACATTTCAAAGTCTCTATTATCCTAATGGTCCCATTGGAAAAACAACACCTATTATTATTCCTAGCATGAGTACAAATTATGATAATTTCATTGTGATCTATGGGCATGTCAGATGACATAAGAGGGATGCAGAAGAAGATAACCAGGAGATAAATACCTATCTTGATAATTCAGTTGACCTGGGAAATAATATGTGGTACCAACACATAAAAAAAGGTGGGGGAGTGAGCATCTGATGAGAATTGCTACGTCTGCTCTCTCATGCCCTAAGCCATGACTATAGTAAGAACTTTCATTTCAAAAGAGATGTTGGCGCAAGATGCACAGTGCCTCAGTCATCTAGCAGCATGTCATACTAAATGACAGTTTCAAGGGAACTGGGCAACCTTGAGATGGAGATCAAGGCAGTAATTTGCATACTAGGACGATTATAATTTGCATTCTAGGACGATTATATCAAGACCACACAAATGGAAAAGGAACCTGGATGGACAGACAATATGCTTGTGTATTCTGCTGCAGGACAAGACAAGGTGATTGTTGAAGAAATTAAGAGAATTAACTGTTCTGACGTGACAGAGAAGACTGTAATGCCTGGATGATGGGAGCGTTCACAGCTGCCAATCTATGGCCGAGCGAGTACAACCAAAGGATGGGAAGATTAAAAAATGTCCTGTGTAGCACATCTGCTGAGGAAGGAAGCAGTGAAAGAGGTACAGAAGGTGAATGATGAGTGTTTAAAGCCAAGTACTCTAAACTGCTGACATGGATGGAAGATGAAGCAGGACCAGTAGCTTTAGTCCCATTGGTTAATGCAACACTGTGCTTTTGGAGCAAGAGAAAAAAATCAAGTTGGACATAATGAAGGGTGCAAGAACATAATTGATGTTCCAGGAGAAGAGTGGCTGTCTTAATGGATCGATATTGGGCCTGCGGATATAGAGCTTATATGAAACTTCCCAGGAATTGGGGTGGAGTGTGTTCCTTGATACATATCCATGTTCCAGCACTGGTGACCTGAAAATAGATGATTTTCCAAAATTGGACGATCACCTGAGAAAAAGGAGGTCACTCGAACTCCGGCGGATGAAGACAGGGAATTATTTTTCCAAAAATCACTAACGGCTTATGAAGACATTCTTGACAAGCACAAACTGTTCAGCAGCACTGCAGTGATGTTCACATCTATGTTCATATCTGGAATCCAAAGAGTGGTGAATGCCAAATGGATACAGATCACAAGGTGTGAACTGCTGCAAACAATCAATGCCACTAAAAAAGGATTTAACACTATAAAATAAGAGCCGAGGGTCATAAGGTTGATGACCCTACAGCATAGATATGTCCCCGACATGATTACAGCGACGGAAGGAGGTGTTTGTGCGAAGATTGGGCCATCATGTTGTACATTTACACAATCTCATGACCGCGAGAACAGGACTCTGATGGAGGCCATATCGATGTTGACAGATCTACACATAAAAATGGTGGATGAGACAGAGGCCTTGGAGATGATAGTTGGTTCTCACTCCTGTTTTCATGGATTCCTTATTGAATGGCAAACCTATTCAAGTTCCTTAGAGCAATATTGCTGATAATAATATTTGGATTCTGTATGATAAGGATAATAATTGGACAATGTCAGAAAGCGGCAAAGAAAGCAATGGGGATGAAGATCATGATTGATGCAAAGGATGAACCAGAAGACAAAGTGATGAGAGATGATGCCATTAGAGACTACATAAAAGCAGGTATTGTGCCACCTGAAGGAACACAATTCTGGCACCCAACCGATCATAAGAATTACATGGGATGTTGGGTCTTCTGTACCCCAAATGGACAAAGCAATTACATGACCTGGGGTGTTAATGAATACATTAACACAGCTGGCACTGTGAGAGGTATGACAAAGATATGGATACCCAACAAGCCCTTCTTCAAGAAAAAATATAAAGAAGCAGGAACATTTGAGGAGATGGTTGAGGACTCAACCAGAGGGGGGAATGTAGAGGAGCAGATGTTTACATCCGCAGGCGGTCCCACCCCCAACCTCCTTTGTATTGGAGACATGAGACTGTGGGGGTCATTCCGAGTTTGGAGGTCTTACCGGCATGGCGTAAATAGCGTGTCCGGGCAGTCATTAGTCCGCTAATAGAGGACTGTTAGGTCTTCGCGGGCACGAGCTTTGCGCCATGCCGGTAAGGTCATTACCGCCATGCCGTTAAAGGCACGAAAAATTCCCTAGCGGCATCATGCATAGCGCATATAGCACTACGGGCATGGCCCAATGCGGCATTAGCGGTGACCGTTATTAGCGGTCAACGCTAAAAACGGTCACCGCTAATAAGCGGAACCGGAAGTAGCATCATCACACAGGAATGGGAAGGAGCACCGCGGCCATCTTTAGAAACACAATCCATTGCAATTCTCACCACACAGGACCTGTTGGACTCTGCTGTTGTTCTGAAAACATTCTCCTATCACACCACTATGCCCAAGGCCCTTAAGAAGGAAGCCTCCCGCCAGCGCAAGGAGAGATTTAATGAGGATGAGCTGCAGATGCTGGTCGGGACACTGGAGGAGCATGCTGGGATAGTCTTTTCCAGCAATATGAAAAGGGAGGAAATTCTGAAAAAAAGGAGATCTGGGCACTTGTTGCTCAGAAAGTCAGTGCTGTTGGGAACACCCCACGCACCATCAAAGACTGCCGTAAGCACTGGGACGACCTACAACTCAGAGTTAGAAATATACTCTCAGTGAACAGGAGCCAGGCAATGGGAAAAGGAGGAGGTCCCAGCTCACCAATCAAGGTGACCCCATGGGAGGACATATGCACCGGCATGATCAGAATGGAGGGGATAGAAGGTGTTGGCGAGATGGAGTGTGGGGCCACAACATCGGGCGATGGAGGTGAGTGTCCTAAGAAAACATTGTAATGCAGAGTCCGATGAAAGTCAACCAATATGTCAGTCCAAAGAGTCAAGCCATGGTCCAACACACACACACTCCCAGCAAAGTAGGCGAACGCATCACAGACACATGCAGATGCCTGCTGCAAGGCAATGTCGTACCTGACACATACCACACAAAGATGTAAAGGCCATGAGTCACACACCGTGCAGGCCCCAAATAATATGCATGTCAGATAGCATAGCTCTTGGCCAACATAAGTTACGCCGACGTGTGCCTGAATAACACACCCATGGAACAAACAACGTGCTCATCCAAACGCAAATGCCTTTTACCCCCAATTGTGTGGATGATCAATTGTCCAAATCACTCATGCTATCCCTCTCTTTGACACCCACAGGCTCTGACCATGACATTGATGGACAGGCCGCAACCCCCACAGAGACCACACCCCAGAAGAGGTCCCGGGATGACACCAACTGCCCTTCGACCTCGAGGGGACAACCATGGGGCCGCTGTGCACCAACAGGCAAGAAACCCCAGGTTGCCAGGACAACGGTGCCGCCAAGGGCCGTAGAGACCGAAGAACCACCACCCATTGGCCATCCTGAGGAATCAGGTGAGGCACCACATTCTGAGTCCAGTTTGGCTGGGGAGGTGGCAGCCACAGCACCCCTGGCTGTGATGGACCCACAGGATGACATATGGGTGCCTGTTGAGGACGATGCATCGGAAGTGGTCTGTACGCCCAGTCCACCGGCATCCCCCCAAATATCGTCCCTCGAAACTGACCACTCCACCACCCCGGAGCAGTCTGGTCAGGAGCAAATAAAAGGGCACTTCAGTCCCATTTTGACAAGTATAGAGGCTGAGCAGGCTGAGAAGGACAGCCAGGGACCATCAACCTCCACAGGTGCACCCGCAGGGCATCAGTGGTCAGGGCAGCTGACTGCCCTTGTGCGGCAGTTTGTTGAGGACAACACACTGGCCAGACAGGAGTGGGGTGAGAACTTCACCTCTCTTGGCAAGTCCATCACTGAGAACACCGCCTCCATGGCCAAAACCTTCACGGATCACACCAGCCGCCTCTGCTAGGAGGCTGAGCCCCCAGCTAGGTATTAGGCCGCATAGCCGATGCCATGGAGGCAGGGCATCCCGCTACCCAATCCCAGCAGGCAGCCACACCGTCATCATCTAGTTCGACCCAGACGAGCCCGCTCCGCAGGTCAGCACATACCCTTCGCCAGCAAGACATGCCGCCACCTGGACCAGGGAGTGCCAATTGATAGTCAGGGCAGCCTCATGTAGGCATTGGAGACTTGATGGGATATGTGTGGGGGAGTTGTGGGGGAGGGGGAGAGGGGTGTGGGTGTGTGGGGGAGTTGTGGGGGGAGGTAGAGGGGGGTGAGGGTGTGTGGGGGAGTTGTGGGGAGAGGGGGGTGAGGGTGTGTGTGGGAGTTGTGGGGGGAGGCAGAGGGTGGTGGGGGTGGTGGTGGGTTTTTGCACTTTCATTATCATTATTATATTTAATACACCCATTGTGTGAAAAGCAAGACCTGAGTGGACATTCATCATTGCGCATGTGTCATTTATTCATATACAGTGCATAGTGTACATGTACCCCCACAGCCAGTGCCCTCTGTCCAACTATCATGTCACCCTCTGCTGCCATGTGTGTCAGAAATATTGTGCAATCACTGACTGGCGCACAGCTTTTCCCTCCTGTGCATCGGCACCGCAATGATGTCCAGCCACATCTTCTTCATCCCCTTCATCATCACCAGGTGGTAGCAGTTCAATGTCAGGGGGCGGGGGCACATTCCAGCGGATACACAAATTGTGCAGCATGACACATGCCATGATGATCTTGGCCACCTTCGCATGCCTGTAGATGAGTGCCCCAACCGACCGGCTGAGGCAGCGAAATCGTGCCTTCAACAGGGAACGATTGGAGTTCTCCTCGTGCATGTTCTGTGGGTTTCGGACAGGGGTCAGGAGCCACAGCTTCAAGGGATAGCCACTATCACCTGCATGAGAGGCAATAAAAGGTAAATGTTAGTCGATGCATGATGGACAGCTGTACTAGTCACACATGCCTGCCGATTATCGTTGGCCACATGCACATGTCCATGTATGTTTTTACGCCATTTTCAGTCACTCAATGTGTCCTGTGCAATGGACTAATGGTGTGGGTTGCATCTTCAAGAGGATACAAGGTGTGTACTGATGTTTTGTTTCACATGCATTGTGTACGCATACAGCTGTGTTTGTGTCAAATTTGTGATGTGTTGTGTTCTGTGAGATTCACTTAGAGGGAGCATTGGCAGTAGTCTCTGCAATATTGGCCAATGAGCGCTGATCATTCCCATGGTGACATGCAGCACTCCTGTGGGTGTGGCAGCCCTGTGACAGACAGTGGATTCCCTAGTTGGTTCAGTTCAATGCACTCCCAGGGATGCTTGTCCTGTGTGGTGATTTGCTGGAGACAGTAACATAGTGCATGTGCACTGCATGGTGCTGGATGGCGTTAGGGAGGGTGAGGGCCGCTGATGAGTGGCGCACATGTTGTGGGATGTGGGGTGGTTTCCTGTTAGTCATGTAGTGATAGATGTCGACCTTACTTCATTCCTATGGAATTTGGGTGTCATGTACCGTTTGTGATGCTTTGGGGCACAGTGTTCGGTGATGTGCACATCATGCAGTCACATCAACATTGGCAGCATGGTGGTGTGTGCATCTCTCCCCCATTTCAATGCCATGTGCCAGTCATGCAAATTACCAAGCAGCCAGGCACGTCGTCCAGCATGTTACTCCATGAAGTGTGGTAGCGTGGAGTTCCGCAGGACCATAGAGTCATGAGTTGATCCGGGATATTGGGCACAACAATGTGTAATGATCTTGCTGGTGTCCCATACCATCTGCACATTGATGGAGTGGTATTGCTTGCGGTTGCGGTACACCACCTCCATGGCATGCGGGACCACCAACTCCACATGGGTGCAGTCGAGGGCACCTACACAATTTGGCATGCCTGGCAGTGCATGGAAGCCAACTTTTGTATCAAATATCTCCTGGGGAGTCCATGGTAGAGATATGTAGTCCCTTGTGTGTTTGAGAAGGGCATCCAGCTCTTGGTTCAGAATCCGAGAAAATTAGGGTTGTGATATGCCATGCATGTGCCACAATGTGTGCTGGGAGGTGCCTGTGGGATGGCGGTGCATATTTCAATGAGGCTGACAATGTCGTCGTGTATCATGTCCACAATGGTGGTGATTGTGTCCCAGTCCAGACGGTACAGAGTGTGGATCTCTCTCAGGGGTTAGGTTGAAAGGACTGGCTCTGATGCGAGGGATTGGGGGCTGCTTGCGTGGTAATGGTGGCTGCACTGGTGGGGCATGCTGGGCCTGTTTCACCTCCCTTCTCCTCCTGCGTCCCCTCTGTGGTGTCGGCTGTTGTCGTTGTTGTTGATGTTGTGGCAATGCAAGCATGTCCTCCAGCTCCAGTAATGCTACTACTATTGGAATCATCTTGGTGTGGGAGGGGGTGTGGTGTGTGGGTGTGCTCCTTTTGTACTGGGCCAGACTCCATTGCCTCAATGCCTTCATGATGCCAGTATTTGCATGTCCGCTTCACTTGTGATCTCCTCCAGTTTACGGCATGCCGCTATTGCCGGCATGATGGCAAACCTGCCCGTGCCCATGCCACTATTAGAGGCACCATACTTTACGATGCCGCTAATAGCGGTCTGGCTGGTCAGAATAGCCCGCAGTGGTAAGCGATGCCGGTAATCCTTTACCGGCATTGTTTTCCCCTTACCTCCAAACTCGGAATGACCCCCTGTGCCTTGCCTGACACATCGTACCAATACTGCAGCAAGTATTTTGAAGGAGATATCCATTGGGACAACCCTATCAAATGTACCCCAGAAGTGATGATAATCTACAGGAGGAACTCCCTGAAGGAATATGAGAAAGAGCTGAGAAAATGAACTGATGACATCATAGGAAAGTGTGCACAATGTCCCGAGATACTAAATGAAGATAATGTATAGATCCAAGAGGAGAAGAGACCAAGTAAAAGGATCACATGAACCTTAAAGTGTAAAAGAAGAAGATTACACGTTAACAAAGTGCTGCAGAAAACAAAAGTTCAATGAATGTACAGACATTGAACCGCAAGGTAGGTCAAGTCATCATATAGGCTAGCTATGAGTAGTGAATAGAATGCAGGCAAAGCTGCCATTGAATAGAAACTGGACATTGGTATAAAAAAATAGTAAGCCAAAAAGGATCTACGTGATCCGACTGCGGCTGATATTGCCACTGTCGGAACGTTAGCATGAGAAAGGTGCGAACTACCAAAAGTTTGCCCCTTTCTCATGCAAACACACATACATCCTAAGGGGGCTGCAGGGGATTCCCCTGCAAACCCCTCTCTCTATACTGTGAAGTATAGAGAGTGGGGTGTTGTAGGGGACACACCCGCAGCCCAGTTTTTTTTATTTTTCTTTCTTTTTTTTTCTTTGCGGGTGTGCTACGGGGGTGTCCCCGCAACACTCTGTTCACTATACCACACGTTTTTTTTTACTTACCTGCAATGCTGCCACCAAAGGTTAGAACTTTTGGTGTTCAAACCTTTGGTGGTAGCATTTTTAGAACTTTTGGTCCTGGCAGACCTTTATTGTCAGTAAAAAGGTACAATCCCAGCCAAAAACCCTGAAAAGGGAATGCACAGCTATGTTGCAGTGGAATAACAGGCTGCTGAAGATCCTAGAAATCAAGGTCAGCTTCTTTGAAGATAACGAGTGTGCAGAGGATGAATCCTCTCACGTTAAGGTGCAAGAAAGCACACAAAGATTGCCAATTTTCAATTCATGTAAAGTATGTAAAAGCTGCAGAATGGACCAAATCGTAGTCTCTTTTCACCTGAGCCAAGGATGGAAATAGAGTTCGAATTTGGAGTCCCAGACACAAAAGAGAGTGCCCTCACTCCTGTGCATTCTCAGGACGAGAATATTCTGCAAGGCCAAGTACAAAGACAATTTCATGGCAGAAGGCATGGGTGATGAGAGATGTTGGGCTAATCAGGTGGTGAGGTAGCTTCATGTCCTATATCCCTGCACCTGGGTCTTGGCTAACGTGCTGCTAAATAAACCAAATTATCCAGACATGGCACAAGCGTATTAGCCAATTGTATTAGTCCTTATAATAAGGGATCTCGTAGCTTAGAATACCAATCAAACACGATGTAACTAGTGTTTCTGAAATGAAATGTTTGAAGAGGTAGCATACGTTGTCCACCTGATAAAGGACAGCCAATAACAATCCTAGCTCCTATATGATTCTATATCCAGATGTTTCCCTTAACCAATCCCAACACTTGCTAGGTTTTTCCATATTGCCACATAGTATGACGTCACTGAGAGACTGCGTACGTCCGTTGATGTTTGTTGTAACCTCACTGTTTTAGATAATTGTTAATAAAATAGTGACTTGCCATCTTCTTGAGTTTGTCTGGTTATTTGAACTCAGAATTATTCTGGTGTATTCTCATCCATTACCATATGCATGTTCCAAGGGCCATAAGCTCACTGACAATTGACTGTTTGCATGGTGTATTCAGTGGACTACACAACTTCTAGCAGACAAATTAGCAAGGAATCCTCCAACCTCCCTGCCTCCCAGAGTTAAGAAGGACCCCCTCTTTACTATTTCCCAAGAACAAATGCATTTTACAGCAATCCACAGTAAGAACTAGATTTCCCTGAGCTATCTCCTACGTGGTCTTAATTTCAGACTGCTGGGGAGCCTGAAAATAATACCTCACAGGAGACAGCTCAGGAACCCCCGCAAACCCACAGAAAAAGTTATTAAATCCGCAAGCTTACCAGAAAAGCTCCAATAGTCTTGAGGAGTAGGGATTGAGACAAGCAACTTGTCTGAAAACGTCCGTCCCAAAATCCAAGATGCTCATCCCATACATGAAAACACTTGCTCTTCCTTCTCTGCCTATAGAGCGAACCAGAAACATACCTTAATGAACTCAATGCTGCAGACAAATACATTCCAAGCTTCACCTTTATTTAAGCCTTGTGTAAAGTAGCACTTCCCTGTAAGACAATATTGCTTTCAATACATGTCTTTCGGGGCCCCTAGGCAGGGCCTTCAGAGATGCCCCCTGTATATTTTACTAGTGTATATTTTACTACCTTTCCTTCTTACTAAATAGACATGGCATTCTTCCATGCTCATTGGCCCTTTGATACTTTACATGTTACTGCAATAGCTTCCATCCAGTCTCACTCTACATATTGCTCTAATAGGTTTCCTAAATGGGCGCACTAGCCATGGCCTTCGGCTTTTGCCAGACCACTAGGTTTCTTTTGGGCACACTAGCCATGGCCTTTGGCCATGGTCAGTGGCCACGCACAATGGCCATGTCCACTTTTGATATTGTACCCCTTGAAATTGTATTTATTAATGTATTGGGTATTTATAATGTGCATATACAAAAGGGTTTCAGGCTCAGCAATGCTACTGTAGAGGAAGGGAGCCCTGGAAGGCAAGTGCAGGTAGGGGGTTCGCGGGAGACCAAGTGTAGGGGTAGACTGGTCGAGGAGGGCCTGTTTCCCTGAAGAATCTGAAGGTAGCAGGCAGCCAGTCAAAAGAGGCAAAGGAGGACATTAGCAGGGGAGTGGGAGATGGAAGGAGAAAGAGACAAGGAGGGTCTTGAGAAGCTCTGGAACTTAAGGAGATCCAGCTCAATTGTGAGGTGGGCAGGGAGTTCATTCCAGAGGGAGGCACCTGAGGAGGAGAGAGATATACCCCCACTCTTTGCTTAGAAAATCATCTGATCTGCAGAAAGTTTGAGCTAGATGACTGATGTGCTCTAGCATGGAGGTATTTAGGGAGAGAATGTTGGATGAAGTGGGGACCCAGGACCCAGAAAGCCTTGTGGATTTTTTATTTTAATTTTACATTTTTAAAGCGCTCACACAGCCCACGGGCATCGAGGCGCTGTTACAGGAATTGTTTGTTTTTTTAGTTGCGTAATTGTTTTTTTTGTCTTAATTACGTATTTATAACGCGCTTAAAAACCCAGAGGTTTCTAAGCGCGGACCCGGGGATCGAACCTGTGTTGCTTCGTGTCGTCTTGCTTCCAAGACGCGCACGTTGCCACTGAGCTATCCTCCCAGGACAGAGGGTGATGGAGAGGGTCTTGAATTTGATCCTCATAGCCACCGGGAGCCATATGAGATGTTTTAGGGCTGTAGAGATGACGTCTCTGGGCTTGAGGCCAAGGATAAGTCTCACATTCTTAGTCTGACTTACTTGAAGGGGGAAAAGGGAGGAGTTAGGCAGATTGAGGAATAGGCTATAGCAGCAGAGCAGACTGGAGAGGACCAGAGCTCTGGAGACATTGAGTTTCTGGGGGAAAGTGATGAAAGGGAGAATGCCTGTGAGGAGGAACAGCTGAAAGTGGGCCTTCTTGGCAATGTCTGTGTGAGGAGAGAAGGAGAAAGAGGAGTCCAAAATGACACCAAGGTTTTTGCATCACAGGCAGGCAAGTGGAGGGGGCACATGGAGGGTGGCCAGAGTGTAGGAGGGAAGGAGGAAGCTGGGGTCCCAATGAAAAGGATCTCAGTCTTACTGGCATTAAGGCAGAGATTGTTAGAAGTGTACTGTAGGGATTTGGTATTATCCTGCATCCTAATGGAACCTTTGGTCAGTGTATTGATTGACAATGGAGTTTTAAGGGTTAGAATGTTTATGTGTGACTGGGGTTCTATTTGGTCAGTTGGGAGATGTAAGCCTACCTGGGAGGATGCAGGTGTATGTTGCCCTGAACCCAGATGTACCTGACATTATATGACCATCATAATGTACTGGAACTAAATAAAGAAGTTACTGAACTTCACCTGAGGTCATGGTCATCTGTGGGGAACAAGGAGTTCTACATTGGCGACGAGGATGCTGGCTGTGCTGGGGGGACAGCATTGAAGATGGCACATACACCTCCCCCCAACCCAAGAAGAAGACCTCCCAGGTAGGGCGAGCGCTTAAAACTGTAGGCGCAGAAGGGCCCAGCGCATGAAGCTCAGGGGCAGAAAGTAAGGGGCTGCGCCAGAGCCAGGGGCCAGCTGGCCTGTCACTAGAAGGACCGGTCAGGAAAAGAAGAAAGCAAGAGACTGATGAGGGGCTGAGGGCCCAGAGACTGATTGCTTAAGGGGTCTGGGACCACTAGCTGCAACATGGAGGGCTTGGTGCCCATGGCAGTAGCAATTTGAAGAGGCCTGGGGTCTAGTTACGCCTGGAAATTATGAGGAAGCCATGCTGGGCAGCTGAGGGATATAGCCAAGGCAGTAGCAACAGGAGAGGCTTGGAGCCTAAGCTGCGCCTGGAAATTAAGCAATGAGGAGGCATGCTGTGCAACTGAGGACTATAAGCCCAAGGCAGTAGCAACAGGAGAGGCTTGGAGCCTAAGCTGCGCCGGGAAAAGAAACAATGAGGAGTGAAGTTGTACAGCTTGAGGCCTGGAGTTGGGGCAGCAGCAATAGAAGAGGTTGGGAACCTAAGCTGCGCCTATATGTTAAATAGAAGATTGGTGGCAAATGTGAAAAGCGCCTGGAGCAGAGGAGGGTCCTGAGGGGCCATTCCAGCGTTGAGGGGGCTTGGAGCCCATACCTGCACCTAAGAGACTTGTAGCCCGTGGCTGCACCTTAGGGGCTTAGAGCCCATGTGCAGAGATGAAAGAATATTGCCCAAGACAACATGTGTAGTGCCTGGAGGGGCAAGGGCCCATTTGCAGCAGCGCTAAGGAGGTGCCTGTAGGAGCTATCACTTATATGAGGTGATGAGGATCTTTGAGGGCATGTTGTCAGTAGTTCCTGAAGGGCTTGGAGCCTACTTAAGAACTGAGAGATGCGGTAGGAGGCAAAGGGAGTACAATTTTTATAGCAGGGGGCTGGCAGCAATGAAAAGCAGCATTATGAACATACCAGGAAAGGAACACTTCGGGAGGTGATATTTACAAAAGGAAGTGTGGCAGATGGATTGGTAAATCCATTTCTGTTGCGGGCGGCTGCATTTCCGCCCGTTGGAATTTTTTTTCAAAAAGCTTAAGTTGTGAATGATCTTAATTGCCGGAATGAATAACAGAGGTACTTTTAAGTTAAGAGATGATGCTTTCACGAGCATAAGTAAAGGAAGCAATTTGGTCTTGCCTTCATTGAATTGGTTAAGTAGTTATAATTAGTTACTGATTCAGAATCTGTTGTCATGTGAGGCCTGAATGGCATTTGGACTGCGTAAGTGCATGAGAGCGTGAACCTGTATGTTGTCAGGTGTAGTTTCTTGTGGGATAGGTTGTCCTGTAATAGGGGTACTTCATGGAAGTTGTTGAAGCTTAAGAGCAGAGAACAAAGTTTATAGTTTTTAGATTGAATTTAGGTCTCAAGGGTGTTTGTAATTAGTCAACCAAGGGATTAAGTGATCCAAATGTGAGGTTTTATTAAGTAGGTTAAAGTTGCATATTAGTAGAAAGAGATTGAGATATGCGTAGTAATAGTGTTTTCTGAAATGCTATTTGGTATTTATGTTGTAGGTACATTGGTATGAGAGTTATCTTGCAAGTGGTAGTTAGCATGTTTGATAGGTGTGCACGGATAGTGTGTAAAAGTCGTGGCCTCTGTTACCTCTGTCAACAAATACTTGGTAATGTTATGATGCAAAGGAAAAAAAAATAGTGGTGCGGTCATGTTTAACTAACACGCTTTTCCTTCCACAGATGGACATTTAATGAAATATAGGTTGCATTGACAACATTGCTAGAGTTTGGTATGTGGAATCTGAAGTATAGTTATGTGCACTAATGTTTTATTTCCACAGGTGGGACTTTTGTAATGCAGATGTATTAAGACCTTATTTAATGCTAAAGTTTAAAGTGCTAAGTGTCAAACAACGTTTTGTTTGGTTGTTTGGTTTAGAAACCATTCAGAGTTTCATGATGATACAGCAAAGACTATAGTAGAGTCATTGATGTTGGTATGATGCTGGTGTGAATGAAGTGTGGTTTTCCCTAATAGGAGCTGTATTGTATTTAGGAATACTTTCAACATGGGCAATTTAGGGGTAATGGTGTCACAAGAAGTGAAGTAGTTACCCGGGTATCTGGGATACTCAGTCTAGTTGGAGGTGGTGTGGATTTAGGTACATACCGGTTTGCATTGTTGGGTGTGAGGGAGATGTGTGTGTGTTCTTTTGTGGGACGATGAAGTCAAGTTTAGGAAGAGAGGTATGGGTGCCTCTATTTGTAAAAGTTTTAGTAAGGATGTTTGAGCAGTTGGGTGCCTTTTCCTCACTTGGTAGAAAGAGGAAGGGGCATTGATTGTAATTGTGTCCCACGGCTGTGTGGACTATTTTGGAATATGTAATGAGACTAGCAGAGTGTTCTCAGTTAGGAGTGATGAGGCAAGTGCATTGAACGTGGGGTTGTTTGTGTGCGTGTTGTTATTAGCCATTATGGTTAAGTTATCTACTTGTGTTTTTATGTCCCTAAGGAAGGGAGATATGTAGGGATTTGGTATTATCCTGCATCCTAATGGAACCTTTGGTCAGTGTATTGATTGACAATGGAGTGTTAAGGGTTAGAATGTTTATGTGTGACTGGGGTTCTATTTGGTCAGTTGGGAGATGTAAGCCTACCTGGGAGGATGCAGGTGTATGTTGCCCTGAACCCAGATGTACCTGACATTATATGACCATCATAATGTACTGGAACTAAATAAAGAAGTTACTGAACTTCACCTGAGGTCATGGTCATCTGTGGGGAACAAGGAGTTCTACATGTACCATGCCTGAATAGCAGATAGGCAGTCAGGAATGGGAGAGGAAGAGGAGGAGGCAGAGGAGGGGAGCTTGAAGGAGAACTGTGCTGTGTGTGCTCCGCATAACAATGGAAGTTAGGAGAGAAGGGGGAGATCACTTGAGCTAGAGGGCCAAGATAAATGTTACAAAGCCAAGACAAGAGCATAGAGCCCTGAGGGACACCACAGGTGGAGAGTGAGACATAAATAGGAGAGAAAAGGGCCCAGTTTAATCTGGGAAGGTCACTCAGAGAGGAAGGAGGTCAACCAGTCCAGAGCCAGGTCTGTGATGCCAAGGGTACCACAGTGCCATTTTATAAGGGTGGCATGATTTAAAGTATCAAAGACAGAGGAAAGGTCAAGAAGGATGAGAACGGAAGGAGAGTTGGAATCGAGATTAGAGAGAAAGTCTTCATTGGTGTTCGGGAGTGCAGTTTCCATCCCTCTGGCAGCTCTGAAATCAGACTGGTGCTCGTGGAGACAACCAACAGATTTAGTGTTGTGGATTAGTTGGGAGATAGCCAGCTTCTCCAAGTGTTTGCCCAGGAAGAGGGTAATGGAGATAGGGCAACAGGAGTGGTTGCCAGAAGGCTTTTTGAGGAGAGAGTGCACAAGGGAGTGCTTGAGGAGTAGCGGGAAGGATCCAGCGGCAAAGGAGTGATTGCAGAAATCAGCCGAGGCTGGATCAAGGGAGAACATGTTGTCCATGATAGTTCTAGAGGAGCAGGGGAGCACCTGTTTGGATGAGACTTTCATAGAGCGGACTTGTCTGGAGACCTCACCAGGTGGTATGGGAGAGAAAGAGGAGAGTAGGAGGGAAGTGGAGGGGGGGGGACACGGGATGCCAGAGAGTGGGTGAGGGAGAAGGGAGTGTTGTAGAGGAGAGTGAGGATGGGATGCCCTGAGATTTAGTAGCGAAGTGGTAGGCCAGTGCAGTGCAGTGCAGTGCAGAGGGCAATGGAAGTCACAGGAGAAATGGGACTGCAGTAGGAATGGCGAGTTCCTTGCAGATTTTGAAAACTTCAGCCGTGTGTGTTGTTAGTGGCACCAGAGATGCTGCTTTGGATATAGGCCCTATTCTTCGAGCAGATGGAAAGTCTGTATTGCTTTTGGAGCAGGCGTCAAGCTAGTGTGCCAGTGGATGTGCTCGAAGACTGCCACTTCCACTCAGCAGCTCTGCACTTGCATTTCAGAGAGGCCAGGTCAGAGTCATACCAGGTGTTGTGCTTGGAGGCAGGCTTTATGCAGATCCTCATGACAGGGGCAAGGATGTTCGGAGTGTTGGAGATGGAGAGTTTAAGGTTAGTGAGGGCAGTTTCAGACTGAAAGTCAGTGGCAGGAGCTGGGGTGGGGGAATGAAGGTGGCGGCAAAAGCAGCAACTGACACTACCACAACAGGTTTTGTTGCAGACCACTAGGCATGGATCAAGCCTGTGGCCAGTGGCCATGGCCTTCGTCCATGCCCACTTTCCATATTGCACCATATGGTTCCTTAAAGTAACCCAGTAACCATATCCTTCAGCACCACCCATTATCCCCCACCTCACTGTAAATTCCTTTCTTTTGGTATTAATCTAATTATGTTTAAATCTCACTTTTAAAAAAAAAAAATGTTTTCCATAACAGCGGTTATATTTGCACTGTTCTACAAATAACCCTGGTTATAACAATAAACACAGTTATTTTTGTTTGATGCACTTTCATTCCCGATCCCATTTTCTACTACAACCCCAGTTATGCGAAAAAACGTTCAAGTTCACAATTTGATCCACAGCCCCCTACAACTCCCCAATTGTTCATGGTGTCCTTTTTCCCCCTCCTCAGTTCTAGCCTGATGCCATTTGATCTGTTTTCCACTTCCAAGTGGCATTTTTTCCAATTTAGGTGTTTGGTTAACCCCAATTATACTCGTATAACCACGGCTATCTATGCCATCAAACAAAAAATAAAAAGGCTGAAATCCATTGGTGATTCTTTTTGGGACAAATATATAGCTTTAATTTTTGGAGAAGATGGCACCCCATTCTGTGTTAAATATTTTAACAACTGCTGGATGGAATAACCCCAAACCCCTCCTGGAAATCAAGTCAACGGTTTGTGCCCAAGTTGTTTTGTACCAGGTTTAATTCCGTCCAGTGTTTTTTGTTGTGCTCTGTGCTCAAATGTGGACTTTTATTATATGGGGAAATTAATGGGTGTAGGCCAAAAGCAGTTTTTTCTTTCCCAATATAATATTCAGTCTGTGGGTGGGGGCATGACAAACCTTTTGTTTGCAAAATATCAGCCAAATCTGTCATGCAAAGGTATTAGCAATTACATTTCTGGGTTTCCTATGAAACTTGATACTCAATTTACCTATAGTGCAGCGACCACCATACTATAATATAGATGTATATATATATATATATATATATATGGTAGTGGCCATGTAGTTATGGTTAAGTTGGTGTTTCCATAGGAAGAGCACTTTTTGGGTGGCTTATAACTTTGCTCCCCCTGGACGAATCCTCACCAAACTTTGCAAAAAGTATATGGCCCACTCTGAATTTGTTTGCAAAGTTTGGTGAGGATTCGTTCAGGGGGGAAAAAGTTATAGGGGGGTCCCAACATTTCTTTTTTTCCCATAGACTGAATGGGAAAAAAACTTTGCTCGCGCCTACAGCCCAAACCACTGGACGGATTTTCACCAAATTTGGACAAGGAGCAAAGCGTGCTTTTGCAAATTTGGTGAAAATCCGTTCAGTAGTTTTTTTTTTAAATTATGAAAAAGTGGGTCATAAAAAATTAGTGATATCTGTGTTCGGTCCGCGGACACACTTCCCTGTTCACTCCGCGGACAGTGTCCTGATTGGCTGATCGGCTTACGTCATGTCCGCGGACATGCAACGTGTTCGCTGATTGGACGGTGTGGCGCGTGAAGCGCGTCAGATTTTCGGTGGCCCCCGCCATCTTGGATTCGCGGACGTCCGCGGACAGCGCGGTAAAACTTGGTTCAAAATTTGTATTCAGTAGAGTGTGTTGGTGTGTAGGAGTGTTTGGGGAGGGTGGGAGAGTATGAGATAGGTTGAAAGTTGTGTTTTTTCATGTGGTAGATATTCTTGTTGTGTTTGGTTTGTCTGCGGACATCACGGGTGTTCTGAAATGTTCATAAATAAACGAAATGGGGGTGTCCTGGGGACGCTGTCCGTATTGTTCTCTTGTAAGTTGAATGTGTTCTAAGAACATTCGCGGTGTCCTGAAATGTTCGTAAATAAACAAAATGGGGGTGTCCTGAGGACGCTGTCCGTATTGTTCGTTGTCAAGTTGAAAATGTTCTAAGAACTCTCGCGTTGTCCTGAAATGTTCGTAGGGGGTGTCCTGAGGACGCTGTCCGTATTGTTCTCTGGCAAGTTGAATGTGTTTTAAGAACACTTGCGGTGTCCTGAAATGTTCGCAATTAAACAAAATGGGGGTGTCCTGAGGACGCTGTCGGTATTGTTCGTTGTGAAGTTGAAAGTGTTCGAAGAACTCTCGCGTTGTCCTGAAATGTTTGTAGGGGGTGTCCTGAAGACGCTGTCCGTATTATTTGATGGCAAGTTGAATGTGTTCTAAGGACACTCGCGGTGTCCTGAAATGTTCGTAGGGGGTGTTCTGAAGACGCTGTCCGTATTGTTCGATAGCAAGTAGAATGTGTTCTAAGAACACTTGTGGTGTCCTGAAATGTTCCATGGGGATGTTCTGATGACGCTGTCCATCCTTAGGACGCTGTCCGTATTGTTCTCTGACAAGTTGAATGTGTTCTAAGAACACTCGCAGTGTCCTGAAATGTTTGTAAATAAACAAAATGGGGGTGTTCTGAGGACGCTGTCCGTATTGTTTGATGGTAAGTTGAATGTGTTCTGAGAACACTCGTGGTGTCCTGAAATGTTTGTAGGGGGTGTCCTAAAGACGCTGTCCGTATTGTTCGTTGTCAAGTTGAAAATGTTCTAAGAACTCTCGTGGTGTCCTGAAATCTTGTAAATAAACAAAATGGGGGTGTTCTGAGGACGCTGTTTGTATTGTTCGTTGTCAAGTTGAAAGTGTTCTAAGAACTCTCGTGGTGTCCTGAATTTGTTGTCAAGTTGAAAGTGTTCTAAGAACTCTTGCGGTGTCCTGAAATGTTCGTAAATAAACAAAATAGAGGTGTTCTGAGGACGTTGTCCGTATTGTTCGTTGTCAAGTTGGAAGTGTTCTAAGAACTCTCGCGTTGTCCTGATATGTTCATAGGGGGTGTCCTGAATATGCTGTCCGTATTGTTCACTGGCAAGTTGAAAGTGTTCTAAGAACACTCATAATGACCGAGGACATTAAAAGTTTCCATAGGCCATAGTTGAAATGTTTGACTCTATGGGTGTGATATGCTGCGGTGGATGTGGCCAGGGCATAGAGTGTTGGGTGCATGGCCACCGCAGCATATCACACTTATAGTTGCTTATAACTTTGGGTCAAAAACCAATTTATAAGGAACAAAGTTATAAGATACTATGGGTGTGATATGCTGCGATGGTTGTGGCCAGGGCATAGAGTTTATAATATACTTACTGTTTGGTTTAGTAACTGGAGTACATGTATTTATTGTTAATTTCTGTGATAAAAGAAAATAGCATGTTAGTATTAGTATTTTGTAATGACTTATTACATTGTATAAACAACTTTTTTTTTTTTTGGACCCTCATATTTAGTGTATTACAAACCAGAGTACTGTGCAATTTGCTCAGTTTCTGTGTTTTTTCCTAAAATTATTGGGTCTGTGGGAGAAAAAAAAATCCATGTTGGATTAAGAAAAAAACTTTTTCTGTTATGCTACAGTTTGTTTGTTTGTTTGTTTTCAGTGTTCACTTGTTGTTTCTGGGTAATGCTTTCTACATTGGCTTGTTGCATTTTTATTTTTTTTGGAGCAGTAACATATTATTTATTTGTTTGGATATTATAAAATTTTGAAGCAGTTAGATAGCAGTTGGTGTATTCTAACTGCCTATTTTTTTTATATATTTTAGTGGTATTGATTTATCTGTTTGGATATCGTTAAATT
This sequence comes from Ambystoma mexicanum, assembly GCF_040938575.1. Lineage (NCBI taxonomy): Eukaryota > Metazoa > Chordata > Amphibia > Caudata > Ambystomatidae > Ambystoma > Ambystoma mexicanum. The sequence goes on from NC_090940.1 coordinate 260,870,764, forward strand.
TTGTGACAGTTAGATACCAATTGGCGTATTCTAACTGTATATTTTTTGATATATTTTAGTGGTATTGATTTATCTGTTTGGATATTGTTAAATTTTGGGACAGTTAGATACCAATTGGCGTATTCTAACTGTCTATTTTTTGCTCTAATTTACTGGTATTCATTTATCTGATTTGTTGTTGTAGAATGTTTGGGCAGTTAGATAGCTTTTGGGATATTCTAAAAGTTTATATTTTTTACTACAAGTTTACTTAGGGTTTAAGTACAGTTTAGTTATCAAATTTTGGTTTTAAGAACATTAAATAAGCGTTTGTAGGATTTGCTGGTAATCTCTGCTTTAGAGTAATGGTACTATCATTACATTCAAACCATCCGCATTTCTTTTTTATATATGCAGTGTAGTGCCCTGAATTGGTTGTGGCTCCTGCGTGGTAGATTATACCTATTGTTGTGAAGGTTTTCTTACCAAGTGATACTTGACCATGTGTGAATCCAGTCAGCTTGCAGTTGTTTTTGGTACCATCTGCATTGTAACGTAGAAGCATTAGTATTACGTATTTACTATGTGTTTGTATTAGTAACGTGGAGCGATTATCTGAATTGCAGGTGGAACATAATCTACCATTGTTTGCATATTGTACAAGTTGCTGAAATGGAATGGATTCACAATTAGGTATTGATACATATACAAAGCGTTCATTGGGGATCTTGTGTCACATTGTTGCAGGGAGTGCATGTATGTTTCCATATGTATGAAATCTGGAAGATTACATTCATAGGTATGTTTTTATTTTCCAGTACTTGTAGTCAGTACATTAGAAATTCTTGTGGATCTTACTGTGAGTTTATAGTGAATTTCACATTCCAGCACAGTCGTCCAATTGTTGTCTTATTCCATAAACACTATATGTGTTATCAGGATTGTTTGCTGCATTTCTGTGAAGTACTAACATTTGCCAACACAATTGGTCTATACTGTGTAAGTAAATGTTGTCAACAATTGGTGGTAATTGAAATAGAATATTTATTGCTACATTTGCATAGCAACTTACACCAACTATATTTGAGAGTTCAAATGGACCAGGGAGTTGTTATGTATCTGACTGCTTTTTTTGGAGTTTGTCTTCCTTCTTTGAAGAAATACCTGGTTTACTTTCCCTAATTGATTTTTTTTTGCTTGTGGTACTTGATGAAGTATTAGTTTCTTTTACTCTCTTTGGAGGATTTGCAGTGACATCCCGTTGCATTTCTGTTTGATTTATTTTTCTTTTATAACGTTTTACTTTTTGTGGAACAGAATTTGTGTTTAGATGGGGGGTGTATAGTGAGCGAAGTCTGTTGTATTCTAAAATGCAAGGAATATCAGAGTATACTTTACTTGCATCAAAGTTGATTAGAAATAGACCGGCAAGTGTACGTAAGCATGATAGTGCTACGTAGCTCATGCCTTCTTTAAAGACTGTGTTACCAGTATCTATCATTGCTTTGTCTGGGGTAAGACCTTGTGATTTATGAATTGTGACTGCGTATGCAAGAGTTAGAGAAAATTGTTCTCTGCGTACATACATGTCTTTGAAGAGAAGGAATCGAGCTGTTGAGCGTCCTATCCTTTTTACTTCTGAAAGTTTGTCAAAGAGAATATTGACAAACTAAATTTTGTTGTCTCTGTCATGCCTGCCGGACATACCTCTGGACCAGGAACAACTTCTCCATACAAGATGAGTTACGCCCATAGAACCAGTAGACCTGTTTACTCAAAATGGAGGTTGTTCGATACATTGCCCGGAAAACGACGTCTGCATTTTTCACGTCGTTAATTTTCACGTGACTTAGGTCCGTCACGTGTATCACGGCAGTGCGTACATAAGCAGCGTGAAAACTCCATTCGCTGCTTCTGATTAAGTCAATTTTGGCGTTGGTAGCTGAACTCCGGACCTGCGTTCTCACATTCCTTTCAGCAAACTTCTTTGGCCTAATTTGAGCTTGTTTTCCAACACACGCTAATTCCTGGGTTGCGTGTATCCTGTCTGCGTGCCAAATCTCCACGCGGACGCTGTCTGCAAGCGTGGCTGTCCTGAGCTGCGTGAATCCAGTTCACGTGCCAAATCTCCACGCGGATGCTGTCTGCAAGCGCGGCTGTCTTGAGCTGCGTGTATGCTGTCGCGTGCAATCCTGCACGTGTTTTTCTGAACTACTCCGAACTTTTGGTACCTGTGACAGTCAACAGGTGAGATTCTTATTTTGTTCTTTGTGGGAAAGGAAGTATTTCATGAACTATTGGAAGGTGAATGTGCACAGTATATTGGACGCTATCCTGTGGTGCACCAACCCGGTATCTAGCGAGAGCCTCGTGCCGTTCGGGATAAGTCTCCCTTACTAATCTTCACTTCCTTTGTCGTTTGTTCAACTCTTGGGACTCTTCAAGAAACTGTCCTGGAATTCTTCAGTTTAGCCTTAAGGTCAGTGTCTGAATTAATCCCAATTCTGTGTTTCTTAGTATTTAACTTGGGACAGTGTCTTATGATACTTATCTATTCTAGGCATACTTCCTGTACAATTCCCACGCCCTTTCCAGTGATCCATCTCTCTGCCTGTTTTATTCAGTCAGAGAGTTGTATCATTTGGAAGGTCTAATTTGACCTGCCTACAATCAAGTCGTGTGAAGATAGAATCCGCAAAAGCCCTACCAAATTGTATCCTTTTTTGGTTACTGTATCCTTTTCAGTTGATACTTTGGTGATTTATGGCAGAATCAGAAGCCATGGAGGGTACGGATCCTATAACTGTTTTGACTCAGTTAATTTCTGACTTGAGAAATCAAATGATTACGGCACAGGATATGCTATGGCATCAAATGGATGTTATGCAAGATGCCATGCATGTCACTCCTCAGGGAGTACAGATTCCAGCAGCCATTGCATCTGGATCAGGGACTACGACACCATCATTATCACAGGAAACTCTTAAAGTGGTTATGCCCACACAGTTTCCCTTGGCTCCTCCAGAAAGGTTCACAGGTGATCCTAAAACCTATAGAACCTTTTTTCATTTCCTTTGCCGGCCTAATTCATTTCCTGATCTTACTACTAAAGCAGCATTCGTGCTTTCTCATTTGGGGGGTACCGCTGCTGCTTGGGCAAATCCTTTATTGGAGTCAAATAGCCCCTTGTTGTACGATTGCGATGATCTTCTGGCGGCTATGAACAAAGTCTTTGATATGCGCTATGCTACTCAAGCCACAGATCTGGAGTTGTTGAATTTACAACAAGGTACTCAACCTCTGTTGGCTTATATTGCGCGATTTAACCAATTAACGGCCGAAACCCGATGGCCGGAAGACAAGAAGACGGCTGTTTTCTACAAGGGTCTTTCAGAAGAACTCAAGGACGCTTTGTCCACGGTTCCAGTGGTTCCTACAGGTTTTTCAGAATTTCTTGATTTAATTTTACAAATTGATGCCCGAAGAAATGCCCGCAAAGGAGAGAAAAAACCTTTTCTTCCGGCACCAGTTCGTTCTGATACACCGGCACATTCTTCGAATGATCCTGAACCAATGCAAATCGGTGCGGTGAGAGGCCGGTTGTCTAAAGCCGAAAGAGAGAACCGAAAGAGAAATAACTTATGTATGTATTGCGGTTCCTCCGAGCATTTATTGGCGGCATGTCCTAAAAGACCAAATAAGCCTTCGGGAAACGCCAAAACTCGACAGTAGCAGGAGTCCCTGTGTCGAGTGTTACATCGGACTCCATTACATTTCCAGCTCATGCACCGATAGCTGTTGAGATGATGTTACGTTTCAATGATCAAGACTTGGCTTCCAAGGCTATGGTTGACTCGGGAGCCACTAATAGGTACATTGATATCACATATGCCAAGCAATGTTCTATACCCCTTATAGACAAGAACAAACCTGAAACTGTTAATACAGTGGATGGATCAATCTTCATTTCCGGTATGGTAACTCAGGAGACTGTACCTTTTCAGATGACTTTATCAAATGGTCATTCGGAGGAAATAGTCTTCGATGTCATTGCGGCTCCTCAATACCAAATAATACTTGGACTGAATTGGTTGACTCTTCATAATCCCGATGATAGACTGGGTTACGGTATTGATCCAATATCCTTCAGTTTTTTGTAACGAACATTGCTTTACCAGCCAGGTGGTATCAAATAAATCACATATGTTGGCCTCTATTGAGGGAATCTCTGCTATCAATGTGGTACATCAGAAAGGTACGCATATACCAAGTGAATATGCAGATTTTGCCGATGTGTTTGACAAAGGTCAGGCAGAACAGCTTCCTCCACATAGGCAATATGATTGTCCAATTGAATTGATTCCTGGAGCTAAAATTCCTACTGGTAGAGTTTATTCTTTGACTCTCAAAGAAGATGCTGTCTTGAAAGAATATATATCGATAAAGCTCTGGATATGGGATTCATACGGCCATCTCAATCGCCGGCTGCTTCTCCTTTATTCTTTGTTCCAAAGAAGGAAGGAGACCTAAGGCCTTGCATTGATTACAGGGCTATTAATGACATCACCATAAATAATCAGTATCCTTTACCATTGATTAATGTCCTGTTAGACCAATTAGGAACTTCCACGTACTTCTCTAAATTTGATTTGCGCGGCGCTTACAATCTGGTTCGCATTCGTGAAGGAGACGAATGGAAGACCGCTTTTAAGACGCAGTACGGCCTTTACGAATATTTAGTGATGCCTTTTGGTCTTTGTAACGCTCCCGCCACATTTCAGTTCTTCATGAACGATATCTTCAAAGATATGATGGTTCAATTCGTGGTGATTTACTTGGATGACATTTTGATATATTCATCATCCTTTCCAGAACATGTTAAACACGTCTCAGCTGTTTTACAAAGTCTTAGAGAGAATAAACTTTTCGTTAAAGTCGAGAAATGTGTTTTTCATACACAAGAAGTGGAATTTCTGGGTTATGACATTACCAATCATGGTGTTCGAATGAGTCATTCTAAAGTGAAAGCTATATTGAATTGGCCTATCCCACACAATGTCAAGTCACTACAGTCATTTCTAGGATTTGCGAATTTTTATCGCAGATTTATTCGTTCTTTCTCCAAAACAGTGGCCCCATTGACAGCTTTAACTAGCTCCAAAATGCCATTCTGTTGGAACCAGAATGCTCAAGCTTCCTTTGAGAAGTTAAAAGAAGCATTTACAACTGCACCTGTACTTCAGCATCCTGGTCCGGATGGTCAGTTTATCGTTGAAGCAGACGCATCCAGTGTCGCTACAGGAGCGGTACTCTCGCAGGTTTGTGCGGAAACTAAGGAGGAGCATCCAGTTGCTTTCTTCTCACGTAAACTTACCCCTTATGAACAGAACTATACTGTCACTGAGCGTGAGTTACTTGCAATCAAAGATGCTTTCCGATAGTGGAGACATCATCTTCTTGGGGCCAAACATCAGGTGATGGTGTATTCCGATCATAGAAATCTTCAGTCATTTAAAACTATGAAATGTCTCACAGCTAGACAGGCCAGATGGCATGTTTTCTTTGCTCAATATGATTTTCAAATTACTTATCGCCCTGCCAGACAACATGTCAAATCTGATGCTTTGTCTCGCATCGGTGAAGAGGTGAAAGAAGAATCATCGGTACAAAATAAGTTGTTGGCAGATCACGTGATATGTAGTTGTTCTGCACAACCTTCTCTAAAAAACGACTTACAGGAGTGGGTGAAACTAAATCCACAATTGATCCAAGAATTGAACATTGATTTATACAATGATTTGCCTTTTAAAAAAGGAGTACTCTATTTACCAACTGATACCATTCAGAAAAAAGCCCTCAGTTGGGGTCATGATTCTTTGATTGCCGCTCATCCTGGACAGAAGAAGACTCTAGAGCTATTGAAAAGATGGTGTTGGTGGCCGTCTATAACACAAGATGTTATAAATTATGTTTCAACATGTTCGGTATGCAGTCAATGCAAGACTACTCCCGGCAAACCAGTTGGTTTACTCCAGTCTCTACCAGTTCCCAAAAAACCATTGGACATGATATCAATGGATTTTGTGGTTGAACTTCCAAGAAATAAAGGCTACGATACCATATGGGTAGTGGTGGACTACTTTACAAAATTGGCGCTTTTCACTCCCTGTATTGGTGTACCAACAGCTGCTGGTCTGGCTGACCTATTCATCCGGCATGTATTCCGATTTTTTGGTCTACCTTCAGTGATCATCACTGACAGGGGATCACAATTTGCGTCACTTTTTTGGAAGGCACTAAATTCGGCATTATTAATTGATGACAGGTTGTCTAGTGCTTATCACCCTCAAACGGATGGACAGACTGAGAGAGTCAATAGCACTATGGAACAATATCTGCGATGTTTGTGCTTGCAGTTTCAGTCAGATTGGCTCAATCTTCTGCCGGCAGCAGAGTTCGCCTATAACAATTCCTATCATAGTGCTATAGGTACTTCACCTTTCTACGCTTTGTATGGGCAACACCCACGTTCCATTCCTTTTGACTCCAGTTTGTCTTTGGATACTCCTGCAGCAGGACGTACTTTTAGGGATCTTAAAAGTCTACAGAAGAAAGTTGAGCAGCAATTGGAACAAGCTAAAAACGAGACAAGTACTATGCCGACGCTCATAGAATTCCTGCACCTGTCTACAAAGCAGGAATGAAGGTATGGCTGTCCACAAAAAACTTGAGAATACCCGGGAAAAGGAAATTGTTGCCTAAATACATTGGGCCATATGAAGTTCTCCAAGTTATAAATCCGGCTGCTGTCCGTCTGGCTTTGCCACAATGGTGGCAAGTGCATCCTGTTTTCCACGTATCGCTCATCAAACCGTGTTCGGATACTACTAGATTACCTATACGGCCTGTTGCTATTTCAGTGAAAGGGTCAGACGAATATGAAGTGCATGACATTCTGGACATGAGGTTGCGGTCTGGAAAACCATTTTATCTGGTAGATTGGAAAGGTTATGGTCCCGAGGATAGATCCTCGGAACCTCTGTCGAACATTCATGCTCCTGCTTTATTAAGGCGATTCCACTCGAAAAGGGGAGAAGCAGCTCCTTTGGGGGTGGCACTGTCATGCCTGCCGGACATACCTCTGGACCAGGAACAACTTCTCCATACAAGATGAGTTACGCCCATAGAACCAGTAGACCTTTTTACTCAAAATGGAGGTTGTTCGATACATTGGGCCTCATTACGACTCAGGCGGTAAGGGGTTTACGGCGGCGTAAACAGCGCCGACCCTTACCCCCTGATTCCGAGGTCCCTTAGCGCCATGGAGGTTTTAACACCTGCTTTTAGCAGGTGTTAAAATCCATGGCGCTAAGGGACCTTGATGTTAATTACGCCACCGTAATTTACGGTGGCGTAATTAACGCCTTCCCCACTCCCATTATGCCCTATGGGGCAAAAATGGGAATGGGGAAGGGTAAATGGGGATTGGGGACTTACCGCCCCGCCAACCTCGGAATGGGGCGGTAAGTCCGCCAACCACCATGGCGTAAACGTAGTTTACGCCATGGTGGTAAAGGTACGACCCAGGCGGTAACTTACCGCCTGGGTCGTAATGAGGCCCATTGCCCGGAAAACGACGTCTGCATTTTTCACGTCGTTAATTTTCATGTGACTTAGGTCCGTCACGTGTATCACGGCAGTGCGTACATAAGCAGCGTGGAAACTCCATTCGCTGCTTCTGATTAAGTCAATTTTGGCGTTGGTAGCTGAACTCCGGACCTGCGTTCTCACATTCCTTTCAGCAAACTTCTTTGGCCTAATTTGAGCTTGTTTTCTGCCACACGCTAATTCCTGGGTTGCGTGTATTCTGTCCGCGTGCCAAATATCCACGCGGACGCTGTCTGCAAGCGCGGCTGTCCTGAGCTGCGTGAATCCAGTTCGCGTGCCAAATCTCCACGCGGACGCTGTCTGCAAGCGCGGCTGTCCTGAGCTGCGTGTATCCTGTTTGCGTGCCAAATCTCCACGCGGACGCTGTCTGCAAGCGCGGCTGTCCTGAGCTGCGTGAATCCAGTTTGCGTGCCAAATCTCCACGCGGACGCTGTCTACAAGAGCGGCTGACTTGGCTGCGTGTATGCTGTCGCGTGCAATCCTGCACGTGTTTTTCTGAACTACTTTGAACTTTTGGTACCTGTGACAGTCAACAGGTGAGATTCTTATTTTGTTCTTTGTGGGAAAGGAAGTATTTCATGAACTATTGGAAGGTGAATGTGCACAGTACATTGGACGCTATCCTGTGGTGCACCAACCCGGTATCTAGTGAGAGCCTCGTGCCGTTCGGGATAAGTCTCCCTTTCTAATCTTCCCTTCCTTTGTCGTTTGTTCAACTCTTGGGACTCTTCAAGAAACTGTCCTGGAATTCTTCAGTTTAGCCTTAAGGGGAGTGTCTGAATTAATCCCAATTCTGTGTTTCTTAGTATTTAACTTGGGACAGTGTCTTATGATACTTATCTATTCTAGGCATACTTCCTGTACAATTCCCACGCCCTTTCCAGTGATCCATCTCTCTGCCTGTTTTATTCAGTCAGAGAGTTGTATCATTTGGAAGGTCTAATTTGACCTGCCTACATTCAAGTCGTGTGAAGATAGGATCCGGAAAAGCCCTACCAAATTGTATCCTTTTTTGGTTACTATATCCTTTTCAGTTGATACTTTGGTGATTTATGACAGTCTCGTGGGTATGTTTGAAAGCCAACAACTGTACCCAGTGCTCCATTAACTAGTCCTCGGTCCACATCAAGGTTACGTTTAAGCATTACTCTGCAATTTAAGGATAATTTTAATATCTTTTCTAAGCCTGCTGTGTTTGAGATTGATTTTTCTAAACTATTTAGTCTTGTTGTGGCTTGGTCACACATAGGTAGTGTCTTACCATGTACATCTAGTTTGTCTGTGGCGCGAATTTCCATTATTGGTTCCATTTCTTTACTTAACATTATTTCATTGAATTTGAAACAGCTTGCAAGAGTTGGCATTAAGGCCATACAATTGACATTTGTTTGGGCTAATTGTTCCATAACATCTGTAGCACATGCATTATCGCCATAAAGTGCATTAATGTGCCGGGTTTTCAATATTGCTTCTGCTTCTTTAGAAAGTATACCAACTCTGATACTTTTAAGATGTTGGCATAAGTGAGATGTGCAGATTGCTGTATGTTTTCTTTTAATTCTCTGTATTGGAAATGTTGCCAAAGGTTGACATTTCCAATGCTGCCAACAGTTTTACGGCAGAGTTTGTGTCCTAATGTTTTAAAAATTGGCTCACCTTTTACTGGTGTCAATTGAAGATCTCCGAAAACAATAATGTGTTTTCCTGCAAAGAGCTCTTCCTAGTTTGTTTTGAGTACTTCTTGTAATCTGAGGTGAATCAAAGCCAACATTAGGTTGGGGACCATGCTCACTTCATCTATTAGTAGCATTTTCATTTGTTTCAATACTCTGCGTAGTTCCATTGCAGCTTCTGCAGAAAGTTTGTAATAGTCTAATTTATTCTGGTGTTCTACTGGCAATAGTAGTAATCGGTGTAATGTGACACCACATATGTTGTAGGCAGCTAAACCTGTGGGAGCAGTGACAACAGCTGACAGTTTGTTGTTTGTCAATTATTGAAGGAACTTACTGATGATTTTGAATAGGAATGTTTTGCCAGAACCAGCTTCACCACTGACGTACAGTAGTATAGGTTTATAATTATGGCAGGAACATTCTTTATTTTCGTGTTGTACACCATGCGCAATTTGTTTTGTTACTTCTTGAAAAATGCTACGTTGCTCATTGTTTAGTTTTGATTGTAGTATAGTTAAGTCTTCTTTATCTTCATACTGACACATGGGGGCCGATTCATGGAACAAACGTGTGCCGAAAATCCATGCGCAAGCAGGCGCAAGGGAGCGCAAGCGTGAGAAACGCAGCGCACGCGTGCGATTCAAGGAAGATGCTGCGCGTGTTTCCCACTGTCCGTGCGCCCAATCCAGCCATGGCGAACGCAGGCATACACGGCGTGTGCTACGCGCACAGCTAAAGGGCACATAGCGCGGCGCACACAACCAAAAGTGGTCGGAACAGTGGGCGTAACACACGGAATGGGGAACAACGCGTGAAAAAGAAGGCGTAACTGGGGAAGTACTGCAGGGAACTACACGGAACGCCCACACGCACGCGAACAACCCGTATTCATGGATCCGAATACGGGAAACCCGCGCACGGCAAAAGACGCACACAGGCGTCAACGCGTCCGCCACACGAAAGCAGGCGGAAGCGTCCCCGCGCACAGTACAAAAGTGCAAGCAAACAACAAACACGTATATACAGCTACGATGAATGCCCCATTTGTCGCAGCACTGATCGTGGGACACCGCAGGAGGAGGAGAATAGCCAGGGGACGCATTTTCGCACCACGGACAAGCCTTTTTGGGATGCCTGACGACCAGGTCTATGGCAGGTATAGTTTTACACCCCACATCATCCTAGACCTGGTCAGGGAGTGGGAAGATGACCTTACATCCCCCACCCTTTGCTCCCAAGCATTGAGCCCCTTGGAGAAGGTGCTCAATGTCCTGCATTTTTTGGCCACTGGGTCATTTCAGCGGACTACTGCCATAGTGGGGGGGGTCTCACAGGCCATGCAGTGACGCTGCCTACACCAGGTACTGGCAATCATGACAGCGCGCCCCTCAGTCCGCAGGCACATATAGATGCCCAGAACACCCACAGAAAGGCAGGCCGTTGTCCTGGATTTTTTCAGGGTGGCACACTTCCCCAAAGTGCTTGGTGCCATAGATTGCACCCATGTGGCCCTACGTCCACCTAGGGCCACTGAGCACATCTACCGAAACCGCAAGCACTGGCATTCCATCAATGTACAGGTGGCATGCGATGCAAAGGGAATCATCACCTCTGTCTATGCAAACTACCCTGGCTCCACCCATGACAGTTTCATATACAGAATGTCCGCCCTGAGCCGGGCCCTGGAAGCTGGGCAGCATGGCGACACATAGGTGAGTACAAATGCCCTTGCACATGCATGCAAGTCACACACAGACAAATACCCAAACCCTAATAATCTCAACTATTATCACCTCCCCAGGGGACAGTGCCTACCCTCTGAGCAACCACATGATGACGCCAATCCGGAACCCCACCACACCACCCCAGGTAAGATACAACACCGCCCATATTGCAACCAGGGCCATAGTGGAGCGCACATTCGGAGTGCTCAAGTCACGTTTCCGCTCCCTTGACCGCTCTGGCGGGCAACTACTCTATGCACCACCAGTAGTGTGCAGGATCATTGTGGCAGCATGTGTCCTGCACAATGTTGCAACACGGCAGGGCGTCCCGGTGGACATGGTGGTGCCCCCACATCCCCAACCACAGGCACAGGTGCTGCCCATGGGAGGGGACAGGGCACGTGGTGAGGAAGCCCGGACCCAGCTTGTGGCCACATTTTTCACCTAAACTCCCATCCCTGCGGAGTGCACACAGGCCAGGCACATACCAGGTGACAATCGTTGCTGACAAAGAGACAGTCAACTGTCACAACCCTACCACCCTGAGATAGTTGCCATGGAAGTGCCACATCGTCTGCATCCCTAGCTACTTAAACACAAGCTATCCTGTGTGACCAAAAGGCACACATATGACCTATGACATAATATGGCCTATACACAAGTATTTCAAGGTGCGATGAGGCAGGGAGGGGGGAACAAGGGAAGACAGACAACAGTACTACTAGGCCAGGTGTCATTTAGATTGTGCAAGTGCAGGGGTAGGGGGAAGGGAAAAGTGCAAGGGGAAGGGGAAGGGGGGATTGCAGTACAGGGGAAGTAGACCAAAAAACAAATACATAGGTCAGCTGGTGGCAACTGCAAAGGTAAGTGCAGACAAGTGCTGGGAAGGGGGTGCTGTAGGGATAGAGAGACAGTACCGTAGTGCAGGGGTTGCCAGGGAGGCAGTACAAGTGGAGAGTGGCTGGGCCAGGGACCGAGGTCGGTGAGAGTGGCCCAGTTGCAGATCCAGTGCAGTTCCAGTGAAGAATTCCGCAAGGGAGAGGCAGAGAGAAAGCACAAGCAAAGAGGAAGGTCTTGAGGTGCTTCCCGAACCGGAGATGGTTCCCCTCAAGTTCAAGTGAGGCAGGAAGGCTGTTCCAGAGGGAGGGCCCTGCCGCGGAGAGAGATCTACCCCCAGCTAGTTGCTCTGAGAAGCGGATGACCCTGACATGCATCACACACACCTGCAAAACAGGCTATGGCCATCACTGTTATGTCACTCAAACCCTCCCAAACCACAACATGACATGGCAAGCAATACCCATACAAAATTAGGCATGTACAGGATCCATAATTGGTCAGAGAACATGTGCTGCAGGGACACAGTGGCCACCAGAAGGTAAACAGTGTACACGTGGATATGCAAGGGTGAGAGTACATGTAGTGCATCAGAGTGCAAGTGTGTGGGTCTGCAAGGACATGCACTCAACATATGCATGTGCACTCAAGTGACCATCAGTGTTCTCTACACATCACATGTGAACATTCACCATGTGTACACCCCAGCATGTCAAACCACAACTATCCCCTCGTACCTGAAAGGTAAACACAACACATGAACAGGCATTGATCAGCAGAACACAACATGTACATAGGATACCACCATTACAATGTCAGAGTTCCCATCACACTGCAGGGCAAGGCAACTATCAACAACCCCCCCCTCCCTCACAAATGACCGTGACCCACTGAACAACTGCACCTGGGTCATGGAGCCTTCAACCCTCAATTCCACCTGGCCACAGGATCACCATTACCCTTCGTCACCATCTCCCACCTTGTGTGTAAAAAGGTGCCTGCACCCTCAGAATCCACACTCATTTCCAAAATCACAAAATCCAAGGCATAAAAACGAACCAGAACACCCTCCAGTAGATGACTTGACGTAGCAGTACCTCACAAAGGCCAAGTACTACCAAATGATGCAACAACCAAGGTAGCACAGTAAAACAATGTCACAACAGGATGTGAACCATGTGTGGTACATAACATAGGATGATGCACCATGAACGGATGTGTACTGTCACAGGTCCCATGTACAGGCGCGGGAGTGTCACGAAACAACCACCCCCACCGTGTCCCGGGTGCCTGCAAGGTCAAACTCACACAGGCCCCTGAGACCCTACTGGGGAAGGAGGTTCAGGGATATGCAGTCGGGACAGGTGTTGGCACACTGGATAACTGGAATGAGTGGCAGGAGAGGGGAGGAGGAATGACACATGAAAGTAGGGAATGCACGAAAATGTACTACCTGCATGAACACATACACAATCCAAACAAACTTGGACATCATTGTCATGGCCTTCTGTAGTCTAGGCTTAGGAGTGGTACGAACCAACCACCCCCGCTAGGGTTTTGGCGCCTGCAAGTTCGGGGCTTACACAGGCATCCGCAACCCCAGCGGGGAAAGAGGGTTAGGGAACGTTGCTTGGATAGGCACGGGAAGCAGGAACACAGGGTAGAGGGTACAGGGTTCAAAATTGCATAGGATTCCGGGTGATTAGGGGGAAAAAAACATACCAAATTGAATCACACATACATCCATGCATTAGTGCACCCCCCAGCAAGCCTATGCAGAGCAGTTTGAAAGAAAAACAACAAGACACTTAGCTCTGGTTTTGAGTGCTGACCTCCTGCCTGCGCACTCTCAGGTCCGGTTACAGGAGCACTGCAATGCTGCAAAGAGAGCCACAGTCAACAACCTGTACGTGCCAATTACACAAAAACACACCACCAAACATGCCCCATAGCAACAAACTACTCTACAAACAGACAATCTGGTGTAGATGCTTCGTACCCATATATAACATTACCCCTGTGACGGGTCATACACAGTCAATGCAGTAAGTCAGCCGCCGGTGGGTGCGTGGCAAATGGAACACCAATGTGTCACAATTCACACAACATGCAATGTTCCCTGGGTAAGCAGACAGACCCATATAGCAAGCCATGACTTCAGAGCAAGTTGCGTACCACCATGACCGAAACAAAGTTGGCAATGCATTTATCATAAAGTACATGGAAATGAAATGCACTGCACCCGAGTATGTCCCTTGCTGTATGTCCCTGTGAGCTGCCCCTTTCCATGTCTCGGAAGGCTACATGGTTGATACAAGTGCCACAATGGACCTTGGTGTACCGGAGGGTATGTGCCACTGCCCCTGCAGGTGTCCCAGACAACCTTACAATCAACAGCCATCAGTCCACCAACACATCTGAGCTGCATTGTGTGCTTCAACACCAATATTCGTCCAAGCTCACCCTCAGTGCTGTGACTAAGCCTGCATGTGCAACTCGCCTGGTGCAAGCTTTGCTGTGTTGTGGCCCCCCTGTGCTGCTCACCTTGCCTGGAGTTCCTTGGAACACGCCAGCAGTTCTAGGATGTAGGTCTGCAATCCCTGTGCCTCTGCTTGTGCACACATGTGCATGTGGGCACCAACAAACGTGTCCAGAATTCCGTCGTCCAATGGGTCATGTCTGCTGGCAAAGGTGCTGTGGAGACTCATCCCCCTGCAGAAAGGGCATGAAACACATGATTAATGCTTCAAAGCCATGTGTGTGTCTCTTCAGGCATCTCATTACTGACCATGTCAGAGAGTCACATCATAAATCACACCATCAGTCCGTCTTTCACATCCAAAGTGTGGAACACTATCTACAGCATGAATTGCAACAAGCACGTGTACAGTAAAGATAAGAAACATACTACACAATGCATAGCAATTAATGTACACATTAATCATGAAACACCCCATCTAGCAAAAGCTGAACAGTGGACAATAACACCAAAATCATCCCCACTAGGGATGTAAACACAAGTCACACAGCACCAGACATGCCACAGATATGACAGTCCAAAGCCCTTGTGTAAAAGTTTGTGACACCGAACCATCCTTGCGAGCCCATGGATAAGGGAGGCAGGAGTGGCATATGTGAGTCAAGGACCCCAAGCAGCAAACACATACACAAGACAAGCCTGAAGGGCCCAGCTGGAACAGACAGTGGATGCCTTCAAAAGCCACAAAGCACCGCACCGTCACATGAAAGCACAATAGACAAGCAATTTTAAACTTTATTAACTATTAACTAATTACACTAACTATGGAAAACCTACATTACCTAATTAAACTAACTATCAAACAGAAACTTAACTAACTAAACTAAAAGAAAAATCAAAAATGGCCACATACGACCCGGGGGGGAGGGGAGGCACCCAGGAGGGGGGAGGTACAGGGTGCTGCTCAACATCCACATGCGATGATGCTGAGCCAAAAAAAAAACCTCCATGGGCTCAACGCCTGCACAGCCCGACCTATGTGGGAGATAGATGGTCGTCCGAGTCTGGCTCATCCTGTAAAGGAGGACGTGGCACAGTAGCCTGGCCACGCCTAGCCGCAGCTTGCCCCTCGTCGGCAGCAGTCTGCCGGACGGGTGAGCCTGGTTCTGTGTGGCGATGTGACGTAGGTCTGCATGCAGAACCTCACGTGATACACGTGCTTCCTCTTGCAAGGTAGCACGTGTAACACGGAGTTCCTCCTGCAAGGCCTGGCTGGACAACCGCTGCACCTCCCGGCAAGCCTGTAGCTCAGCCGAGATGGTACGCTCAAGCTGTGCAAACCTCTCCTCTGCCTGCTGCCTCTGGGACATCATAAGGACACCCAGAGTGGATCTGAGGGAAGCATACTCCTCCCTCAGGGCATCCATGTGCGCCTCTGCGTGAGCAGCAATTGCTTGACACAGAGACAACATTTCAGCCTGGCGTGCCCTGTCTGAGGCCACCATGCCCGGCCTGAGCGAGCGGGCCGTGGACCGTGCCGCCTGCTGCTGGAGAAGCACCTCCCTAGCAGGGGGGAGCACAGATCGGGCCACACGCTCCATGCTCTCAGCGATGTTCTCCATTGCTGCCCCCTGCCGTTCTGAATTGGCAGTCATGTCTTGCTCCCACTCAGTATACTGCGGTTCCGCACGGCGACCGCGTTGCCGGGCTTGACCCTTGCGGGACCCAAGGACCGGGGGTCCTCGCTGTGTTGGCACCGCCCGCGGCTGCACGGCTACATGCCCCTGTCGACGTGATGTCCCAGGCACATCAGTGACTGGTGTGGAGGGTGACCCTGTGTCCCGATCCACCACGGGCGGAGGAACCAAGACTGTCTGATCCCTCAGTGCAGATGTCACAGACAGAGGAGTGTCCACATCAGAATCACTCACCCCTGACACATGGACTTGATGCTCATCCAACTCAACATGGACGTCAGAGTCGTCATCAAGGCTGGACTCATAGGCAGCCAGAGACAAGATGGACTGTAGCACTTGGGGGTTTTTGTGGCCTACCACCCCACGACCCCCACTAGTGCCGGGTTGATGTAGTTGTAACAACCCTGTGTCTGGCATGACAACACCATCCTCCGCCTCCATTGCGTCATCACCTGAAAAATAGAGAGAAAAAAGGTCACTACACATGTCAGAAGCACACAACACACACACACACCGATAGCAAACGCATCAGGCAGACATGTGACACACAACATATAACCTGGCATGCATGCTGGGTCAACTTTGAATTGCTTCTGTGATCAGACCTGTTGAAAGGTGGCAGTTTCCATGGAAGTGGGTGTTAGGGAGAATTCTCTGTTTAGGCTGAATTTCCTAACCTAGTGAGTCCCCCAGCAGCTTTGCTGGATTTCGGGAGTTTGTTTTTTTCCATCCTGCCAAGAGTGAGACTCTTTTCCTCCCACTCTTGGACATGAAAGTGTGTAATTCCTTGGAAGGTCAATGTGTTCTATGGGCTTTGGGGTCTTTTACTCCATAGGGTCTCATATGTTTTTCTATGTGTGTTACACCACACCCTACGTGCCGTAACACTGGGGCGTCCTAGCGGACCTCCATCATAGACTCCATACCCGGGGACTGACTACTGTCTCCCCGGGCATGTAAAGTCACCATTGGCTTTACTAGACCTAAATTTACTAACAGAACTAGTACAAACCATCTTATTATGGACGTACTAGTAGGGGTAATTCGATTACTCCTGGATCTGTTATTCGAGGGGGCACTGTCCCGTCCCCCCTCGTCGAGTTTTGGCTGGTGGCAGTGGAAACTACTTGTTATGTTCGACCCCGGACATAACCCTATGGGATTCGTCCCATTGTTGGGGATTGATACTTTTTCTCGTTAATCTCTAATGTACCAACGGTCTACTTATCTTAAATAAGTTTATCGGAGGGTATTTTCTGCCAGAACTCGGTTTGTAAAATGGCGTCTGTGTTCGTCTCTGTGACTCCTAAACCAAAGGTTGAGCCCTTTGTTCTGTCTGGGTTACCACAGGGATGTCAGAGGGGGTTTAGGCACCCTGGACCGAGTTGCCTTGCCAACTCTGGTCGCACTCTGGAGTGATTGGCCCAAGTGGTGAGCCTTCCCGCTCACCACTTAGCATGTGTTGATTGACAGCTAGGCTGAATGCATGGGGGTTTTCTGCATAAAAGCAGGGCTTTTGGGACTGGATCTTGAGAAGTCGCCACAGGACCTAAGAATCCGACGAGGGTAACGCTGAGCCGACCTGCACGACGACACCTCCGGTGGAGCACTGCGGAACCAACTCACCACTTCCTGACGACAGAGGAGATCTCCCTGCCGGAGAGTCTCTTCCCCTGACTGGTGGGAACAACCAGTCCCCTTTGCTTTTTATTCGCCTCAGGACGCAGTGGTCGAATTGCCCGTGCAGCGCACCCCAGCAACCGGATAGCCACTACCCCTGAACCGCGGCCAAAAGGTGGTGCCTTGTGACGGAGCACTCCGCGGCTGGTCTCTTCCCTGGTGGTGCACCGGACTTCACTTTTCTTCGACGACGATATCATCTCTACTCTTGGCAAAGACCCGACGTGCATCCACCCCCAGGAACAACTGCCCCCGCCGGAGCTGCCCTCCACAACAAGGTACCATGTCCGCCTGGCTTCCCTTTCGATCGGGTTGAGTGAGGTGTCTTAATCCTCTCCTTTCCGTTGGGTTGCCTCCAAGCTTTTCTCATTCTTTGTTCTGAACTGGTTCAATCTGCCGATAACAATTTGCTATAAGACTTGAATGCATCTCCGCTAGAGACTTTTGGGACATCGCGCCTTGCCTCTCACCGAGTGGGCCTGGCCTCTGAACTTTATGACCTATTGTGATTCTTGCCTTCTTGCCTTGCATTTTTATCCGCGTAGGATCGAACTGTGTTGATTTCGTAACCTGCCTATCTTTTTCTCTCCCGTCCTAACTAATATTCCAGTGTCATCTAGGTTGAGGTATACACCTTTGTCTGAAAATAAGTGGTGCCGGTAGAACCTAGAGTTGTCGACATATTGCTAGGGGGATTGATCGTTTTCTACTTCGTAGAGTAATTGTGTTTGATTTGTTTGCCGTGATAGTGCGATAGTGTTTTTCATAGATGTTCTGTTATAAATAAATACCTTAATATCTTTACACTAAGCCTCGTTGCGTGTTTGCTTGTCTTGCTGTGAAGAATTGCCCTATTTTGTATACTCCACATACTGCTCAACTCTTCTTGAGGGAAGTCTGACTGCTCAGCCACAGCTACCAAGTGAATCTGTGTGGTACAGACTGCTACCAAGTGGGTTCACCGCCAAACGCCTGTAGTCCTAAATCTTTTGCAGTGGTCACAGAGGGAACTGCACAGGTTTCCACCTAACACTGGTGTACAGCGGTGGGATTTGTATCGAGTATACAGTTTAGAGTGCTTTTCGACACTGTAGGATAACTAACCACAAAACTTTGCACAACAAGCAACTTTCAAAAAACATGTCTACGATGGAAACTTACAGTCAAGAGTCTTTGTCAGGTGAAAATACTGAGAGTCTGCGAGCTCTCTGTAGACAAGAGAATCTTCCTGTAAGAGGCAAGAAGTTAGAACTAATCGATAGATTGCTGGCGAACCAAAGTCTGGGTACTGGTTCAGAGGAACCAATCTCTCCAGCGACTGTAGATAACAGTGATGGTGTTGATCTGAATCGTAATTCTGATGATAGCGATGAAGAGGCTGACGAGGACGGTGAGGCTAACGAAACTGTCTCCCCTGCTCCTCTACCTGCCTTACCAGCTGTGCCTACGGGGCCCATACCAGGTCCCACAAGTAACCCTGCTTATTTTGAACTTGAAAAAATGAAGCTCGAACTAGAATACAAACGGTTCTTGGCTCAATCTGAACGAAACCAAGAGCTCGAGTTCAAACGGATGAATGCCCAGGCTGAGCAGAATCAAGCTGACGTAAGACACCCGGCGAAATAGAACTTAATCACGAGTTAGAGATGAAAAAGTTGTCTATGGAAAATGCTTCTCTCTCCTCTGGTTCCTCTAGGAGCTCCAGTCCCAAAAGACCCCGGATGCCGAAGGAATTAGTGGGTATGTATGAACCGAGATTGGATGTGTTGGATTGCTTGAAACTGTTTGAATACAATCATGGGCTCCAGGACATCACCGGGAATGCTTTGCTTCCCTGGTTGTTCTCTAGACTCCCTCCTGTTGCGACTGATGTGGTAATGGAGTTGGGGGAGGCGGATAAGACGGATTACAAAAGTGTGAAACTAGCTTTGATAGCTAGATTCGGGAAGACCCCTTCCCAGTATCTTAAGAGGTTTAGAACCCTCAAAAAGCATGATGGTACCCCTTGGGCTACCTGGGTGAGTGAAGGGTTGAAAAACTTACAGGGATGGATTAAGGGTTACAAAGTGAACACTTATGAGGGTATGAGGAATCTTTTTATGTTGGAGTCTATTTATGATGCCTGTTCTCCTGAGCTCAGACAGCACTTGGCTGATTCGAAGGAATTCGATTACAGGGAGCTAGCTTAGGCTGCTGACTTGTGGGTTGCCAACAGGGCTACTCATAAGGATTCTGGGGCAACTCAGAAAAAGGATGAGGGAAAACAGCCTAAAAAAGACTCAAAAGAGAATTTGAATAACTCACATTCCAAAGAGGGCCCCAAACAAAACCAGAAGGGTAAGCCACCGGGAAAACCACAGCAGAATAGTGTGTCTTCTGGTGCCAAACCAGAAGGAGGTCAGAACAAGCCGCCATTCCAGAAAGCAGTCGGTAAATGCTTTGTTTGTGGCTCGACTGATCACGTGAAAGGAGATCCCAGATGTAAGGGTAAACCTTCAGGGGTCCAGCTTGTCTCCTTAGCCTTCGCTCCAGAGGACGAAGTCCAAATGGCAAGTGGAAACTTTCTACTGCTAGCTGACAAACTCATTGGAGTCTCAGCCAGCGTTTCTTTAGTATCTCTGGGGTTGTGGGAACAACAGAATTTAGATGTCTATAATTCTATCCCCGCTAATACTAAAGAGTATTATAAGGACAGTGTCCAGGTGAATGGTCAGGAGGCTCCTGCCATTAGGGACACTGGGGCCAGCATAACTGTGGTGGATAGATCATTTTTTCAGGCCGAGGATGTTGCTAAGGCACCCAAACGCCTCACCAAGTTAGCTGGAGGGCCTGTGCAGATGCTTCCCCAATTACCAGTTCTCATCCATTGTAATGACATGACTGTGAAGATACCTGTCAGCATACAGAGTGAGGTACCAGGACGCGTACTGTTGGGTAACGATTTGAAAACTCTCGGAGTTGTATCGCATACTCCCAGACCTCCTAGTAAACGGTTACAGGAGCTAACCAGACCTGCAAGAGAGAGGACCATGCGCGGTACTCTCGGGGAGATGATGAAGAAAGAAATCACTCCTGCTCCACTGGAATTGTCGGCCGCTGTCTCCAAGACATCAGAAGCAAAAGGGAAACCTAAGGCTTCTATCCCGAAACCAGCAGCCAGCATTCCAGTGAAGCCAACATGGACTTCCCCGCGGTTGTCCAAAGTTACACCCGTAACTCCACCTCCAGCCGAGGCTGAGAGGGAGGTACAACCCTGTGTGGTAGAATTAGACTCTGAGGAAGAGCTAATGGAAGGCCAGGAACTCATTGGAGAGCTGGATCCTGTTGACCATCCTGAGCTGCAGTCTTTACTGGCAGAAGGTGGACCCAGCAGGGCAGACTTCAGTAAGGGACAGAGAGAATGTCTAACTCTGGAAGGTCTTCGCCACCAGGCAGAAGCTCAGGCTGAAGGGCAAGAGCGTGGGAAATACAGGTTGCACTGGGAAGATGGCCTCTTCTACAGTGAACGGACCGAGTCTGCACCTGGAGACTACAAACGACTTGTAGTACCCCAAGAGAACAGACCACAGTTCTTGCAGTTAGCCCACGAGATTCCTTTGGCTGGTCACTTGAGTTTCAAGAAGACTAAGGAAAGGCTCTCTCTCTACTTCTATTGGCCGAAGATGGGGGCCAAAGTAGAAAAACACTGCAGGAGCTGCCACACCTGCCAGATCTCTGGTAAGGTTGGCTCCAAGAATGTGGCACCTTTAGTGCCTCTCCCAGTTGTGGGAGTCCCATTTGAGAGAGTAGGGATTGACATTGTTGGTCCCCTTGATCCTCCAACCTCCTCAGGCAACAGGTTTATCCTTGTTGTAGTAGAGCATGCTACTAGGTATCCTGAGGCAATTCCTATGAGGACTGTTACGGCTCCGGCTGTGGCTAAGGCCCTCCTTGGTATTTTTACTAGGGTCGGGTTTCCTAAGGAAGTAATCTCTGACAGGGGGTCAAACTTTTTGTCCCACTACATGAAAGCCATGTGGAAAACCTGTGGAGTTACTTACAAGTTCTCAACAGCTTACCACCCACAAACCAATGGGTTGGTAGAACTGTTCAATCGAACCATGAAGAGCATGATAGGTTCTTTAGAGGAACCCCTTAAGCGTAAGTGGGACCTTCTACTGCCATGCCTTCTCTTTGCTTATAGAGAAGTCCCTCAGGAAGGCGTAGGTTACTCGCCCTTCAAACTACTCTATGGTCATCCTGTCAGAGGTCCATTGGCCCTGATTAAGGAGGGGTTGGAGAGTGCTCCTTCCCCCAAGCCAGTCAGAGTGACTGACTACGTGATAGGTCTCCGGAGGAGAATGTCACACATGATGACGGAAGCAAGCGATAACTTGAAAGCTGGACAAGCATTGGTCAAGCACTGGCACGATCAAAAGGCTAACATGGTTGAGTTCGCTCAAGACCAGCTCGTTCTCGTTATGATCCCAACAAGGCAGAGGGCCTTGCAAGATAAGTGGATGGAACCCTTCCGAGTAGTGGGTAAACTCGGAGAGGTTAACTATCTGGTGGACTTGGGCAATCCCAAGGAGGCTCCGACAGTCTTTCACACCAACCGACTTAAAGCATATGTCTCGCGACCTGACGTAGGAGCGTTGCTTCTAGCGTCATCCGAGGAAGAAGAAGAGAGTGAAGCTCTTCCGGATCTCCTCAGAGGCTTACCTTTAGATGAAAAAATTGAAGGAGTGAATCTCTCCTCCAATCTGACACCCGAGCAACAAGAAGAGTGCAAATCTATGTTGAATCAGTTTGCCTCTCTGTTCTCGCTTTCACCAGGCTTGACCCCTTGGGGCCAGCACGACATACTCACTGGTGACTGTCTGCCAGTCAAAAGCAGAGGATACCGCATGTCAGAAAACGTACGAACCCACATCAAAGGTGAGGTCAGCAAGATGCTCGATCTCAGGGTAAAAGAGCCCTCTACTAGTCCATGGTCTAGCCCAGTTGTGTTAGTACCAAAGGCCGGATCTAAAGAACTTAGATTCTGCGTGGATTATAGAGCTCTTAATGCAGTCACCAAGACTGATGCCCACCCTTTGCCAAGAACAGATGAGTTGGTGGATAAACTTGGCGCCGCCAAGTTCCTCAGCACATTTGACTTGACGTCAGGCTATTGGCAAATAGCCCTGACGGACCATGCCAAGGAGAAAACTGCATTTTCTACCCCCGTTGGCTTATACCAGTTTAAGGTAATGCCTTTCGGATTGAAAAATGCACCTGCTACGTTTCAACGAATGGTAAACCAGGTTCTGAATGGGATGGAGGACTTCTGCATGGCATACTTGGATGACATTGCAGTGTTCAGCAATTCCTGGGAAGAACATGTAACCCACCTGAGAGATGTTTTGCAGGCTCTTGGACGAGCCAATCTGACCATAAAGGCGAGCAAATGCCAAATTGGACAGAGTAAGGTAGTCTATCTTGGGCATGAGGTAGGCGGTGGAGAAATAAGGCCTTTGCTCAGTAAAATTGAAGCTGTGCACAATTGGACAACACCGACTACTCAAACCCAGGTGAGAGCCTTCCTAGACCTCACCTGGTATTACAGGAATTTCATAGAGAACTATGGGACCATAGCTTCTCCACTGAATGTCATCTCCTCGCCCAAATTGCCTAAGAAGGTTAGATGGAACGAGGAATGCAATCAGGCTTTTGAAAACCTGAAAAAGGCTCTTTGCCAAGCCTCAGTACTCAGAGCTCCTGATTACCGCCAACACTTCATTGTGCAGACAGATGCTTCAAATGTAGGAATAGGTGCCGTACTCAGTCATCTGGATGGGAAAGGTAGGGAGCACCCCATTTGCTTCATCAGCCGCAAGCTGAAGGATCCTGAAACAAGGTGGGCAACAATCGAAAGAGAGTGCTTTGCTATCGTGTGGGCTCTGAAGAAGTTTAGGCCATACTTGTATGGTTCTACTTTTGTCATTCAGACTGACCACCAACCCTTGAGATGGTTAATGCAAATGAAAGGGAAAAACCCAAAACTATTGAGATGGTCGATCTGCCTGCATTGGTTTGATTTCACCATTGAGCACAGGTCAGGATGTCACCACCGAAATGCTGATGGTCTCTCTAGGATGTATGTCATCGACTAGAGGTATGAGATTCATCCAGGAGTCGATTAAATCCTCCTGTCCCTTAGTCTGGAGGGGGCGAGTGTTAGGGAGAATTCTCTGTTCAGGCTGAATTTCCTAACCTAGTGAGTCCCCCAGCAGCTTTGCTGGATTTCGGGAGTTTGTTTTTTTTCCATCCTGCCAAGAGTGAGACTCTTTTCTCCCACTCTTGGACATGTATGTGTGTAATTCCTTCAAATGTCAATGTGTTCGATGGGCTATGGGGTCTTTTACTCCATAGGGTCTCATATGTTTGTCTATGTGTGTTACACCGCACCCTACGTGCCGTAACACTGGGGCGTCCTAGCGGTCCTCCGCCATAGACTCCATACCCGGGGACTGACTACTGTCTCCCCGGGAATGTAAAGTCACCATTGGCTTTACTAGACCTAAATTTACTAACAGGACTAGTACAAACCATCTTATTGTGGACGTACTAGTAGGGGTAATTCGATTACTCCTGGACCTGCTACTCGAGGGGGCACTGTCCCGTCCCCCCTCGTCGAGTTTTGGCTGGTGGCAGTGGAAACTACTTGTTATGTTCGACCCCAGACATAACCCTATGGGATTCGTCCCATTGTTGGGGATTGATACTTTTTCTCGTTAATCTCTAACGTACCAACGGTCTACTTATCTTAAATAAGTTTATCGGAGGGTATTTTCTGCCAGAACTCGGTTTGTAAAATGGCGTCTGTGTTCGTCTCTGTGACTCCTAAACCAAAGGTTGAGCCCTTTGTTCCACTTTTGGCGGGACTCTGGACAGAGACCCTCCAAAGTGGTGCCATTCTGTCTGGGTTACCACAGGGGTGCGGGAGGGGGTTTAGGCACCCTGGACCGAGTTGCCTTGCCAACTCCGGTCGCACTCTGGAGTGATTGGCCGAAGTGGTGAGCCTTCCCGCTCACCAATTAGCATATGTTGATTGACAGCTAGGCTGAATGCATGGGGGTTTTCTGCATAAAAGCAGGGCTTTTGGACTGGATCTTGAGAAGTCGCCACAGGACCTAAGAATCCGACGAGGGTAACGCTGAGCCGACCTGCACGACGACACCTCCGGTGGAGCCCTGCGGAACCGACTCACCACTTCCCGACGACAGAGGAGATCTCCCTGCCGGAGAGTCTCTTCCCCTGACTGGTGGGAACAACTAGTCCCCTTTGCTTTTTATTCGCCTCAGGATGCAGTGGTCGAATTGCCCGTGCAGCGCACCCCGGCAACCGGATAGCCACTACCCCTGAACCGCGGCCAAAAGGTGGTGCCTTGTGACGGAGCACTCCGCGGCTGGTCTCTTCCCTGGTGGTGCACCGGACTTCACTTTTCTTCGACGACGAGATCATCTCTACTCTTGGCAAAGACCCGACGTGCATCCACCACCAGGAACAACTGCCCCCGCCGGAGCTGCCCTCCACAACAAGGTACCGTGTCCGCCTGGCTTCCCTTTCGATCGGGTTGAGTGAGGTGTCTTAATCCTCTCCTTTCCGTTGGGTTGCCTCCAAGCTTTTCTCATTCTTTGTTCTGAACTGGTTCAATCTGCCGATAACAATTTGCTATAAGATTTGAATGCATCTCCGCTAGAGACTTTTGGGACATCGCGCCTTGCCTCTCACCGAGTGGGCCTGGCCTCTGAACTTTATGACCTATTGTGATTCTTGCCTTCTTGCCTTGCATTTTTATCTGCGTAGGATCAAACTGTGTTGATTTCGTAACCTGCCTATCTTTTTCTCTCCCGTCCTAACTAATATTCCAGTGTCATCTAGGTTGAGGTATACACCTCTGTCTGAAAATAAGTGGTGCCGGTAGAACCTAGAGTTGTCGACATATTGCTAGGGGGATTGATCGTTTTCTACTTCGTAGAGTAATTGTGTTTGATTTGTTTGCCGTGATAGTGCGATAGTGTTTTTCATAGATGTTCTGTTATAATTAAATACCTTAATATATTTACACTAAGCCTTGTTGCGTGTTTGCTTGTCTTGCTGTGAAGAATTGCCCTATTTTGTATAATCCACATACTGCTCAACTCTTCTTGAGGGAAGTCTGACTGCTCAGCCACAGCTACCAAGTGAATCTATGTGGTACAGACTGCTACCAAGTGGGTTCACCGCCAAATGCCTGTAGTCCTAAATCTTTTGCAGTGGTCCCAGAGGGAACTGCACAGGTTTCCGCCTAACAGTGGGTCTATGCAGTGCAGAAAATGTGTACGCCACTCACTACCTACATGTACAAGGACTCCATGGTGTGTGCCAGGAAATGTGAAGGCAGTGCAATGTCAAATTCAGACATCACGTGCATTGTGCATTCAATGTGTACCATATCTAGAAGCCAAGCACCCCTCCACCCCAGTACCAAAGCAGGGATGCCTAGCATGGTATCAAAAGGCTGACCATACACCTGTGTATTGACAGGCAGTGTTGATTGGCAATGACAGCTTAATGTGATTCAAGTGACAACACTGCAAATGATGCTGGGACAGTAAGCATGACACATGATGAAAACTCTGGATTCCGCCCATGTGTGAAGAAGACACAACAACAGTTGGACAGAGTCATTGGCCATTGAACAGGCTGAGGCCTGTGAGCCACACAGATTGTCAGACCCTAAACATGTGTGCAACGCAGGACTGAGCCACAGTTGACATGGGAAAGCTGATGAGATGGCAGGCAATGTATGTAACCAAGGACTTGTATTACAGTGATCATCCAGTCAAGGACACATAGGGGCATGCGTGCAATGCACATGGAGCATGAATGGGCACTCATGTCCATGCGGGACATCTGACCTATGCACACTACAAGTGAGATACCCTGCATCAAGTACTAAGGCTGTACCACACGGCATATGTTTGGCAGATTCTACGCTGGAAGTTAGCATCTACACAGGACGCATGAACAAGAAAGTACACATTGGCAAGATTGAAGAACACCAGTGCAAAGGTGGAACTGGGGTGCAGAGTGGCAGAGGAGGGGCAAGGGAGCATGCCTACATGGAGTCCCCGCATGCAGGCAGAGGAGACATGCATGACGGAAGCATTGCATTACTTACACATCAGAACCATGTACACGTCACATGTAGCGGCAATCATGCACAACACATCCCACAAGTGAAACACACACGTCCTCAACAAACACGCATCAACACTCACTGGACTGGGCATCAAAGTCCAGCATCTCTCCCACTCCTTCGACCAATTCAGGTGGTATGAACTCCGCAACGAGTTCCTCATGTGGAGTGAGCTCTTCCTCCTCTGGTGCAGGCCCACCGCCAGTCACCAGAGTCAAGTTGTAATTAGAGGCACGCTTAGCCCTAGTGCTGCATTTGATGTCATTCCAACGCTTTTTGCACTCTTGCGCCGTGCGCACCTCATGGCCGAATGAACTGACATGTTCCGCAACATGCTTCCAGTGGGTGTCACGTTGGGCAGCCGTAGTCTGACTATTGGCACCCACTAGCATGTCACGGCTGTGGCCCCGCACGTAGTCCACGAGGAAGTCCAGTTCCTGCTTACAGAAAGGCTTCTTCCTCGACGTGCAGGAGGTCGTGGCTGTGTGTGGGGTCCCAGACTGTGCTGCAGGTGCAACCTTCCTCCTCTTGGACTGTGGCGCAGACCCTGGCTGGCTAATGCCGCCCTGACCAGTATGGCCAGTGGGTTCGGTGGATTGAGCCAAGGGAGTGGCAGGTGGAGGGATGACCAAAGGCCTGACTTGTGTCAGTGGCAGCTGGGTGCCCACTAATGGACCATGCGCAGCAACATCAGCTGTGGCAGGGTCATTGACCGCAACGGTCCTGGTTGGCAGACTCACAACCGGGGTGCTGTTGGGTGCATCTGCCCCTGCACTTGCCAACACCCGGCTGTTCGGGGCAACAGATGACATGACTGCCCCAGGGACACGTGTCTTGGTCTGAGCAGCCCGGCCTGCCCCTATGGTTTCCCCCATGGCCTGTTGGAGATCTACCAAGGGCTCTTCAAGTGCCAACGCAGCCTGCGCTGGCAGACCCCGAACCTTGGTTGCGGTGTCCACAGCTGCAGCTGCAGCTACCACTACCCTTCGGCCCGTGGCAGTCGATGGAACGGACTGCCGGGTCACACGGGCGCCAGTGACAGATGCAGAAGCTGCATCCCCCGGAACCACAGGGGGTGGTGGCATGACTGCACCGACACATGGCACAACATTGTGCTCAAGTGGCGCACCCCTGCCTCTTCCCCCTCTGTGGCCGCCCTGGACACCCTGGAGTCCCCCTACTCCCTGGTCAACACGGCCACGTCCCCGACCATGCCCGCCACGAGGAGGACGCCCAGCTGAGGCGCCCCTCACCTTTGGTGGCCTCCCAACCATGGCACAGATGTAGTAGTGCCGGCACAGATGGAGTGGTGCCAATGGGAGGTGTACACCACAATTGACCTGGGCAATTGGGGTGAAGGGGGTGGGAAGCAAGATGTTAACAGCCCCCCTGCACCTGCAAGGCTGTATGTGACCCCGGTGATGTAGTGATGGGTCACGCAACGCTCACGCACCCCAAAACTGCAGTAAAACCGTGCACGCAACCCTGCAGCCTACGTGCATGGATTCAACCTCCCGCAGTACGTGGTGGCACCCAGTAACACGAATAACACGTACGCGTGGGACACGCAGGCTACTATGACATCGAAAATGGGTGCGATACACAGGGGCACCCGCAGTGGGGAAAAGAGCGTGTGCGACTCATCGTCTGACTAGCGCGATGCATAAAAACATGCGTAGCCAATACCCCCGCCAAAAGAAGAGATACGTCCTTGATAGCTGTGAAGTTGTGATGGCGCGCGAAACAACAGGAAGCGGCAACACACGTCGGTCTCCACGAAAGGCACGTACAGCGAACTGCTGGGCCCGCTCACCTTTAACCCGTGCTGAGGGAAACACATGCGCGCGTCACGTCACTTACGCGCATGGGCCCTTTCCTCGTATTACACGAAGATGTGCAGTTTTTCACGTGAGCTGAAATGCTCATGTGTTAGGGAGAATTCTCTGTTTAGGCTGAATTTCCTAACCTAGTGAGTCCCCCAGCAGCTTTGCTGGATTTCTGGAGTTTGTTTTTTCCATCCTGCCAAGAGTGAGACTCTTTTTCTCCCACTCTTGGACATGAATGTGTGGAATGTGTGTAATTCCTTTGAATGTCAATGTGTTCTATGGGCTATGGGGTCTTTTACTCCATAGGGTCTCATGTGTTTTTCTATGTGTGTTACATCGTACCCTACGTGCCGTAACACTGGGGCGTCCTAGCGGACCTCCGTCATAGACTCCATACCCGGGGACTGACTACTGTCTCCCCGGGCATGTAAAGTCACCATTGGCTTTACTAGACCCAAATTAACGAACAGAACTAGTAAAAACCATCTTATTGTGGACGTACTAGTAGGGGTAATTCGATTACTCCTGGATCTATTATTCGAGGGGGCACTGTCCCGTCCCCCCTCGTCGAGTTTTGGCTGGTGGCAGTGGAAACTACTTGTTATGTTCGACCCCGGACATAACCCTATGGGATTCGTCCCATTGTTGGAGATTGATACTTTTTCTCGTTAATCTCTAACGTATCACCGGTCCACTTATCTTAAATAAGTTTATCAGATGGTATTTTCTGCCAGAACTCGGTTTGTAAAATGGCGTCTGTGTTCATCTCTATAACTTCTAAACCAAAGGTCGAGCCCTTTGTTCCACTTTTGGCGGGCTCTGTACAGAGACCCTCCAAAGTGGCGCCATTCTGTCTGGGTTACCACAGGGGTGTGGGAGGGGATTTAGGCACCCTGGACCGAGTTGCCTTGCCAACTCCGGTCGCACTCTGGAGTGATTGGCCCAAGTGGTGAGCCTCCCCGCTCACCACTTAGCATGTGTTGATTGACAGCTAGGCTGAATGAATGGGGGTTTTCTGCATAAAAGCAAGGCTTTTGGGACTGGATCTTCAGAAGTCGCAACAGGACCTAAGAATCCGACGAGGGTAACGCTGAGCCGACCTGCACGATGACACCTCCGGTGGAGCCCTGCGGAACCGACTCACCACTTCCCGACGACAGAGGAGATCTCCCTGCCGGAGAGTCTCTTCCCCTGGCTGGTGGGAACAACCAGTCCCCTTTGCTTTTTATTCGCCTCAGGACGCAGTGGTCGAATTGCCCGTGCAGAGCACCTCAGCAACCGGATAGCCACTACCCCTGAACCGCGACCAAAAGGTGGTGCATTGTGACGGAGCACTCCGCGGCTGGCCTCTTCCCTGGTGGTGCACCGGACTTCACTTTTCTTCGACGACAAGATCATCTCTACTCTTGGCAAAGACCCGACGTACATCCACCACCAGGAACAACTACCCCCGCTGGAGCTGCCCTCCACAACAAGGTACCGTGTCCACCTGGCTTCCCTTTCGATCGGTTTCGAGAGAGGTGTCTTAATCCTCCCCGTTCCGTTGGGTCGCCTCCAAGCTTTCTCACGTATTTTTCTGAACTAGTTCAATCTGCCGATAACCATTTGCTACAAAGACTCGAACGCATTTCCACTAAGAGACTTTTGGAACATCTCGCCTTGCCTCTCTCCGAGTGGGCCTGGCCTCTGAACTTTATGATCTATTGTGGTTCTTGTCTTCTTGCCTTGCATTTTTCCCGTAAAGTATTGAACTGTGTTGACTTCGTAACCTGCCTATTTTTCTCTCCCGTCCTAACTAATATTAGAGTGCCATCTAGGTTGAGGCATACACCTCTGTCTGTAAATAAGTGGTGCCGGAATAACCTAGACTTGTCGACATATTGTTAGGGGGATTGATTGTTTCTTCTTTGTAGAGTAATTGTGATTGATTTGTTTGCTGTGATAGTGCCATAGTGTTTTTGATAGATGTTTCGTTATAAATAAATACCTTAACACCTTTACACTGAGTCTCGTTGCGTGTTTGCTTGTCTTACTGTGAAGAATTGCCCTATCTTGTATACTCCACATACTGCTTAACTCTTCTTGAGAGAAGTCTGACTGCTCAGCCACAGCTACCAACAGTGAATCTGTGTGGTGCAGACTGCTACCAAGTGGGTTTACTGCCAAACACCTGTAGTCCTAAATCTTTTGCAGTGGTCCCAGAGGGAACTGCACAGGTTTCGGCCTAACACTGGTGTACAGCGGTGGGATTTGTATCGAGTATACAGTTTAGAGTGCTTTTCGACACTTTAGGATAACTAACCACAAAACTTAGCACTAAAAAGCAACTTTCAGAAACATGTCTACGATGGGAACTTACAGTCAAGAATCCTTGTCAGGTGAAAATACTGAGAGTTTGCGAGCTCTCTGTAGACAAGAGAATCTTCCCGTAAGAGGCAAGAAGTTAGAACTAATAGAGAGATTGCTGGCGAACCAAAGTCTGGGTACTGGTTCAGAGGAACCAATCTCTCCAGCAAATGTAGATAACAGTGATGGTGTTGATCTAAATCATAATTCTGATGATAGCGATGAAGAGGCTGACGAGGACGGAGAGGCTAATGAAACTGTCTCCCCTGCTCCTCTACCTGCCTTACCAGCTGTGCCTATAGGGCCCATACCAGGTCCCACCAGTAACCCTGCTTATTTTGAACTTGAAAAAATTAAGCTCGAATTAGAATACACAGGGTTCTTGGCTCAATCTGAACGAAACCAAGAGCTTGAGTTCAGATGGATGAATGCCCAGGCTGAGCAGAAGCAAGCTGAGTTAAGACTCAGGGAAATAGAACTTAATCACGAGTTAGAGATGAAAAAGTTTTCTATGGAAAATGCTTCTCTCTCCTCTGGTTCCTCTAGGAGCTCCAGTCCCAAAAGACCCCGGATGCCGAAGGAATTAGTGGGTATGTATGAACCGAGATTGGATGTGTTGGATTGGTTGAAACTGTTTGAGTACAATCATGGGCTCCAGGACATCACCGGCAATGCTTTGCTTCCCTGGTTGTTCTCTAGGCTCCCTCCTGTTGCTACTGATGTGGTAATGGAATTGGGGGAGGCGGATAAGACGGATTATGAAAGTGTGAAACTAGCTTTGATAGCTAGATTCGGGAAGACCCCTTCCCAGTATCTTAAGAGGTTTAGAACCCTCAAAAAGCATGATGGTACCCCTTGGGATACCTGGGTGAGTGAAGGGTTGAAAAACATAGAGGGATGGATTAAGGGTTACAAAGTGAACACTTATGAGGGTATGAGGAATCTTTTTATGTTGGAGTCTATTTATGATGCCTGTTCCCCTGAGCTCAGACAGCACTTGGCTGATTCGAAGGAATTGGATTCCCGGGAGCTAGCTAAGGCTGCTGACTTATGGGT
This sequence comes from Ambystoma mexicanum, assembly GCF_040938575.1. Taxonomy (NCBI): domain Eukaryota; kingdom Metazoa; phylum Chordata; class Amphibia; order Caudata; family Ambystomatidae; genus Ambystoma; species Ambystoma mexicanum. The sequence goes on from NC_090940.1 coordinate 260,902,937, forward strand.
TGCCAACAGGGCTACTCATAAGGATTCTGGGGCAACTCAGAAAAAGGATGAGGGAAAACAGCCTAAAAAAGACTCAAAAGAGAATTCTAATAACTCAAATTCCAAAGAGGGCCCCAAACAAAACCAGAAGGGTAAGCCACAAGGAAAACCACAGCAGAATAGTGTGTCTTCTGGTGCCAAACCAGAAGGAGGTCAGAACAAGCCACCATTCCAGAAAGCATTTGGCAAATGCTTTGTTTGTGGCTCGACTGACCATGTGAAAGGAGATCCCAGATGTAAGGGTAAACCTTCAGGGGTCCAGTTTGTCTCCTTAGCCTTCGCTCCAGAGGAGGAAGTCCAAATGGCAAGTGGAAACTTTCTACTGCTAGCTGACGAACCCACTGGAGTCTCAGCCAGCGTTTGTTTAGTATCTCTGGGGTTGTGGGAACAACAGAATTTAGATGTCTATAACTTCGACCACTGCTATGTATGGCAATTGTATTTGTTTGCTTTTGTTTGTACCCTTCTTCATTAAAGTATGGTTCTGTGCTCATAGTGTGATTCCACTCACCTCCGCAGATACTTAAGAAGTTCTTTCTGTTGATATTTCGTTTATTGAGAAGTCTTTTTTGTAATTCAGTTATTCGTTTTGTTAGTGGTTGAATTTTGTTTGACACTAAAATAAATAACTTTCTTTTGAGAAGAATTGCAGTATCTATCAAAGCTTCTAAGATTAATTTCCTACGATAGGTTTTAAGGGTTGCACCTGGTTTCACTCCTGTTTTTATAAGATTTTGAAGGACTCTGTGACAGAACATTTTGGCTAAAATACTTTTCTTGGTATGCTTACTTTGAACTTTATCAAGATTTATAGAAGCAGTTTTATCTCTAGTGAAAGCTGATTTTTTGTTAATTTAATTGTTTTCTGGTTTGTTTTACATTTTGATAGAGGATGCAAAGTTTTTGCACTTGAAATTTCTTTTGTTTCACTAAATGACTGTATTCGCTGTTTTGTTTCAACTTTTTTTTACAAATTCTGCTAGATATGGATGCTTATGTTGGACACTTTTATTTTCATTTGTTCTACTTTTGCGTTGCTTTCTACGGACTTGACTTTTGGTAGGCATTCTTTAGGGTCTGTTGAAAAAAATAAAGAAGGTATTGGTTGGGGTGTTCTGCAATGTATGTGTGCTGTGTGCATGAGTGTTTGAGTAAGATGATAAAGATGTATGTAATGGTGTGTGATTGTGCATTGGGAACTACAACTAGTAGGGATGGGTATTCTTGAATTTATGTGCTGCTAAACTGGGGTTCAGATGACAGAAAAAAGTAAGCTAGTGGTGTTGAGAAGTACAAATAATAAATCTAATGTATACAATTAAAACGGTTGTTTGTTCTTTAATATCAAAATTGCAGCGGTTGAGTTGGGTAATTTGTGTGTCCAAAAATAGGAATTTGTGGGCCATTCTGGCTGTAAATCGCTGTTTAAGACATGGGGATTTTTGGTCAGAATGGTGCACAATCTCTATTTTTAGGCACAGAAATAGCATGAATTAACTTTACGGTGTGTTTCAGTAATAATACAAATATTATGGTGATATTCTACTTACTTTTTTTCTGAAATGAACAGGTTACTTCTTAGTTCTTCTTTGTTCTTCAAATTTGGTTGCTTCTTTTCAGGAGAATGGTATTCACTGCAATTGTAAAAGAAACAAATTAGTAATTTTATTTGTATATAGCACTGTTTTTAATTTAGACATTGATTTTTTTAATTGAAATCCTCAGCGCCTTCCTCAAAACCATTAAAACTATCTTATTTACATAAGATACGTTGCACAAGTTTGAAACATATGATATGTTCTTAATGAACAAATTGTATTGTAATGACAAAATATATTTACTATGCTTGTGAAATTCATAATGTACCACTGAATACCACTATTTCTGTAACTAAGCTCTTCCAGGTAATAGTGCCTCAATGTCATGCTTAAATTAAAGTAATTGAATAAATAGAGAAATAAAACAAAAATATTAAGTCAGTTTGAAAATGTGTTCATGTCCTGTACAGAAAATATGCATACCTGGAGTTTGTGTTCATTCATATGGATATGCATGGAGCTGCAAGTAGAAATCTTGAAGACTTGTACAGTATTTCTTGTAGATCGTGCTTGCCAATGATATGACACTTGTACTCAGAGAGATTCATAGTACATTTGCAGTGCTGATCTATGATGATGCAGTTAGATGTAGAGGTCTTGAATGTGATTGGTGGATGGTCATGTGACTTCTTAGCTACATCCAATGAGGGAATGGCACAGAAAGTGAAGTGGAAATGGTAGAAGGGCTGTTCATGTTACGATATGTCCGCGGACATGGCAGTAGTTCGCGAACATCGGGAGTTACATCCGGGGATTTTTGGGTTCAGAAGTCATGCAAATGAGAATAAGCACTGAAAGGGATTGGTCAGGAAAGTTTGGTGGGTGTGTTGTGCCAGGAGAGATGTTCTCAGATACTCTTTTTGCTGAGAGAACAAAAGATAGCTATGGCTGTGTGTTTCAGAAAACAGATTGTTTGGATTTTAGGAGATTCGTGGATACATTGGTTGAAGGTGCATGCAGAAAGCTGTGGAGTAGCTGTAGATCTTGGATTCCCACATGTGGAAGTACACTGGAATAGAGTACGTGGAATGAAGTGGTTGGACTTGCTACCTCTCTGTGCTACTTTGGAGACAGAGCAACATCCAGACATAATTGTAATTCATTGTGGAGGGAACAGTTTAGGACATGTGACTGGAATTTTTTTGCAATTTGCTATGAAAGAAGGACTTGGGAAGGTTATGGACATGTTCCCTAATTCTCAAGTAATATTTTCACGGATTGCACAGAGACAAATGTGGCATTGTTCTTCTGAATTTGGTCAACAAATGGAAAAAGCAAGGCGCAATGTTAATAAGGCTGTTTGTGCCTTTCTAAGAGATTTTGGCATGTCCTCTTTTCACAATGAAAATATTATGTTTTGTAGTACGTACATTTTTCGCAGAGATGGAGTCTATCTTACTTATGCTGGCAATCAGATTTTTTTGAGAAATATACAAAATGCATTACAACCTTTTTTAGAATTACAGCATCCATTGTGAAGCAGGTGTTAAGTATTTATAAATTTTGACATACAAACACCTCCCAAAGGCTCTTTTCAGAGCCACCACTTCTGACCACAGAAAATTGCAATGGTTATGATAGGGTAGCAACCCCATTTTTTAGATGTCCGCCGACTGTCTGCGGACTTCTAAAAAATACAAAGGGCCCTGCTTCATTTATTTTCACTTCTATTTTTTAACTGGGAAAGGCGGCTCTGAAAAGAGCCTTATTTTTTTTTGATTTTTGTAATTTTGTATTTTTTTTGGTTTTTCAGACACGACACACTAGGAGAGGAGGGTAAAGGAGGGTAAAGGGGGGGACATCAACCACAGGGATAAGAAAGGGCGAGCTGAGAGAGGAAGATGTAGAGTGGGTTTTATTTGGGTAGTGAGCAGGTTTTCTCGTGCTCTGAGACGATAGTCTCAAAAGCACTCCGAAGTCGCTCCCCCCTGCAGAGTACTGTGTCACAGTACATACATACAACTGTGACCCTCGAAAGGTAAGGGTCATCAGCATTCTGTATGGCCTGTGAGGCACCTTGAGAAAGACGATGTCGCACAGAGGTGGTCCTTGTGGTGACAGGATCAGAAACAGAGGATGAAGTAGAGGAAATCAACCTGCTACGTTCTTCGCAAGGTACAACCCTGCGAATAGCCCCAGAGTGAAATGACCTCAGGTGTCGCTTCATAGTAGTGGTCCCAAAGCTGTACTTACCGTGCTTCCCGCGACTGAGTATCATTTTGCACTCATTGCAGGTAACACGGTTCGCACGAGCCTTAGGACCATTCCCATGAATGGTAAATAACCGCCACACCCAAGACTCACGCCTAGTGCGGGTAGTAGGGATTTCCTCTACCTCATTCTCATCATCCTCTTCTTCCTCCTCCGCATCCTCACTCCTGTTCCCCTCTTCAGGCCCTTGGGGAGGTGGTGGTGGTGGAGGGGGTGGGGGTGGTGCTGAAGCAGGTGCAGCACCAAGTGGCAGTTCAGCAGCCAAGGATGCCATCTCGATGATGGTGTAGTCTGCAGGTGGCAGCAAAAATCACTGTGTTCTGAAGAATAGCCAGAAACACAATGGGAATAAGCTCTTGGGCGTGGTCTTTTATAGCGGTGCTTGTGCTCGGTCTGCGGACATGCGCACTGTCCGCGGACAGATCGAACACAAAAAAAGGATTGGAAAGTTTCAAAAGGATTGCTATGTGGGACTTGTGCCATGGTGAGATTTTATTGAAAAATATTATGGATTAACTGAAAATGTACTTTTAAATTGTTCGGGGACACGAACAGTGTCCGCATTTCAGGACACACGATGAGCGTGGGCGCGGTCATATGATCCGTTTGCGAAGGAAGCGCCTGTCCGCAGGACACTAAGTGCACAGAGATTGGTTAGCGCATGCGCATTGATGTCCTACGGACACTGTTCGGGTTCTGAAGTAATTAAAAGTGCGTCACACGTGAAACGAACATTTCAGGACACTGCGTGTTTTCTTAGAACAGTTTAAACTTGGTAGCGAACAGTAAGGACAGATATAGTGTTCTTCAGGACACGTGTAATTTAGTTTATGTACGAACATTTCAGGACATCAATTGTGTTCTTAGAACAGTTTCAATTGGGTAGTGAACACTACGAACAATTTATTAAATGTTCCTATATTATGATATAACAATCAAACATACCCCACCACCCCCCACAGATTTTAGGTAGTGGTACTGTTCTCCGAACATGTCCGCGAACATTAAATAAGTTCGCGGACATCAAGTTCATAAGAAGAGATCTAGTCAGTTCCATATGACATGTATATAAAGTCAAAGTCATTATTGTTAAGTTGTGCTACTAAAAAACTATGAAATTCAGTGAAAAAACTTTGTTAAAGGGACGTTATGGTTAAGTTGCGCTACTAAAAACCTATGAAATTCAGTGAAAAAACTTTGTTAAAGGGACGTTATGGTTCCAAGTAAAACCGAAAAACCCTTGAAATTCGCCAGTTATGGTAAGCTAAGCAACCATAACTCGCGCCACCACCGTGCACTGCTAAGACTAACACCCAGGACATCAAAGATGACATAACAAATGTCATTGATGACTGCGAGGAATTGCCATCTAGCAAGGGTGCAAAGCCCTGGCTTATTTGATTACTATCTTCATATATTAAGCTGAATGTATGTATGTGTGTATGTTTGTCCCGCTATACAAATACACACCGTTGAACCCACTGCTACCAAATTTTACATTGACTGGGGCAAGATTGTAGTCTGTGTTTGGATGCAAAAAATGTAGACACCCTTCTTTACTGATGCTCACCCCGATTCACTACAGAAGGTACTAGAAGGGGACAAAGCTTGGAAAAGTATCTGAAGCAACATGTTCGATATTTTGGTAATTCCATTCGAATGTATAACTACTGTATACAGTTCAAAAGTGCAGTGGGAAATGGCAAGGTTACAGTTTACTTAAGTACATTCATGAGAAGACAGCACAATCAATTGATCTTTCTTGGACATTTTCTCAAATGTGCTGAAGCCATTATGTGACTGAAACATGCCGAACAAAAAACAAACATCACTTGGAAAAGCTCCCTCTGATGCAAATCAAACATCAATATCAAGAGCTTCTGAAACACAACAACAAACAGCAGCACAACTTGCCAACCAGAGGACAAGAGCAACTTTCTCCACGGCAAATGAGATATCAGAGCAAACTGAAGCAAAACTTGCTGAAATGAGGACAAGAGCAACATCCTCCAAGGCACATGAGACACCAGAGCAAACTGAAGCAAGACTTGCCAATGAGGACAAGAGCAACATCCTCGAGGGTTCATGAGACACCACTCGATTAGAACACAGGCAACGTCGGTTATTCCAGCTAGTTTATACTTAAAATGATGTGGACAATTCCATCTACGAAGGGATAATCTGCTAACCAGATTTCCTGTTTCATCAACTCCACACCAAAAGCATAGTGTACTTGTTCTCTGCTGCATCAGTAGCCTGATCCGCAGCACCTGCTCTACTTTTAGCAAAGAACAGGTTTTAAGGTTTAAGGTTTTAAGGTCACAAGAGGCACACTCAACAGCCACAGTGACAACCAAGTCTCTACCCCACTGAAACAAAACTATGATGATCAGAAGTATCCCATGCTGGTGTAGATTAACGTATGTGGTACGATCTTACTGATTTGCATATGGCTGGAACCATAATGTAATGGCGTAGACAGGCTAAAAAATGGTGGAGTGGGAGGTTGCCCAGAGCAGTGCCAGTGGTTCAGATTAATTCAAAACCTTCCACCCATCACTTTTTTGGTTGTAGTTTGTCTCCCTATGTGAGAGGGATTATTCCCAGACCTGGGCGACTTGCTTGCTGCGCCAAAGGGAACTGAGCTACACCTCAATGAGGATGTCCAACAAGGCTTAAACATGTATGGGCTTGCTTGTGTTTCTGTGCAGAGGGGACCTGGCCTTGCAGTTTGGGCTGGGCTGCTACCATTAGTGGTATGACTTGACTTATTTGCATCTGGCTGGACCTGTTTTTCAATGGCACAGATGGGCTAAAAACGGTGGAGTGGAAGGTTGCCCAGAGCAGTGCCAGTGGTTCAGATTAATTCAAAATCTACCACCCATCAATTATTTGGTTGTAGTAAATTAACATATGTCTGAGTTTAGGCATGGTATTACTTATGATCATGGCTGCACATCCCAATTGATATCAACATGCCACATCTCAACTGATATCAAGCATGTTTCAGCTCCTGTGAGTCAGCTATGCTGTGGAAGGTCATGTGGATTCTGGTCAAACGGATTGAAACTGCCAAATGGCTGATCAAAAACTCTGAGGGCCAAGCCTCTTCTTTGGTCCCTTTGTGTGGGCCGGTAACTCCCTCCTCCAAGCACAGTCACACAACAGGCCGCTGTGCTGATCCAAGAATCAAGAAACACACCCATTAAAAAGGAGAAGCCTCACACTAGGGAGATCCATGCCTGAGGGCATGCGTTCTTAGTGGAAAGGGAAGGGGGCCAGAGTAGACAGGAGTGTTCTAGTCACTGGATACAGACTTCCACCATCTTGTTTCTCATTGTCTCTCTTTCTCCTTCCTGTCCCCTTTACTTCACCAAGGGTAAGACATTTTGGGTGACATCAGAAGGGAAGGGCAAAGTCCACTCTTCAGGAGCAGCGATTGGACCACAAAGGCAGGCTAGCTTTAGCCCAATTACTTCAGGACTTTTGCCTTTAAAAGAAAGGGTCTCCCACCCCTTTTTCAGACTGCTCAGACCATCTCTGAAATTTTAAGGCTGTAGATTTGCCCTGAATATCTAACTACACTTTCTTTTGCGAAAGTGGCACTTTCCAAAGCACCAAGTTTGAGCTGAATAAGGAGCCATCCAAGACAGAAGAGAGATCTGTTTCCTTCTATTGGAGGATGACCTTTGCTGTGGATCAGGACCTGCCACTTTGCACTTGACTCTCTTAAGGCTGGGAGAGCAGACTCTGAACTGACCCATCCTGGGCCTCACAGCACCAAACTGGTCGTACTGTGTTCACTGTACCCCGAAGGAAATGGAAGATGCTGGCCCCGCTCCACTAATGCAAAATATTGACTGTGATTCGAAGCAGCTTAGTACTGCATCATGCCCTAGCTGAGCCCATCACTTGCTAGGACCGAAGAAACTGCTCAATGCTGTGACACGATCTGAATCACTGGTGAGTCCTAAACTGCCTCTGATGATGGGTTACAACCACGGCTTCACCCAGTCAGCCCTCTAATGGCTACCTCATCAAATTGCACATCAACTCCCCCGAGATCACCACTTTGTCCACTGTCGCCTGCCGACTCAAACTGCTGCAGCTTCACGCATCGACCCCTACCAGCGGCAAAAGCCAGACTCAGCCTGGCCCAACTGGGAAGAGATCCTGGGTGACCAGCATTGTTGAGAGCCCCCTTACCCCACAGACCTCATTCGCCCCTACTCGATGCATGCTTGCTGCTTGGGCCCACATAATCCAATGTGCCTGAACTGAGCTCCATCCACTTGCATCAACAATCGACACTGAGTCTGACTTTGACAACCAACCAAGAACCGAATCCAGGTACTGTTGACTACGGACTGCCCCCTCAGTCCCTAGAGACTGGTTAGGTCACAATGCCACCTGGTTTCAACAACGGCACATCCTTTCTGCTGCTAGAAACTTACCTAGCACCCCTAGAACTACGCTCAGAATGCGACTTTCCTTAGTCTGTCACAACTTCTCTGTTCTTCCTTCAGGATGGGTTTCTGTACCATATTTTCTATTCAATTTATTACAGATGGTGTTCTTATTTAAAGTAAATATATTTGTATAGCACCTTGAGTGGATATTCCCTTAATTGTAGACTGTGTTCTTGTGTTGTTTGGGTCATTATTGGTTCACCTTCACACCCCTCTTAAGAGCATAGCCTTCCGTCAGCCCACGTTATCACAAAAGGCAAAGGAGGTAAGCGCCTTGTGCAACCTCTGTCAAGAAAGGAGTCTCACTCATTCATGGTAGTAGGTTTAGGAAAGCCAAACTGCTGAAAATCTTCCAAGATTTTGAACAAGCTATGGGGATAGAGGGCTGCTCGGAGGTCATCTGCAATGTGGTTCCACTAGCACTGTTGCTCATGCATATCGTGGGGAGGGGGAAGACATTTCTGAGTGGCATTGATAGCGCTTCCCAGATAGCGAATACCCAGAATACCTCCCACAGGGCAAGACTGTGGTGTCCCAACGGTCACAATCCCCCCCCACAAATCACACTCATCTGGTAGCTCCCGTGCATCAGCCAGGCCACAAGAGACCCTGACAGTGCTCAACATTGAAAGGCTCTACCTACTGGAAGAAACAAAGATGGTCCTGAAGAAAAAAAGCAAAGGGACTACTGGATATTGTGCAGGCTGGAGGCCCAGAGGAAAGACAGCAAAACAGTTAGTGTGGGGAAAGTGTCTCCAGTGGTGGATCCCAATGAAAGCCTAGGTACCAAATCCCCATGGACTTAGTCAAACTTTATGAGGAGATGAGGGACATTTTCGACTGGTCCAAAAAGCTGTAGTTAGCTCTCGGCCTACTAGAGGTAGAAGGGTAGTTTGAGGAGCAGCCCTTATGAGCCACCTAGTGACAGTCAGAACTGATGTCATTATTCAGTTGACTCCTATTCCACAATGAAGGACAGCATCCTCAGAAAGTTCTGTAAAACCCCAGAACAACATCTCAAGAGCTTCAGAGAGGTCACCAGAAAAGGTGAATCAAACATTGGCTGTAAAACAGGAACGGTTAAGCAATATACCTCCTTTGCCTTTGGGGGTAACGTGGGCTGAGGGAAGGCATGCTCTTAATGGTGGTGTGAAGGTGAACCAGTAGTGATCCAAACAACATAGTCCCAGAAGTATCTGAGTGGTTGGGTCATAGGTAACAAAGTTGACAAATTTTAAGGCATGTGAGCATTTTTAAACAATGTGAATGGAGTTATACCAGTATCTAGTGGACAAGAACATCACTGACCCTTCGGAGTTTGCAGAGGCGGCCGACCGGCTTCTGGCTACTTGAGTCCAGAAATAGGCAATGGCCTTTGCATCCAAACCAGATGACAAAGGGCATGAGAAAGGTAAATCTAAAGAGGTGGAGTAGAAAAGGTCTGAACCTTTTGGCACAAAAGTGTTCCAAAACTTTAAGGGGAGATTCCAGTCACCCGCATCCTATGCTCAGAAAGGAAGAGTGGGAGCAACCCTAGCACTTGGGCGCCCACATTCACAGACCCACAGGGCTGCCTTAACTGAGAAGATCAAAGACGTAGGTAGGGTGATCCTGCCTGCAAGGGTAAACCCAAGATGGCCATTTTTTTTCTAAGTGTATACGGCTTGTCTTGCAAACCTTTTACATTATAAAATCAGTAAAAAATATTTAGAAAACCAAAATCATGCACAATAAAATTAATACAAAATGCATTGTTTATACCAGTGCTATCACATATCAATTCAAAATGACAAATCACATATCATAAATAAAACATTACTAAATTACCAATTTCTTAAACTTTTATTTTATTTATTTATTGGTTATTTGTAATGCGCCTATACAGCCAAAAGTTGTTCCAAGGTGCATCAAGCAATGGAGGGTGGAATAGGAATTAGGAAACAAATCAAACAATGTTCCTACTAGGCCTTGCGACATCTGGTGCATGCTAAAACAGGAAATGTATGGGGAGCGGGGTAGAGGGGAGGAGGGGAGTGAGGGTAGGGGACGAACAAGGATGAGGAAACAAAACAAAGACAAAGAAAAAAGCGATCCTTCTAGGCCTTGAGACAATTCGGATCATGCAAGTGCTGTAACATGAAATGCAGGGGAGATGGGGAGAGGGGCAGGTGCAGGACAAGGGAGGGAGGAGAAAAGGTACATTAAGTGCAAGTAAGCAGGTTCAACACAGCACAAGGCTGGAACGAGGAAAACATTGGAGAGGGTAACCAGATTGGGGAAGCCAAAAGAGGTAGGGGCTACAACAAAAATGCATTTAACAGGAAGGCAAACAGAGGCATCTACAGGTTGAAAAACTTTGGAAAACCCACATCATGGTGCTCGTGCCCACATCAAGAAAGAAGCAGAAGGTAGGCAAACAGCAACAATGATAGGGCTGTGTGAGATAGAATGCCACCCATCCTAATGCACTTATATTACAGCAAACACCCAATCATGGATAAAACAGTGTGATATGGCAAAACAAGTACCAAAGTAGGAGGGTTACAAATGGCAAACATCATCAGCATACGTAGGCAAAATCGCAATAGGCATTGGCAACCCTTAACAGCAGAACTAAAGTAATTGAATTGTAGGTAGGCTGCAGGTAGAAACATATAACATAGTCAGAGTAGATTGGGTGCAGAATTTCATAGACAGCAAGGTTGTTAGAGTCAAGTGACAGCAAATAGACTGAGGCATCGAATGTGCGTAGAGAGAGCATTGCATTACCATATAACATTAGGGATCAGCGGCTGAGAGAAGAAACTGTCACCTGGGCCATGTGGAAAAACAGAAGAGGACAGGCCGACTCGTGGTGTGCTGTGCGGGCAGGAATCGAGACGAAGATCAGATGGCACGGTAATGGAGCAGCAGCTGGACCGAGCAAGATCGATGCTGAAGCCTTAGGTGGTGGTGACATAGGAGATGCTAGATAGGCAGAGAGGGGAAAATGCAGACACGCGGCCAGTGCTTAGTGTGAGGCAGCAGCACTTAACCTGAAGTCAGTGTATCTGTTGCGGTGAGCATCCAAAGGAGGCAGGGCTTGAAGCAACATCAAAGGCTGTCAGAGAAGGCAGAAGGGGAGACAGATGGATACAGGGGTTGGCGGCACGGCACTCTGGCCACAGCCGGACAGGTCAGACAGGAGAATGGGCCTTATGAGGGGGGCCTTGGGCAGGGGGCCAGCTTTGGTGCTGGCTCCCTGCGTAAGGTAAGCAAAGTGATGCAGCCAATGGGAAAGTATGAGGCAGGCTCTGTGTGAGCATGCAGGAATCCAGAAATGACTGGAAATGGCATCAGAATTTTTAGAATGGTAAAGTCCTTCGATGCAAAATGTGGCTAATGCTGTCATTGCTGATTCCCTTCATAGTCCGGCACAAGATCTTGATATGCAGCCATGGTCCCTCATGCCTTCTCGCTGTTACAGACGTTCCTGGACGTAATAGGCTGCCACCATGATAGCCATTGATTCAGCAGCATATATCGCTGACCAGAGTTGATCTGGTTCACAATCAGAAAATGTATTACAAACATTACCATGGGCAATTGCCGTGATTGAGCATTCCATTAAGATATGTCTCAAAGGTTAAATTTTGCACGTGGCAAAGTCTGGCTGACTGCAGTATGCCCGACCATGCTCCAGTGCACTCTATCACAGGTACGATATTAAGGTCTAGGTACATTATGAAGCGTATCAGAGGAGGGCTACAATGCTTGATTAGATAACCATGTGGGAGATCTGTTGAAGAGCCCTGAGTTGCATATTTTGTGTATCTCTGCATCTCTGATAATTTATGGCTAGATTGAGAGCGGTCCCACAATAGAGTCTTCTATTTCTTTTTTTTTAGAAAAGGAGTGGCTTCGCAGGCAGACGGTAATGTCAATCCCACTTCTTTCAGATGGGTGTTCACCATACCCATCAGATTCCCATAAACTGCATTTTTGAGCCGGATGCGAGCATGTTCAACGGTATTTCACCAGGTACGATTCCAATAATGCACCAAAGATATGAGAGACGTTATGAATTTACACAGCTGTAATGACTGTACTCTCGCACTAACGTGGTTGAAGGATGTCAGCATACACTACTGGATATAGAAGAGCTGTAAGTGTGAACCAATGAGAATAAAGTGACATCATAAAGAGAAGGCACGATGACGCACAGAAATGATGCAAGAAAACTTTGAGAATGAAGGTGTAATCTAAGTAACAAAGTAATCAAGAATAAAGAGACAAAGAAATAATGTATGCCGAGAAGACGATTGAGAAAAATCTCAATGAATGTATAAATGCAGAAACGCAAGGTAGATAAGCTACATAGTAGTTTGCTGCAATACAAACAATAATGTGAGGAAAGCAGCCACAATGAAAATATGGACGTTGGATTGTGTCAGAACTACCTCAATGACAAACCAGGGCCACTGATCAGAAATGCTGCAGAAAACAGCTAAATGCAAGAAACAAAGAATATCTGTTTTGTTAAGACTAAGGATGACTGACACAGCAAGATATAATTGGAAAGCACAAAGGGAGTTAACCAGGATAAGCTATGAACGAAGGGCACATTTTTCTTAGATTAAGCAGCAGCGAAAACATCGGCAAGTGCCAAGTATTGGACAATCAAGGATGAAGAAAGTATATGAAAGACGAAGCTACCAAGTATCTAGAGGCCAAGAGGAGTAATAGAACCTAGCATATTAAATCAAATAAATAAGCAGTAAGTATTAAATAGCAGCTTGGAATGGATACTGACACGTGGTTCAAGACTAAAAAAACAAGCTCTATTAATTAAGCCTCAGATGAAGATAGTAGTGTACCCTGACTCCCTTAAAGTCAAGTTCAACTACAAAGGAGAAGCTTTGGCTCATGGTCTGACTGATGAGAGATTGTAGGCTAATTGACCGAAGTGGGCAGTGGTCTCACACTTTTCTCTGTATCTGGGTTTCGTTCTGTTCACATGCGCTAGTGAGCCTTATGTCCAAGGTTGAGAGCGTACGTCAACCAATCATGAGTGGCCATGTAGCAACATGCTATACAATGTTGCAGAGGAAAATCTGCAGTTTTTATTTTTAATAATCAGTATTATACATATTTGGAGGTAGCTTAAGGGATGCCTACTAGATAAGGGCAGCCAATAATGTTATTAACACTTATACATATTATAGGTATATATGTTCCCTTAAGCAATCCCTCCCCTCTATAGGTTTTACTTTTTTCCACTTAGGATGATGTCATATCTGATCCACATCGAAGTAAAACGTCTTTGTGTTTTCAAAACTTAGATACGAGTGAGTGAGCTGCATTTAGAATGGTCACCAGATTTCCCTACTTCATGTGAGCTGACAATAAAGTAGTACTTTGCCATATTCTTTGAGTCAGTCAGGTTATTTGGGTCTGAGGTCATTTACTATCATAATTCCATTCTGCTCATAAGATACGCTCCAAGGTGCTACTGCACATTTTGGTTGCGGTGCAGATATTTCAAGATCCAGCTACCTAGGCCAGATATAGACTCTCGTATGATATGATATGATATGATATGATAATATGATATGATATGGCATTTGTAATGCGCCTATACACAAGTGTTTCAAGGCGCGACGAGGCAGGGAGGGAGGAACAAAGGGAAGACAGACAACGATCCTACTAGTCCAGGTGTCATTCATATCGCGCAAGTGCAAGGGTAGGGGCAAGGGAAAAGTGCAGGGGGAAAGGGAGAGGGGAAAGTGCAGTACAGGGGTAGAAGAATAACAAGATAAATAATAAGGGCCAGCTGGTGGCATGTGCAAGGTAAGTGCAGACAAGTGCTGGGAAGGGGGGCTGTAGGGATGCAGAGACAGTCCCGCAGTGCAGGGGTTGCCAGGGAGACAGTGCAAGGGGAGAGTGCAGGGTCAAGGACCGAGATCGGTGAGAGTGGCCCAGTTGCAGAATCAGTGCAGTTTCAGTAGGAATTTAGCAGGGGATAGGGGGAGAGAAAGCAGAAGCAAAGAGGAAGGTTTTGAGGTGCTTCCAGAACCAGAGATGGTTCTCCTCAAGTTTCAGGGATGCAGGAAGGCTGTTCGAGAGGGAGGCCCCTGCCGCAGAGAGAGATCTACCCCCAACTCGTTGCTTGGAGAAGTGGCTGACCCTGAGGGAGTTGCAGGCGGATGAGCGAAGAGCTCGAGAAGGAAGATATTTAGGAATCATAGTAGTGTCGAAGACTTTTGCCAATAGCCAGAAGATTGTTGTGCTTCCGGTGGAGAGTGGTGTATAATACACACGTGAAGAAAGCAGCAGGTGCCCCTTTGAAGAAATTCCTGTCTGGTCACCGCAGGTGCCCTGCAGACTGAAGGCAAACTGGTAGATTGGAGAAAAGTAGATGCTGAGGGACTCGAGCTGAGCCACGGATGTAAGTAGAGCATTGAAAGTGGCAAATAAAGGGGAGGGGCTATAGTCTAAGTGTAAATATTTCGAAAGAGGATTTGTGTTTAGAGAGATAGATAGCTCGATTTCGGGTTCCATGGGGACCAAAGAATAGCATTAAACTCTAAAATGAGTATATGATAGGGATTCCTGAGGCAAGTGCCAATTAAGAAGAACACATATTACACTCCAAAATGGAGTAAATAGTGAGATGAGATACATTTACTAAGGGAAAGTAAAGGAAAGCGATCACAGAAAAAGAAAAGTGCATGTTTATTTGGGATTATAAATATGTCAGTGTAAAACGTTTATTTTGTATAAACTAAGAAATATAAAAACAATAATTAGTAATATAATTAGTTGAATATCAGGTCTTAAAATCAAGCAATTGACGTCAATCAGAGAAGGATACATGTTGAGAAAACATAGTAAAAGTCAAGAAAAAGTTCTTGCAGTGGCCATAATAGAACAACAGAACAGAAAGAGTCGATAGAACTATAAAGCAAGAAATTAAAAGAAACAATATCATAAAGACTTTAAAATTGGTTAAAATATTAATCTTATTGGTAAAGGACAGTGATTGATAGTGCTTACCCAAATTTATTTTAAGAACCTGGAAAGTAATGCCAGTCCAGATCGACTTGTCAACATAGGCACACTCCTCTTTCACATCTATGCAGGTCATTACCA
This sequence comes from Ambystoma mexicanum, assembly GCF_040938575.1. Classification (NCBI taxonomy): domain Eukaryota; kingdom Metazoa; phylum Chordata; class Amphibia; order Caudata; family Ambystomatidae; genus Ambystoma; species Ambystoma mexicanum. The sequence continues at coordinate 260,918,385 of NC_090940.1, forward strand.
GGACACACACCTAAAATAAGGCAGTACCACACAGAATGGGTGAAGGGCATGACTAATAAAGCACTCATGCCGTGGCCTCAAGAAGATTAATTGTCAAAAACAGTTTTGCGACATATGACAACATACCTGTACATACACGGGAAAGAAGTTACAAAAAAGATTAGCTGAAGATGTACCAAAATGAGAAAGAAACCCGTCCGAGAAGTAGTGGATGCTTAATCAGCATAAAGAGGAAGACCTAACACCCTCAGCTCCTCTTACTCCTCCCAAAAACGATAGCACAATGGAAGTTAAATAGGGAATGTATCCTTTAAAGGAATTAAAGGCAGCAGAAGGGTATGTAAATCCTACATACGCACCACCCGCTTACAATATTGAAGGCAGTATGGAAGAAAGTAAGATTAAGGAATGAAAAAATATATTGACACGTGATGAATATTAAGCGCATGATTAATGAAGAAGTAGACAGATATAAATAGAGGAGGAAGTCAAAGAAACAAAAAAGAGGAGATGGACTGGGCGAAGGAGGGAATTATAGTGCAAAATGAATTGATGGGAGTACAGATATTACTCAAATTAGACGTAAAAGGTAACAATGGTTTTAGGGAGAAGTAAGAAAGAGAACAATGGGAAGAGAAAGAAAAAGAACAGAAAAGAGCATATAAAGAGCAGAAAGAGAAAGAAAGGAAAAAAAGGAGGCACGAAAAAGGTATGAGGAACAAAAGAAAGAGAATAAGAGAATAGAGGAGAAGATAGAGGAGAAGAAACACCGCTAAATAGAAGTCCAGAGAATGAAAGAACATAGGGTGCAAAGAAGGCGAGTGGACAAAGAGAACAGGGAGAGGAGAAGAAGGGAAGAAGAAATCAGAAGGAGTAGGTAACACAAGGATGACAAAATAGATTATCATGTTAACAGATGCATAGTGCCAGTTGAAGCACACTAACGGTGGGAAGAAGAGAGGTGGTCACAACAGCCCCATAGAGAGCTGCAGGGAATACCAAGAATACAGACATGGGCTGATGAGCAAGAGGCAGAACGCAAAGGAAAAAGGATTGGGGGTTTATATAGGCAGATTAGGGACAAGGATGGCTATAAATCTAAAGGGAACAATGAGGGATCTTTATAAGAAGAAATAGAAAGTATATGGGGTGACATAATGGCAGACAAACACAAAGCACTGTTCATAAGTGGGTTAGACCTTTATGACAAGGACAGGCACAACAGCCATAAAAGCTGAGGTATATTGATGTCACACAAAGAAAGGTAACAAAATGAGAAGGCACAAGGAGAAGAAGGTGCAAGTGGTTTTTCAATAGATCCAAGTATAGAAAAAGGGGTACAGTAATAAGATTTAGAAGACCCTAAAGAGAAAACACCGGAACCAACACCATATTCTGAATGACCACCAGTACGATTGCACAGTGCAGGGGTTACATCCCCACCATATGTAAGCACATTAAGGCCGCTGCCAGGATGAAGACAGGTGAAAGTTGCTCCACCTTGAAAACTAGAAGTGTAGGTGGGTACAATTATGTGTGAAGGAATATGCAATTCCCATTATTAGAGAAAGGGGGAGGACGACCACAATTTATCCCATGGCCACAGGTTTATAAAGAGAACTTGAAATGTAAACTGCCTAGTTTTACTGCAGATGCAGGAAAATGGTTCTATGAGTTAGAAAGAAATGATGTTAGTAGTTGGTGATATAAAGGGTTTGCTAGCACCCATACTAGGAAAGAGAGAGCTGATGACATTTGGAGATTAGCTGAATATGCGAGCATAACGGCACAAAACACAACACATGATGGAGTGCCATTTAATAATTGGAGAGGTAACATATGGAGAGCGTAGAGTATAGTACCCTGATACATCAGATATGGTTGTGATTATGACATGGAAAATGGGGGAGTACAAAGGCCCTGTTTCCTTTATTCAAGAGATTCAAGAGCGTTGGTGTATTAGGACGAGAGAACTGTGGGTTAAAACAGTGGCATTATTTTTCCACATTTTGTGTTGGGGACTGCCTGAGCCAGTGCAACAGCAGATGAAGAAACAGGTAGGGATGGAAGTGAAGCCCTGGCCGGAAATACAGTTGACTATTGTGCATAATTGTTGATTGTTGCAAGAGAAGAACAAGAAGAAACCGAGGGCAGAAAGCAAGAGGAAGCTAAGTTAGTTAATTATTTATTTTTGAAATGTACTATAGAAGGAGCTGAGCCCATCACTTGCTAGGACTGAAGAAACTGCTCAATGCTGTGACACGATCTGAATCACTGGTGAGTCCTAAACTGCCTCTGATGATGGGTTACAACTACGGCTTCACCCAGTCAGCCCTCTAAAGGCTACCTCATCAAATTGCACATCAACTCCCCCGAGATCACCACTTTGTCCACTGTCGCCTGCCGACTCAAACTGCTGCAGCTTCACGCATCGACCCCTACCAGCGGCAAAAGCCAGACTCATCCTGGCCCAACTGGGAAGAGATCCTGGGTGACCAGCATTGTTTAGAGCCCCCTTACCCCACAGACCTCATTCACCCCTACTCGATGCATGCTTGCTGCTTGGGCCCACACAATCCAATGTGCCTGTACTGAGCTCCATCCACTCGCATCAACAATCGACACTGAGTCTAACTTTGACAACCAACCAAGAACCGAATCCAGGTACAGTTGACTACGGACTGCCCCCTCAGTCCTTAGAGACTGGTTAGGTCACAATGCCACCTGGTTAAAACAATGACACATCTTTTCTGCTGCTAGAAACTTACCTAGCACCCCTAGAACTACGCTCAGAATGCGACTTTCCTTAGTCTGTCACAACTTCTCTGTTCTTCCTTCAGGATGAGTTTCTGTACCATATTTTCTATTCAATTTATTACAGATGGTGTTCTTATTTAAAGTAAATATATTTGTATAGCACCTTGAGTGGATATTCCCTTAATTGTAGACTATGTTCTTGTGTTCTTTGGGTCATTATTGGTTCACCTTCACACCCCTCTTAAGAGCATAGCCTTCCGTCATCCCACGTTATCTTAAAAGGCAAAGGAGGTATATCTCTTAACAGTCCCTGTTAAACCTTTACGATTGTATTGGATTTTGGTCTGTAGATGTGTGAGGGCTGAGTGGGCTATTTCACCCTACTCATTCTTGTACTTGTGTGGAGCAGAATCCAATTAGCCACACTGGTGGCAGCAGTGCGATTTGAAACAGACTGTGCCTACAGCTCAAGAAGCCAAAGACCAAATGGGATGCAAGGTCACACAGCTGCTCTCTTGGAAGACCCAATCAGGGTATATAAGTAATGTAAACTCTCCAAAGCTTGATGAATTCCAAAGTAAAATGTTTACATATTCAAAAATGATGATAGTCATAGAAGTTCAGTGATTTTTCAAAAAGCCTTTTATCAACAAATGATTTTGTAAAAGAATAATGCGTCGCTTGATATGAGGCGTCACTATTATCTTCTTAGTGAGGAAGAAAAATGCCACTAGCATTTTACATCAGACCAGAAAATGTTTGCCAATGCATTTCGGATTCACAAATCCTTCATCGTCTGCAATTAACAATATATTAATAACTAGGTTATGGTACCACTCTGTTCGACACAAAAATTGAGCTCTACAAATTCATTAGGAAATTGAAACTGAAGGTCTTTTTTGAAGAATTAGAAGTCCAAGAGAAACCATCTGATTGTCCAGATTTCCAAGAATTTAGAAGGAAGAGCGGTTTTGTGCCGCCCATCACTGTTCCATGCATCGATATCTTCCAGAAATTGGTTACCCGTGACTTGGAGAGAATCAGCTACAAGAATCCTCCACATAAAAATCTGAAACCCCACGAGATGAGACTTATCAAAGACTTGTATAGTGACAAGAACATAACCATCCTTCCAGCGGACAAAGGTGGGGCGTTGGTTAACCAGAACACGGCTGACTTTGATGCAGAATGTAACAGGCAACTTCAAGATAGGACGATTTATGCCACCTTATATCATGATCCTACTGTCACGATCAGGCAGAACCTGAAGACTCTTCTAGACAAAGCTCTCGAAATTGAATGGATAAACAAACTCACCCAAAAAATTTTGCTTAACGACCACCCAAGGATTCCAAATTTCTACACTTTACCAAAGATTCATAAACACACCACTAATCCACCAGGAAGACCCATCGTTGCAGGCATGGAAAGCATCAACAAACCGCTGGGCATCTACATTGATTTTTTTCTACAGCCGCTGATTCAAAAAACCTCCACATATACTCGTGATACCACCCATTTCCCACAGAAACACGACTCTATAACTCCCTAACAGGATGATTTGATGTTCACTATAGATGTTAAAAGCCTTTATACATCTATACCACATGACCTCGGGATACAATCTGTAGAATGGCTACTGTTACAAGCATCTGAAATCCGAGCACAGAAAGAGTTTATACTAGCCCTCTTACAATTCATTTCAGAAAATTCTTACTTCCAATACCGCAATCAGTTTTACCTCCAAACCTCGGGGACTTCCTTGGGGGCAACTATGGCACCCTCATATGCCAATAGCTTTATGCATAAGTTTGAGACTGACAATGTACTTAATAATCAGCTTTGGAAGAATGACATTCATCTATGGACTCTTACATTGATGATATTTTTGGAGTGTGGAGGAGCACCAGGATAGCCTTCGACACTTTCTTTGAATATCTCAACAACATAGACGGATCCAATTCACGAGAGAAATTTCACACGACACTATTACCTTCTTGGATGTTTCCATCAAAAAGGAGACCACGTGCTACAGCACCTCAATCTTCCGTAAACCAACTGATCGTAACAACCTTCTAAATCGTCTGAGTTTTCACCAGCCCAGTCTACTCAAGAATCTCCCATATAGTCAACTCCTAAGGGTTCAGAAGATTGTTAGCGACCCCGATGACTGTTTAGCCCAACAACAGGTCATGAAAGAGAAATGTTTAGCCCGGGGCTACAAACAAGCAGAACTTTATACAGCATCAGCTAGGTCAGCAGCCTGGCACGAGAGACCTTGTTATCTACCCAAAATCCAAAAAACAAGAGAGAACTGAAAACACCTGTATTGTATCTACATTTTCAATCCAGAATAACAGAATTAAGAAAACCATCAGTAAGCACTGGGAGATCTTTAAAAATGATATCAGAGTACAAGATTTATTCAAAGAATTACCGGTGTTTGCTTACCAACGCAGCAGGAATCTGAGAGATGAACTGGTGCACACAAGAAACCCCTTAAGGAACCGATAACCCAACGGACTGGTACATACCCTTGTCTTAACTGTACAAACTGCAATTTAGTTATCAAAGGAAATTCCATTAATCATCCCAGAACAGGGAAAAAGATTCTGCTCAAAAACTATGGTACCTCCGACAGCACCAACATAATTTATGGCATTAAATGCCCGTGTGGAAAATTTTATGTGGGCCAATCCACAAGAATGGCCAAAACAAGGTGGAATGAACATCGTTCATGTATTCGAAATGCTAACACCAACTCTGCCGTAGCACGGCACTGGATGGAGAATGGACACAATTTGACTCAGATTAGATTTGTGGTTTTGGAGGTACTCACAAGAAACAGCCCACATGAAGACCTGAACCAGCGGTTGAATCGCAGGGAGTCATTTTGGATTGACAAACTTGGGTGTTTGGTTTCCAATGGGATCAACGAGGAGATTAACTATCACTGTTTTTTATAATCTTGTAATTTCTTTGCTTTAGGTATATGCTTCTAGCTACTATATGCTGCGGTATACCCTGTGTGTTATGGACCTATGCCACCCCGCTGTGTTTCCTGGACATTAGTCTGGGACCCAAGGTGACGTCTGGCAACGACACCATTGCAGTGGGGGTGTACATAAAGTATGACTCATGTGCCATTAACCTAACTGCCGGTTTTCCTCTAGCAATTTATCGGATTGACCCATGACTGTACAAAACAGCCCCAGATGCCGTCACTTGACGACACGGTCCAGTTGGGGCAAAAACATATTAATGTTGATGTAGATTTTATAACCATGTGTTGACTTTGCAAATTCCTTGAAGCAGCCCAGCTACTTTTTGGGCTCTTCTGTATTCGCTACTTCCTTTTCATGACTCTCTTCTTGTTACTATTTATCTCTTTTATCTCTTTTACTTTTTTCACTTCTGTTATATTTGCCCACCTGTGACTTTCCATATACCTTTTTCCCTGATTTTTGCATCAGGGCTCGCATTGGAGTATTTCTTCTATCTCTATGTTTTTCACATATCTTGATTTTTACATTTTTTTGTTACCACAATTCTTTACACATTCCCACCAAGGCTGATATTTAGTTTTTATCTCTGAACTCCAACTCAGAGACCCGTATGCAGCCTGTTGTCCCAGACCGCGTGCCCGTCCAGGTCGCGGTCACGTGGTGTATTAAAGGAGCGTTGTCTCGGCAACGCTCCGATGCGAACAACGCAGTTACACACCAGCAAGCGAGAGGATCAGTCCGACTCCTCGCTGGTCTCATGGTAAGCCTCCTTGATGCTATGACACGTATTTTTCACACGGATTCCTCCCGTGTTTCTTACAATGCCTTTCTTACATTTCAGCCTATCTACTGAAGGCTGCGCCTCGGCGCTGATATTCTCCAGGCAGTTTTCTGCCTACCTCATGGTTCTCGTTCACCAAACCACTTTCCATGCAAGCATTCCACCATTTTCTCAGGTAAATGCTTTCTGCATCTCTTGTCATCGCCAACCTCATAATAAACAGACCTCTCATTGCTCTTTTTTCTCTTTCTGTTTTATATTCTATGTATCAATCAATCTTGACTTCATCTACCACTACAATGATTGGTATGTTATTTAAATTTTTTATGCGAATGTGCATTTTGATACACTGTCTTTTGGATGTTATGAAATCGTACATGTTAATTGCAGACTTGCCCCGATGAAGGATTTGTAAATCCGAAATGCATTGGCAAAAATGTTCTGGTCTGATGTAAAATGCTAGTGGCTTTTTTCTTCCTCACTAAGAAGATATTTGTGACGCCTCATATCAAGAGACGCATTATTCTTTTACAAAATCATTTGTTGATAAAAGGCTTTTTTAAAAATCACTGAACTTCTATGACTATCATCATTTTTGAATATGTAAACATTTTACTTTGGAATTCATCAAGCTTTGGAGAGTTTACATTACTTATATACCCTGATTGGGTCTTCCAAGAGAGCGGCTGTGTGACCTTGCATCCCACTTGGTCTTCGGCTTCTTGTGTATTTTGAATTTGGGTGTCTCCTTATTCATCACAGCCAGCTCCTTTTTATAATTTGTTGACAAGGAAGTTTCAAGGAAATGAACTTTTTCACAGAAACTAATATTTGAGAAACGTGAACATCTCGCAGTGGTGCCCACTCTTTTTGTTCTCTGTGCCTACAGCTCAGCCAGCCAAAATAAAAGTTGGAAGTTAAAGTTAGTTTTTACTGCCAAGGGATTTTTACAACCATGGAACTGGACAAGAACACAGTGCAGACCTTGAATGCAAGCGCCTGGTGCAACCTCTGTCAAGAAAGGGGTCTCACTCATTCATGGTAGTAGGTTTAGGAAAGCCAAACTGCTGAAAATCTTCCAAGATTTTGAACAAGCTATGGGGATGAAGGGCTGCTCGGAGGTCATCTGCAATGTGGTTCCACTAGCACTGTTGCTCATGCATATCGTGGGGAGGGGGAAGACATTTCTGAGTGGCATTGATAGCACTTCCCAGATAGCGAATACCCAGAATACCTCCCACAGGGCAAGACTGTGGTGTCCCAACGGTCACAATCCCCCCCCCACAAATCACACTCATCTGGTAGCTCCTATGCTTCAGCCAGGCCACAAGAGATCCTGACAGTGCTCAACATTGACAGGCTCTACCTACTGGAAGAAACAAAGATGGTCCTGGAAGAAAAAAAGCAGAGGGACTACTGGATATTGTGCAGGCTGGAGGCCCAGAGGAAAGACAGCAAAACATTTAGTGTGGGGAAAGTGTCTACAGTGGTGGATCCCAATGAAAGCCTAGGTACCAAATCCCCATGGACTTAGTCAAACTTTATGAGGAGATGAGGGACATTTTTGACTAGTCCAAAAAGCTGGAATTAGCTCTCGGCCTACTAGAGGTGGAAGGGTAGTTGTGAGGAGCAGCCCTTATGAGCCACCTAGTGACAGTCAGAACTGATGTCATTATTCAGTTGACTCCTATTCCACAATGAAGGACATCATCCTCAGAAAGTTCTGTAAAACCCCAGAACAACATCTCAATAGCTTCAGAGAGGTCACCAGAAAAGGTGAATCAAACATTGGCTGTAAAACAGGAACGGTTAAGAAATATACCTCCTTTGCCTTTGGGGGTAACGTGGGCTGAGGGAAAGCATGCTCTTAATGGTGGTGTGAAGGTGAACCAGTAGTGATCCAAACAACATAGTCCCAGAAGTATCTGAGTGGTTGGGTCATAGGTAACAAAGTTGAGAAATTTTAAGGCATGTGAGCATTTTTAAACAATGTGAAATGGAGTTATACCCGTATCTAGAGGACAAGAACATCACTGACCCTTCGGAGTTTGCAGAGGCGGCCGACCGGCTTCTGGCTACTTGAGTCCAGAAAAGGGCAATGGCCTTTGCATCCAAACCAGATGACAAAGGGCATGAGAAAGGTAAATCTAAAGAAGTGCAGTAGAAAAGGTCTGAACCTTTTGGCACAAAAGTGTTCCAAAACGTTGAGGGGAAATTCCAGTCACCCGCATCCTATGCTCAGAAAGGAAGAGTGAGAGCACCCCTACCACTGGGGCGCCCACATTCACAGACCCATAGGGCTGCCTTAACTGAGAAGATCAAAGACATAGGTAGGGTGATCCTGCCTGCAAGGGTAAAACCAAGATGGCCATTTTTTTTCTAAGTGTTTACGGCTTGTCTTGCAAACCTTTTACATTATAAAACCAGTCAAAAATATTTAGAAAACCAAAATCATGCACATTAAAATTAATACAAAATGCATTGTTTATACCAGTGCTATAACATATCAATTCAAAATGACAAATCACATATCATAAATAAAACATTACTAAATTACCAATGTCTTAAACTTTTATTTTATTTATTTATTGGTTATTTGTAATGCGCCTATACAGCCAAAAGTTGTTCCAAGGTGCATCAATCAATGGAGGGTGGAACAGCAATTAGGAATCAAATCAAACAACGTTCCTACTAGGCCTTGCGACATCTGGTGCGTGCTAAAACAGGAAATGTATGGGGAGCGGGGTAGAGGGGAGGAGGGGAGTGAGGGTAGGGGATGAACAAGGATGAGGAAACAAAACAAAGACAAAGAAAAAAGCGATCCTTCTAGGCCTTGAGACAATTCGGATCATGCAAGTGCTGTAACATGAAATGCAGGGGAGATGGGGAGAGGGGCAGGTGCAGGACAAGGGAGGGAGGAGAAAAGGTACATTAAATGCAAGTAAGCAGGTTCAACACAGCACAAGGCTGGAATGAGGAACACATTGGAGAGGGTAACCAGATTGGGGAAGCCAAAAGAGGTAGGGGTTACAACAAAAATGCATTTAACAGGAAGGCAAACAGAGGCATACAAAGGCTGAAAAACTTTGGAAACCCCACATCATGGTGCTGGGGCCCACATCAAGAAAGAAGCAGAAGGTAGGCAAGCAGCAACAATGATAGGGCAGAGTCAGATAGAATGCCACCCATCCCAATGCACTTATATTACAGCAAACACCCAATCATGGATAAAACAGTGTGATATGGCAAAACAAGTACCAAAGTAGGAGGGTTACAAATGTCAAACATCATCAGCATACATAGGCAAAATCGCAATAGGCATTGGCAACCCTTAACAGCAGAACTAAAGTAATTGAATTGTAGGTAGGCTGCAGGTAGAAACATATAACATAGTCAGAGTAGATTGGGTGCAGAATTTCATGAATTTCATAAACAGCAAGGTTGTTAGAGTCAAGTGACAGCAAATAGACTGAGGCATCGAATGTGCGTAGAGAGAGCATTGCATTACTATATAACATTAGGGATCAGTGGCTGAGAGAAGAAAATGTCACCAGTTTTGCGACATATGACAACATACCTGTACATACACGGGAAAGAAGTTACAAAAAAAAATTAGCTGAAGATGTACCAAAATGAGAAAGAATCCCGTCCGAGAAGTAGTGGATGCTTAATCAGCATAAAGATGAAGACGTAACACCCTCAGCTCCTCTTACTCCTCCCAAAAACGATAGCACAATGGAAGATAAATAGGAATGTATCCTTTAAAGGAATAAAAGGCAGCAGCAGAGTATGTTAATCCTACATACGTACCACCCGCTTATAATAGTGAAGGCAGTATGGAAGAAAGTAAGATTAAGGAATGAAAAAATATATTGACACGTGATGAATAGTAAGCGCATGATTAATGAAGTAGTAGACAGATAGAAATAGAGGAGGAAGTCAAGAAACAAAAAGAGGAGATGGACAGGGCCAAGGAAGGAATTATAGTGCAAAACAAATTGATGGGAGGACAGATATTACTCAAATTAGACGGAAAAGGTATCAATGGTGTTCGGAGAGGTAAGAAAGAGAAGAATGGGAAGAGAAAGAAAAAGAACAGGAAAGAGCATATAAAGAGCAGAAGGAGAAAGAAAGGAAAAAAGGAGGCATGAAAAAGGTATGAGGAACAAAAGAAAGAGAATAAGAGAATAGAGGAGAAGAAACACTGCGAAATAGAAGTCCAGAGAATGAAAGAACAAGGGTGCAAAAAAGGCGAGTGGACAAAGAGAACAGGGAGAGGAGAAGAAGGGATGGCGAAATCAGAAGGAGTAGGTAACACAAGGATGACAAAATAGATTATCATGATCATGTTAACAGATGCATAGTGCCAGCTGAAGCACACTAACGGTGGGAAGAAGAGAGATGGTCACAACAGCCCCATAGAGAGCTGCAGGGAATACCAAGAATACAGACATGGGCTGATGAGCAAGAGGCAGAATGCAAAGGAAAAAGGATTGGGGGTTTATATAGGCACATAAGGGACAGGGATGGCTATAAACTTAAAGGGAACAATGAGGGATTTTTATAAGAAGAAATAGAAAGTAGATTGGGTGACATAATGGCAGACAAACACAAAGCACTGTTCATAAGTGGGTTAGACCTTTATGACAAGGACAGGCACAACAGCCATAAAAGCTGAGGTATATTGATGTCACACAAAGAAAGGTAACAAAATGAGAAGGCACAAGGAGAAGAAGGTGCAAGTGGTTTTTCAATAGATCCAAGTATAGAAAAAGGGGTACAATAATAAGATTTAGAAGACCCTAAAGAGAAAACACCGGAACCAACACCATATTCTGAATGACCACCAGTACGATTGCGCAGTGCAGGGGATACATCTCCATCATATGTGAGCACATTAAGGTCGCTGCCTGGACGAAGAGAGGTGGAAGTTGCTCCACCTTGAAAACTAGAAGTGTAGGTGGGTACAATTATGTGTGAAGGAATGTGCAATTCACATTATTAGAGAAAGGGGGAGGACGACCACAATATATACCATGGCCACAGGTGTATAAAGAGAACTTGAAATGTAAACTGCCTAGTTTTACTGCAGATGCAGGAAAATGGTTCTATGAGTTAGAAAGAAATGATGTTAGTAGTTGGTGATGTAAAGGGTTTGCTAGCACCCATACTAGGAGAGAGAGAGAGCTAATGACATTTGGAGATTCGCTGAATATGCAAGCATAAAGGCACAAAACACGACACATGATGGAGTGCCATTTAATAATTGGAGAGGTAACATATGGAGAGCGTAGAGTATAGTATCCTGATACATCAGGTATGGGTGTGATTATGACATGGACAATGGGGGAGTACAAAGGCCCTGTTTCCTTTATTCAAGAGATTCAAGAACCTCGAAGTTGGTGTATTGAGACGATAGAACTGTGGGATAAAACAGTGGCATTATTTTTCCACATTTTGTGTTGGGGACTGCCTGAGCCAGTGCAACAGCAGATGAAGAAACAGGTAGAGATGGAAGTGAAGCCCTGGTCGGAAATACAGTTGACTATTGTGCGTAATTGTCGATTGTTGCAAGAGAAGAACAAGAAGAAACTGAGGGCAGAAAGCAAGAGGAAGCTAAGTTAGTTAATTATTTATTTTTGAAATGTACTATAGAAGGAGCAGTATTGACAAGTGGTGAAGGTGCAGTAACACAAGGGTTGCAGCCAGTGCAGTCAAGCAATGTAGTGTATCCTACAGATCAAGGTGGATATAATTTTTGGCCACAAGGCAGAGGCGGACATGGAGGATTTCATAACCTGCAAGGAGGTGGAGGCTTTAATGGAGGACAGCAATGCTGGAATTGTGGGAGAATGGGACACATAGCCCGAACATGCAGAAGTAGAGGGGGCATGCAGCAGAATGGACAGGCTCCAAGAGGGGCCTAATTCTCAGCAGTATAATACAGAACCACAAGAGTAATATGCCCAAGATCACAAACAGAATCAGACACATGTGCCACAGATACAGCAGGCACAACAAAACCCAGCACAAGTGCTGATGATACAAGGGTATCTACAACAAGCGCCTATACAAGCACAGCAAGTATCGACACAGCAAGCAGCGGCACCACAATGGAACACAAATGTAGGGGCCCCACAAACATAGACACTTACGATAGGGAGTGTGACCGTGGTAGGAGGAAATCCTTTCGTGGGTAGTGGGATGAATTTATATCCACAAGAGGACAGCCACAGAGAGACCTATTTTGTTCAGTACTATATGTTACACCAGACCCCCAAGAGGAACCAAGGGTCAAGGTAACAATAGAAGGCAAGACATTTCTGTTTCGTGTAGACATTGGAGCAACTCATTCTTGTGTTTATAGAGAGAAAATACCCAATGTCTGGCATTGCCATGAATGCTCAGGGACTCTCTGCGGCAACGAGTTTAGTTCCTTTTACTGATGACTTACCAATTTCCATACGAGAACATGATGTGTCTATGCTACTATTGTTTTCTTGGACATACACCAGTTAAAATATTTGGACATGATTTGATGACAAAATAAAAAATGACAATATCATTTACTGACAAAGGGATTGTGTGTTCTGCTCGAGGAATACACCTTCTAAACGTAAAAGAGTTAATATTCGCATTTGCAGGCCAGAAAGTATTACGAGGGGTTCCTCTCGACCTGGAAGTATTTTTGTATGGAGTGACTCTTTTGTTAACATGACTTCCCAGATTAGTAGGTAAAATATTTAGAATACATGATGAATTTCTGTTTAGACCAGAAATACCTATGGACAGTGAAGACGGGCAGATAATCCCCATAGAGTTAGAAGCAGCAGCAGTCAGAGAGGAGAGGGTGGTTGTCCATGGAACAGATGATGAGGGAAGAGGATGGAGAGCTGTGATAGCCCTTCATGAAGGATACAGACAGAGAGATTTGACAGATGAGGGATTGTTTAGAGATGACTATTCAGACGATGAATTAGTATTCTTTATACGTCTTACTACTGGATTAAAATAGAGATCAGACATATACCCCAGGGAATGGTATTAATGAGAAAGAAACTGTCATTTTTTTCAAAAAGATTTAGAAAAGGTGCCAAGCATCTTCTGGAGTAATAGTCCTTATGATGTAGGTCTACTAAGCAGTTAAAATCAAGCTGAAGCCCAGTGCTATCCTTCCATAAGCAAAGCAGTACCCCATGTCCAAGGAAGCGTTTGAGAGCATATTCTAAATAATTTCTACTTTAATGCAGCAAGGAATATAGGTACCATCAGATTCCCCATGCAACACAGCTGTTTACCCTGTGAAGAAATTGTAAAGGTGTCATGGAGTTTTATTCAGAACCCCCATCCTCTTAATAGTAAAGCCTGTGTGAGTCAAGGGCGGTCTTCTTTCCAAAACCACTGTTTCGCTGTGCTGCATGCCACGAGTGTGCTGACCACTTTAATTCCATTGTGCCAGCATGAGGAGCAACAAGTACAAGCCAGCGAGAGATACGGGATTGTGTCATAGCCTCGAGGACTGCAAGTCCCACAATTTCAGCATCCCGGCTCCCTGGCACTTTCACTTTGAGGATTGAAGGACTTCTGCACTGCGAGGCTCGCCCACAGGAAGCACAACATAAATACAAAGGACAAGCACCATTGCGGCGTAAAGCCTGTGCAAGTCATGGACGGTCTTCTTTCCAAAACCACTGTTTCACTGTGTGCCGTTTTGCCGTGCGCCGTTTCCTCACTATAAACTACCAGACTCATCTACACGAAATCAGGAGACAGCAAAACAGACTTTATTTTTCTTGTAAATACAAACGCTTACGATAATTACGAAAAGAATGTCAAGGGTGGTGTTATCACCTTCTATTGAAATATTTAAAGAAACCTTAACCCACAAAAATGTGCTCCAACACCATGGGGATGCTAAGGAATAGCAAGCACCAACACCTACTTTGTCAAATACAAATAAAACGATTGACCTAAAGTCACCCACTCTAAACAAGCACTTGTCACTGAATAATACAGCTTCTGAAGATGAGGCAACAGAGGTCACACTTACGCAAGGAAAAAAGGGTGGGTGGGCCTTGAACTCGCCCGACCGTCTACTGCCAGCCTCGCCCATCTCCCAAAAAAACATACAACCAACAGGACATGGAGGCTCACTGCCAATAAAACCACTCTCAGAGGTTGGGGAGAGGGGAAGCACCGTCAATGCTTCGACTTCAAGGGACTTATTCAATTTTGCAACTGACACAAGGTCCAAACAGAAACCTCTACGCTACAACGCAAATGCTAAAAGTTGGAATCCGTTGGGCCTCACATCGACCCTAGGTTCCTACCTAGACATTTTCAGGACTAATCGAAGTTCTATCAATGTAAAGATGTCGGCATAAGGCAATGCCAGGGCAGATCCAATTTTAATTTCTCCACTACCCGGCTGTTTACAGAAAGAAGTAGGAGGGGGTACAGAGGCACACAACAACATTGTGGAAAAGTCTTTACATCAAAGGTTTGTGTCACAGAGGTATGGGGGGCCCACCAGTAGACCTCCACAAGTTGAAATCTGACAGCAGGCACCATTCTCAAGTAAAAGACAACGCTGCCCAGCAGTCCTGTCTGATGAAGATCTCTTGGTGGATTTGGCAGCGGCACAGGTCGAAGAGCAGTCTCAAGCAACCGCACAAATTGACACAAAATTGATTTCTGCATTTCCTATCACAATGTATCCGTTTATGAAATTAATCGAGACTCAGAATGAACAACTTCATGCCCTGACTACAGTACTAGCCATGATGCATTCAAAGTTAATCTTTGTAGAAGGGTTTATTTCAGCTCTTCAGTCTAACTTGGACAAAAACACTGACCAAATTATGCAAATTTTCAAGAGCATACTCAACCCAATCATTCTTCGAAAAGAAAAACAGAGCTGACAGGCTGAGTTGTAACTCACTGTCAACAAGTGCCCAAATAGATCTAATTTGCACTGAGGATGCTGCCACTCCTATCTCAACAGACCCACTACCCCTAACAGTGCCTACAAGGCAGGACTTCATAGACGTCCCTACAAAAGACGCATCAACGACTACAGACAAGCATCTGGTGCCCTCATTTAATTTGGAGACAACAGCTCCCCTCACCAATAGGGCAAAGGCTTGTACTGCAAAGAACAAGTCTGATAAACCAAGAAAAATGGTGAATGATCCCCAAACTCCGCAAATTAAAATTTATGACGTTTAAAGTTAAAAAAAAAGGTTTGAGGATTTCGCAAAAGCCCTGAGATGGTCCTTAATAAAAAGGGATCTAATATTTACTTGAAGAAACAACTACCTCTTCCTGAAACTTATACTTCAGAAATAAAGGTCTTGAAAAGTAATTTAGCCCCAGATTTGGCTAAAAAGAGTGTCCGCAGGAACTGCGGGCAAAACAAACCTGGTTTACCAAGAAATATACAAATTTCAGGAACAGGGGCAGTTTCATCAAGGTTACTGCCGAACACAAAAGGTCCTCTTCCTCACACTGGAACAGACCTAGACACGGTCAGTGAAGAGGATTCTGAATATGAATCGTCCAACAGTGTCATAGAAAATGACTTGATAAACTTATCCATATATTCAGAAGTTATAGGCTCAAGGGGATATGAGGCAAGCAAACATCAGCAGGAGGACCTTAGCCGACTCCCACAAAGGGCCCCTGGAACCCAAAGTGACACACCAAAGGCAATCAATAGTGTGAAAGATGAAAAATGTGGGGAATGACTCCAACAGGTGTAGGGAATTACGGCCTCCCGCTCCGACAATGAAAAAGGCCAAGATAACTCCTAAATAGAGGTCGAAGCCAAACAACAATGTAGAAACTTCTGACAAATCGTCTGATTTGGCGAAGAAAACTTTCATACAGAACGGGATATTAATTTCTTGACAATGGAACAGAGAAGAATCATGGTAGTACAGAGGAAACCAACAGAGGTGGAGGAGAAATCTGCAAACAATTCCTTCGGGGGGACTCACTGGGGTCTCAAGACGATCTGTCTCATGGGCAGAAACCAGCATGATGACTGGAGCAGCCAAAAGGATAAAACAAGTAACAATGAAAGAATCTAACAATACTTCACAAAACAAGGTGTTTAAACTATCCTTGGCAAGAACATTGGGATTCGGGTATAACCTCGTAATGAACAGAAACAATGTAATGAGGCTTCTGCGATGTGTACCGGCCCTGGATCAGGTTAATTCAAAGGACATTGGGGGACATTCCGAGTCTGGAGGTAAAGTACAAACCATGCCGGTATTGATTTACCGGCATGGTTTTCCGCTCCATGCCATTCCGACCCCTCAGACCGTAAATTACGGCACCATAAACTACAATGCCGTAATTTACGGTCTTGGGTCGCGCGCGCGCACCACCATGGCGAAATTAACGCCATGGCGTAAACCGGAGCTGATTCCAAGTAAGGACCACACGTAAATTACGTCCTCCTCAAGGCCGTAAAGTACCTTACCGGCATGGAGTACATACAGGCATCTCAGAGAAGGAGTAAAGAACCCTGAGCAGTGGGACCCAGAGCCACAGGTGCACACATGCAACACAGACGGAGGCCAGGAGTCTGGCATAGTAGAAAAGGAACACACCCACACACTACCACCCTCCCACACCAAGATGACACCAATTGAACAATCAAGTCCACAACCACACAAACCCCTGCAACAACACCAGGCCCCCCCACTGAGGAGACACAGGGGTAGAAGGAGGGGGGAGACATGCCCTGCATGCAGCACCAGTGCATCCTCCGTTACCACCCCCGCAGCCCCCATGCACACGTAGCATGACTTGACGCTCTAGGAGAAGGCCCACCAGACAGACACCCCTGACCACCTAGACTGTGACACCGTCACCACCATATTGCGGCACAGACACAAGACAAGCGAGCACCATACAAATGTACAGTGCCAACCCGGCACAAGTGATGGTGTTGCCTGTGCCCCACACCTATGCCAAAGGCACCCACCAGCACACAGTGGCATGTCACAACCGTCCATTATGCGGCCACATATCCAAGTGCCCTTACACCCCCCAAACACATCCCCAAACACACAAGGGTCCACCGATCCCCAACATGGACCACCCATGAGACACACAACAGTAAAGCTGGACCAAAAGCAAATGGAGGCATGGCAAATGACAATGTTGCCCCTGACAGCACCCACCGGTTGTATGTGGACCAGCTTGGCATGCACGTTGCGGACATAAACTGCAAACAATACCACTCCCCCTACGTGCAGATGGAATGCAACACTACCAAGAACCGCACACATGGGTGGGCCCGACACCAAACAACTACACATGACTCAAAGGGCCTCCTGAAATGACATGATATGATATGATATGGCATTTGGAACGCGCCCATACACAACTGTCTCAAGGCGCGACGAGGCAGGGAGGGGGGAACAAGGGGAAGACAGACAACTATCCCACCAGGCCAGGTGTGACACAGACCGCGCAAGTGTAGGGGTAGTGAGAATGGAAAAAGTGCAAGTGCAAGTGGACGGGGGAAGTGCAGTACTAAGTAAGTCGAATATCAAAAAATAAATTAATAGGGCCAGCTGGTGGCAAGTGGAAGGTAAGTGCAGACAAGTGCTGGGAAGGGGGGGGCTGTAGGGATAGAGAGACAGTCCCGAAGTGCAGGGGTTGCCAGGGAGGCAGTGCAAGTGGAGAGTGGCTGGGCCCAGGACCGAGGTCGGCGAGAGTGGCCCAGATCCAGATCCTGTGCAGTTTCAGTGAAGAATTCAGCAGGGGAGAGGGAGAGAGAAAGCAGAAGCAAAGAGGAAGGTCATGAGGTGCTTCCGCAACCAGAGATGGTTCTCCTCAAATATCAGGGATGCAGGAAGGCTGTTCCAGAGGGAGGCCCCTGCCGCGGGGAGAGATCTACCCCCAGCTCGTTGCTCTGAGAAGCGGCTGACCCTGAGTGAGTCGGAGACGGATGAGCAAAGGTCTTTGGAAGGAAGACATTCAGGAAGAGAGAGTAGAAGGAATTCATGCCCCAGGCCCCAGAAGGCCTTGTGGACAATGCATAGTGTTTTGAACTTAAGGGAAGGAGGGAGTGGGTGTGCCGATGAGGAGAATCTCAGTCTTACTAGCATTAAGGCAGTGTTCATTGGCTGCACACCATTCCTGGATATCAGACAGACAGTCAGAGATGAGGGAAGGAGAGGAGGACGCCGAGGGTAGGCTGAAAATTTGCCGGGTATCGTCCGCATAGCGCTGAAAGTCTGGGCAGAGGGTGGCGATGCGGTGGCCAAGGAGTGCCAAATACTGGTTGAACAGCCAGGGAGGGAGATTAGATCCCAGGGGAACACCACAGGTGGAGGAAAAGATGTCAGAGTGGAGGGCCCCAAGTTGGACCTGGGAGGGTCGATTGAAAAGGAAAGAGGTCAGCACGCTACCGCGCCACATGGCCCAACATGCAGGATGACCTGTCTGGCTGGCTGTTGAGTCGTCTGACTGTGTCATGCAAGTGCACTGGTGCCACCGGGTGGGTGCCTGCATGAACCAACTGCGTAGAAAAGATGGAGCCACTGTACGTTGTTCACCCTGACAACAAACCTGCCAAAGAACCAGGGCAACGTCACATATGAACATATTTTTACTTTGCCAGAATAAGGCACCCACATCACACTACATCTACACCAACTGACAAGGGATAGGCACACTACACCAGCACCACTCATTGGCGGACACTACAACCGCAAGTGCATATCCGAGGGCACACTGTACATTCACATTGCGGCATCCTCCAGCCTGGCACCACATTGGAGACCCACCCCTGGAAGCAGAATTCACGGAGGACAGCAGGGGTACGATATCACGTCACCGGCATGGCACCCCCATAGGAGTGTTGGGAATCACCATAGAATGGATCAGAGCTGGATGATGGACATGATCCACAGCCAAATGAGAATGTACACAGTATACAGCACCAGAATGATCCGACATCAGAACAGCAGCATGCGACAAAGGAACATGTACCCCAAGATGTCCACACCACCGTTCACGGACCATCATGTAGACACGACACCCCACAGCATTACATTGCATGGGACACATATTTGTGTCCCTGATCGTGTCGAATATATCTATGTACATGTACATATGGCCATCATCAAAAGCCTGCCATGACAGCCAAGTGCTGTTCACCACCATGACAGTCCACACACCCACCTCATTTTGCGACACATCTAGCTGTTGGTGGATGTACCCTAACAGCAAGCCACATGACCCCTGTCATGAACCCCCTGAACAGGCCCATGGGGCAACCAGACCATGGCCATACCCGTGCATGCGTGTAGATGCAGCAGTTACCAGGTTTGCGTGATGCACATATGTGCCCGCGAACCAGGACTGGTGGCTGACTCCTCCACTGATATCTGGTGTCGAATGGGCCCATGCCATATATGCAGATGGACAAAAAGTGCAATGAAGAATGTCCACAACGGTTCAACTTTGCAACACCAATTGTGTATTGACATAACAAGAAATTAAAAAACAGTGCTTACTTCAGCAAATGCCCATGCCCCCTCCCCCCTCCCCCAACTCCAGAACACAACATCACCCCCCTCCCCCCAACTCCAGAACACAACGCCACCCCCCTCCCCCCTCCCCCCAACTCCCGAGCAGTCGTCCCATGCAGGATCTTGGGACCACATGTGGCAGGAATGGCTAATGTCCCTTGGAGCCCTTGTCTGGGGGAGGCAAATCCCGTTTGCGCAAGGAACGCCGGAGGTGTCTCTCCGGGCTGCCTTGCGTGGCCTCACTTGTCTCGGACGTGCCCTCCTGCTGCGGCTCCGTATTTTGACTCCCTGCCTCAAGGGCATTAGCAATGCGGTTCAGGACATGGCATAGCCGGGTTGTATTGTCCGTCAGGGAGTCGCACAATCTGGTGGTGCAGTCGTTGAGGGACTGGGCATTTGATCTAGTTCCTCATGCAGTCCAGCCCTGGTCTGGCGATTATCCTCAA
Organism: Ambystoma mexicanum; assembly: GCF_040938575.1. NCBI lineage: Eukaryota > Metazoa > Chordata > Amphibia > Caudata > Ambystomatidae > Ambystoma > Ambystoma mexicanum. The sequence goes on from NC_090940.1 coordinate 260,938,930, forward strand.
TATAGTTCCCTATGAGGTCGCTCAATTGCTGAACTCTGAACTGGTCAGGTAAAGGGGGGCCATCGGATGATCTACTTGCACCAGCATGCTGTGCAGGGGGTTGTATGGGTGGACTGGGGGGAACGACGTCACACCCCAGCGGGTCAAGTTCAAGGCTGTGCACTGGTGATGGTGCATCCCCGGAGTCACTGCATGACGCCAGTGTCACGAGGCATGGTTCCAGCATTTGCATGCTCTCCTGGTCGTCCTCCGACATGGGCCCCTGGATGGGTGGCGGGCTGGGCTCCCACTCATCTGGTGCGGTAGCGGCAGCCTCCCCTGAAATGCTCGATTGTGCTGAGGTAGGGGTCTGCTCGGCTGCTTCCACGGATGTTGTGTGGCTTGCTGGTCTGCCAGCTTCAAGTGGCCTTTCCGTAGGCTGAGGGGTGGTTTTCTTGGCTGCTGCCTTCAGCCTGGCCCTGCCAGTACCCGCGGAGGTGCTTGGCATGCTTCCTTGGGGCTCTGCGCTGTCATGGTCTGTGCCTGTGGGGGTAGGAGAGATGGACAACATTAGTGTATGTGCTATGTCCTATTTGCATACATGGTTGCATGGACATTTCAGTCATTCACGGGTTGTTCAGTTTGGGGGGTAGCTTTGGCAGTGGTACATGTGCATGGTGATGACATATACACATGTTTGGGAGTGATTTGTTGTGCCCTGTTCATGTACATTTTAGCAGGTACTATGCCTACCACGCTGGACGGTGTACATGATGGGCTGTGCAAGTCAGTCCAGTATGGTTGATGTGCGTTATGTACTCGCACTTGGGCCAGCATTAGGCGGCACTTGCCTCAGCATTTGTTGGATGGGGGGATGCGTTAGATGGGGGGAGGGCAACACGAGAGGGTGCCTTCGATGACCCCTGGGTCAGTTTACATGATGCAATGGACATTGCCAGTGTGCACTGTCAACACTCACCTCCTTCTGCAGAAGTCGTTCCGCCGCACTCCATGATCCCCACGCCCTCTATGGATTCCGTGCCAATGAGCTGCACGCAGGTCTCCTCCCACGGCTCTAGTTGGACCTGTGTACTTGGCCCACCTCCCGTCTGCAGGGCCTGGCTGCGGTTGGTGGAGAGGAGGCCCCGCACCCGCACCCGCAGGTCGTCCCACTGCTTGCGGCAGTCCCTTGGGGTGCGGGGGGTGCTTCCAACAGCGCTAACCTTCTGTGCCAGTTCCGCCCAGATGGTCTTCTTGCGGAGGGTTGATTCCCTGCACATGTCGCCGCTGAAAACTACATCAGCATGCTCTGCAAGGTGGTCTACCATGACCTGCAGTTCATCGGTGGAGAATTTCACCTTGCGGACGCGATCCGCCGCCCTTTTTGGTGCTTTCGGCATGTCCTGCGGTGCCTGGTCCGGTTCACGACTTTACTTTCCTCACAGGGCTGCTGGCAGCTGCGGATGGCAATGGATTGTGTTTTTAAAGATGGCCGCCGCTCTCCTTCCTGTTCCTGTGCGATGTCGTAATTTCCGGATCCGTTTTTCGGCGGAGACCGTAATTTACGGTTTCTGTAAATTACGGTCACCGTAATTTACAGTCACTGTTATGCACTGTCACTAATGCTTACAGGGCGGTGTAGTACTTTACGTGTCGGTTGCATGCCGGTAGGGGTTTTTCGGGGGATTTTGCGGCAGGCCGCGCGGTCCTTTTCCGGCATGGTGGAAAGCGCGTGTCCGTGAGCTCGGAATGGTCCGTAATTTTCGGACTTCAACCAGCACGGTGTCGTACTTTACGCCATGCCGGAAAATACAGTTACTTACCGGCATGACTCGGAATGAGGCCCATTGACTTAATTGAGTTTCCCAGTGAATCAAGCTTCGACAATGTTTTCCTTCACACAATATCACAAAACATCAAAAATGTACTTATTAAAGAAGGGCCAAAATTGAATGCTCATGGGTTTACCTTGAAGGAATTGGACAATCAAGCAATAAGTACAAGTGAATTCTCCTACCAGCCCAAGGGTAGTGGTGAAAGAGGACTCCCCCAAGTTAAGTCTGTTGCCCCGAATCACATAGGAAACTTCTACAAAGAGGGTACTGATGACCTAAAAATTGGTCTCCACAAGGGTAGCAGACAGGTCACTCTGAAGAAAACGGTGGGACAGAAGGCCGACAGTGATGAAGACTGGAGTTGGCTAGCTGGAGCACTGGCAGATTCATCATAACACCATAATAAGTGTGACATTAACCCCTCCAGGACTAAGAAATTAGCCATTTGGAATACTAGGGGTTCTGCGCACTTATTTGGCAAAACCAAAATAAACTTAACAAAATACTATCTCATTTGCCTCCAGGAGATCTGGTTAAGGGAGACACCTGTCCTGGAAGGTTATGAAGTATACATAAAATCTGCAACAAAGGGGACCAAAGGTCGTCCAATGGTAAGCCTTCTAACTGCCATAAAAAGATCGAGTGGCCTAATTGTAACCAGCTCCACAAATATAAATCCCGAAATTCTATTTACCTTAGCACAAGTGACTTCTCCCGACTGGAAATCAAAGAAACAGATGTTGCTAATTTGCAATATATATTGGAGAAATAGCTTAGAGAACGAGCATAGTACCAAAAACATCTTGCTATGGGAAATTGACGAGGCAAGGTTAACTTGGCCAAACCTGGCGGTATTTCTCTGTGGAGATTTCAACATGGAGTGCTTTGACAAAAAAGGCACTAAAATAGACATTGTATCAATTGGAGCAGCAGAGAACATAAGAAGGGGCTTGGACTTGGAAAAGGAGCTAGCAGAGAGAAACATCCACATGGTCAATGGCAACCTGCAGGGAGACAAACCAGCGGCCGCAACATGGAAGAGGGGGATTTAATCAAGTACTATTGACTACATATTTGCCACATAAGATCTATCAGCAAAACTGATCTCCCTGTAAGTGTTATCTACAGATTTAAGTGACCATAATCTCCTGGAGCTCGAATGCATCGACTGGGCTACTGGAAGCCCACCAATGGGGTACCATCAAGAAGATAAGAATTTTGAGGTTACATCGGGAGGCAACCGCCTTCGGATTAACAAAAGAAACCTGTCATTCGTAACAACTTCCTGCTGGCCCTAAACTCAGATCCACTTTGCACCAGAGGCGGCATACTGCAATACCCAGACTTTTTACAGGCCTTCAGAGAAATAGCAGGCTGCTTTTAAGAGGCATATTTTTGTATCCAAGCATGTTTTTAATGAGCAAATTGCAGAAAGAAAGAGAGTGGTTAACAGACTGGGGAGACTTAAAAAACACAAAACGACTCAAAACCTAATCCTGTTAAAAAAGCCAAAAACAACGTTAAGAACTGGTTATTCCAACATAAATAACAAATAATTCAGCAAGAAGGTGAAAGAATGTTGCAGCTTGTCACTAAGACAAACACAGAAGGCGGGTGTAAGCTAATAACCGACTTGAAAACCCTGGAGGAATCAAAAATAAAAAATTCAGTTTATTTTTTGGACTTTGGACTTTTAGACAAAACACTTTTGTGAAGTTTCTCTTCAGAAATAATCTTTCAGAAAGTTTTCTTTGCTCATCTTCTTTTAAAAATCACTTTGGTGATTATATACTCGTAATAAAAAAAATAAAAAAAAATCAGTATCTGCACAGGTGTGGTAGGCGCAATTCAAATGCTTATATGCATCCAAAGTCGGGGGAGCAACTCGAGTCATCCACACACTCAGAAGCCCCATGGGACTTTAAATTTGATTACCAAGAAATAATCAATGTCATACAAAATTCAAATGTGTCGAGGGTGGCTGGCCCGAATGGCCTGACTAAGCAAATTCTGAAGAAAGATCCTGTCAGGTGGGCAACGTTTATGCTTCAATTATTTACCACTGTGGTAAGGGAGAAGAAAATTCCATCATCTTGGAACCGCTCCATAGTGGTTCCCAAACCTCAAGAGGGGGACAGGGCAAACCCCCGTAACTATAGGACCATTACCCTTCTTGATGTGGTGGGCAAGATATTTGTAGCAATCATTCTGAGGCATCCCAACGAATGGAGCGTGATGTCCCACCACCAGGACCAGTGGCAGTCAGGCTTTAGAAAGGGGATCGGTACTAATTTAAACATACTCAAGTGCCTGGTCAACCAGAAAAAGATATGGGCAATTTATATCCCCTCGATCGACCTGGAACAGGCTTTCGACAAAGTAGATCATAGAATCCTGTGGGACAAACTGAAGAAATGAGGCTGTCCACAAGGTTTGAGAGAACCTATGGAAGCCCTTCACAGGAACACGACTCTAAAAATCGGGCTGGACAGAAAGGGCTCACTGTCCAATGAAATTCCTTCAGAAAATGGGCTAAAACAAGGGTGTCGTTTGGCACAAGCAGTTTTTTGTCTTTTTATATCAGACATGGCTAAGGTCTTTACGGAAACCAGATCCTGTCCACTGAACATTGCTGGCCATTCTGTGGGATGCCTATTATTTTCCAATGATTTGTTACTGCTTGAACAGATGGAAATTGGGCTGCAGAGACAACTGATGGATTTGTCTCTTTACATTTACAAAAATGCTCAAAAGATCAATTCCAAAAAATCTAAAATTCTGATTCTGGGAGACAAAGGCAGGGCAAGGAAGTGGAGGAAGTACACCTGGACACTAAACGGAGAACAAATACCAGTTGTCGCATCAATGGTGTACCTGGGGCTAACCTTAAACAACAGCTCGAGTGACACTCCCAGTATTGCCCACTTGAGAAGTAAAGCCAAAAACTTAGCATCCCAAGCTCTGCTCATCAAAAGGCACCACTGTAAATTTTCTATGGTACCAATTTTGCATTTTTATAAATTGAAAGTCGCACCAATACTCACCTATGCTGCAGAAGCCAATCTCTTTATGGATCCTAAAAATTGCAACCGTTTTGAAAGTCTTTTTTGGAAGAGGGTTCTGTCATTGCCGAATTCAATACCTATTGAATGGGTTCGGTTGGATCTGGGTTTGACTTCGTTATTTACCCTGAAGGAATGGAAATCTCTATCCTTCATGAGGATATGCCTTCAACCACCATGAGTCAGTGAGTTCTATATTATTAAGGCGGATATGTAAGGGAATCAGGTTGAAATACTAAACGCCTGGAACGAGTCCTGTTCTTGTATACTGTTCAATATTGCCCTCTCGGGCAATGCATTTATTGAAAATCCAATGAGGGCAAAGTACAAACTACTGGACTTGGACTGGATCCGGACGGAGTAGAAAGTGAAATCCTAAATACTGTTCGTAGATGAACCTGAAGAACACTACAGAAGAGGATCAGTTTTGTCCTACTTTGGCAGATTTCTCTCACAGACAGAGCGGTAAAATGTTCTAAGACTCTGTTTAAACCTATATCCAACATGGGAGGTTACAGAAAGGAGATCAAAGGCCCAGGAAGAAAGAACTTTAAACTTCCGGATTTGTAGCAAAAGTACTGAGACTTTGAAGCATCTAGTACTTAAACCCTACAAGAGTCAAATTCCTGGGGAGATTCCTTGAGGAATCGATAACGAAATCGCAGGACTGTTACACATTACCAACGTTGGTCATGGTGGCAAAGGAAAAGATTAGGGAGTACGGTGGGAAACGTTACTGGTAAGACTGCCGACGCTATAGCATCGCCTTCTGGAAGCAGCAGTCTAGTCGTTTCACGTTTGCCAGCAACGTGCGCGGCAGATCTGTGATACTTGATAAGGAAGGAAGAGCTTCAAGGAAATGCATCGCTACTGCCTTTATCGGCGCTCCGTAAATTTGATCCTAGGAATCTTTCCTTTCTGACTCCTTGACTACAATTTCCCTTGTATCCAATTATCTCTACTATTCTATTACTCCTTTCGCAGACTTCCACATTGGCCAATTCTGGGTTACGATACTACCGCTCCTCCAGTTGTTTCTTTGAGAGAAGTCCCGTCTTTGACAGTGAGTGTTGCCTCTATCTCCGTCTATCCTCCATTCTTCTGTTGTCCCCAGCAAACAGCCATTTCTTGGATATTCTTTCTTTACATTTAGCACTGCTACCTATCAAGCTGTACTGGAAACACTTCTCGTCCTCCCTTGAGTTTTAGAGAATAGCCACGCAATCTAGTGGGTTTCATGCAGGATTCATTGTAAGTTACCCTCCCGGCAGTCTGCTCACCCTGTACGTCTTAAACCTTCTATTCCTTGCACTCACCTGTTCTATCTCTCCTTCGTAGAAAGAAGGCTCATCCTCCTCGCAGACCAACTCTTCTAAGGAACTGCATCCACATCCACATCCTACTGACCAGTCTGAAGCTTTGCTGCAACCCAGGGATTTATTCTCTAGGAGGGTTTCCCTGGGGGTTGTGCCTTCCTCCTCCCTCTCGTTCGCTCACGGAGAGAGAGAGAGGTAGGACTCTCACGGGAGATCTTCCAATCTCTTGCTGGCTGTCTTCATTGGGAACCGCAGTCTGCCCAGGTTAGTGATATAGTTTGATCATATATCAGATATCAGTAACAAGGATGACTGGTGGGCTTGCATAAAATGGGGTGGTCAGCTTTCTTTGTTACTAGCTGTACTCCAGTTTGTGAGGACAATCTTTACTACCATGGAGGACATCAAAAACACAATTGTCGGATGAAAGCAAATTTTTAAGACGGGGCATTTGAGGAGGAAAAGGGTTTTTAAGTTTTTTCTTCTTTTTATGGAAGTAATTTATGTATGTATCCGTATAAGATTGCATCTAAGGTTTAATAAAAACCAAGTGATGTGTAATAAAAAAAAAAAATATTATTGAATCAGAGTTTCCTCTAGATCCAAATCCAGCTACAATATTGTGCAATATCGCATCCACGGCTAACTATTTCACAGTAATAGATGTAAAAAACGCATTCTTCTCAATTCCCCTTCATGAGGACTCACGAGATTTGACTTCATTTTCATATAGAAATATGTGCCTAAAACATACTCGTTTGGCTCAGCGGTACTGTGAGTCCCTCCCAATCTTTAACAGGGTCCTCCAGATGGACCTAGGCAATATACAGATAGAAAGTGCAATAATTCTGTACGTAGATGACGTATTAGTGTGCAGCGAGACAGAAGAAAGCTGCAGAAACGATTCAGTTCGACTCATGCCCATACTAGCAGGGAAAGGATATAAGGTAGACAAGGAATAGCTAAAATATGGTCAGGAAATGTCTTGTATATAGGACAGCTGATCCCTTAAGATGGAAGGAAAGTGACACCTGAAAGAGCAGACACAATTAAATACACTCCTGAACCGGAGACAGTAAGAGAGATGCAACAATTCTTAGGCCTATATAATTACTGTAGGCCCTTGATTTTTGATTACAGCACATATATTTGACCACTTTTAAAAGGACTTAAGGAAGGACAAGTGGGCAAGAATGAAATAACATGGACAGAGGAGATGACTGAGGAATTAAAAGAGCAATTTGCACAACCCCTATTTTAGGAATCCCAGATTATAGTAGATTATAATGAAGAATATTATTTATTTTCACACTCAAATGGAGAGGTAATGACAGCAGGTCTCACACAGAAAATGACTTTAGGTTATGGGAACACACCATTGGGTTATTACAGTGGGATTTTAGACCCTATAATGAAAAGACATTATCCTTGCGAACAAGCTTTAGCTGATGACACTTTTGCGATTGAAAAGGCTACAAGTATTACAATGGGGTGCTCAACAATGTTATTTGTCGAGCACTCTGTATTTGCTATTCTAGAGAAACTCAAAAGTACACTGACTACACAAAGAGCAATAGGATATGAGATAATTATTTCAAATCCAGCTATCAAAATTGTTAGATGCAGAACAGTGAATCGAGCGACATTTCTAGCATTGTTCAGCACAGGCTGCAGAATTAGTGGTACTTATCGCTGCACTCCAGAAATGCAAAGATGAGGAAATGACAGTGTACTCTGACTCCAACTGTGTGATGTCAACCATACACACAGGATTGTCACATTGGAAAAGGAGAGTTTTCCTTCATGCACACGGCTCACTCATGCAACATGCACCACTATAGGACTAGCTTAATAAAGTTGAGAAGCTTCTGTTAGCTATCCCATTCATGAAATGCGCCACCCATATTCTCATGTAATGAAGCCACAGATGTAGAAGCCAAAAGGGCAGCATATTTCCCAAACATTTCTGACTTTGATCTAGAGAGTGTAAAACAATTGTCAGGACGGTGCATGATGGTATGGGAAGGATTTAATATGTTATCCACCCTGCAGTAAATTGAATTGCAAGGTCGAGCCCCAGAGGAAGAGCATAACCTATGGAAGAGACAGGGGTGTTCTTTATCCCCCACTGAGGCTTTATGGAGACAGGATAGCACTGGAAAGCCTGGTATGCCCAATATACCTTCATATCTTGAACACTCTGCCCATTTAAAAAACAATATGTTGTATCCGCACATGAGGGAGGTGAAAGGAGAATGTCAGAGGAAAGTTGCTACATGTGTTATCTCATCCTTTATGCCATGAGCACAGCGAGAACATTAATTGCAAGAGAAATACCTTTACATGATGCAAAGTGTCTCAGCCATCTAGTAACATGCACAACCAGAGGACAATTTGAAGGAAGATGGGTAACACTATGATGGCAATCAAGGAGATTTGTTATCTTACACACATTTATTGAAGAAGGAATCAGCAGGCATACTGTTAACAGTAAACGATAAATGCCTAAAATCATGGCCTAAGTATTCCAAGCTACTAACATGGGTCAAGGATTAATCAGAGCCTGTGTCTATGTTACCAATAAAGGATGCCACAATCTGCTTTTGAAATAGAGGACTGATTAAAATTGGAGAAAATAAAGAATGGAACCAGATAATGGATGTCCCAGGAATGAATGGAGGAACTTCCATGCTGATAGACACTATTGGGCCTTTGTATCCAAAGATTATATTCAGCTGCCTAAGAATTGGTGAGGACTATGTTCTATAGTTATCATAGATATTGCTACATAAGTAATTCCACAAAATGATCTCCAGGTTGAAAGCTTTCCGAAAATGGAGGCACACCAGAGAAAGAAGAGGTTACTTTCCCTCCATCGATTGAAAATAGAGAACTGTTTCTCAGCAAAATCAATAAAACCTTAGGGCAGTATTCAAGATGAGCATAAACTATTTGGCAAGATGACAATGACAGATACATCTAAATGTATGCCAATACTACATACAGCAGTGAATGCCATGTGGTTACAAATCACCAGATGGGAGCTGCTACCGACCATCAACCCAACTATAAAAGGATTCAATGTGATTTGAGAAGAACTAAGGTCCATTTGACTGATGACCCTCCTGAACATATATGTTTTGGACGTGATTATAGCAATGGAATGAGGCGTTTGCGTTAAGATCGTACCTTCTTGCTGTACCTACACACCTGCCCATGATGGAGAAAATGGAACCCTGACAGAGGCAATAACAACTTTGTCAAACTTACAAATGAAGGTGGAAGAAGAAGTAGATGAGACGGAAGGAGATGACTGGTTCTCATCCCTGTTTTCTTGGATTGCAACCTGGATGGAGAATGCTTTCAAACTACCAGAAGCCATACTATTGTTGGTAATGTTGGGAGTCTGCATTGTCAGAAAGCTTTTGGGATGAAGATGATGATCAACATTAATGCTGAAACTGATGAACACATGCAAGATGGGAGCTCTACTCATAAAAATATAAAGAGAAGTCCCTTGGCTTCCCCAGGAACAAAGTTCTATTACCCTAAGGATCACAAGAAATATTTATGGTGTTAAATATTGTATCCACCATCCGGGGAGTGCTGCCACGGTACTTGGAGTAGGGATGAATATATAAAGAATGCAGGTCACCTGAGGGTTGATGAAGATACGGATCCCAAAGAAACCACAGTGTGAAGAGAAGGTGGAGAAGATTGAGGAGCCGGTCAATGTCTCGACCAGAGGGAGAGATGGAGAGAAACACATGACATCATTTCTGGGGCCCACACCATCACATACTGGAGGCAAAGCAGAAAGACTCTGTGCATGGCACCAGGTATCATCCCAACACTGCACCGAAGATATGACAGACGTTATGTACCTAGACAGCCATATCAATGTACCCTTTCACTGACATGGTTGAAGGATGTTGGCTGATACCACTGTATATCGAAGAGCTGTAAGTGTGAACTGATGAAAATAAAATGTCATCATAAAGGGAAGACACATTGACGCACATAAATGATGCAAGAATACTTAGAGAATCAAGCCGTAATCCAAGTAACATAGTAATCAAGAATAAATAGACAAAGAAATCATGTATGCTGAGAAGACGAGTGAGATGAAGCACAATGAATGTATATATGCAGAAACGCAAAGTAGATGAGTTACATAGAAGCATGCTGCAGTAGAAACTATAATGTGAGGAAAGCGGCCATGATAAAAAGATGGACTTTGGATATGTCAAAACTACCTCAGAGAAAAACCAGGGCCACAGATCAGAAACACTGCAAAAAAACAGCTCCACGCAAGAAACAAACAATATCTGTTTTGCTGAGACTAAGGATAGCACAGTAAGGTATAATTGGCTTGCCGAGCCCTCTCCTTGGCCATCCCAAACAGCTATGCCATATACAGGACAGACAGCACTCCATAGGTGGCAGAGTAGTATTTATCGCTAAAAACCAATTGTCGATAGGAGAAATCTCCAACCCAATGTTCCAGTCAGGCGAACTTCTTGCAATTGAACTATCCTTGTCTACTACTACCACACTAGCACTCCACCTTATCAACATACCTCCGGGTCCTGTTCTTTACTTCGAGGAAGATGTTGCACAACTTCTTTCTGTTGACCTCAAGCCATCCTCCAGAAACATTCTCCTAGCTGAGATATATCTAGGTCTCAACGACCCTACCAACAACAATGCACTTGCCCTAGCCAACACTATCGAAGCACTAGGTTTCACCCATCATATCACTAACCCCACACACAGCAAATGATGAACACTAGACTGGCTAGCTAATACCAACTGGAACACCAACATCCTCTCTAACGCTCCCTGCCCTTGGTCTGACCATAATGTCATTATATTCACAATCCTGAAGAAATCCCCATTAGAGCCTATCCCAGCTCAGGCACCAGCTTCCCTACCAAGAAATGCCTGCAATATTACTGCAGACAAATTACTCCAGTTATTGCAACCTCTTTTTGACTACACACACTCCAGAAATGACTTCACGAATGACCCCACCACTGTGGTTGAACATTACAACCATACACTTATATCCACCATTGATAAAGTAGCACCTTTGAACCTGCCTAAAACCTAAGCCCATAACCCACCTGAACTCTTGGTATACCTCAAACCTTCAGAAACTGCATGGCACGAAGAGAGCAGCTGAGACCAATTGGAACCAATCCCCCACCATGACCAACAAAGAAATCATCAACGACTCTGCAAAAAAATACAAACAAGCCATACTCCAAGCCTAAAGTGCCACCTATAATGAGATAATTAATAAAGCCAACTCGAACACTAGTGAGCTCTTTGCCATCTATACGAGAAGTCGAGTCTCCAGTTCCTCCTCCAGGCAGCTGCCTTAAAGACGCTACCTGTTGCTTAAACATCCAAAAGGCATTCCTTGACAAAATCGCCTTACTAAAAATTAAAATTAAAATTAAAATTAAAAAAAACAGCCTAACTCCAAACCATGTTCAACTAGAACGGTTGCCTATACCATCTAACTCGTTCACACAGTTTGAATTTACCCCTGTCACAACCGAAGAAGTTACTAAAATCATCAAAGGCCTTAAGCCTTCCAGATGCCAAGGGGACATCTGCCTTGCATCGCTCATTAAAGTCTGTGCTGCCGAGCTTGCTCTATACATCAAATCCTTGATCAACATCTCATTCGCAGTGAGCAATGTACCAGCAAATCTAAAAGATGCCTGGGTCCAGAAGAAACACACGCTAGACCTCAACATTCCTACCAACTGCCACCCTATCATGACAATACCTTTTCTCCTCAAAATACTGGACAGAGCAGCCTATCTGCTAATCAAAAACCATCCGGAATCTAATAACATCCTAGGTCTGTGACAATCTGGCTTCTGCCTAGGTCACAGTGCAGAATCAGCCCTCCTGGATAAAATCATCCAAATAGATGAGATCACAAGATAACAGCAATCTAGCCCTCCTCCTGATACTGGACCTCTCAGCAGCGTGTCACTTAGTGAACCAGAAAACACTCTGCAAATAGCTATCCTCAGCAGCACACTTCTCAACGAGGCCATTATATGGATAGAGTCCTTCTTAAATAACCAAACCATGAGTGTCTTCTCCCCTTCAGCAGCAGCCCCATCTGCTGCAGTCTCCTACAGAGTTCCCCAAAGCTCTTGTCTCCCCCCAACACTCTACAATATGTTCACTAAGCTGCTGCTTGACCTCCTTGAGGATATGGGTATCACCTACACCAACTATGCAGATGATACCCAAATCCTCATCCCCATCACATGTACCTATGACACAGACTCCATGTCATTGAACAAAATGTACCAAACCATCCAGGCCTGAGTTTCTCCATATAGGATCACAAAACAGTCTAAACAAGCTGTGTGATTCATTTAAATCCTTCATTATTGACAGCAACACTATCACTGTCATTAAAGAAGTAAACAACTCAGATGTCTACCTGGATTCAACCCCATTCTTAACTAGACAGGTTAATGCCACAGCCTCTGCAGGAGCTTTCATCGCCAAACTTATCACAGCTTGTAGACCTTTCGTGTCCACAGACAGCTGCATTACGCTGGCCAGAGCTCTTTTTCTATTCAGGATAGACTACTGCAATGCCCTCTATGCAGGTTCAAATATTCACAACATCAAAAACATTCAGGTGATCCAAAACAACGCCCTAAGAGCAGCTCTTAATATTCCCAAAAGAAACCATATCTCGGCTGCTAGACGAAATGTCCACTGGCTACCGGCCCTGAAAGTATTTTGTTCAAAACTCTCCCAGTGACCCATAAATGCCTGGTTAACACAGCCCCTAAATACTTATCCAATACATTCTCCATAAAGCAATCCATTAGACCCACCTGATCCACCCACGTGTACCTATCTACCTATAGTAGGTGTACCTATAGTGTACCTCACTATCCCCAGATGCAAACGGCAAAAAGCAGGGGGTCGTAGTTTCCCGGTGGTGGCAGCCAAACACTGGAGCACCCTCCCTCTTCCATTGAGATCAGAAGCCTCCTTCTGGGCCTTCCGTAAAGTACTCAAAACTTGGCTCTTCATAGAAGAACTGCTAAAGTAGCAGTGTCCTCACAGCTTACCTGGACAAATCACCTTGATCCCAACCACCAACCTTGCGTTCTTACTCTATAGCTGGATGAATGTATGTGTGTATTATATGCCTTCTGTAAACCAGTGCCCAGATGCCTTTGGGTTTGGCGCGCTATTCAAATGACAAAATAAAACAAAAAAATAATTGGAAAGCGCATAGAGAGTTAACCAGGATAAGCTATGAATGAAGTGCATATTGCTCTTAGATTAAGCAGAAGCGAAACATCTGCAAATGTCGAGTATTGGACAATCAAGGATGAAGAAAGTATATAAAAGACGGAGCAACCAAGTCTTTATAGGCCAAGAGGAGTAATAGCACCCAGCACATTTAAATCAAATAGCAGCATGTTAAAATGGATACATTTGTGGTCTACTGGCATGTGGTGCAAGACTCGAAAACAAGGTCTATTCATTAAGCCTCAGACAAAGATAGTGGTGTAAAATGACTCTCTTAAACATCCCAGGGAAGAAAACAGTCAGCAAAGTCAACTACAAAAGACAAGTCTTGGCTCATGGTCTGACTGATGAGAGATGGTCGAGGTATTGACCAAATTGGGCAGTGGTCTGACGTTGTTCTGTGCACCTGGGTTTTGTTCTGTTCACGTGCTGCAAGCGAGTCGAATGTCCAAGGTTGGGAGAGTATGTCAACCGATCATGAGTGGCCATGTAGTGTCATGCTATACACAATGTTGCAGAGGCAAATACGCTGTTATTATTTTTCATAATCGTTATTATACATATTTGGAGGTATGAGGCGTGACTACTAGATAAGGGCAACCAATAATGTTATTAACACTTATACATGGTTGTAGATCCCCCTACCCCCGAGTGGGAACCTACACAGAGAACAGGTTATTTGTCTATGTTCGTTCTCGGTAGAGGGGCTCCCAGACCTTTTGTATATAGCGTTAGGGACTTGGGGTTTCACCCTAAATTACCTAGGGTAATCCAGATGTGGACCCCTTGCTCACTGTGCTTATAGAGAATCAGCTTCACATCACTGATGAGGCCTGACTAGGCCAAAACACGTGTCTCTGGTTGTTGGTATTCTTGTTCAGAGGAGAATTGCCTACACAAGGGGGTGGGACAAGACTGATTTACAAATGGATACTTCTCCTTTGTGAAAGGTACAGTTAGCCAAAACGTGGTTGTGGACCGTCCCGATTTGGAACCTACCCAGAGAACAGGTTATTTGTCTGTGTCCGTTGTTGGTAGAGGGGATCCCTCACCTTTTGTATATACATATTATAGGTATATATGTTCCCTTAACCAACCCCTCCCCTCGATAGGTTTTACTGTTTGCCACGTAGGATGATGTCATAGCTGATGCACATCGAAGTAAAAAGTCTTTGTATAATCAAAACCTAGATGAGAGTGAGTGAGTTGCATTTCGAATGGTCACCAGATTTCCCTACTTTATTTGAGCTGACAATAAAGTAGAACTTTGCCATATTCTTAGAGTATGTCTGGTTATTTGGGCAGGAGGTCATTTACTATGGTAATTCCATTCTGCGCATAAGATACGCTCCAAGGTGCTACTGGACAACACCATAGCAGATCCCGGGTATAATGCACTTACAGTACACCTCCTGCACCCCTTCTATGGAGTAGCATCCACGTTTGTAGACAGTACTTCGTATGGCATGAAATTTGTGAATGGATTTAATAGGTAGCGTCCACGCACAGAGGGCCCTAGAGGGAAGATTCACAAAGGAAGGCCCAGGTAGATATAGGTCTTTGCAACCCCTAATTTCTCTCCACCTAAGAAGCAGGAATACTCTGATTTACAACAGGGACACTTTCCAATTACCATGACCTTTGTCTTGTTCAAGTTCATTTTTAAGCTATTAGTCTGAGTATACTGATACAAGTTGTCTCATGTATGTTGCAGACCAATGGGCGTCAGATCCAACAGGGCTGTGTCTTCGGTGTATGAGAGCCACACGATACTCTTGCCATGAAGTTTAGGTGGAAAATGATGTGCAGATCGTAAAGCTGCCTCCATGTCTGCAAAATAGAAATTAAAGAGGACAGATGGTAACCCACAGCCCTGCTTTATGCCTGTGTTGGTGTCTAAGGAATCAGAGATAGCACCCTCCTGTGATAATCTTACTGTCACTGTTGTATCAGTATAGAACAGTCTGATAAAATACAAGTAGGGGTCAATCCTCCAGTTCTTCAACATATTAGCGCTACTCTCATGGAGGAGAAGGAAGAAGAGATTGTAAATGTGAGCATTTTAGATGATAAATTCCCATTCGGCCAGGGGCTGCCCAAATGTGCCGTTGTATCACTGAGTGGGAAAGGTACTGGTTCTCCCACTGAGGCCCTGGTTCATGCTAGCATAGAGATCTTCTTGTACCACATGTTCATAAATGGGAAGAGAGCCCTAACTCTTTGTGATAACGCTGCAAGTATCTCCTCTGTCTGATCATGGTGGGTGCATGAGAACCAGATCAATCTTGGTCCTCCCAACCTAGTTTGGGGATTCCATGGTTTCACCCATTGCCCACTGGCTTTTGTGGAGTTAAGTTGGCGGGGAGACACCGCACAGCTCCACTTAGCTATTAAAGATGCCATTCCTGTAGACTGCCTTTTAGGAAATTATAAACCTGTTGTCAACATCATTGCAGCGATCACACGGTCTAGTGCTAAGGAAGCAGCATGGAAACCAGCATTGGAGGCTATGGGTCCATGGGGCTAAGTGAATTTTCCTAAACTGGGGGACAGAGTTATGATGACCTTCACCAGGCTTAACACAACTATCCAACTTTGGCAAATCTGTGTGACCAGGCAGAGAAGCAGGCCCAGGTGGAAGAGCCTGGAATGTCCAGGGTTTACTGGCAGAACGG
This sequence comes from Ambystoma mexicanum, assembly GCF_040938575.1. Lineage (NCBI taxonomy): Eukaryota > Metazoa > Chordata > Amphibia > Caudata > Ambystomatidae > Ambystoma > Ambystoma mexicanum. The sequence goes on from NC_090940.1 coordinate 260,955,105, forward strand.
TCTCCTGCACATTGAGCCCAAGAACTCTGAGGGAGGGGACAGCTGGTGTCGGGTGGTCCCTCCGTCCCACAGGAGGTAACTTTTGGACTTGGCTTACGAAATTCCACTGGCAGGCCCTCTGGGAATAACAAAGACAACTGACAGGCTGACTGCACATTTCTACTTGCCCCCGATGGGGCCAAAGATAAAAGAATGTGTCCGGTCCTGCCACACCTGCCAAGAATCTGGCAAGGTTGACAGCACCACAAAGGCCCCCATAATTCCTCTCTTCGTGGTTGGGTGGCCATTCCATAGGATAGGTATGAACATTGTGGCGCCTTTGGATCCCCAAACCTACTTGGGAAACCGGTACATTTTTGTTGTGGTATACCACACCACCTGGTACCCCTAGGCTGTACTTTTGGGAGCAATAAGGCCCTTGTGGTCGCAAAGGCCCTTATCGGGATATTCTCTCGTGTGGGATACCCTAAAGAAGTCCTTTATGACAGGGGATGCAAATTCATATCAGAGAATATTAAGGTGATGTGGGATGAATGTGGAATAACCTACAAGTTATCAAACCCTTTTATCTACAAACAATTAGCTTATTGAGCAGTTCAACAAGACCCTGAAGGACATGATAGGTGGCTTAGAAGAGGCCCTCAAGAGAAAGTAGGATACTCTCCTGCCATGGCTACTGTTATCCTACTTGGAGGTATTACAGAGCAGTGTTTGGTTCAGTCCCTTCAGGCTCCTGTTTGGCCATCGCATTAGGGGTCCGCTAAGACTGCTGCGGGAAGGATCGGAGGGCAATCCGGGAACTACTTCCCATGACATAGTGTACTATGGGCTTGTCCTCTGATTCAAGATGGACAAATACAGAGAGCAGAGCGCCCAGAACCTGAAGGCAAGCCAAGAGCTCATGAAGCACTGGCATGACCAGAATGCCACCTGCCAGGCCAGATGGTTTGGATCATGAAACCTGTCAAACCTAGTGCATTGCATGACAAGTGGACTGGGATCTATGTGGTGCTGGAAAAGATCATTGAGGAGAACTACCTCATTGACACCAAAGCCCAGAGGCAGACACAACAGGTCTTTCACATCAACCAGCTAAGTTCCAACTACATTTGGGATGATTTAGTGATGGCTCTGTTCATGGATGACAAGACTGAGGAGAAGACTGATCCTCGCCCGACTTGTTACATGCTGAGCCCTCTTGGCGAGTCATTAGAAGAAGTTCAGATCTCCCGAGACCTCACCAAATAGCAATTGCAGGACTACCAGCAGCTGCCGGACCAGTTCACAGGACTGTTCTTGTTGTCTCCAAGGAAGATTGATTTGTGCCTCCATGACATCGAAACCAGAGACAGCAAGACTGTTCCAATTAGGATTCTCCAAGGTTAAAGACACCATCAAGGAGGAAGTCTCTAAGATGTTGACTGTGGGAGTTATTGAGCCATCCCACAGCCCTAGGGTTTGCCTGGTGGTACTGGGTCCTAGAAATGTGAGTAGTGGGAAAACCCAAGGTGCGATTTGGAACAGGTGCTTCAAGCGATGGAGATGGCCCGCTTGATTATCAAGGCATCCAAGTGCCAGATAGTGCAAGGTACAGTGACCTACGTAGGATACCAAGTCAAAGAAACAGACTCTACAAGGCAAAGTCAAGGCAGTGATGGATTGGGACATCACCACCACTCAGACTCAAGCAAGGGCCTTTTTAGGACTCATGGGTTATTAACAGCCTTTCATTAAGGGCATGAAACCCTGGCCCTCCCCCTTTATTAATGTGAGATCAAAGAAGCTGCTGACGAAGGTCACCTGGACCCTTGCCTGCCAGTCCTCCTTCCAGAGCTTGAAGGATGGCCTATGCCAGGTCCCAGTTCTAAAGTTCACAGATTTTTTGCAAGTGTTTATCATTCACACAGTCGCTTGTGAATTTGGTACTGCTGCAGTGTTAGCGCAACTGAAATATGAAGGAGAAGATTAACCCTGTGCGTACCTAAGTAGACACTTGATCATGCCCAAACGCAACTTGGCCACCATTGAGAAGGAGGCAATTTTTCAAGTTTGGCCAGTACACAACTTGAAACCTTGCATATATGGTTCCCACTCACAGCCTCCCTGCCACTCTAAAACTTGAGGAGAACCATCTCCGGTTCTGGAAGCACCTCGAACCCTTCCTCTTTGCTTCTGCCTTCTCCTACCCTCTCCCCTGTTGATTCTACTCTCCCTTGGCACCATGCACCTGGCCACCCTCTGTCCTCCGGACCCAGGTACCTGCTCATCTTGCCACCCTCACACACTGCCTCCCGGCCACCCCCTGCACTGGGGTCCTGTATCTGTATTCATACAGCCCTCCCCTTTTCTTCAAGCACTTTGAGACCTCTGTGACTTGCTGCCATAAACCCAGCACTTGCCACTTGCTGGCTGCACTCCCTTTGTTTGTTGCCTTTTTATTCATTATTTTATTATTATTTTTGTTTGCTCCTTCTCGCTCCACACTCTCCTTTTGTACCCCCTTCCATGCACTTCTCCCCCTTCTCCCTCTTCCCTGCACTTGCACGTTCTCAATGTCACTGGGCCTAGTAAGATCATTGTTGTTGTTCTCCCCTGTTCCCCTTCCCTTGCCTTGTCGTACTCTGAAACAATTATGTATGAGCACGATAGAAATAAAATATCAATATCACTCTGCTGTCCAAACAGGCCACAGGTCTCTTACATGGCTTATGGCCATACAGGGAGAGAATTCATAGTTACTGCGTTGGGCCATATGCCTATAGAGATTGTAAATGGACATCCAACATAAACCTGGGTCCCAGCACTCTAATGCAGATGGCTTGAGTCACCAAGACGGTGAGCACGACCCCTAGAAGGGTGAGTCTCAACCTTTTTGGCTGGGAGTTTTGTCAGGAATTGCCATCTGGCAAGGGTGCAAAGCACTGGCATTTTTGATTTTTATTTATACATAAAATGATGCAGTTAATTCCATCAACAAAAGTGTAATCTGCTAAACAGATTCCCCCTTTGGCCAACTCCATGTCAAAAGCATAGTGTACTTGCACCCTGCTGCATCAGTAGTCTCATACGCAGCGCCTGCTCTACTAGTGGCATAGGACAGGTTTTAAGGTCACAAGATGCCTATTCGAAAGCCACAAGGACAACCAAGTGTCTGCAGCAAAGGGGCGACATTTAAAATATACCGCACTTTTTCAAAACTACGATGATCATAAGTAACCCATGCTGGTGGCAGGGTAAACATTAAATAAGCTATTCCTGAGTTTAGGCATGGTAGGTGGGGCTCCATTTTTTTTATTGGGTTGTTGGTGCTTTGGGAGCAAATCCCTTTATACAGACTGCATCCCTTAAATACCAGTACGAGTATCCAATGTCTTTACATATTTGGAATATTCATTTAATTTTGAGTTCAGTGCCCTTATTTGTTCCTACCACCTCACCAAATTACACATCAACGTGCCTGCGATCACTTCATCGACCGTTGTCCGCCGACTCGAACCATTGGAGCATCTTGCATGGATCCCTCCCAGTGACCAAAGCCTGACTCTGCCTGGTCCATCTGGGAAGAGATCCTGGGACTGTCTCGACCTGCATTGTTTAGAGCCCTCTTCGACTGCACAGAGTGAAGGCATTTGGCCCTACTAAATGGCCACTTGCTGCTTGGGCCCACAAGATCCAACGTGCCCAAACGGAGCTTTATACACTCGCACCAGCTCTCGACACCGGGTCTGACTTTGTCAACACAACAACAATCGAATCCAGGTTTCGTTGACCACAAACTGCCCTCTTGGTCCACTTGGGCCGTAGAGACTGATCAGGTCACAATTCCAACTGTTTTCAACACTGACATATCCTTTCCATGGCTAGTAACGCTCACACTGCTACTTTACTCAGTCTGTTGCATCTTCTCTGTACTTTCTTCAGGATGGTTCTTGTACAGTATTTTCTATTTGTTCTATTGCAGATGGAATTTTTAAATAAAGTATATATATTATTATAGTACCTTGATTGGACATTGCCTTCATTTTGGTTTGTGTTACTGTGTTGTTTGAGTCACTAATGGTTCAACTTCACACCCCTCTTAAAAGCATAGCCATCCCTCGCCCCTCATTACCACAAAAGGTGAAAGACGGATATGTCTTAACTGTCCCTGTTTTACCTTTATGATTGTGTTGGGTTTTGGTTTGTAGAAGTGTGAGGGCTGAGTGGGACATTTTACCCCTTCTCATCCTTGTACACTTGCAGAGCAGAATCCAATTTGTCACAATGACACACACATAAATTGCACATTCTTACACAACACGCTCTTATAACACCTGCTCTGACAAAACACACTTGCGACATACTGTCTTACAACAAATGCTCTTACGACACACACTTTTACGACAAATACGCTTACAACAAACACACCAACATACACTCATTTATGAGACATTCTCTTATAGTACACTGAATAATTCACAGAGCCCCTCTGAAGTTTAATGGTATTTATTTTCCCATACAATCAAGACAATTTAGGGTATGGACGGTTTCGCAGTAGCATATCTCTCAGCTCAAAACAGACAAATGAATTAGCAGGATGCACCAGCTGGCAAAGTGGTTTGGAAGAGGTGCCTTGGGCGATCCCTCTCTCTCAATTCTCCCATGGGATTCTCTCCCTAACCCAGACATCTGTTACCACTGGGTAGTGCTATCGATCGGTAACCCCTACTGTCTAGCACTGCCTTCAGTGAAAGATGGTGTCATAAAATGTAGTCTCTCTAGCGCTCTCAGGGACTTCATAGCTGGCCCTACCCTAGTGACTGTTAGTTCTAAAGGGATGGTGTATGCATGTGTTGTTAGATCTTTAAGGTCTTTATATCCCCTCACTACTCTCCTCTTCCCTATAGTCTCCTCATGCAACTTCACTCCCCTTCTCTATCCCCGTCCCTCTCCTCTTACTCTCCAATGTTTCACTCTTTCCTACCATCTACCTCTGCCCTCTGATATTGCTACCCTATTTTCTATCACTCTCCCCTCTCCATTCTGAAACTACTCTATCTTCTCTGCACTACTACTACTAATACTCACCCACTATCACACTACTACTACTCTGCTCGCATTAAAACTACTACTCTCGCTGTTATTAATATCCCCTCTCTGCACCTCTCTCCGTTGACTTCCACAATTCTGTCCTCCTACTACCACTCCCAATATCTGCACTAATGCTCCTCTCTTCCCCTCAAATTCTGGGCTATTGTTCCCTGATCACCGTTCCTCTACACTCACTGCTACTACTCTCACTAATCTCATCCTCTTCCCAATTCTCTCATACACCCCACTCCTTTCACCCCACTCAGTCTCCCCTAACACTCACTCCCTCTCACACTAACTACTTATCTTTCTCTCACAACTTCTATTCACTCTGTGCACTACATTACACTATACTACAAACAACTGGTAGCACTCTTGCGCAATCGCCTTACCTTTACTAAACTCTGTCACCAGCACTCCGCTCTGTCATGCTTCCTCCACCTGGAATCTTGGTCAACCTTCAGTTCCTCCAGTTTTCTCACCCGTTCAACCCACACTCATCCTATCCTGCAGTCCATACCTATACATTGGATGGAGGCTTTCCAATTTATCTTATATTATTTATTATTATTATTGGTTTTCAATGGCATTTCTTAAGAGAAGGAACATTTGAAACCAGAGACATGGGGTGTCACACGCCCAAAACAACATAACGGTTACAGTTCCCAATCTTTTAATAACGCTGTTACCCTCCCTCCTCCCCCTCAAGGGTGCCGCCACTAATTGGGCGGGTCGGAGAAGTTCTATCAATCTTTCGTCCATGGCTGGATTTTCCAATGTCTCTCAAACAGTGACCTCCTCTGAGAGTGGCCTCTTCCTCCGATATGTAAGTTCTGCAGGGCCGGGCATGCTTTCGCTTGGGCCCCTATACTCTGTCCCCGTCTTTACAAAACCTGTTGTGGAATTACAGCCATTCTCTCTCTACTTGTGTACTCTTCCCATGAATGACAGTTGATAACTTTTCCATGAGATAAATATCTTTGGCTGTCCCGACCCTTTCTCGGACCGTGGAGAGATGAGTTATTTTCCAGTATCTGGTTCGACATGCTCTTGCCGCCAGTAGGAGAAAATGCGCCAGCGTGGGGAGCTTATTCCACTGATATTCTCTCCTTTCCAGACCAAACAGCACCAGGACCGGGTCCGGTGCATAAGTCCCCCCTTCTGCATTCCTAATCCAACCCAGTACCTCCGACCAGTACATCTGTACCTTATTACATGATCATCACATGTGCCAATGGTTGGCCTTTTCCCTGCATCCATGCCAACAGCGGGGGTCTACTGTGGGAAACATCTTGGATAGGGAGTGCAGGTTGTATTGCCATCTATGGTGCAGTTTTATGAAGTGCATTTTGTATTGGCAGGAAAACGAAGTCTTAAAGGCCCTCCCACAGAGATGTGCTCATAGTCCATCTCCCAGTTCCAGGCCCAGATCCCTTTCCCAATTTGCCCTTAGACCCCTAGTCACCCCCACCCTGGGTTCCAAAAGGGCTCTGTAAAGGAGGGAGTCCTTTCATATCTACACAAGTGTTCAGGACTTTCTCAACTGGAGTGAGGTCCCTGCAGATAATTGGCTTCCATTTCTTTAACCTGAATATCCCCTTCAGTCTCATATATAGGAGCGGGAACACAGTGCTAATTCCCAGTGAGTCTTCTAGTTTCTGGATATTTGTGAACTTATTTTCTTTAATCAGCTGACCCACCCTACAAAGCCCCGTCTCAAACTAGGTCTGGTAATGTTCTACTCCCGGAATGGCGTCCCTAATAGGTGGTGACCAGATGTGGCTAATTGGGGAGAGCCACGTGGTCACCTTCTCTCTTTTTCCCTTGCTGGCCAGAGCCCTCCACATGGTCCCCAAGAAGGGGTGTTCCCTTATCCGCCTTGGGAGCTCCCGTAGCGGGACCCAAAGCCATTCCCCCACCGTAACTGGGCACAACTGGTAGATCTCAAGGTAAACCCACTGTTTGTCTGCGTCCTCTCTGAGGTGGGGGACCAATGTTCTGAGTTGAGCTGCTCTATAGTATACCTGCAGGTATGGGAGGCCCACCCCACCTTTCTCCTTCGGGAGGGTGAGAGTATCGTATCCTATCCTGGGTTTCTGGCCTTGCCAAATAAAGGTCAAGATGCACCGTTTGGCTTCACGCAGATGTTCCTCAGGGGCTTGTATCGGGAGCATCTGGAACAGATAGAGGACACTGCGAAGAAGGTTCAATTTTAATTGCATTTAATCTCCCCATCCAGGATATCTGCCTCTTGTTCCACCTCTCCATCTCCGTAAATAACCCGTCAAACAATGGGGGATAGTTGGCCCGTCCCAAATCTTCGTCTGGTCTGACAATGTTTATCCTCAAGTATTTCACCCCTTCGGTCTGGATTTGAAGGCCAATGGGTTCCAACTCCTCCACGTTCTGAACTGCATCCGGGGCGAAGGGGAAGATAACTGATTTACTTACATTCACCTTAAACCTAAAAAAGTGGCCAAATTCCCCTATCATCTTCAGGGCTGCCGGAATGGAGCGGGTGGGGTGCCTCAAGTGGAGCATAATATAATCTGCATATAGCCCATTTTTAAAGGTTCTTCCTCCCACATCAATACCCCTCATCCCTGCATAGCCTCTCAGGTATTCCGCCAATATCTCCATGGTCATGGCGAACAACAGGGGGGACAGAGGGCAACCCTGACGTGTCTTCCGCTGAAGACAAAACGAGTGGGAGAGTCGCCCATTGACTGTGAGCTTGGCCGACGGGCTCGAGTATAGGGCCCTGATGGCACGCCGGAGTCCCTCACCAAACCCAATTTCTCCAATACCCCATGTAGGAATCCCCAGCCCACATGTTAAAATCCCCCTCAGGAGAAGAAGCACCTCCACTCTATCCAAGATCTCCCACATTGCCTCTCTCAGAAATTGCATCTGACCGGCGTTTGGGCAATATAGTGTTGCAATGGTTATCCTAAAATATTCAAGGTTACCCGAAACCACTAGGGCCCTTCCATCCGCTTTTTTCCACACCGTGGGCTCGGAGAGCCTGTGTTTCCTGTGTATCAGGATCCCCACGTCCCCCTTCTTGTCATGGCCGGATGCCCAGAAAGTCTGGCCCACATGGGGGCCTGGGATTCATCTTTCCTCTCCTGACACTGTCCTGGTTTCTCATCTCCCTCCCCAGGAGAGATTGCTTTGTAGGCGAGTTGAGGCCCTTCTCATTCAGTGATCCCAACTTCAGCATCTCGACCAAGCCCCTTTTCTCAGGGATAGCCATCAGGGTGCGCGCTGCTTCTCCGTTCCCCCTTCTCCGTGACGGGTCTTCCTGTACCTTTCTCCGTCCTCAGCTGATAGCACCCTGAATAGCACCCTCTCCTCCCTCCATCCACCTCCCCTACTCCCTCGTCCCCTTGATGTGAGACACCTGCCCAAGAGCAGGCCACTATGGGTTGAGATCCGTTGGTCCTCCATTGTCCCCTTATATCTCCTCGTCAGCCCCGGCAGGGGTCTCGCATTGTCCAACTCTTCCTGTAGTGTTACGCAGTACCTCCTGTCTAGTTCACTTCATCATTGCGTGTCGGGGTGTTTGGTTTCCTGAATTTTCTCTTCCCCTTCTTCTTCTTCTTGAGAGGCCAGGGACCTTCGGGTCCTCACGCTTGCATGGCTGCTGTCGCTCCTCCGTCCCCCCCTTCCGCAGGAACTCCCTCCCCCTTGAGAACCTGGAGCACTTGAAGTGCTTGCTTGCCACTGGTCACCCAATAGTCGACACCTTCTCTCCCAAACGACAGGGCAAAGGGATATGACCATCTATATCTGATGTCCTGCTCGGTGAGCCACTGTGTAAGTGGGCAGCATTCCCTTCTTCGTGTCAGCGTGAGGGCTGACAGATCCTGGAAAATACAAACTGTGTCCCCCTCAAAAGTGAAGGTCCCGAGACTTTTCACCTTCTCCAGCACCTCCATCTTTTTTTTGTAGCTGAGGAAGCACACAACGATGGACCTTGGGCCAACCCCCACCACCTCTGCCTCTATGTGCTCTTTCGAGCTGGACCTCCTTGCCTCCTTCCAGGGTGAACAGTTGGTTCAACAGGCCCTGGACCTTTCTCCCCACTTCTGTGGCTGAGTCTAGGCTGGGTCATGACTAAAATACACAGGTTGTTACGGCGTTCTCTATTTTCAAGCTCATCCATCTTTAACAGCATGTCCTCTTCTCTGAATGCAAGGTCAGTGATCCTTGCCTCATACTTCATATCGAGGAGGTTGGCCTGTAGGTGGTTATTTCAATACCTTCCACCTTTTCCACGCTTCCTTTGAGGTCACTTCGAGGCTTGTATGTCTGTCCAAATGGCTTTGATCTCTTGTAGGATGTCTGTTAGGTCCTCCCTGGTGAGCGTGGGGGTTGGACCAAAGCCCTCTGGAGGGTGTCTGCTTGATTGGGCTGGTTACGTGAGTTGGCTCCAGGTTCGCTCCACGGTAAGTGTCTGGTGTTTTTAGTTTCTGTTCCTGTAGTAGTCTACTCCTGGGTCTCCCCTCCTCTGTTGCTGTAGCCGAGCTTCCAGGTGCCCGCTCTCCATGGGGGGCCTTGGAGGGTGGGAAAGGGCTTCTGGGATTGTCTCAATGTCCGCCCTGTGGTGGTGTACAGCAACCTCACCCGTGGGCCGTTCCCCCTCCTCAAGGCCTTTACTCTTTCCCCAGGATCCCCTTGCTTGCCGGAGGACCTCACCTCTGTCTCCTAATATTATCCGGGGGCCGCAAGTCTTGTTCCCTGCTCGAGGCAGTTAATACTGTGTTCCGTGTCCAGTCTGCAGGGCCTCCAGACGAGCCCCAACGCTCCCTGGGTGGAGGACTTCTTCTTGGTGAGTCTCCCCCTTGTCACGAGGGACCCGGCTCTCTCTGTTGTTTTGGCAAGCTGAGCATGTGCAAGTCTCTTAGTGGGGACTGTCTTCTGCGGGCCACATGAGTTTCTTCCTTTTGAGCTCTCGGCCTGGTTACATCTGGTGCTGCTCCCGAGGGTTCACGCAAGTCTGGGGCCTCCTGCCCCTCCTCAAGCACTACTCTGGTGGTGGGGGGCCCTGGGCCTCACTGCCAGTCTAGATGGGCTATGCGTTGGGGCCAGTCCGACCCGTTTCATGGGAAAAAAACTTTCCCCAGATTGGGCTCTCCGGTGGGCCTGCTGCCTTTCTCGCTCGAGCACCATGGGCGGCCGCTCACTCCCCCACCACTCCTCACCTTCTTTGGGGGCGTTTTTTTGCCCATTGATGGGGATACCTATGTCGGTCTCTGCTTTCTCGGCCCAGGGCCGCACTCCTGCTGCAGCCCCTCTCAGGGAGTCTCCACTTCCAGACCCCCACACAAGTGCGGGCCTGATCCTTGTCTCAGCACCATGCTCCTCCGCCTCCTTCGGCGCCTTCTCCCGCGTCCCACATGGGGGCAGTGGTCCGTTGGTTGGTGGTCGACGGATATAGGGTAAGCCTTCACCACCACAGGCTTCACCGGCTTGGGGGTCCTCGGGGGCTTCCTATGGTCCGTGTGCCACCAGCACGCCAAGGGGGATTCCGAGGGGCATGAGCTGGCGTTCTTCCTTCCTCCGGCAGTGTCTGTTGCCGTTGCCGGGGCTTCGCAGTGGAGGCAGGCTCCCCTGTTCTGCTGGCATCCTCTTCTCAGCACCCACTCAAGACAGGGTCTCCGGCACCTCTGGGGTCACTTACCAAACACCTTAACACGTCCCCTACCGTGAGTGAAAGTAGTCCTTAGGCCCAACTGGCGAGGACGGAGCGAGATCCTCACATGTCCACCATGGTACGGGCCCCCTAGCAGTCCGGTCCAGTGTATTATTAAGCATGGTCATTGTGTGTTTTGTTGTGTTTGGGGAATTATCACAAGTCGATACTGATTATGTGCACCTCGCCTAATAATAACAATACAGCGGTTCACTGATATGTATAAACATTGTTCTAGATATTTTGGGGTATCTTTCTTTTTTGGATAATTAGACTTTTTCAAAATCAGTTTCTGTTTTTGGTAAATATCAATATTCACCATGTAAATTGCTTTGGCCCTGTTGTAATCTGTTTTTCTTTGTACCTATTATCTCCTATAATCCATTGTTTATTTACACCCGTTGCATTTGTTTATCATCTACCTTGCTTTGTTCTATTTTTAAGCTCTGACAAGCTAATGTCAAAAGTCATGCTCTGTAAAACCAAATAAGAAAACATAACATTATATTAGAGAAAACCATTTCATTGGACTTGAATGTGGGCACGGTATGCTGCGTTATGTTAATACGCTTTTATGCTGCAACAAATAGCAACAGTATTAGGTTCAGAATGCTTAGCCTTGTCTGTCGAGTGGCATTTGGGAAGGTGGGGGTGGAGTGGGGAATAAAGTTTTATGAAAGCAGAAACAGGAACTAATGCCTACCTGCGCGCGTTCCTCAGGGCACAAACTCATGCACCCCTGTAACCCTCAACCAAGCCAGCACCCCGGCAATACTGTATAGGGTCCCTCATAACTTTCCCCAGCACCCCTACATCATGTGTCCTATGTATTGTTAAAGTTGTCATTTCCCAGTAAATATGCGTGCAAACCCCAATAAACCATTCCTTCACCCCTCTACACTGCTTGCACACATCCCTAAGTTTGATCTGAACCCCGACTGCATGCACACACCCCTAAATCCAACATACGATCTTACCTCTGCGCAGTGATTTCTATGCGCAAGTGTTTGTACACCTGCCTTCGGGTGGCGGATAGATCAAATGCTTTGCTTGGCCATTTCCATTGATAGGAGGTTGCGCGGACACTTCCATGAATACGCTTGGTTATGCACATTTGTGGCCATGTGTTGGACTGCCAGTGGGCCATCCCTCGTAACGCCCACATTTTCCCTTCTTCCTACCGATTTTGCAAGTTCCTCCCCCTTCTCCGGTCTATGCGAAGGCCACGGCCACACTGTGCAAGGTGCCTCATGCAAGGCACTCGGCCGCTCGCAGACATGTGCCGCACAGAAGTCCCTACAGAGTACGAAAAAGTCTTGCGCAGGATATTCCAGGAATAGACAAACGGGGCTTCACGCACAATTTGGCGCACAATGTCCCGATTTACCATGCAATGAATTCCATAATTCGTGGTCTCAGTGTGAACAAACCTATTCCCACAACTACGGAGGAATTGGAGGAATTGGAGGAATTGGAGGAATTGGAGGGATACACATGGGTACAAATTTATCTATGGGGTCACTGCAAATGACATATGTAAACAAAGACTCTGGGTCAAGCAGCAATGAAGTCCATTATTTTGGATGAATCCGTTCTAAGGCTCTGCAGGCCCATGGGTGATTTTACAAGTAATGCAGATCTGTCGGCAAACACAGATTGATGTGATCTCCTGCAGGAGGGGGTTCCGCCAGAGTTAAATGTGCCAACACACCCCGACATCTATGCAGCCGCAGAATGTTTTACTGCGAAGAATATACATTCCAGGAGAACTTCAGATATTTTGCCCAATGGGGATTCCTTGGGGCCAGCTTCCATCACGGGCATTCACCTGGTGCTGGAGTCTCTACTATGCCTTTATGATAATATCAAGGACCTGTTACAAGAGAACGCTGGGAGAATCGCCATGGTGGAGCACAAAACATAAAAAGTATCAGACCTCACATTCTATGGGGATGCAGGCAGAACGGGATTTGTCCTCCACCCGAAATTCACTGAATGTTCTTAGAAGTATATGATTCACATCACCCCTAAGTCAAACTCCTAATGGTCCTACCTCCTTCCTCAATTATCAAACCAGATTAAGGGCACAATTCATAGAAAAGTGTGCATAGACCCTGCAAATTTTGTGTGGCGAGAAGAACTTTGCGTGCCCTCCCACGCATGAGGCAGCAGTGCGTGATCCATGTATTCATGGAATAATTCCCGCAAAGTAAAGATATGCACAAGTCACGGCTGGTACGCCCCCGACATGCCCCCACCGCAAAGCAAATGTAGCCATTAATACCTACCTATGCTCGATCCTTGGGCGTAAACTCATGCACCCTGGTAATCCTGCGTGGTTTCCCCTGCAACCAAGTCAGCACCCCGGCGAAGCTGCAAAGGGTCCCCCTTAACTGTTCACACCAAACTAACAACATGCGCACCATGTTCTGTATGAATAATTTCTCGGTCAATCTGTGTGCGAACCCCTCTAAACCGTGGCTACACACCGCTACAATGCATACGTGCATCCCTACCTGCGATCAGCACCCAGACTGTGTGTATGCATCCCTATATTCCTGATCAGACCTTAACTTTGAGTGGTGATTCCTATGCAATTTGGCCCTTTACGCCTGCTTTCACTTGGCGGATAGATACTGGGCTCTGTGTGCTGAATCCCCCAACATGAAGTTGCGTGGTCAGTTCCATGAATATGCTTGGTTGTGTGCAGTTGGGGGCGTGATCTCCTTGCAGCAGGTCCTCACGCGACACACCCACATTTTCTGCTCTTCTTCCTCATTTTGCATGTTTCGCCCTCTATTCCCGACTCTGCATAGGCCCAAGTCACACTCTGCGAGGAGTCACGTGCAAGGCACTTGACTGCTCTCAGATGCATGCCAGATCTGTGCAAAGTCCCTGCAAATCCCGGAAAACTCCTGCAAAGTCTATTCCATTAAACGACAAACAGGGTTTTGCGTACACAATGGCCCGCAAAGTCCGGATTTTTCACTCAAACAATTCGATGAATCAGGACCTAAAGTGTCCCCAGTGGTATTTGAGTCCCCAATGGAGGAGAGCCCAGTTGTGATGAACCTTACAACTTGACAACGGGTGGGTGGAAATCAAAAAAATAAAACCAGTAAAAAATGTTGACAGTTAAATAAAAAATAAAAAAACTTGCTGTTAACTTCAATAAATGTTAATCGCCCCTGACATTTCTGAGGTCCTTAACAAATAGAGGGAGAATTTATTGACCATAACACACAGATTATGGGACCTTCAACATCTACAACAACTATTTTGAGAACATCAGAGTCGGAGGGTGACAAGCCAGCTTCTGAAAATTGTCTACCATCTAATAATCCGACAGAAATTACCACCTACCTGTGGATAACTAAATATGCAGCTTGTGATCCTGTCACTCAAGCATGTGAGTTAGCTATCGCCTACTCTGTCTCCGACTGTAGTTAAGCCAATAACAATCTGAGAATGAATACCCTGTCCCTTGCAAGTGCTGCTTCTTAGGTTCAGCAGCCTAGGTCAATGATAACTGAGGAGTCGAGGGCAGGCCAGGACTAAGCCCTCTACATCAACTGGCCTATTGTCTTCTTTGACTGAGAAAACCACAAGATCAAATTGGCAAGTTTTGGTTTTCATTGCTGGGAAAATCTGATTCAAGTAAATGGGGTCCAGCATATGAACTGGCATACGTTGCTGGACATTTTCAAGCACATACCGTCTTTGAGGTATTTACAACCAGGTGACATTGACTACGTAGCCTTACCTGAAAATGGCACAAATCGACTTGTTAGCTGCTTCTATTCATATTTAGTTGCTTGATTGTTCTTAAAGGAGCAAGCAAACTTGAGATGTTTAGGTTTTGTTCTTTATCCATTGTCGAGTCAGGAAGAGATTACAACTTTTCTTTCTGTAGCAACTAAACCTGTGATGGTAGCCGCCTCTGCTAAATTGACTAACGCCATCCATGCAAGCGCAGCTCCGGTCATGCCTCAAGAGGGGCTTGGTTGGATGGGGCCATTAAAATGTTAGTAGAATGAGGGTGTCAAAGTCTTTGCCCTGACACCCTTCCTTTCGTAATTTGTTCTTGGAATGCTTGTGGACCGGTAAATCTGACTAAAGTTTTACTTAATTCGGATTTCTTTAAGGATAAGCACATTATCATCGTACATGAAGCTATGACACTGCAGTACTTTGATAGAGAGAGATACACTACTTTTACCAATCTGACCACTAGAGAAACTATGGGGTGACCGAGTGGGGGATCGGCTATTGCACTAGACCTAAACCTGAGAGTCAAGGCTCGATGTATAATTTCCTTGCACAAGGGAGTTTTGGCTGTAGGTCTGGTCATCAAACCAGATAATTGGGAAATCCACTTAGTCAACATGTATTGGAATCCTTCTAGTTCTGGTCTGGCATCTATACAGGTCGCCTTGGGTTCACTAATGGCCAATCAGTTAGAATAAGGCCTTCCTCATTCCATCCTAGTAGGAGGTGATTTCCATTTGAACTGTGCAGAGGTTGCCAAAATAAATGAACCTTCGGCGGGACCTCTTACAACTACTCCTCTTGATATATTGCAAGGATTTGATTGGGATTTGTTTATGTTGGGGCTGACTTTTGTTCCACTAGATGAGGTTTTGGGGAGTAAAGGCATAGGGGGACTAGGCAGTCATAGATCGACCATTTGCATATTTCAGATGAGCTAACGAGTGTGTGTGGCCCCTTACAGCTATTCGATCCAGCTGCAGGAGATCATATTGTTTTGTATTTGTCAATGTACATTGAAATAGGGTCTTGTGATTTAAATCTTGCTATGGCTTTGTTGTCATCTGACTAAGGGCAGGGGGTCTAACGGTTAATTTGAACAACTATACTTGCTGAACGTTAACAGCTTACTAAAGTTTACCCCTCACCTCTCTCTAGAGACCTTCTTTCTGGCAATTCGCCAATCCCTGAACACGTTATGAAACAGAGGCAGGGTGATAAAAATGTACCTTGTTAGCAAACTTTTTATACATGTATAGCAAAGTCAAAAACAATGGAAGAACTTCGAAGAAGGCTTCGAGATCTTCTAAAACAAGGTATTTTTCCCTCTGAATTTGTTATTTGTAGGAGAGCTATTGTACAGTCCCATAAAAGCTGTGCGAAAACCTTGATGATGGAAATGTCTATAAAAGACAATCAGACTGTTTTGAAGCATGTCATAGCACAGTTGGTTTTTGGTCAAAGATCAATAACAATTTGGGCCAGGCCCAGTCCCAAATGACGTTTCCCATACCGGAAGAGGTTTGGGTTGAGTACCTTACTAACAAGTATTCTTGCCCGGCTGGGTTTGCTTTGTAACATTCTTTACATTTTTTTCTATTGTATTTTAAAGGTTGTGAAAGGTTTTATGTAAACCAAAACACAATAAAAAAAATGCAATTTGAGATTGCCCCAAAGAGGTTTTCTGTTACTGATTGTCACTGAACATCACACGTGTGCTAATTAATTAGCAAGAAAAAATATTGCTTCATAATCAATTGGAACAATAATTAACTGACAATTTCATTACTAAGGAAGATATCTAAATGAGTATTATCCATTGAGAATCCTAATATACGTATCTATTCAGAGTCATATAACAATAAGGAAAAACACCCGTGTCACTGTCACAATTCGCTCACTTTGGTTCCATTCCCACTGCTTGGGGGCCTGATTTGGGGTTTATTCCCTACTGGACTTTCCTTTCGAACCAGTGCTGTGGTGAATTGGGAGCGCTAAATCCTTATTGTCCATGTTACTTCCCTTCCAGATCCATTCCAGGTTGTTGCCAGCCAGTGTGGTGCTTTAATCAAAAGACTATGCCTCTCAGAATACCTGGCCCACTACTTCATCTCCATCCTTTTAGGACACGGTTGGGTGGAAGATAAGCAGCACATGTGAGTGGTAGATGCGGCAAGCAGCACACCTGAGGTATGTGCTCATTAGCCAGCTTTAAAAGTCTCAGTTTGCTTCAGTCCAGCACTGGTCATTGATGCAGTGTTCCTGTTGTGACTGGTCCCTGGTTCCTTAGTGTCCAGTTCGTAGTTTCTAATTTATTGTTCCCTTTTTCTGTGGATTTTGAATTTAGTGTGTTTATTAGTAATTTCTGCTTCCTGGATTTGATTTCTGTCTTCCACTTTTTTGCAGTCAGCACTTCCCAGTACTTTCCTTTATCTGTGCAGCCCAGTTGTCTGTGTTCTTTATTCCTTTGTCTTTGCCCTATACAGCAGCAAAATCATGATAACTTTGTAACTCCTCATTCATAGATTTAGTATTTTGCCCCAGCTTGCCTTTCCGTCGAAGGGTGGGAGGGGAGTTATGCCCTTGTAATTTCGTTTTTCCTGCTCCTGTTCTTTACTTTCTCTTGGCGTCTGTTCCAGGTTTTCCCTGGCACTTCTCCATTTGTTCCCTATTGATTGATAGGTGTGGTGTGCTGTTGTAGCCAGCTCCTGTGTGTTTGCCAATGTTTTCCTCACTTTTCTGTAATCACTATTCCTACTTGTCCCTTGTCAGGAGTCAGATGTATTACGTTATCCTGCCTTTGCTTTTATAGCCTTTCTGGATCCCTGTTTGATCAACAGGGTTTGTGGGCTTTGCTGACATTTCAGGTGGTATTTCTCATCCTTGTGAGTGTTGTCTTTAAGTATACCATCAATAGTGTTAGCTCACAGATCTGGTTGTTGCTTGCCGTGTGTTTGGGCTTACCTGTAACAGCAATTGTGGGTAAGGAGGTTACCGACTTTCTTTATAATGATATGGATCTTCTTAGCGCTTAACTCACATCCCTTTTCCCACATTTGCATTCTTATCACGATCTACTTGCCCATCCTGGGTTTTAGTGCACATGTGTCTTGGTTTCCTGAATGCATGTTATTTGACTAAACGCTATTCAATGTGTGATATTGTGCACATTTCCCTTGGCATGTTCACTGCCTGTGTCCTCTCATGGCAATTACCACATTGTTGTGAGCAATTGCTTGATAAAACACTCAGTTGGCTAAACCTATTAATTAGTGAGTGTAATTAGAGTATTTCAATTGATGAACTGTGGTATAGCAATTATGTCACCATAGACGTTTTCAAATGTTTGTACATTATTCAGAGTATTTTTACAATTATTGAAACATCCACATTTATAAAAGACAGTTCCTTGCTGGTCTAACCAAGATTATTCAATCGTTTTGAAATCAATGAAATGACTGGGTGACAACCGTCCCTGAGTCACTTAGCTGCAACATTGGCGTTTCCCCCAAATAGTCCTTGATACCATTATCTGACTGTAATATACACCAGTGTTTTTTTCAGCCATGTTTATATGAATGATCTGTGTGAATTGTATCTATTGAGGCTCTCCCCGTTTATTTGTGGCTGTTAGTAAGTCTAATTTGTTCTTGCTGCATACAAGTTGGTCAGCCTTATGGACCATCATTTTGCTATATATGTTTTCTAAAAATCTTATATTAATGAGTTTGGCCTCTTTCCCATAATTATTGAGTGGTGATTCCACTGAGTTTTTAGAGATTATAGTGCAATATTGGGTATAAATACTAAGGATTGGAGAAGACATCTACTGAAACTGTTTAAGGTAGTCCTGTAAGAATATATATAGCGCTTTACTAAATGTGATGGCATTTTTATTGCATTTATTGCAACATGTAGTGGCATTTTTGTTGCCAGCAGTAGTATAGAATTGCTTATTGAGCCAGTATAATATAGCCTTAGTCGTAGTATGCAAAGTACAGGATTTACAACACAGCCAAACCTAACTTGAAACTGCAGAGAATGAAGTGCACCAATTTTTTTTTCTCTGCTGCCTTATACATGGAGACTACATTAATCATATAACTGACTGACTAACTTAATTAACATTGATACATACTAATTCTAACCTCCATAACATTATAATGTAGTCCCATGTGCAACATGAGGTGAAAATACATGTTTTGGTGACACTACTGAAATGCATTTTAAATGCACAATGGCATTTTTTTTTCTTCCTTTCTGTCTTAGCTTGTGGAGAGCAGAAAGTATGTGCAGCGGGAAATAAAATGAAACAGTTGCTGAGAAAGCAAGGATTTCTTTGTTCTGAAAATAAAGGGTGGCACAGAAAACATTCTTTTTGACCTGATTAGAAGAAAGTGTCTGCAGATATGCCACGTAAAAATGGGAAGGATCCGAGCTTTGCTAATGGCAAAAGTTACGGAGAGGAGTTAGTTGAGACTGGGCTGTGAAGACAGAGGTAGTTCCAAGGGGTTACAGAGCACTGGCTGGGAGAATTATCTTGCTGTGCTGCGCACACAAGATTTACAGAAGCATTTTGCGCTGACTGGGCCTGCCTTTGCGAGTGGAGCAAGGACGTACTAAGAACTTCAAAGAAGTGCTAATCTCTGTATGATTTGTGCCAAGTGAGGATCATTTGAACGTGGTATGTGTGGCTACAAATTATTACAGTGTAGAAAGGTTAGGGATTTGCTGCATGTGTATTCTTGGCATTTCAGGATGTGGGAATTTATTAATTTATGTTTCAAATAGACCTGCTTGTTCTGTTTTGCTTTCTTTTGTATTCCAGAGGCTGCAGTAAATAACCATGGTAAGACTTCATGACATGTAATTGTAATTCAATATAATAAGTATCTATGAAAACAAATGTGAGTTAGTGTCATTTTTGCACCTGTAAAGTTATTTATATATATATATATATATATATATATATATATATATATATATATATATATATATATATATATATATATATATATATATATATAAAGCATACAGGGGAGGTTCATTTCTGTTCAGTAGTGCATTTGTCAATTTACTACTGTAGGTAAATTAACAATCCAGGAGAAGAGAATCATATTTAGTGGTAAAGCAGGTTTGTGTGTGAGTGTGTGCCTTCCTTGCATGCTGATTGGAAGGAATCTGATATAATATATAGATTACTGGATGTCCATGAGCCAGTAATACCTAAGGGCACATAGATTACCGGATGTAGATAAACCAGTGATACCAGCCACAAACTATAGGTGGCACACTAAATAATATTATTAGGTTATAACAGTGCATAGGTGCAAGGCTCTCTATAGACCACTGGGATGTATGCTAATAGAAGGGAAGGTTTTGTTTTATGATGGGGTTATAGTATAAGGAAGAAAACTATGCTCATCACTAAATACCGCAAAATAAAACACCACTAAAATTACTACCAATATAAGCTAACAAGGTATGGTCATTAAAATAATATGAGGCCAAACCCAATCTAAATGCAAGACTAATTTACCACCAAATTACAGCCAATATTTTTACGGAAAAAAAATACTGCCAAACCCCAAATTTACCCCAATAAGACAACATTTCTTACAGGCCACAAAATGTATTTGCCTAAATGTGTTTATTCCACACAATAAGGAACAATAATAACAATTAAACTAAGTAAAACATATTCTTTGTTGTTTGAAGCCCGGAAGAAGCATGTATAGTGGATATTGAGGAAACACGTGTTGTCCTAGTGATATTGTGATAAAGTGTATTTCCTAACTTGCACAGCGATAATTCTTCATGGATATTTCTAATTTAAAACATAGACTTTTTGAATGTGATAACTGTTGTTTCTTGAACTTCTCAAAGTAATAGTCTTGAAATGTGGGATCAATTGTGACCCCATTGAATTATGATACTCATGGTATTTTTATTATGCATGAATGTGACATATTTTTGTTTCATTCTTAATCTGGGAAATAAGTGTCTTTTTACATTTGCAATTCAAACATGCATATCGTTGCATAGGTGACAGTATAGCATGATCAGATTTACAACTTTTCGCATATTGTGATGTGCTTCAGGAGCAAAGCAGAAATATTACTATTTATCTGCGATATTTACAGCACAGGACTATTTGGAGCACCTGTTGCCAAGCTGTAAGTAGGACTTGGTTACGTGTCCATGAATGTAAATTGACATGTAATAATAATGATTACTATCAATATATATTTGTATAGCAGCAACGTAGTTTGTGAGCAACACAGCATTGTACAGGTCATAGAGCAAAACATTGGCAGTGAACATTTAGCAAGTCATCAAGTACACATAAGTAATAATTATCCCAAAAAGATGCAGATGAGGCAGCGCATAAGAGTGCATATTGTGTGCATCTCCCCCATCCAAGTTGGTAGTACAATTTGTGCATTGCATCTGTCTGGGTAAGTTAGCCTTCTTGTCTAGGGAAAGGGTAGTATGTTCATAGACAACAAAGAACTATCCTCAGTGTTACATGGAATTATGTATTGCACTAGTCACACCCATTCATGTATGTTGCCCTTTCTTATCCACTGCGAGGTAATATTTGAAATCCCAAATATGACTTGGGGATTTAATGATATGAGAGATAAATTAAAACCACCATTCTTGGAAATAAACCAATCCCACGTCAAGTAAAGCACAAGTAACAACACAGACATTTCCAGCCCAGGAAAAAGGGTGTCTAACAGTGAATGATCTGGAAGAGAGCCGCACATAGTACCCTTAACACATGAGGCTCTAGAGCAGCTGGTTTGTCCCTCTTGGCAGAATAGGAGGCTTATCTTTAAGGAATCAGTGATTCCACCCTTCATCATTTTCCTGGGTTTTTTTTCTTGGCAAGAGAGAAAACTATTTTGGAGGACTTGCGGTGAGTTCCACCTAGCAGCCTGAAGAAGAACCTGCAGATGCATCAGTAATACAAAGCACGAGACACGTTAAAGGACAACAGAGCACCATCAGAGGGTCCTTCTCCTCTCCTTCTTCTACCCACATTCCTGTTAGCAGATTAGAACACTATGACTGGATCATCAATCTCAAAGACTCAATGGATGGGATGTTGCATGGGACCGTAAACTAAAATTGTTGCTTTATCTGGAGTTAAAGAAGGTTCTTCAGGCCACGTTTTGCTTGCTCCTTTTTTATGTTGAAACAAAGCCCAGCTGCCTTGATCTTTAACTCGTAAGCTTAATGCTTCTTTCTTGGGTACATGTATGTTGAGGAATTTGCACCATATGGGAGACTTCAATCGCTCTGTAATCACACAGATTTATTTGATGTGAGAACTGCAACTCATACTTGTAACTACACCGTCATACAACCGTAATACTGCCAAACCTGTAATGAGGCCCCTAGTCTAATGTCACCTGGCAGTTACTTACATGTTACTAATACCACAACACTTTGTAACATATCTAGTGATGGTGGGATGGTCTCAAAAAATACCCTGGGTACAGAATTGGTCCTTAATCTGAGAGGGCAGAGTCAGGCAGAGTCAGGCTGAGATCCAAGACTGTGAAGAACAGCATTGCGAGTCAGGTACCACAAATTTGGGGAAAAATATTAAAAGTCCAGCTGATACTAACCTTGATTTATGAAGTGATGGGACTAGAAGACAAGTGTTGGTGTTCCTGTCATTTGAGATTTTTATGTTCTGTGTCTCTTTGGTTCATCTACTTAACCCGCATCGCGGTCCAGACTATGCTGATTTCAATTTCATTGATAGTTAACCTCTTCTGTATTTGCCCATGCCTTGGGAGTTGGGGCTCATTGACACTTCTAAACCATGGTTTCCTTCCAGCAAGATGGTGTTTCAGTGCAACAGTGTGGAAATCTGCCCTCTCCAATGTCATATGGATGTCTCACTATATGTACCATTCTGTTTCACCTCTCATATGTGACCGCGAACGTATTCTGATGGCCGTGGGCCAACCTTCTCATGCACGATATGACAGAATATAGGTTTCCGAGTTTGCCAATGAACGGCCATTTTGATGTAACAAGAATCGCCATTTTGTTTTCTAACCATTGCTCATTGCTTTCTGTTCTTATTGCTTCGCAGTACATTTTCTTCTTATACTGCTCGACTGAAAAACATTGTTGTCTGCACGTGAAAGGACAAGGCAGCAGGGCCACGAGGATAACAAAAGTTTGTTGAAACACAACGTAGGCAGCGCCAGGAAGAATGCCCGGCTCTCTCCCGAATGTAGCCTTGAAGCAGAGCTGCAGGGCATTTTATCATTTCACAGCTGCCAGACAGTCTCGTTATATGGTAGAATATGTTAGAATAAAGCAGCTAAAGGCTTGAATTATGCTCTTCTTACATCCCCCCTTTGCTGAGCCCTGTTAGAGCGTGTCGGCTCCCAGTAGCACCTCATAGATAGCAAGGTCTGGAATGCAACTCTTCCCCCGTATGTAGCTCGCTTCCAAGAACAGAAGCGCTGTGTTCTGTTCAACGACTGAAAGATGCCTCCGCACTCATAAACTGCAAATTGTTACTAGAATAGATATTTGAAGGTGTCATAGTTGTCGAAAGTGTCCATCATCACACCGAGTTCAAGGAAACCCAATAAAGCGGGGTGTTAAATATGTCATAGCTGATTGTTTGATATGCATTTTGTATATATGTAACTGATGTACGTAATTCACACTCTTGCGTCCCTCGAGGTCTAGAGATACACGTCGCGGGGCGTGAGACCGAGTTGGCCAACTGAGACTTTTGCTTTGAAATAAACCCTAGCTTTGGGAATACAACCTCGTGTCTGGCGTATCTATCGTGTGTGGTGACTTGCCTTGTTTCCATGGACGTAAGGGCCCCTAGGGGCCCCTTTCAATATGGCGCCCGAATAGGGACCCTCCCCCACTTGTTCCATCGCATGCGTTGTAATTGAGTAAGGCGGAGAACGGCGATGACGGGACGATCGAGCCGGGATCAAGAGGTGTTCGGGGTGCCCTGTAGAATTGATGAGAGACTCCTTTGCAGATCTGCACACATCTGATCCCTGATCGACGTGCCTGGCTAGAGAACAAGGAGGCGAGGGTCCCGAAAAGAGGCGGAAGCCAAGAAACGCAGACACGACGTCATTGGGTGTGTCAGTATACAGACGACTTGTGTCCGAAAGGACAAATTGATTTATCAGGTGAGTCATTCCCCAATTCAAAGTAATCCTGATATTGGTTGAGAGATGACTTTGCAAAATCAAATGCCCTAGGTAAGGTTGATTAACCAGGGGGAAGGTTGAAACATGCCTGGGGTATTGTCCACCCTAGCAGGGCTTTTCTGCTGTGGTAGACAATCCTTGGAAGATGGCCAAATTGTACCACCTGGGGAACACCGGCGTATGAGATGTATGTGAAGTATGGAGTGGGTGCAATAATATTCTGCGAGACTTGGCATAGGCAAACCAGAAAGCAACAAGACCATCAGTGGCCGCTTAATGGTAGTTTTGAGATAGCGAGACTAGATAACTTGGAAAGGGTGTTGATAAGAAAGAAAGCGCATCCTGCAGCATTTGATATCGTTAAGGACTGGAGAAGGGAAGCAATGCTCTGATTTAGAAGTAGAGCGAAGCATGCGCGCAGGCATAAATCGAAAGTTTAAGTAGCGGAAGAGAAAGAAGAGGAGGAGTGGACTGAGAGTCTAAGGAGGGCAGGTAGGCGTGACCAGTTGAATATAGAAAAAATATACCCACAACGAGAATTACACAAAGCAGATGAATTGATAGAAAACATATTGACCCATACAAAACCAGGCCCAAGATCAGAAGGGAGGCCAGACACGTCAGTAACTAGTGCCCAAACCCCACCCGTAGCCCAAGCTCTCCCTCCGGTAGCTCAAGCCCTCCCACAGACACACACCGCACATGTAACACTTTCTATTAGCCAACCAGGCCCATAACAGACACTCCCTGTTCCCATTGTCCCATCCGCACCTCCTGCCTTAGACACAGACTCGGTACCGTCCGTTCCTCCCGGGGTTGAGGTTGAAACCACGGGGGCGAGAGGCGGGACTGAACAACGGGGATGCACAGGGTAACTCGCAGTGCGATCAGCAAAGAAAGGAAAGTGGAATTGCAGCAACAGGCAGAGATGTATATAGACGGGAATGATGGGACGACAACATTGGATTCGATATATGACTTCCGAAGCAGCAACGAAAGACAGGTAGTGCTAGAATGCATGGGTGAATATTTGGTGGAGAAATGGAAACAGTTAATTGGGAAATTACCACCGCAGCGATTGTTAGATTTGAATGCATTAGCACGCTTTAGGGAGAGGGATGAAGAAGTAAGAGAACATGTATATGGACTTTTTGAACTTAAAGATGAATTAGATAATGATTATGCCGAAATGTTTACTACACCTGGGAACAGGAGTAGGGATATCGGGAGACATAGGAAGGAAACTGTAGAGCCATATATACAATGACGACATTCAATGTCGTCAGTGCAGAGGGGCGACAAGTTGAAAGTATGTATACGAGAAGCGTTTAGATGGATGTCAGATCCCAGAATTCCCACAATGGAGATGCATGAGATATTTGATGAATATTCCATGCCCATGAAAAGAAAAGCACTGCAGTCGATGGCTGAACATCTATTAGACAAAGATATAAAAAACGATAAGGCCAGCCCACCCGAAATAATGGCAGTATATAAAAGAGCACTAGAACGAGGGACAGGAGAAACAGCCCTATCGTTTGATCTGGGAATATTGTTACACATGAGAGAAGGGGGAGGGACAGTAAGTGGGGCATTTCCTATGAGAGAGGTCCCACCTACCTTTGTGCCCAAAGTAGAGGTTCCCGCAGCGGGCAATGTAGCGGCGCAGGTAACACCAGCCCATTATACCGCCCAATATGTGCATGTCCCCTTTTCCAGACAGGAGGTGAACAACATAAAGCAGACGATTCCTGATATAAGAAAGAATCCTGCAGGGTTTTACAAGGAAGTAGAGTCCTGCCTACAATCATCCGTGCTTACCATGGGTGACATAGACCTAATATTCCCAGTGATCCTGCCAACAGACAGAAACAAATAAGAAAGGTCGATGACACTACGACCTTTGGCGCCACATGGGCGGACTTGATAATAGAAGACAGGAATAAAGCGGTTGTAGGAACACTGGGACCGAACCTGGTAGCATTACCAGCACGAATAGTACAGAAATTGAAAGAAATTGTCCCAGAGAAAAGGATTCAATGGGACAAATTGACTGCATGTGTACAAGGCAAGGATGAGTTAGCTACAGATTATTTTAACAGATTTGAAGAAGTATTTGCAGACTTCAGTGGGCAGGATGTGAGCTCGGAAGCGGCAAAGAGGTTATTTGTTGACAAATATGTGAGGGGGTTAAAACTTCCAATCCAGGATCTAATAATGACATCAGAGAGTGCATGGCAAGCAAAAACGCTGGGCAAAGTATTACACATGGCCCAATATTATGAGAACAGAGTGACTGCGGATAAAGAGAAAGAGGAGAAGGACAGGGTAAATCTGAAAACACGGTGCTACTGCAGCAAGTAGTAGGACATAATATAGGGAGAGGGAACACACAAGGAAGGAGTAATTCGAATGTGTATGGGAGAACAGTGGGACCAAATCAGTGTGCGTATTCTAAGGAGGAAGGACACTAGAGTGTGCAATGTCCGCATCTGCAGAACAGAAATGGGTCAGGTCAGAGGAGATAGCATAGAAGACACCAAGGAGCGAATGGATCAAATAGGAATAGTATGCAGCAGCACCACAATAATGGAGGTAATCAAAACCAAGCCCAAAACCAAAGTGCCCCTAACCAGAGTCAGGGACAGCAAAACCAACAGTATGGAAACCAGAGTGGGGGAAATAGAGGGAAGAGTGGGAACATTTTCGATACACAGCCAAACACGAATACAGTAACAGCAATGATTACACATCGGACGATGTGTTATTTCCCCAATAGGACAGCCCAGGACAGGGGTCGGAACTAGTGTTTATTCCCGTGAATGAGAGAGGACCCTACGTAGAAATGAGAGTCGGGAATGAGGAGCACCGCTTTCTTGTACATACAGGAGCGCAAAAGTGTTCAATAGACCACCACTTGGTTCCGGATATACCACTGTCAGGGCAAAAGAATGTTTCTGTAGGGTTCGCAGGTACACCAGTCATAAACCCAGTGTTCCAACCAGTCCCAGTTACTATAGGACCATTCACTGAACATTGTCCTTTCCTTTTAACAGAAAATTGTGGGGAGAACTTGTTGAGATTAAATTTGTTGAAAAAATTAGGTTCCGTTATACATTGCACGGCAGACGGGGTGTTCCTAACGATTTGGCCACAAGATGCCCCTGTGTCAGAATTCATGTCTGAAACTTTACCAGGAGAACTAAGTAAAGTGCCAACCTGTATCTGGGCAATGCATGACAACGATGTAGGATGCTTGAAAATAGAGCCAGTAAAAATAATTTTGAAAGAAGGTGTCACCCTACCGCAAATTCCCCAATACAGAATTTCGGCTGAAGGTGAGAAAGGATTGAAGAGTATTGGTACAGATTTGGTGAAATTAGGGCTGATTGAAGAAATTACAGGCAGTACATGCAACAGCCTGATTCTTCCAGTTTATAAAAAAGGAGGCAATGAAGTACCATACCGTTTTATAATTGATTTCCGCGCGCTAAACCAAGTAGTAGATCCACAATTTCCTTTAGTGCCAGATGTCACTACAATATTGACAATGATACCTGTTTCAGCCGAATATTTTAGTGTAGTTGATCTAAAAAATGCGTTCTTCAGTATTCCAGTGGACAAGGACAGCAGATATTTGTTTGCGTTCACATTAGGAGGACGATCATTTACATTCACGCGGATTCTGCAAGGTTACACGGAAAGTCCAAGTGTTTACAGTAGAGCATTGAAAGAGCAGCTAGACATGATAGACTTACCAGTGGGTTGCGTACTCTTGCAATACATAGACAATCTATTATTAGCTGCTGACACAGAGGAGATTTGTAAAGAAAGCACTGTATTACTGCTGTCACACCTAGCGGCACATGGCCATCAAGCTAGTTTGAAGAGATTTCAATACAATCGAAAGGAGGTGGCCTATTTGGGCTACCTACTTTCGAAAGAAGGGAGAAGGCTAATGCCAGAACGCATAGAAAGTATTTCTTGTATGCCTATTCCAAAGACACAGAAAGGAGTCAGAGCCATAATAGGCATGGCTTCATATTGCCGACAATGGATTGGTAATTTTGCGTTAATTGTGAAACCGATGGTGAATTTGACTAGAAAGGATGCGGCTATGCCTTTACAGTGGGATGAGGAATGTCAGAAAGCATTTGATCAATTGAAAACTGCATTATGTTCGGCTCCAGTTTTGGGCATGCCGAAATTATGAGAAGGTTTTTAGACTGTTTGTGTGTTAAAGTGAAGGATGTGCATTGGCGGTTTTGACACAGGAACAAGGTGGAAGAAATAGGCCATGCGGCTATTTTTCTTCTGCGCTGGACCCTGTAGCGCGCGCACTACCACGATGTTTGCAATCTGTCACGGCGGCTGCTGCGTCAGTGAAACAAACGGAAGGGATGGTATTGGGGCATACTTTAATTATGATGGTGCCACATGCCATTGACGTTCTATTAAATAGGACACAGATGCAACACCTCACCTCTGCTAGATTGACAAGATATGAGATTATCTTGTTCGCGCCTCATATCCAGATTATGAGGTGTAGCGCTTTGAATCCTGCAGAATTAATGCCACTACCCATAAAAGAAATTCGGGTGAAAGAATCACCCCCCCATGATTGCTTAATGGTCACTGAGGAAGAAACCAAGGGGAGAATTGATTTAAGTGATACCCCACAGAAAGAGCCAGATGGAGAGTTTTTTTGTGACGGCTCATGTTTTAAATTACCTGACGGCACGACAACTCCCGTGTACGCTATCACTACCCTAGAGAGCGTTGTAGAAAGCAAAAGAATCCCCTACAACTCGGCACAAGCCGCAGAGATAATAGCATTAACCAGAGCCTGCGAAATTTCTGAAAATTTGAATGTGAGTAGTACGGGTCAATTAGACAGAACCAACATGAATGAGTTTGAGGAAATAATAATGAAGCCTGTGGGTTGTTCCATATTCCATAAAGCACAAGTAATGGCCCCAGAGCCCACGAGGAAAAGTACGCGAAAGATAACATGACAAAATAGACGAGATAGATTGTCCCCACCAGTAAAAACATCTGTGATGATGTTTCGTGTAAGAACAGACGGGGACAAAGATCCCCCCTTCTTACACGGTGAATTATAGCCCAAGAACTGTCCCTTTTTGTCTAAAAAAGAAAGGCTCCTTTTCAGTTGGAACATATACTGGATGCATTAATACAGTGGTATTGAAATGGGAAATAGAACAGTATATGTGGGAGATCCAGTTTATTTTATATGTGGAGAGAAAGCATATCCTTGGTTGCCCAGAAACTGGGGAGGTACATGTTACCTAGGTCTACTGTTCCCAGGAGTATTCTTCTTAGAAACAGCAGACATGGCCAGACTATCCAGAGCTAGAGTCAAAAGGATTAGCGTGGGTGTTTTGATAGCGACTGACGTAGCAAAATCATTCATTCAATTTTTGGGGCAGATAGTAAACTCCTATAATATAAGGCAGCTGTCCAGAATATTAAAAAATACCATAAACACAACAACAGATATACTATTTAATATGACGTTGGAAGAAAGAGGAATCAGGTTAATGACACTGCAAAATAGAATGGCTCTCGATGTGATCCTGGTTGATCGTGGGCGAATTTGCAAAATAGTGGGATCAGCGTGTTGTGTATATGTAGATGACTATTCACCTACAATCTTTGAAGCAGTAAAAAAAATGCATGTCCTAAGTTCCGAACTCCCTACTGGAGAAGGAAGCTGGGGAATAGGGTCTTGGTTTTGGGGAATATTGCATTCTTGGGGATGGAAGTTGATTTCGATATTGGTAGTGGTGTTTGGAATATTCATAACGTGCTGTTGTTGCATACACTGCCTACCAATAGTTTGCGCTGAGGTAACTGAGGGATGTACTAAGGGATGTATGCATATGATGACAAAATGAAAACAAACTCATGGTCGGGCTGACCAAGACACCAATGAGATGGAAATAGTAAAAGAATTGATGGCTATAGATATTGATGAAGATGATGATGTTTACGATAGCATGAAAAATTCAGACATAAGTACTTCATACTTATCATCATTAGAGGAGCTTACAATAAATAGATGAGACGTTTGACATACGGCCAAAGGAGGGTTTGTCAGTATAGAAAAATGGACACCTCTCATATGTGACCACAAACGTATTCTGATGGCCGTGGGCCAACCGTCTCATGCACGATATGACAGAATATAGGTTTCCGAGTTTGCCAATGAACGGCCATTTTGATGTAACAAGAATCGCCATTTTGTTTTCTATCCACTGCTCATTGCTTTTTGTTCTTATTGCTTCGCAGTACATTTTCTCCTTACACTGCTCGTCTGAAAAACATTGTTGTCTGCACGTTAAAGGACAAAGCCGCGGGCCGCAGGGATAACAAAAGTTTGTTGAAACACAACGTAGGCAGCGCCAGGAAGAATGCCCGGCTCCCTCCCGAATGTAGCCTTGAAGCAGAGCTGCAGGGCATTTAATCATTTTGCAGCTGCCAGCCAGTCTTGTTATATGGTAGAATATGTTAGAATAAAGTAGCTAAAGGCTTGAATTATGCTCTTCTTATGGCCCCCCATTGCTGAGCCCCGTTAGAGCGTGTCGGCTCCCAGGACACGAATAGCACCTCATAGATAGCAAGGTCTGGAATGCAACTCTTCCCCCGTATATAGTTCGCTTCCAAGAACAGAAGCGCTGTGTTCTGTTCAACGACTGAAAGATGCCTCTGCACTCATAAACTGCAAATTGTTAATAGAATAGATATTTGAAGGTGTCATAGTTGTCAAAAGTGTCCATCATAACACCGAGTTCAAGGAAACCCAATAAAGGGGGGTGTTAAATATGTCATAGCTGATTGTTTGATATGCATTTTGTATATATGTAACTGATGTACGTAATTCACGCTCTTGCGTCCCTCGAGGTCTAGAGATACACGTCGCGGGGTGTGAAACCGAGTTGGCCAAATAAGACTTTTGCTTTGCAATAAACCCTAGCTTTGGGAATACAACCTTGTGTCTGGCGTATCTATCGTGTGTGGTGACTTGCCTTGTTTCTATAGACGTAAGGGACCCCTAGGGGCCCCTTTCACAGGAATACCAAGAGCAGATGTAATGGTCTGGAAAGTTGGGTGTTTCCATTAAAGATCTGTATGTGGCATGCATTCATCTGGCTTAACTCGTGCATCCACTCAGAGGGATTGACAACATATGAAGGCAAAATGATTTCTTCAATGATGACACCAAATATGCAGTTTCTTTGATTGGTGAGAAAAGATAAAGAATTCCAGGACTCTGCGCCAAGTTAGGGTCTGTGCTGTTTTATTTCATCAAGGTGCCCTTTAAGTGATAACACGTGTTTCGGCTCTGCTGAGCCTTTTTCAAATCTGGGCTAGTATTCTTACTAGTAACCTATTTGCAGTTCAATCTTATTCATATCTGTATTACGTGATCTTGATTCCTGGGATTGATCCCATTATTTTATCCTGGATGCATGCTGTTCACTCGCGTCGGCTGCGTTCGGAATGATTTTTCACTATTGTTCAATCTATGCTCCAAGTTTGCGAACAGTGTAACCATCTAGTATAACTGGTGATTTAAAGGTCGCCGAGCAGACCAGCTGTACCCTAAGCCACTTTTTTTGTGTGTTCTTTGATTGGTGAGTAGTTTAGATTTCAGATACAAAATATTCCCATTCAGTCCTAGATTCACTCCAGCTTTAATAAGGAACTACAATTTTCTGTGTTTTTCATGCCATGACATTCTACGTCACTCAATTTGTTCTTTTAGAGAGGTATAGGGATACATTATGGAGAGAAGGGAAAACATTCAAGACCATAGGATTTTATTTTCAAGCTTCTGGTCTGCTCCTCATTTAAGTTTGTTAATTTCACATCCATGTATTGTTTTCCACACACAGCAGAGCTGGCTTGATTCTTGATGCATATATGGTTCCAGATGCAATCCCCATTTGCCTCTACAATTTCACTTTTGTGTAATGCAAAGGGAGTTTGTCATCCTTGGATTATGTGTCCAGATTCTGTGTCCAGTGCTGAATGGGAAGCTCTGGTAAGATGCTGCTACTCTACTGAAAGTGAAATCGTCTGGTCAGGTAGCAGCTTCAAAGACCCATGGACAAGGTGTTCCTAGACCAAATGTATTTGCAACATCCAAATGAACCTTTCTTTCAAATACCTCTGCATCGAGGTTGAGGGAGGATTCACTTTCACGTTTTTCATGGGAGTCTTCAGTTCCGCACTCCCATGTCATAGATTGTATTTGTTTGTTGGAAATTGAGGTGTATATTTCCTCAGTACTCCTTCACAGAGTAATGAATGAGGAGAGGAAGAGGAATGGAGATGTCATTCCAGACAGATTATATGGCATTCTCATTACTCCAAGTCCTACTCTTCCTTATTATATTCATTATGACCATCAAATCCTTCATAAAGAATTAGTTCATCAAACATCGAGAGCAGGGGTCTACAACCTTTGTTTCACCACTACCCCATCATGATCACAGAAATGGTAGTCCAAAATATCTAGAGAACCACAGGCTGGCGATACTTGTTCTAGTTCTTTTGTGTTAACAGGTTGAGCATAGGTTCCTTTCAGTGGTTATATTGTCAAGACAAAAGAGTCGTTTCATTAAAAGTGAAGGATTACTAAAGATGAAAGATATTTTCCACTTAAAAAAATTCAAAGACCCTCTACAGAGTCTAGAATGTGATGGCTAAGAGTTACAGAATGAAGTAGTGAGAATTACTATATGTAATCAGGGCATTCTTCCCAAGACAGTTTTCTTCTTATTCTTTTGTGCATGATGAATTCTGCAAGCTTGCAAACTGCCTAGTTCACCATGAATACATGCAGCCTCCTTACTTGACTTGCAACCTACCTAATTGGTCTTGCGTATATTTCAAGTATTTAGATGTTTCTGCTATTTAGGTTTTTAGGAGCAACTTTATCTACTCTTGCTTGGGTCTTTTTGCAGGTTACATCTTGAATTTCGATAGTTATGCCATTCCTGGCCAGATATCTTTCATTCATTTTCCCTGACAGCCCTCAGTTGCTAAGGATGGTAACTCATATGTCCCTATTAATATCTATGGAATACTAAGGACATGGACACATTAATTGGTGAATGTGTTGAACACGGTGGTAGGAATTCCCTCTGAAGTGAAGACGTTATGCTGTATCCGATCCTTTAAGATGAGGGAATGCAATTTTTCAGATGGCTATTCACCAGAAGGAAGGCTATATGATTCACTTGGGAGAATCACTTTTACTTTCTACTCTTGTCCCCTTTACCCTGGTTCTTACATATTTCCTACTGCCATACTCACTCTCTGGCGGTCACTACCCTCTGTTTCCTTCTTTCCCGCCTATTCATTTCTATTTGGTGTTCTGTTTATTTCTAACTTTTTGTGTATCTAGCTCAGACACACAACCTCCTTGCCCAAACATTGCTACTGACCATCAGATAATCTTTTGTTATCAAATCATTGACCTATTTCTCTCCTTCTGCCATCTTATCAAAAAACACATTCATATCTCATTGAAAACTGACATTTAAATGTACCTCCTTTTGAATTTGCTGAACGTATTGTGAAACATTCCAAGACACTGTAGATCCCATTTGAGCCGTCACTTCACTTTACATGGCTACTTAAATGGAAGGCAATAATATATCCAATGGACTACCTCCATTCACCATCACCATAGTATTAGATAACCTCATACTGGGCTATATGATTTTTTTTTTCATGAGTCTTTGTATTAATTGAGAGTGATTAGAAGCTCCCTGGGGAGAAAATTGATGGAGATGTTATATACATTTTTGGCTTTAATCCAAATATTGCTGGTCAGTAGTCAGCTCTGCGTTAATGGGGTTACATCTGAAATCCTTTTGTGTGGGCTTAACCAGACTACATCAAAAATGTCTTCCAGGCACACACGCTGCACAGAATTCTACGATGATTTAGTGCTGCTAGTTAACTTACTCTACCCAAAACCAGTCCAATCATCCTTGGCAACAAAAGACTTGTCAGAAAGGGACTGGCATTGTGGAGAAAATACCACTGTGACTGAGACTAGAAACGGACCATCTGAAGTTCTGTAGACCCCTACAAACTCTGCTTTTCCACAGAGCCTTCCTCCAGCTGATAGAGGCCATCCCTGACATGCCAAGCGGTACCACCAATTTGTGTCCTTCAACCTCTTCTTGACCAGCATCGGGTCCTCCCAGCCCTCGCTGTATAAAATGAATCAGGACCAGTTACTTGACGTAGGCTTCATAATCGCATTTATCACATCATTACTGTATGCATATTGATTTATTGATAAATATGTATAATTTATTTTTGCTAGAATGTTTATCACTATATTTACAGGAATGCAATCCCTTGGCTCTGTTGTATGCTGTAGCTGACTACCATAGCCTTATCCACTATGGTTATGGGCCCTTCTCCCAGCCACCTTTCCGCAATGAACCCTCCCTCTTCGTTCCTCCCATTCTTTTTTTAGTTTTGCTGATTAGTTGATGCACAAGTGCCATCTATAAGATGAACCTATTGCATTGGAAGACAGCTAGGAGTGAGATGGCATGTGAGGAGGGACACGAAGCGTGCAGTGTTGTTTGGTTATTTGCATGCCAATTGCCTGCCCATGACCATGGTAATCACTGCGCAATTCCCACCAATTTCTTGCCCATTTCGGCACAAAACACACCCTCCTGAGATCTCTTTGAGCTAGCTTTCTCAAGCAGTAACACCAAACGATCTGCTCAAAGTGCCTGCCAATTTTATTTCAAGGTAGTCTTCTGAGGGTTAATGGCGTAAATGGACCTGTAAATGGGCTATTGGTGTGATACAAATACCTTAACCAAGAGTGCCTTCATCTGCCTAATTTATAAACAGTATGGGTGCCCGTCACTGAAATTCTGTTAAAAAGGTTCACTGGAAAAGTCAAAGGTTACAGCTTGTTTAAAGGTATACGATAGCCATTTGCCAGGAACTTTAATTATAGGCTCAGGGACTGGCATGATTTAGCAACAGCCACTATTAGGGTTGTTAGTACCATTAAGGCAAATGCCTAGCCAGTGCCTACAAAAAGCCAACACTGTTGGCATTGCCAATCCGCGTTTGCTCTTGCTTCTCAGGAGCATCCACTGGTTTCAAATAATGCATTGTAAAACCTCCTTGAAGAATACACATCTTTAGTGTGCTCATTATCTAATGAAACAGTGTATAAACTGCCTAACTCTGTGCATAATCTGTGTGTGTGTTTGTGTGAGAGAGAGAGAGAGAGAGAGAGAGAGAGAGAGAGAGAGAGAGAGAGAGAGAGGGAGAGTGATAACGGTAACACTATGTTGATCTGCTTTTCATATTGGAAGAGGTGAGCTCAAAATAAATGCAATTACCTTATGACCAAGGAAAAATGTTATAGGGTGTGATGACTTCCCTCATTTAAGTGGGCTGTGAAGTCCAGAAAGTAATGGGTTATGATTTTTACAAACCTACGTATGGATGGATACCTTGGCTGCATGTGAGATACTTTACCATGGTATGTGTTGTGTAGTGCTTGGTTTGCAAGGTGGAATGTTATGACGCTCTCCGGGTTAGGGAACCTGTCTAAAAGGGAGCATGGACGCTGCCTCTCTATCTGTTTAGAGTTGGCCACTCTTTAAACAGGGTGTGCTCGTGTATGCTAAGTGATGGGATGCTAAATGGGCCCATCCTCTTGTTGTGTGTGTGTTTGTGTTATGAAAGGAAAGGAGATGTGTTGTGTAGTGCCTGCTACCGAATGATGGATGAGTGTGTGTGTCCAGGCGTACATGTGTGTGTGGTGTTGTAAGCAAAGGAGTTGTGTTGTGTAGTGCTTGGTTTGCATGGCGGAATGTTATAATGCCATCTGGAGTGTTTGGGTGTGAATGATAGAATGTTTTGAGAAGGTTCCAAGCCCAGGCAGTTGGTAAGCCCCTGCCTGGGTGATGGGTGTGCCAGTGTTCTTGTCCTGTAACTTACGAGTACTAATGTAACCTGAGAACTGGTAATACATCTATGAAGTAACCACAAGATACCTAAGAGAGTCACTTCATTTCATTATTTTGAGAGGTGTGTAAACATAACGCAATACAGCTAATCCCCCTTGAAATTACTCACTTTGTTTTTGTGACCCGATCGAATTTAAGTATTTCAATGTAATGTGGTGTATCACAATACCTTGTGATGAATGGTGTGCTTAGGTACCTTCGAATACCACACATTGCCTGGACAGTTTTGCCTTTGATAGTTATCTCTGTCATGCATTTACCTTAAATCCTGGCAATGTAGTCCCGTAATTATCCCCTATTTCCCCAAGAAACAGGCAATGGTGCTATGAAGTATTCCTCTGGAACAGAGGGATCGCTTGGTAGTTTACTCCAGAAACAATTAGGAGTGTACAGGTCCAAAGACCTGGATTAATGCTATGCCAATCAAAGTGCTTTTGTTGTTCCCACTTCAATCACGGCAAGATATGATGTGATGTTTTAAGGGCCACAATGGTGTCCTGTGTCTCCTCTATGTAGCTACTTGTAATGACATTATTTTTGCACAAAGGTATGCTGAGAGCCGGCAAGGACAGGACATTGGGATTCACTACGAGTTTGGCACTGGGATAAAGAAGTGGCAGTAAATCTGTTACCAACACTTTACAGAATTACTGCTACTTTTAGCACATCAAGAAATTGTGAGTTTGGAGGTGAAGTGGAGGATACAACTCCAGAAAAATGATGGATGTAAATCCTCCCCTTTGACTCCATATATCGGCAGATATTGGCAGATTTACTGTGCAGAAAAACCGCCTGCAGTAAACCGGGCTAACAAATAAATGTGACTCTACATCGACATGCCACCATTAGGAAAGATTTCTCTTTATTGCACCTTTCCCTCCATTTTTATGGACCACCAAGCAATGCAGTGAAGCCTTAAGCTTCAATACACTGTCTTTTGCTAATTTGTTATGAGGAAACTGGCATGTCCTTCAGGCTGTCAGTACGGGAAAACAGTGTTTCCCTTAGTCTTGTTACTTTGTTACTATCTTTAGTAACTTGTTATCACTTGTGGTAACTCCTATCATTGTACAATGTATCTTACAATGCAGTACAATCGGGTACATTTTTGTTTTACCCTAGACTCACACTCAAAGGACTTTTTGTTACTCTAGGTGTTTTAAATGGACAACCTGGTGGCAGCAGTGACTGTTTACCATTTTTTATGCTTGTTGTTTTAGCTATATGGTGTTTACCACATTTGGCTGCCAACTGTGGCTAGTGACCAAACATGGCAATGCCACACGGTTTTTCGCTTGCCCTTTGGCCATCTTGTCATTTAGACTCCTTCCTGGCCTGTGAGGCCAGGAAAATCCTTATATGGACTTCCAGTGCCCAGGAAAGCAGAGACGTTTGTGCGGGTTACTGGAGGGCTATGTGTGTTTGCTGGCAGGATGTGGGCTTGGACTATCTGGTCCCAATGCACAAACTGGTTTCAGTGTGTCTGAGTGCTAAGCATGAGTGTTCCTGCCAGTGGTCCTGATTGGACCACTGCTGGGGTGTGTGTGGGGCAAGTTCTGCTATTGACTAGTGGGAATTCCTGCTTTTACCTGGCTTTTGGAATAAGAAGAGGACCCCTGCACCCACTCTGGAGAGATCCTGGAAAAGCCTGAAGGAGCCAATACTCATGTCCAGCTCTGAGACCTGTGCAGAGACCAGAGACCCTTGTGAAGGAGGGCTAGCAACCAACTTCTGCTGCTCTCCTGGAAGAGCCCTGTCTTGCTGTATATGTCCAGCAGACATGTGACTGAGCTGCAATCCGTGGAGTGGAGGGAGCATCCATTTCTGATGTCTGCTCAGTACCTTGCGAAAAAGAGCCTTCGGAAGTGCCCCAGGACTGCCCTGTGTCTAACCAACTCTGAGTTTGGACTACCATGCTGCCGACATTGCCATTCCGTGTTGAGGCCTGGAACTTGAGCTTGTCCTAAAAGACTTAACTCATTGGAATTTCAGAGTCCTAGGATCAAGGAGACCAGGGATAGGAGGAAAGGTCTGACTGCAACAAGTGAGTCCCTTTGCGTTGCTGTGCTCCGGTGTGCCATCCGAAACAGCTTACATGTATCGAGTGCAGTCCTGAGAGTGGTCCTGCAGTGTGTTTTTCTGCATTCTTCATCCAAGAGTCCTTGCAACAGCTAAAGACACCGGCTGGAGAGCTGCTGGAACCTGCAACCCCTGTGAATCAAGGATTGAGGCTGACGGCGTGAAAAGCGACATAGGACCTTCTTCCATTGACCTGCCAAGTTCTGTGAAGTATCGGAGTACAGGGATTGAGTTACAGTGGTTCTTACTTGCCCCTAAACTCCCAGAAAAAGTGTTGCTAACTTTTCTAAAACTTTAACAGTACTTGGACTTCGCCATAGCTTGCTCGTGCAAGCCTTCCGAAAGTTGGCAACACTTTTGTTAGCTAGAATAACTTGTCCTCTAACCCTTGTAATCATTCACTGGACCCCTGAGACGCTACCTTCATTTTTTCCAACGTTACAAACTATGTCAGACCTTTTCCTGAACTTTTGGGCATAAGGCCCCAGACAACTTAGGGAAGGACTTTTGAATTTAGAGTTAATTAGCTGTGGACTTGTAGTGCATAAACTAATCTGTACTTTATTTTACAGGGGTTTGATTTGACTTAAACCCTACTCTAGTGAGTGTATCAATGGGGGATTTTTGAGCACTAGGAACTGTGGGTTGCCGCGCCTAACTCAATGTTGTTGTTTCGGGTCTTGATTGCACTTGCAGCCGGTAAGGCCTGTGCTCATGGTGCCTAATGTGTATGTCCTAGCAGTTTGGTTTTAGTTTCTATTCAATTGGCGCTGGTGCTATAATTAATATACAATTCGTTTTTGTCCCCACTCAGGTAGATAAAGTCCACAAGATTTCTTCGTTTTTTTCTCTTTTTTCTTTGATTTATTTTATTCTTTATGAAGAATTCATCTTTTCTTCACACAGTAATGTGTTACGGTTATTAACATTCTTCTTCAAGCTGTGCCGACACGAGTTTTGACCATAAACAGGTCTTTATCAAGGCTACCAAGATTTGACAGGTCCATAAAATATCAAATATTGCATGTTCGTATCAGAATTGGTGGTAAGTGAAGGGTGAATGTGATTTGCAGTGAATGGTTTTGATCCACATTCAGTGAAGTGACATGGTGGTGATAATGGACAATGCATTCAATGGGTGGGTCCGATTCACAAAGTTCTTCACATGAGGAGCAATGGCAGTGAGTATTGTGTAGGCATTAGATAAGCATAACCCCATAGATCGGTATTGTTTAAATACATAACAGTGGAGAATAACAATTCAAATAATGACAAACATTTGTTTAATATCATTCGTAGGGAAATCAGAGCGTGGGGAAAACACAAGGGAAGGAAGAGTTGGTGAACAGGTGTTAGTAGGGTTTTCAGATAAGGAGGCTGCAAATGCAGAATGGTGAGGATTTGCATCGGGGTGGGAGGGCTCACCTGCGGGGTATCTGTCGTTGGTTGAGAAAAGAGGAGTCTCTTTGTTGTGCAATGGTGTCCTGAGTGGATTTTGGAGCGGAGGGTTTGGCCTTGGTTCCTTGTAGTCATCATTGATTGGAACCTGGGTGTGTGGTGAGACATTAGTACATGAAAGGTTGTGTAGCCGATTTGGCTAAGTGCTGGCTGCTGCGTTTTATATGCGGTTCAAGCACAGTATTGCAGGGGGTGAGGTGAAAGTGATGGGTATTGGGCAGGGTGTCAGGTCACCCTCCTTTCGCTTGCAGTGGGTTACCTGGTTGTGTTGGCTAGGTCTGGTGTGCTGACAATCATAAGTCATGAGAGTGGGTGACGGGCTAGTGAGTGCAATAAGACACTGTCTAATTTTGTGTGATCTCGTTGAGGAGCAACTAATTAGGGCCTGTATGCCCTTGGATAAAATCATCATACCTCAAGGTTGGTATGTAAGTGCAAGTCCCGTGGTGCAAGAGAGCACATAGCGGGTCATTTCTGCAGGGATCGTGTGCCCGAGAACTCATCTGTCACAATTATCATTTGTGAAAATGGGTCCTGGTGGTCCGAGAGTGTATTGAGGTGGACCTTCACGTCGGCTGTGCTGGGCTCGGGGGCCCGGTGAAGCCTCTGTCGAGCCTCTCAGTTGGAGAAGGCAGAGGGGTCAGTTGGTGCTGATAAAAAGTTTGTGAGGTAGTTTTGGAGCTGACCTCGTGTGGATGGGGGTGTGGGGCCTGATTATTATGGTGCCCAGTGGATACCACGAGGGGGTGGCAGGTCGCCCTCCTCTCGCTTGCGGTTGGTTACCTGGTTGTGTTGGGTAGGTTTTAGGGTGCTGACGATCACGAGTCGTGAGCGTGGGTGACAGACTAGCGAGTGCAATAAGACACTGTCTAATTTCGCGTGAGCTCGCCAAGAAGCAGCTAATTGTGGGGTGTATGCCCTTGGATAAAAAATCCTCATACCTCTAGGTTGGTATGTGAGTGTGAGTCCTGCAGTAAAAGGAAGCGCATGGCAGGTAATTTCTGAGCGCTTGTGTGTCCGAGAACTCATCTGTCCTAATTTTCATTTGTGAAAATGGGTCATGATGGTCAGTGAGTGCATTGAGGTGGACCTTCACGTCCTCTGTGCAGGGCTCGACTGCACTGAAGGTGCTGTGTGACACAATGTAAAGATGATGCCTATGGAGTTTGTCAGACTCCACAACCAAAAGAAAAACAGAGCACAAAATCACTTTAAAACAAAAGAGTCTCACTCTCTCCAGGTTTAAAAAAAATCAAGTCCTCAAAATCCAACAAAGTTGCTTTAGGTCTCTAAGGTAGAGGGAATTAGCACATTTCTGAGAATTCTCGCTAACACTGTCCCTCTAAGCTTCAAATATGGACAATATAGTGAGGGGTAAAGGGTGGGCAGAGGGTTAGCAGTAACATGTCAACAGACTTTGGGCCAAATATGTTTGCCTTCTTCTCCAATACAGTGATTGTGTCTCTTTTTAACACTCGTATCAACCAGGTGTGATACTGGAAACATATCAGTTGCCCTGTTCTCTTGATGCCTAACTGAATTAACAGGCATGTATCCCGTTGACCTTAATTGGAATGAGAGATCATATACAATGCAGAAGACATTCCTCTCTAAATAGACCCACCTTAGCTTCCCGCACTCCTATCCACAGAGGAGAGTTTTAGATCACGTGCTCATCAATTGACTTTTCCTCGTGCAGATTTCAGACAATTAGCACAGCATGGAGTGCTTTTGCTGCGAGCCTTGATTGTTCTATGTTTGCAGTATAACAAACCTGATTTTTATATTCTTGATCACAGCTTGTAATCCTTCCCAAATTAAGTGATCCAGAGCATGTGCTTATTAGTAAGAACGTGACGAAGGTATTGCCAAACGCACTGTGTAATTCAAAGCACTCACTCATAAATCGGAGTCACACATGCAGATCTATGCTATAAATCATAGTTACATATGCCTTAGGAAGGTACTGTATATGGAATATTATGAACTAGCATGAACCCAAAGTACACCGTAAAGAAAATTGATGCAGAACGTACAAATATGTTAATCTTACAAAGCATAATAAGTTCAAATATGCAATATTATCAATAGCCCTGTGGCACGTCTTGCTCAAGCTAACCCACGCTGCAC
The DNA here is from genome assembly GCF_040938575.1 of Ambystoma mexicanum. Classification (NCBI taxonomy): domain Eukaryota; kingdom Metazoa; phylum Chordata; class Amphibia; order Caudata; family Ambystomatidae; genus Ambystoma; species Ambystoma mexicanum. Next base: position 260,996,576 of record NC_090940.1, read on the forward strand.
ACCTGTTAAGGGATGAAAAGAGAGGAAAGGTCTTCTTCCTCACAAAATGGCTGCCTGTGGTTGTCTGTGCCCAGCTTTAAAGTCCTGATAATTCCCGTACCTCATGCGCCCTTCCTGGAGGCATTGGAGGTGAAGGGATTTAATAGCGAAATCAAAAGCTGATGTTTAAGCATGATATCTCTTAGAATGCTTGGGGGCAGGGGGTGGGATCATTTTACAGAGCACGATAACCTCGCTCTGCACAATGCCTTCTTTAACGCTGCTTGTTTTATCGGCTGATTTTGAAAGGTTTTACGCGCCATGCAGTACGGCACTGCAGGCCGCAGTTCAACCTTGTACCATCGAGTCAGGCATACAAGTGAAACTGAAACATCTTACTTTAGTTTTGAGTAAAACAAATGTGTCCACTTCTGGTTCTCCTCACAACAGAGCAGAGCCTGCAGCATGCCGGATCCCGCAGAGCTGCCAACAGACACGGGCAAGCAGCCGGCGCATATCCAGGGCATCACTCTGCCCTCCTGTGTATGCATGCCAAGTCCGTGGCTGCAGGCTCTGCTTCTTCATGGAGATATCAGTGCCGATGTCCTTCTTCCACCCTCATGGATTTGCACAAGGCCAGCCGGAGTCCTCACCACTGTTCACTTCGGACAGCCGCACCAGAGTCACACAAAGAGAAAACCGGCAAATCTGCACCTAGGGAGGACCAGGGGCCACATCGGACTAGTCCTTCGCTGATGGAGGCAGATAGCGTGGCAGGCTGCTGGTGTGGTCGTGATGGGCAAGCTCCATGTTCAGGGCAGGCAGCGCTGCACTGGGGAACGCCAGGGCGCCACCCCAGTCGGATCTCTGGGTGGTTGCAGGAGGACTCGGGGAGCGCAATGGAAGGGTGGGGATTTCGACGCTGGACCACTCCCTTATTCGCGCCGGGCTCATTGATGTTCCCCCGCCGTGTCCTCTGGCAGCATGCACCTGGAACTTGTTCAAAGTCAGAACTCCCGAGGGCATACAAGCACTCCCCAGTGAACCGCTAACCTTCCTGCCTCTTCATTTCGAGAGCCTCTGTGAAGCACACATTGACGGGCCCGGGGGCAACCTAGCCACCGAGTGAGTGATTGCCACGCCCCCATTTCACCACGGTCACCGTTTTTGTTGTTTTCATGCGTGCCGGGTACTGTGTGGCACCTCCCTTTGTTCACCCTTTCTGTCCTCGCAGGCCCTGGTGGCGGGGCGTGGGCCCACGTTGTGGTGGCGGAGGGGCTCCGTCTCCCCCATTTGCGGTCACCGCTGCCTTTGCAGTTCTTCTCACGGGGAAGAGAGACCACAGCTACTGCAGCTGGCACCGCTCCCCTCCCGTTGCGGCCAATGCCGTGGGGCAAACTCGCTCCTCACGGGGAAGAGGGGGCAGCTTCCTCCCTTCCTCCCTCCTGGTGGTGGTGGGGGCAAACCTCCTTCCTCAAGTGGCCAACACCGCACACCTTGATGTACGGCGGCCGCCACCAGTTTCTCCATGTTCACCTTTATCCCACTTTGGCTTGTGGGCCTCTGCACAGGCACCTGGCCTCGCCTGCCCCGCTCCCGATGCTTTGTCTGCCACCACAGCGGGCGTGGGAGAGTCTGCCGTATCTTCACGGCTCCCGGACCGCTGCTGGCCACACAGAACTGCAGCCAAGTCCCCTTTTTCTCAGGCCGCCGCAGGCCTCAGTTGACTTCCAATTTTTTTTTCACGCCGCAGCAGTCCCGTGTTTCTGATGGGCTGCCGCAGGCTTTTATTCCATTTTGCCTTTCTTTCTTTTTTTATATTGATTCTCCACTTTTTTCCCATTTTCCGATGCCACGTTAGTGATCGGAGTGGGCAGGGGACAACTCGCTGTGCCTCAGAGGCCATGCCCCTTTTCTGAGGCCTCTGCCCTTGGTTATCAGGGCCACACAGACCTGCCGCTGCATCCTGCAGCAGATTTTTCTTTGCGGGCCCAGGTTGTGATGGGCCTGCTGTCTCCTTGGGGGGCCGCCTCACCTGTTCACGCCGCGGACAATGGAGTGAGGATCACCTCACTCGCTCCAGATCACTAGAGCTCTTCACGTGGCTGGGGGCACCCAGCACACGACAGCCCGGCTCTTGGGGAACCCAGGCCGGGGTTGCCCCAATAGCCATGGTCACATGGCTTGTGTACCCCAAGGGACGGCGTTGCCCAGCAGGGGCACCGTTCTGGTGCTGGGCCCCATGCTCAGGACTAGAGCACGTGGTGTGGCGCCGGCAGGGCACATTGCAGGAACGACACCTGAGCCTTTGTTGGTTCGACTGACGAGCTGAAAGCGGCTCGTACCGTTTATTAAGTTGGTCACCCGTTACAACATCCTGGGAGCTACCATGCTCCCAGGAGGGGTGCCATGCAACACCCAATACCGGTTTACCAATGTTGTATGATTTTCATTGATACTCAACATCATTTAATTTTGTAAGGATTCCTACATCCCACATGCGTGACCAATCCTGTGGACATCTGTGAGCCCCTCAATGTTACATGAAGTAGGAGATACCCATTGTAAAGTGATGGGCACCAGAGATAGGTGCCATTTACCTGTGACATATGAAAAGTAACCACCTACAGTTAACCACAAGGACAAGGAGACAGATGATGGTTTTACCGATATGGAGGGAGCAAGCAGTTCTGTCCCAGACTTGAAGATGCAGTTGCTACATAGGACACAACCACATGGCCCTGTGTAACTCAACATCCGGCCAGCAGGAAACTCTGTGTGCACAGCCAAGGTGAGTAGTACACCTCTGCAGTCTGCACCATCAACAGACATTGTCACTGGGTGGCTGAATCGGAAAGCATAGATAGAACTTCTTAAGATCCCCAAATGCATGCTCAATGAGTTTGTGGGTGCAGCTATGGTCAGTATTTCAGTGTTGCTGTCTGGGGTTCAAGGGATTCCAAAGAAGTGCCATCAGCCATGGACGCATGGGGTATCCGGCATCACCTATGTTGAGGAAAGAATGGCAGTGATGGTGATTCCATGTATGGTTTCAGCATTTTGCTATGATATAGCGGAAGTATGTGCTAATAATCTACCTCTAGCTTTGGGACCCAGTACATTTGGAGCCCCAAAAATAATTATTTGGTTAACACCCCTTCTAATATTCATGATGCATACCAAGCTCTGCTGAGAGAATTCAAAAAGTGGACAATTAAATGTTGGACCAATATTTTGTTATTAATTGGTTGTTAAAATGGTACGTGCATGTATGCAGGGAGATCAATCTTATGGGGTGAACTAGTAAAACGTTTAACCTATTGTGATGTTATGATGTTCATGTTGATAAAAAAAATGGAAACAAACAAATGATGCTCATTCCATTTATTAACAGGGAAAGATGTCGGTATTATCCTCGTGTGGGCATGTGTATAGGTGAGTCAAGCTTTTCAGTGGTTTTGAGCATGAAACACGGATGTGCCCAGTCATGGTGAAGTGTAGTGGAAAGAGGAGAGGTGAGGCTCATGCCTGATTGTGAGTTGGGCCTGATCATCTTGTGGTGTCTGCAGACACATAGATGGTGGTGGTGGTGAGGGACACCTAGAGACATGTCATGACTTCCCGACTCTGAGCTATCCCTTGCCATTCATATTTTGGAATTGGAGTTGTCTGTTTGCTTTGTATCCTGGTAACTGTCATAATGTATTTGTGATGTGAAAGGAGTAGTACACGTCACTGGGTGCTGACAATGGTACCTGGAGTGTCTGTACCAAACAATAAGGGTGTTCATGACAAATAAGAGGCTTAACATCACATCAGCTAGCATCTTTCCTGGCCTCTTTAGGACCTCCCACTCCAAGGCATATGCCCATGAGTTCCTCAAGCTGCCCCCTGCCTCTAAGGTTTCAGAACACATCACCAGCCTGTTATTGGTGGATTCGGAAGCGACTGCAAGTCATCTGGCATCATGAGCGACTAGCCAGGACACATGCCATCTGTGTTCACCCTGTCTCCTGGAGTCGTGGGCCCGGGCACCACAGGGAAATGATGATGCTGGCTCAAGGGGATTGTTTTACTGTGAGCTTCTTGTAGCTTCCTGGGCCTCCCTTTCTTTCCACGGCCTCCCCCATGCCGATCGTCAGCCCTTACTACATTGTGCAGGAGTACATTCAATGAATGTGCTGTGTCTCATTGACCTGTGCACCTTGCCCCCTCTGCACCACACGGGGTTGTTCTTCAGTTATGTGGCATATTCGTGATATTGGAAGTCTATGGACCGCCACTCCAGTGAATACTTTAATTGCTATTCCATTCTCTCTCTCATTTTTGAGGTACCGTGATGTGGCCTTACAACTGCACAGTGTAACAATGAGTCTTGTTCTCCAATGCATCTCTCAGTACTGCTACTGCTATTACTTGCCTCCTCATTGGCAGGCTCTCGCTCCCCATTGACTTGCTCCAAATCCCTGCTTCTCCCATCACTTCCTGTAGTGACTCTGCCCTTCACCCCGTTTGCATCATGCCTTCAGGCCTTAATACTGTTTATACTCATATCTATCTATCTATCTATCTATCGTGCCTCCCTGATCAATAGCTAAATCCACACAATCCCTTTGAACAGTCGATCAATAGCTAAATCCACACAATCCCTTTGAACAGTCGTGCGCGACACTGAACGTGTCAATTCCTTCTCTTGGTCCCCGCTAGCAGTGCTGTTTTTGGAATGTAATCTGATGCCTACACCAGCTCCTCCCACCTGTCTGGATATCGAGGTGGTGTTTGCCTCGTAATTAACAACAGCCATCTCTAGTGTCCCCTTAAAAAACCCATCAGTCAAAGGTTTTCCCTTGGGATATTTGGTAACCTTCATCTCCCCACAGCTCTCTCTGGCTCCTTGTGAAATGTTGTTGGCTCGACCCTCTAATTAACTTCTCTGATGTGGACCACAGTGATGAGTGGGTTATAGGTCCATCCATCCATTGTTCCAACCCCAACCAACTGGTTCGAACAGGAATTTCTTCCACCATTCTGGAATTCCCTACACTAAAATATGCTGATACACATGTTGACCACATTCTCAGAGAGAGGCATGTGTGTGCCGTGAGCACAGTGGGTTTAATTCGGGCATCGTACGGTTGACAGGGTGTGATGGCATTCATTATGAAGGAGTAGGATTTCTCCTATATACTCAGCAGCCAAGGCAGCATTGCTGGAATAACTCCATGATGCGTGAAAAGTTGCTTTGAGGCTGGAAATACCTGCTGTTGTGCCCCTAGTTGTACAAGGAGCAAATGTGTGCAGTGCAGAGCCTCGACCACACTGGGTAAGCCCGCAATCGCATAGAAATTAGCTTTCATGTGGTTTGTCAGTGAGGAGGGATAGGTGTGGACAGATCTCTCTCATCATGGATTGGAACACCTGTAAAGGGATGTGGGAGCACCGTGGCAGGGTGATGTCATGTGCCAGGGCCACTGTGTACTGAAAAGGAGCAGAGTAGGGACCTTAAACAGGCCGTGATAGATAGTCACCGTGGCAGGGTGATGTCATGTGCCAGGGCCACTGTGTACTGAAAAGGAGCAGAGTAGGGACCTTAAACAGGCCGTGATAGATAGTCCAGTGTGCCTGTTGGACAAACTACAGCACTCATTTTCGGCCAGGAGGCTGTAGATTCTGAGAAGGTCCAGGCCATAGGTGGAAAGAACCCACTGTGAGATTATGGTGGCCACCCTGTCCACCTGCACATCCTTGGGGCCCTTGAGCTCTCCTAGTCCTCCTTATTTCCTACTCTGCTGCTGATGCGGCAGTGGGTCAGGCTGATGGGAATGTTGCGGCTTTGGGGTTCAGACTGATGGCCTGCCTCTAAGGATGGTAAGGTGCAAGCTGATGGCCTGCCAGGAGGGGGGCTAGGGTACAGACGGATTGCCTGCCTGGTGGATAGCAAGGGTGCAGGCTGGTGGCCTGCCTGCGGGAAGCTTGGGAACAGGCTGATGGGCTTGCTACTATTGTTGCTTCCAAGCCATCTGTGCCTTTAGCAGAGTTCGTAGCTCACTGAGGAGGAGCGAAAAAAAATCATCTTGATGTTTGCTTGGTGCTGTAAAAGTGAGACTGGGGTGGGCCTACATTTCATGTGCTGTTCCCAACCCTAATTGCTGGTTTCATTTGTGTGTGCACTGTTGTGGGTGTTTGGGGATCTTGTTGTGGTTGTTCTGATTTTCCCCACCTCTGTGAATGGCCGCTTTTGCACAGACAAACATCTTCTGCTCTGGAGCAGGGGCTATTTAAAGGATCACACGTGGGTGGTAAATGAAGGGTGCTGTATTGTTGGATGAGGCATTTTTCACAAGCATTAAATGAAGGTGTAAAATCGAGGCATACATCAAAGGAATCACTAATTGGTTCTGCCACCTTGTGTTTACGCTTCATTTACAGGGCATTGTATTGCTAAAACCACCACTGTGTATTGTGAGGCAGAGGACAAAACCAAGGAGTGACACATTTATTCCATGGTTACACACCTTAGTTTTATGCTTTGGTTGCCTGTAAAATGGAGACTGTGACTCTTCTAAGATTAGTTAGCCAAATCAACCCCATATTGAGTCCTCTTCATTGGGTGCTCCTCAGACAGATACATCCCTACAAGGTGATTTTTTAAAATATTTATTGGGCTATATTTACCTTTTTCTCAATTGTTTGCTGCTCTGACACCATTTATGATTGTCTTTTACCTAATTTAGGGAGTCATTACATGTAGGGTGGACTGGTAAATGCAGGTGTAAAAGGGAGGCATTATGCAGGTGCAAAACTAATTCACTTTAAAGACAGGGAGAACGTTTGGCAGACTTCCTAACTCCAATGCATGCCCCTTCTCTGCCTCGAAAGCAAATTAAAATGGGGCAGGAATGTAAATGAATGTGAAAAGGCATTATGCCTGACTTTCTTCACCTTCGTCAACTTCTATGCCCCATTTTCATTTGAATTTCAAGGCACTGAAGTGGCACGAACCAGATTTAAGATGTCCACCGAGCTTTCCCCCTCCTTCTTGAAAGTATATTCATTGTATGCTTGCATGAGATTTTAATGCATGTAGACAATTCATTCTTATGTATCTTTGGCACGTGCTAAAAGCAGGCAGATTCCATTTGAATCCAAGGATGCAGATTTGATTATGCTCCCTGGCAGGACCCGCCAAGCAGCTTGTTTTCAGTATTGAGGCTGTTTCTTAGACCGTTTTAAGCACTATTTCCTTTGTGTAACAGGTACTGTAGTCTTGCATGCAACCTAGGGTGGCCATCTTTATTAAGTCACTGTTGGACTTCCTCCTGGTAATTGTAAGGATATTTGGCGTGTTACAGCACAGAGTACAGCACTACTGCACAGGATCAATGTGTAGCATGTTTTTTTATGCAGCACCACTGCATGTGTTCGGTGCATTGCTATGATGCAGTTGTTTCAAGCTATGTGTTGCCAGTGTAACATGGACATATAAGTAAGGGCAGGTTATTCAGTCAAAAACGATTTTTACATATAAAATGCAAATACATTTTTCACAGTTAAAAGCACACATCTGTACCTTCAAAATGCACAACATTTCTCACCTGAAATACCTATGTTGCAAGAGACACATTTGGTAATTAACAAACTAATATCACTAACAAGACTGATAATTATAACTCATTAATAAAAGAATGTGTCTTCACTCCAAAAAGAGGCAGACTCTGAAAATCAGTTTTAATCACACATTCAAGTTTTTTTTTTCTTCTTCTTCTTTGCCTTCCTGTGCCATGTCCACAGTGACTGCAGGAAGCAAAGACTTCGAATAAACAGGAAATCAGCTTGTTACAGTTGCAACTGTACAAGAAGACCCATTGTTAAAAGTAGGAGGATAGAACATGATTGATTCTGATTGGAGCACGTCACATCAAGCATCATGTTGGAGGCTGTGACTAGTGCTTTGCGGCAGAATCTGGGGGAAGAAAGAGTGAGGGACATCTTGACACAGCTCGAAGAAAGACGGGGTTGACAGCTGGGGAGGCCTGATTCCTAAAGCAGATTCAACTTGGTTGCAGAGACTGGCTTTTCCAGTCAACAAGCCCCAGGTCGAGTGACGGCAGATGCTTGTCCTTGCTGGGTGAACCCCTCCAGAAGGCGAACAGCCAAAGAAGTTACATGCTGAATAAGCCTGGTAATTATCTCGCTGAGGTGTGGGGGCTGAGTGTGTATGAGAATATTGAGTTCTTGTCTCCACCACTCTCTTTTCAGTGTATCACAGATAATGCTGTTACTGTGCTATTTCATTTATTTCTGTAAAGAGGGAGATCGTTTTTAAATGCAACTTTTATAATACACAAAAATATTTCAAAGCAGACGGGTGGTGTGTTTTATATTTACCAATACAGTGCTGATGATGTGGGGAGATGTTTAGACAGTGCAATTGTCATTTTTAAGGTAGCTAAACATAAGATTTGGCTGCAGCTATGTGCACAATATAATTCAGTATGAGCAATTATAACTAACTGTGTGTGTTGTAGTCTGCCGGAGGTCTAAGAGTCGGCAAAAAGGGAGGCCCGGGACATAGTTCACTACTGTATATAAGATAGTGAAAATACCACATGATAGCTCGCTGCCGTAGATAAGACAGAGAGGAATTGCCCATGGTGGCACACTAAAAATGAAAATGTGGTGTTCCTGAAATGCAAGCCTGAGGTCTCTCTAGTGATTACACGAAAAATCTAAACAAAAATAAGGGGTTCTGGATATTGGGGCCACAAATAAAACGAGGGAATTATGCTCACCAAAATACCACCAACCACACATACCAACCACGCATACCAACCACGCAGGTCTGTGTGCTGAAATAATGCATGTCCACTGTATTATTGTTGAACATGGCCCAATCTGAATACAAGGAGTGATTGTTGCTAAATTATTTTTCGGCGGTGAGAAAATACCGTGAGGCCCCAAATCTCCACAAAAATACCCAACATATTTATGGTGCGTTGCAGGCCGGGAAAGTGATCAGAGAGTACCTACTGGGCGTGGCAAGCGTGTCTCACACTGCCATTTACACATTAAAGGGAACCCATTTTATAATAGCAGTGTGCCACTAAAAACGAATTGCACAATGTCACAAAGGGAAACCACATTTTCAGACCTAGTGCAATATTTAGAGGCAAAGTTGTTTGCACATGGGACGTGGTCGTCGAACAGTACCTTAGAATGGCGTGACCGCATTCAGGGTGAGGTGCAGAAAGAAAAACTAGACAATATTTTTGCAGAAGGCAGCATAATTCAGGTCTGCCTTACAAGATTATTGAATGCAGCCGATAAAAGTGCAGAGAAAGACTGTTTAATACGGCTATGCGGCAAAATATGGTTTATTTTGAATAGGTCCCTGCGAATGCAGGAAAATGATACCCAGCTAATTAACAGGTTAAAGACTGAATTAGATGGGGCAAGGAAAAATCAGGAAATGTTAAGAGCAGAATTGGATGTATGCCAAAAAGACATGCAATTAAAATGCAGAGTCTTTGATGCTCAGTTATCCAAAAGCAAGAAACAATTTGAGGATAGTGAGCAAGAATTGGTACACTTAAAAGCCTTAGTGGACCACATTAGACAGGATAAAGATGAGGTTGTTTCAGAAATGCAGATTTTACAAAAAGAACATTGTGAAAAAGAATGTGATCTCCAGAGTGCAGAACAAGAAATGATTAAAATGACTCAAGAAAGAGACAAGAGAAATAAAGAGTTCAATGAATGCCAAATGCAAATGTGCGACATGCAGGAGGTGATTAATAAGATGAGTGATGAAAACAACTATTTGCAAAATAAAGCAAACAGACTCCTTAAAAAGTGTAAGGACTTAGAACAGCAAATGTGCATTCCCAGGTCCCAGGAGAGGCGGCAGAGTACCACATTCAATGGAGTGGAGGTGAATTCTAGTTCTGCCCAAAGAGCTAGTGCTCCAGTGACTGGGCCGGTGACTGAACTTGGTTGCAGGGCCCTTGGGGGATTTGATACTCCCATTGGGGGCAGCCACCAATCTCATACACCTGAAAACAGGATTGAATCACAAGGTAGTGCAATTCCATGCATTGCAACAAGTAGCTCCATAAAAATAGTGAAATCCATTAAAGCCCTGATCAAACCATTTAAAAAGGGAGGTGAATGCTGCATTGAGGATCACTTAGAAGTGGTGCATGGCATTTTTAAAGCACTCCAGATACCTAAGGAACAGTACAGACAATATTTTCATTTAACTTTAGATGCCCCGACGGCCAGCATCATAAGGGGATTAAATGAACAGCAGAATATGACCTGGGTGGAGTTTGAAAAAGAAATTAGGCGTCATTTTTCTCCTTTTCAGTCATTGCAGGAGGCAAAGAAAGTCACTTACACAATCACTGCTGGACCTAATACACCCCCTCGCCAATTTTTACAAGACTTAAAAAGAGCATTTTCTGCTTTGATGTATCTTTTTACCCAAATTCCAATGAGTTTAAAACGGCATACTTCTATGGGCTACAGAAAGACATCATATCCCAATTGGTCTGTGAATTTGACCGTGACAAGTCCCTTGAATGGATTATACATCAAAGCACAAAACTATATGAAGTACTCTATTGTCAGAGTAGAGAAAGTGATAAAATGAAAGATACTAGACCTAAATCTAAAGAACCCTCAGCCACAGTAATGGAAATCAGGTCAGCCAAAATGTCCCTTGAGTCTGCTCAAAGCCAAGGTAAAAATAATGTGACACTTGAACAAAGGGGTAATCAACAAAGATCGCCATTTCCTGTACCAATGTTCCAATCACATGATCCTAGTAATAGGGAGAGCTACATTAGCCCTAGGTATTTAGGGGACAGACCCCGGGTAGGATATCGGCCTGATATGGCAGGTATGAACAATAACCAGAAACAAAATCAAGATCAAAGAAATGATGGTCCCTACCAGTCATTGGGGACACAGAGCAGATTTGATCCCAACACCATGATATATGGTAATCAGGATAGACCCCGATATGTGGATCGATTTACTGATAATGGAAATCAACATAGGGGCCAGTACCCAAAATCTGAGAGACAGGACATGAGGCAAAACATGAACTACAATCCACGTCAGTACAATGATTCCCCACCAGGAGACTATAATCAAAGGATGGGTGCACCCCGCTCCCCTCCACAAATGAATAAGTCAAGAGTTCAGAAACCATCCCAACAGACATCAATCACCTGAGAGGTATCAGAATAGATCCAATCAGGGGGGAAAAAAAAAACAATATTGACCTAGGCCACAGAAGGAGGATTCTAGAGAGATGGAAAGGTTCCAGTGCCTTGAGGCCCAAGTGAAAATGTTAGCTGAGCAAATAGGAAGGCTCTATACAGCACAAAAACAACCATCTAAAGAGGGGGCTGATGGCCCTAGCAATGACAGGGGGGCTTCTGAGAAGTGACTAAGTACTTATGACACCTGCAGTGCCAAAAAGACAGATTGCCCTGATGTAATTTTGCATAATGACTCTGAGATGCCTAATGATTTAAAAGTGAAAGCACCAATAAATGAACATGTAACAGAAAATGCAAATCCTTCTAAAAAAGAGGTACGGTTTAACCTAGAACTAAATCAAACATTGAAGATTTGTGCAAATAAAAAAGAAACCCCTGGAATTCCAAAAGAACAAAGAGACAGATTTAAGAAAAATGACTCATGCATGAGGAATACCAGTGAACAGGGAGTAAGTGGGGATGCTATAGCTCCTTCCCTGGGCAAGCAAAACAATGACCAAACACAGGTAGAAAAAGGAAATACTCACAAGGAGGGTACGGGACAATCACCTGAAGAATTCTTTGAGCCATATATTTTTGAAGAGGCTGAAAGGGCTGGTATCACACTAAATGATCACAAATGCACAGAATTAAACAATGACAAATTGCTGAATGATGTTGTTACACATGTTCAGTTGGAAGGTTGTAATGTGGTCTCTGATGTTACCCAGATGGATGGGCGAACAGTGGCCACACTCCAAAAAACCTCTGATCATGGAGAAATTAATAAAGTCTCTCGCGCAGAAATGGGTAAAAAGGAGAGAAAAATGTCTTTCCATTTAGCAATGTGCTTAGCCAAAAGTGAAAAAGGCCTGAGAAAGGTGAGCCCTGAGATCAGTAAGAATTCACACTTCTTATGTGTATTAGAGGAAGTTGAGGACAGATATTATGCACCCATCACTGTAGAAGAAAAATGCCACACATTTGCTATGATTGACACTGGCGCACAGGCCACAATTATGTCCAAGGAGCTGGTAAAGAGTATCAATGAAGGGAGACCCCCACAGAGTCAGATCACAGTGAAGGAAAGTCAAGGTCCAGTGCATAACTTTAATGGGGAGGGGGTGCCCATCATAGGTGTAACTGAGGTTGACATAAAAATAGGAAAGCACAGAATGAAACAAGAGGTATTGATCACATCTATTTGTGAAATTCCATTTCTGATGGGGACAGATTGCCTGAAAAGATTGTCTCCTCTCATAGATGGGGTGAATGGAGTGCTGTGGTCCTTAACCAAAAAACCATTGAGGGCTAAGAAACTAAAATCACAAAACAGCAACATAAATGATTGTCACACCGTTGCCAAAACAAATGATGCTGTGGAGGTATATCTCCAGAATAGTTGCATACCTAGTGTCACTGTTATATTAATGACAAAATGCAGAACGATAATGAAGGACTACCTGTACAAATCTACTTGGACCCAAGGAAAAATTGGCAGACTGCCATAGATGAGCACACATTACGTTTTTATTTAAAAGAGAAAACAATCAAGCAGAATATTGCTCCTAAAACAGATTCAGAAAAACACATTACCACTCTTGCTGAAATACACATGGAGCATGAGCAACCATGGGTTCATGTTGGTATAAATGACTGTTTGAAAACAATAAAAGCCACTTAGCACTTGAACAGGAAAGGAGTTTCATTAATGAGAAATGATTGCAAAAAATGATGGAGAGGGAGGAAATCCCGAAATTTAGGATTAAAAACCAATATGTTTCTGGGTTGGACAGTCCAGACTTTGAAAACTGAATTGCAGGCAGATGCATGCTTAAAATTAGCATTGGGCAGAAAACAATTTACTATAATGTATGGATAGTGAGTGGAGCACAAAATGACTTTTACATGGGCAACGACATCATGCATAGTATGTGCATGGTGTTAGATTTCCTTAATCAAAAAAATATGGTCACGCCTAGGTGGGCCAGCACCTGAATTTGAAGACAAAAGAAGAGCTTTTCATTGCGCGCAGCTGGTCCCATATGCAGTTGAATTACAGATGAGGAAGGATACTATTATTCCTGCATTCACCAAACAGGTTGCAATAACACTGAAGTGCAGAAATGGACAGCAGATGAAAGATTCTGATTCATGTGTGTGCCTGAATGAATCCATAAAACAGCAGGACCTGGATTATGAATACACTCCATTGATAGATATTGGTGAAGGATCTGTACAAATTATGGTAAATAATAAAGGTTGTCAGGATATTCATTTAGGGGAAAACTCCCCATTAGGAATGGCCATACAAAAATCACATTATGCGGCAGATTTAAATAACATGGTGATTGGAAATATCCCTGAAAAGTATGTAGATGCCAAGGGTGAGTTGCCAGAACACCTGGATTCTCAGCCCAAAGGAATATTTAAAATTCATTCTGTGTATCCTTATGATTCAAATGAGACAGTGTGCTGCCATCAAGAGGATTGCATAATATTTAATTTAAATGAAAATGAAACAGAAAATCAGCCCATTGAAGTGGAAGCTGATATGCCAAAATATTTAAAAGTGGCAGCTTTACAAAAAGACACAGCCACACAGTTAGAGGAAAGCGCAGAGATTCCCTTACCAGAAGATTTTCCAGAATTTTCCAAAATGGTAGAAGAGCAGATCTCCTTAGCAGAAGTGTGTGACAGCAATGAGGATAGAAACAATCTGAGGGAGATATTTATGGAGTTTAAGGATGTATTTGCAAAAGATGCTTATGATTGTGGTTTAACTGATTTACATGTGGCCACACTACCAGAAGGGTGTAGCAGAAGTCCAGTGTTTGTAGGCCAGTATATACTACCGCTGGCATGTTTAGAATCATTGGCAGAGATTATTAAAAATTTGGAATCGCAGGGAATCATCAGGCCCATTCATAGCACATCCAATACACCTATTTTAGGTGTGTTAAATCCAAATGGTCAATGGCGGCTATGTGCAGATTTGAGAGAGTAAAATAAAAGAATACCAGTGTCCAGATGGCCATTGCCATTCATTGATCAGGGCTTAGCTCAGATACATGGTTCAAAAGTGTTTACCACATTAGATCTCACCTCTGGATATTGGTGCGTGCCATTGGCAGAGGAGATACAGAATTTATTTTCCTTTACATTTGACAGGACTCAATACGCCTGGCTTAGAACGCCGTTCGGGTACATCAATAGTGGGAGTGAATTTGGCATATTTTTGAGAAAGGCCATGCCTGATGCAGCGGAAAGAGGAACCATAGTTTACGTGGATGATGTCTTGATAAAAAATGAAGGCCTGAAAAGCCATTTTGATGAAATAAGACATGTGCTGGACCAATTGCAGAAAGCAGGCACCAAAGTATCTTTGCAAAAAGCACAATGGTGCAAGAAAAAAGTGAACTTTCTAGGCCATGAAGTGACTGAACAAAAGAAGAAGATAGAGGCCATACAAAGATTAAAGGATCCTAAGAATGTGAAGGGCATAAAAAGTTTGTTAGGAATGACAGGGTATAACAGAAAATGTATTGAAAATTATGCTGAAATCACTCAACCATTGACTAAACTGCTTAAACTGAATACTCCCTGGAAATGGGAGAAAGAGCAGTCTGAGGCAGTGGCTAAACTGAAGGAATGTATGGTAAAGGCACCATGTTTAGCATATCCCATAAAAGGTAGGGATTTCTTTATAGAAATAGGTTTTTCTGAACATTGTATGTCAGCAGTGTTATCACAAAAACATGATTTGAATCACAAAACAATTGCCTATGCAAGTAAGGCATTTTCCCAAGTTGAAATGAAATTTAATGAATGTGAAAATGCCCTATTAACCACTGTGTGGGCGCTACAACATTTCTGCCCAATTGTTCAGGGAGAAAAGGTGATTATTGAAACAAATCATCAACCTTTGCAGTTTTTAGAGAGTAAAAGAATTAGGTCAGGTAATCTAGCGCAGTCCAGAATCACTTCATGGACGCTGGCATTGCAAGGTTTTCCTGTACAAGTGAGATATGGACAAAATAAAAAGAGCCCAATATCTCCAGGGTTAGCTGACTTACATGACTGCGCAGCTGAACAAAAGTCAAATGAAATGGAAGTGGAAGTGGAACCTAATTGGCAAGAATTTGAACAATCACCACACAAAGCTTTTGATGAAAAAACATGCAAGGATTTGCCAACTGTATATGTGGATGGTTGTGCTTTTCACATTGAAAATGACAGTAATAAACAATTAGTGTCAGGAATAGGAAATGTCTTGTTGAAATGTGAAGGAGTCCCCAGTATAGGGATGAGGATTGGAGCTAGGAGCAGTCAAGTGGCGGAATTGGCAGCCATTTATAAAGCAATTACTACTGCAGTTGATAGAATGTTCAGTGAAATTGTCCTGGTGACTGATTCTGACTATGCACAGAATAGTTTTGTGGAATATTTACCTTGCTGGAAAGCAAGAGGAATGATTACATACAACAAAAAGCCACTTAAACATGGAAAAATGATACAAGCCATAGACAAATTAGTGTCAGAGAATGATCTAACAATATACTGGAGAAAAATTTAAAAACACCAGGAGAGGATAAGGAGGGAAATGATAAGGCAGACCACCTGGCTAAAATTGGGGCTGTGATGGGAGAATTGCTACCTATTGATGATTTACTGGGTGAAATAAAGATTGATGCAGTAACACGTTCTAAAGCACCAAAGGAGGTAGATCAACGAGTGGTGCAATGGGGCCATGACACGCCAGACCAAGATTTGATTGAGGCACAAAAGAATGATTGAATTTTGGGAATCTATTATAATCATTTGATTGATCCTGAACAAAACCCTTTAACAGAAAATGATTGTATGGGAAAAGAAGAGTTGAGGGTACTATTAAAGAATAAAAAACAAATTAGATTACAAGATGGACTCATGATTAGAGAGTTCATAACAGGACAGATACAGTGGGTGGTACCCCTTTCATTCAGAGGGCTAATGCTACAACATGCACATGATGCAATAACTGCAGGCCACAGAGGTTCACAAAGAACATTGGAAATACTGAAAGATTATGCTTACTGGCCACATATGTCCCAAGATGTGGAATTATATACTAGAGGATGTCTAGTATGCGCCCAATTTAAACCTGCTTCACCAATGCATAGAGCACCATTGATGAAAAGAGGCCTAACTCTCCCATGGTCAGATTTGCAAATAGACTATGTAGGCCCTTTAAAAAGGTCGAGCAGAGGGCACCGTTACATTTTAAGTGTGATATGTTTGATGTCGAAGTGGATTGAATGTATTCCTGCACCAGATTGTAGTGCGCAAACAGCAGCCACATTGCTGGTGAACCATGTGTTCTCAAGGTTTGGGTTGCCACAAAGAATTGAGTCAGACAGAGGAAGTCATTTCACAAGTACCCTAATGAGTAAGGTATGGCAAATACTGGGTGTGAAAAGGAAACTACATATCACATATCGGGCAGCCTCTACAGGTGGAGTTGAACGGAGCAATAGGTCTGTTCTGGATATTTTAAAGAAATTCGTGGCAGAAGCAGGTTCCAGCTGGGATTTACGTTTACCATTGGTTTTGATGGCAATCAGATCAACTCCTGCCAAAGCAACAGGTGTTAGCCCCCATGAGGTCTTGACGGGTAGGAAAATGGTGTTACCACAACACCTACTATACAGAACACATGAGCAGACACTTGTGAGTGCATCCACAGTTCATGAGTACATTGATGAACTGAGGAAGCATTTGCAACATGCATTTGCTTTTGTGCAGAGAAATCTGGAAAGGGCTGCTGACAGTGCTAAAACATACTATGATAAAAGAACATCAGTGAGAGAATACAGTGTTGGGGATCAGGTGTACAAGTTTCATTTTGGAAAAAGTAAACAGAAAAATTCTAAATTTCTAGCAGCCTGGCAGGGGCCATTTCGAATTATAGATAAGGTCTCTCCTGTGGTTTATAAAATTTTGAAAAATGAAGGTGAAACGGCGATAGAGCAGTTTGTCCACGTAAATCAGATCAAGCCATGCCATCCCAGACACGAGATCAGGCGGCTTGAGCATGTAGAAACAGAAAGCTCTGGGGCTGCTGCCCACTGATACAACAGAAAGTCCCTTGAACACAAAAAGATAAGATAAATGGGTACAGTCAGGAGGCAGTGACAGAGAAGTTAAAAGGTTGATTATTATAATGGCACATAAACACTGTAATATATGAAAATAAATAAATAATATAAAAAGTAAAAAAAAAAATATATAATGGAAGCTCATGGTCGTTGTGCAGAATGAAAATGCATTGAATTTAAAATGTTGTTTCATGTATGCTTATTTTCTTTTTAACCTGTGTTTAATTTCAGAAAAAAAATGTGTTTTATTTTTGGCAAAAGGGTGGTTAGTATTGTGCTATATACTTAATCTGTTTCTTTTCTATCTTGGTTTAGAACATTAACTATTTATACCAGAGGTCACGGGAGACGATGGAGTCCTGGAGTCCCCTGGATGAAGACCAAAAGATGCCTGCCTCCAGGTGGAGGTGAAGACAAGATAACCAGAATGCCAAAAAAGATGACTCCTATGGATCCAAGATTGCCAAGATGAAAGAGTACTCGAATGAACCAAATGATGTGACATTGCTGGTCGGGACATATCAGAGGCAGACAAGTGTCCTGGCATATGGAGTTCCACGTATATATTATTTTAATTATTTATTTTAATCTGTTTTGTTAATTATTTGTTTTATTTTATTGTTTTCAATTGACTTATAAAATTGAAACTCTGGACTAATGACACTTCCATTGGGAAGGCAAATGTAGAACATTTTGTAAACTGATGAACTCAGATGAATATTGTATTGATTGCAACTTTTTCATTGATGCACATGAATATTCATTTTGTTGGATTGCTACATTGTGAAATGAAGAAAGGGGGCACGTTAGATTTCTTTCGATTGTGGCTTGGACAAGGGCCAAATCCTCTGAAAAGGGTCAGGTTTTTTTTTTTGGAATTGGCTTGGATTGTAGCCAAAAAAAAAAAAAAAGGAGGGTATGTAAGGATATTTGGCGTGTTACAGCACAGAGTACAGCACTACTGCACAGGATCAATGTGTAGCATGTTTTTTTTATGCAGCACCACTGCATGTGTTCGGTGCATTGCTATGATGCAGTTGTTTCAAGCTATGTGTTGCCAGTGTAACATGGACACATAAGTAAGGGCAGGTTATTCACTCAAAAACGATTTTTACATATAAAATGCAAATACATTTTTCACAGTTAAAAGCACACATCTGTACCTTCAAAATGCACACCATTTCTCACCTGAAATGCCTATTTTGCAAGAGACACATTTGGTAATTAACAAACTAATATCACTAACAAGACTGATAATTATAACTCATTAATAAAAGAATGTGTCTTCACTGCAAAAAGAGGCAGAATCTGAAAATCAGTTTTAAACACACATTCAAGTTTTTTTTTTCTTCTTCTTCTTTGCCTTCCTGTGCTCTGTCCACAGTAACTGCAGGAAGCAAAGACTTCGAATAAGCAGGAAATCAGCTTGTTACAGTTGCAACTGTACAAGAAGAACCATTGTTAAAAGTAGGAGGATAGAACATGATTGATTCTGATTGGAGCACGTCACATCAAGCATCATGTTGGAGGCTGTGACTAGTGCTTTGCGGCAGAATCTGGGGGAAGAAAGAGTGAGAGACATCTTGGCACAGCTCGAAGAAAGACGGGGTTGACAGCTGGCGAGGCCTGATTCCTAAAGCAGATTCAACTTGGTTGCAGAGACTGGCTTTTCCAGTCAACAAGCCCCAGTTCGAGTAACGGCAGATGCTTGTCCTTGCTGGGTGAACCCCTCCAGAAGGCGAACAGCCAAAGAAGTTACATGCTGAATAAGCCTGGTAATTATCTCGCTAAGGTGTGGGGGGTGAGTGTGTACGAGAATATTCAGTCAGTGTAGGAAAGGAGATTCCTGTGCTTTGCTCACGTGTTTAATGTTGCAAATTGAGTTCTTGTCTCCACCACTCTCTTTTCATTGTATCACAGATAATGCTGTTACTGTGCTATTTCATTTATTTCTGTAAAGAGTGAGATCGTGTTTAAATGCAACTTTTATAATACACAAAAATATTTCAAAGCAGACGGGTGGTGTGTTTTATATTTACCAATACAGTGCTGATGATGTGGGGAGACGTTTAGACAGTGCAATTGTCATTTTTAAGGTAGCTAAACATAAGATTTGGCTGCAGCTATGTGCACAATATAATTCAGTATGAGCAATTATAACTAACTGTGTGTGTTGTAGTCTGCCGGAGGTCTAAGAGTCGGCAAAAAGGGAGGTCCGGGACATAGTTCACTACTGTATATAAGATAGTGAAAATACCACATGATAGCTCGCTGCCGTAGATAAGACAGAGAGGAATTGCCCATGGTGGCACACTAAAAATGAAAATGTGGTGTTCCTGAAATGCAAGCCTGAGGTCTCTCTAGTGATTACACGAACAATCTAAACATAAATAAGGGGTTCTGGATATTGGGGCCACAAATAAAACAAGGGAATTATGCTCACCAAAATACCACCAACCACGCATAACAACCACGCAGGTCTGTGTGCTGAAATAATGCATGTCCGCTGTATTATTGTTGTACATGGCCCAATCTGAATACAAGGAGTGATTGTTGCTAAATTATTTTTCGGCGGTAAGAAAATACCGTCAGGTCCCAAATCTCCACAAAAATACTCAACATCATATAAGACCCTGTTATCTTGCAATGCCAGCATGGACTATAATCAAGAATCCCATGCCATCAGGGAGTGCACCCGTCTAGTTGTCATCCTGCACCTGGCATGAAGTGTAATCTGAAAGCTTGTAAACCTGGCGTGTCTATCTAGGCTTGGTGTTTAAAGTGCCAATACAGTGGTAGGGTGGCCCTGGAATTTTAATTCTCTAGGGTGTTTAGGAACGCACATGGTGGTTCATGGACAATGTTGACTCACCAAGGGCATAGACATTCGTAAAGCATTAGTCAATGACTGTCCTCTCTGCTAAACAAGGTTGCTTAAGGGTTTGGACTCTGGATTTTTAGTCACAAATGCAAATTCACAATTGTTACATTTCAAAAACAACTGTTGGTTTGACATTGTACTTGAGGCCAACTTCATTTGTCATTTCTGGTCCCACCTTTAACTAAGATGAGCACATTTGTACACTGTAAGGAGGTCTG
The DNA here is from genome assembly GCF_040938575.1 of Ambystoma mexicanum. NCBI lineage: Eukaryota > Metazoa > Chordata > Amphibia > Caudata > Ambystomatidae > Ambystoma > Ambystoma mexicanum. Next base: position 261,017,058 of record NC_090940.1, read on the forward strand.
TGTTGATTCCTGGAACATAACTGCAAAATGAGATACATTTTTGCACATCCTTTTTTCTCACAGTTATGATTGTATGGGGCTTGGCAGCAGACGAGGAGAATGTGAGCTTGCTGGCCTCCGTTCATGCATCCGAATAAATCCTGAAAGCGGCACTCCTCTTATCATGTAGGTGGATCAAGGATTCTGACATTTCTGGACTTCAGGCAGGAGGTACAGAGGCAGCAGAAGTTCTTTGAGACAGTAAAGAAGAAACTTTGGGAATATAACTATAAATGCATGATGTTCTACCTTGCTCGGCTGAAGGTGCTGATGCAGGATAAGTCCTTCTTTTTCTATGCCGCACAGGAGGCATGGGACTGTTGGAGAACCGGGTAAAGAGTAAAGTTCTACAGAGGAAGACAGGAGTGGACACCCTTGGACTGTGCCTGAATGCTCAACTGTTGCCTATGTGCCCTTCAGGGCTACCTTGGGGAGGGTGGTGGTGAATGTCGATGGGACTTTGATCTCAGAAGTCCTGAGAGGGGTTTAGGGGGTTTGGAATGGTGTGCTGAAGGGCCGCACGGTTATGGCTTCATGATTTTCTTTGGTATGAGGGTGATATTGTTTGAGGCTCTCCGAGGTGTGGTAATGTGGGTGTACATGCTTAGGGAGTTCTACCGGACAATTCCACATATGCATAACTTGACATTATGTCAGAGATGGCTATTCTTTTTATCTTTAGGTGTGGTAGGAAGTGGTTGAGGGATTTTTGTGCGTGGTGGGCTGGGCTTAGCTGTTTCACTTCCTGTTCTCTACTCTGGGCTAGCCCGCTGAACAGTTTGTTTCCTCAGTCTAGGTTTCTAGCCCCTTGGGCAAGTGACTGGTGTGGGGGTGGTGACTGCTGATCGGATGGTGTGTGTTGAACCTGTTGCCTGGGATGTGTGGGGAGGGGAATTAAGTCTGAGTGTTGGGGATGCAGACATGGGTAGGGGGTTAGTTCAAGAGTTGGTAGTTGGATTAATACTGTCCTTGTTGTCTTTTTAGTTTTTTGGTCTTGGAGCTGTGGTGAGATGGTCATAGGGCAATTTATAATGTGTATTGGAATCCTTGCTGTGGGGGCAGCAGTTGCACTGGCTACACTAAGAATTATTAGCTGGAATCTGTGAGGGATTGATAATGCTGTGAAGCAAAGTAAAATATATTCATTTCGGATTAGGTAAGAAGGTCATTTTGCTATTATGCAGGAGACTCACCTGATGAGTGCAAAGCTGGCTAAACTCTCTGCGTGGTGGAGTGGAGCATGTTGGTGGTTCCTCATTATCTTCCTATGCACGGTGAGTTCTTATATGGATTAGGAATTTAGTGCCTTTATCGATACATAACACACTGATTGACCCGGATGGGAAATATGTGGGGATACTGGGAAGATTCATGAACCAATCAGTACTGTTGTTGTGGACTCATGCTCCTAACGTGAAACAAGCGAACTTCTTAGAAAGTATGAGTGCATTGATTATACAGCATCATGTGGATGGGGTGTGGTGGTTTGGGACTTTAACCTTGTTTTATGTAAGGAATTGGACACGTTGAGTAAATGCACTAGGCCGCTGAACCGGGCAACTAAGATGCTTTCCAGGCTTATATCCGATCTGCTACTTATTGATGTATAGCGACTAAAGCATGGGTCAGAGTGTTGCTACTCCTAGTACTCTGGAGTCAATGGCTCCTTTTCGTGTATGGATTATGAATTCTGTGGGGAAGAAGAGGTCAGGTTGGTTGTGGATGAAGAACTTCTGGACAGGACGCTATCTGATCATGCACCACTGTGTCTGGAAATATAAAAGCTACTCTGGGTGGGTCCTATTCCAATGTGGAAGTTCAATAATACTATGTTGCATGACATGTCATTTAGATCTTATTTAAAAAATGACATTACCCAGTTTATTGGCATAACCGGGGGTCCACTGACCATCGGTTTACTCAATGGGAGTCTCTTAAGGTGTCTGAGGCCTCTGTCTTTCTACCATTTTCAGGGGCTGGAGAGCACTAACTGATACTGTCCAGATGCTCAAAGGAGACATTGTTGGGTTGGTGAGATGAGAAGGGAGGGGAGGATGTACAGGATTCCAAAGATCATGTGAGGAGAGATTTGGGCGAGGCACAGGATAAATTGAATACTTCTGAAAATATGGGATATGTGGATTGGCAACTCTATGGAGGTGATAGGGCTGGCCAGATCCAAACATGGTTGGTCAAGTGGGAGGGGGCAACCAGTCATGAGATGGGATAAGGGATCTGGATGGCAACATGGTGGTTGATCAGGAGGATATTTACAAGGATATCATGCAGGGTTATAGATAGAATCAAATTCCTTTTTAGAGGAAGTTCTGATGTTGTATTACTAACATTTGCGTCACAAATTGTATCAGACCTGGTACAGACTGAAATTGATTCTTTACTTCACTTAGGATATGATTTTCTAATATAAGGAACTTGGAAGGGTGATAATTGTTTGAGAGAATGAGAATACACTGTGACTTAAACTGCAGGAATCCCCAAGCTCATGGAAAGAATGATCATGTTAATGCCATTGAGAAACATGGGAGGGAGGCACGTAAAAATTGGATTGAGAATAAGGAACACATCTGGGTCCCAGATTGTGATTCTGATGCCCAATATCTGAGTCATCAGAACAGGTACTATGTTTTCCTGGAACATCTGTAGCCACATTCACCTATACACCAATCCAGATTTGGGGTAACTCCTACAAGAATACATGATCATTTATAGTCAGGAAACCTGTTTAACTGATGCACCAGCAGTGGACGGATGTTTAAAATGTTTTTGTCTACGGCATTCAAAGGTTCAAAGGTAAGGCCATCTGGTGGGCTTGTTAGCCTAATAAAAGAGAGTGCTGAATTGACAGTAGACTATCTGGTCATTTCAAATAAATGTCTGCTTGGGATTCAGATTTCTACCTTGTTAGGCGGTATAAAAAAACATACAGTGTTTTATTGCTGAATATATACTGGCATAATAGGTTTAGTAACATTCAGTGTATTCTTGAGGAGGTTGTAGAACTAGTCTCAAATCGTTGGCCATTTGGAGGGAGGGCTATGTCTTCTTGGGGGGAGACTTACATTCATTCTGCTTCTCTAACTTAGCCCTTGTATGGGAATCATTCGGTCCCCTTCCATTCAAAAGGCAAAGAATGGTGTGAGATGGCTTGAGAGCCTTAAATCTTTTGGCTTAACACGGCAGAATGGTTCTGTGCAGGGAGATTTACTGTGTCAGAGCACATGGGTAAGGGGCCCGAGACTGGCAATTATAGATTACATCTTCATGGATGAGGGCCTCTTCCACATGTGCTCAAGCTTCAAGGTTCTTCCAAGCAAATTTAGTGTCCCCAAGATGATTACATCCAAGTTTGACTGGCCCTTGGACAAAGGCTTGGGGGACAAATTTCCCTTATTGCTTGTAAATCAGGGGTTGAACAGAATCTCTTGGAGCCTGTATAGAGCTACTCTGGTGAATGGTATGGCTGAGATGTTATTATCCTCTAGCTCTTTAGATTGGAAAATGTATACTTTTAATGTTAACCATTTTGATGTTTTTCTGGAAAAACTTCTTGACAACACCGAACCTAGTAGGAAGAATATTTCTAAAAAGCATATTCACCAATTTAATCACTGTTGGTGAAAAAAGGGGAGATGAGGAACAGAATGAAAGTAATCAAGAGTAATTGTAACACTGACTTACTGTCATGGCTAAAAGAGGTTAAAAAAGAAAGAAAATCCTATCACCAATGGTGCAGATTGCATAAACGTCATCTACTACAAAATGACGCTGAATGTATGATGGACTCACTATCTCAAACTACAACCTCTACAGTTTGGCGTCTGAAAAATCATTCAAGAAGGAATCAGGTGGACTTACAGCTAAATCCTATTGGTGAACAGCAGTGGGTATCCTATTATGAGACCAAATTCGGACAGAACTCTGCTCTTTATGTGGCCCCTCTTATTCTCTCAGAGTTGGATTCTGATGATTGGAAATTACTAATGGACTTTGATGAAGTATCGGAAGTCATAAAGGGCATTAGTAGCTGTAGGGCTACAGGGCCCAGTAGACATTCTAATATGCTTTTTAGGAACATTCCGGCATCCTGGTCAATCATTCTGACCATACATTTCTTCGCCATTTAAAAAAGATCAAATCTTGCTATTAAGCTGGAAAACGGTGTTCCTATTTCCGATTTACAAGAGGGGCGATCGAAACAACCTGTGCAATTGTAGAGCTATTTCTGTTCTGGACGCAGACAGTAAAGTCTTCGCATCATTGCTGCTTAAATATCTTGAAGCATGGGCAGTACAATGATGGCGCATCAAAAAATGGCATGTGCAGTTTTGGAAAAACCATAGCACAAACCTTAATGGCCTGTTGATAACATATGTTAAAGTCTTAGCCCTGAAGGGCACTGCACATGCATCTTATGTTGTAAGTTTCGACCTCACCTCTGCATTTGATATAGTGAACAGAGCTCTTTTATTGAATACGCTTGTAAATTGGAACATACCCACTGGTCTTTTTTGATTAATAATAGCTCTCTGTGATCATTTCAAAATCAGGATAAGATTGGGAGGGAGGGGTGAGATATCTACACCCATTAAGACCACCTTAGGAGTTAGACAGAGGTTCATGTTACCACTTGCCTATCCAATCTGTACATGTCTGATGCTGGAGAGACTTTAGAGAAATCTGCATTCGCCTTTCCAAGTTTGAACAATAGGCACCTGACATGGGTCTCATATGCGGATGGCTTTCCATTGTTTGACCTGACCCCACAGGGTGTGCAGAAACTGATTGATGTCTTTGTAACCTACACCAAGTCGAATGATTTGGTTATTTATTGATCTAAAACCAAGATTATGGTATTTACCAAGAATAAGAAGCAAACCACACAGCATTGGTGGGTGGAGGGAACAAAATTGGAAGTGGTGGATTTGCTTGTTTATTTGGAATTCCACATAATGACTGAACCTACAAAATGGATCCCGTGCAAAAATATCATGAACAAAACCATAGGTTTATGTTCCCATCTTATAAAAGTTGAATGGAAATGTGGGACGTTTTCAATCCACCCAGTGTTGAAATTCTGTCAGGGTAAAATAATCCCAAAACTACACTATGGTGTTGAAATACAGAACTTTTCCGTGTTGGATCTCCTCCCCAAACTTGAGGACATTCTATGCAAGAAACTGTTTTGCATCCCCAATTGGTATGACTTAAGAATTCAATCACTCCGATCAAGGGGTATGTGGTGTTTTCTTAATCTGTATCATCCAATCTTGACAGCAGATGATTCCACACTCTTTGGAATGGAGATATCCTTATGTCAATGTCATTTTCGCCAAAATCTGGTCCATTCTTTTTGGGAACGAGTGTGAAGATCATCTCCTTGAGATAGATTCAAACCAAGAAGCGTTCAGTAATAGACCACAGTATACCAAAAACTGCCTGAGACTTTGGCATTCAATCCAAACAGTTGAATGACTACATTTAATTGTAATTGTATTTGGTTACAAGTCTCCTTCTTGGAGACTTTAACATCCACCTGGATGCACCTTGTCCTACCTCTGGACTCTATCGCAACATCTATGACTATCTCTCACTCTCTATTCTCCCCTCTGGTCCGATCACTCTGCAGGGCACACTCTGTATGTTATGATATCTTCAGACCTTCCCCTTTCTATCCCTCTAACCACTCCTCTCTTCTAGAGTGATCACTTTCTCCTTTCCTCCCAGCTCACCATCTCTACCCATCAGGCCAAGCCAACTCCAGCACTTCCACCTACCTTCTCGGTTATCCGACCTTTGGACCGTGTGTCAGTTCAGGGTTTCACTGCCACTTTCTCACCCCCCCCCCCTCACTCCTTTGGCTGACTCAGACCCTGATACAGCCCTTTCCATGCTCTACTCTGCTATATCTGATACTCTTGATGTTCTTTCCCCTGTCATGAGGATTTGCGTGAAGCCCAAATCCAAGTGCAACGCCCGGTATGTCTCTGACCTCGTCACCCTTAAACGCAAGTGCAGGGTGGCTCAGAGGAAATAGCATGCTTCTGGTACATCGTCTGACAAACTGGCCTGTCGCCTGCTCCAAAGGCAATACTGGCTCTCTGTTTGCACCAAGAATAGAGTCCACATCCAAGCCTATGTTTCTGCTGCATCTAACAACTCGGCCAAACTCTTTAAAATCTGCAAGGAGCTGGCCAATCCTACTGCAATCTCTAGCTCTCCTGTCCCCTTCCAGGCCCTCTGAACATCCTTGGCTTCTCATTTCATTTCTAAAACTCAGGACATCCTGTCCTCTCTCTCTTCCTCTCCTCCTCCCTCTACTCCCTGCTCTTCGTCTGGCCCTTCTTCTGCCACCTCTCCTCCCTAGTTTTCTGCCTTTCCCCTGTTCTCCCCAAACAAGGTTTCTAGAAAAGTCCAATCTATAAAAGTCTTGTCAAAACATGTTTACCCCTGTTCCTCCAAAACCATCAAGTACCCCACTGACACCCTGACTCCTGCTACGGCTGACTTCTGCAACCATTACTTTTCCACTGGAGTCTTCCCTTCCCCCTGAAGCACTCCCTTGTGCACCCTCTCCTTAAGATACCCTCTGCCGAACTGTCCTGCCCGGCTAACTATCGCCCAATATCCATCACTCTTTCCTGGGCAAACTCCTGGAAAAGCTGCCCATCTCCCAGCTTGATCTTCAACTGAATCTGTTGGTTGTCTCCATGACCACCAGTCTGGCTTCAGAGCTGCCAGAAGCATGGACACTTCTCTCTGAACATCTGTGAAAACCCCTCTCTCCAACTGTCATGCTCTGTCCCTGGAAACGCTGGTCTCACTGGAAGTTGGGTGATCATTGTACGCTTGAACCACATTCAGTGGTCTAGTCTACCCTCAAGATGGCCACCTGTGTAATATAGGTGGTCACTTCCGGATACGGGATGCGTTGTATCTGTTTTTGGACCTGCGCTGCTCATACTGGTTTCTCTAGTACTTGCGCTCTCTCTGTTAAGCCTATTGACTAGTTGTTCTATTTTGTCGTTTTCACTCTTTTCTAGCTTTGTAGGGACTTTTTATTTCTGTTTCGGTTTTCATGTTCTATCTTTCCTTCTGACTCGCCGTCCTCATGGTACTCTTGTTTACTTTAGTTTTTCAAACTCCTAGTCTCTTAATCAAGCAATCTGCCTTCTTCTCTCTCTCTCTCTCTCTCTCTGATACTATCTACTCACTTCCTTCTTTCCACTGTGTTCGGTTTTCCCCCTTTACTGTTTGGCTGCTTTTCCGTAGCTGATGCGGAACAACCCATACTTGTTTTGGTTCTGTACCGGACGTGCTGATATTCAGTTCTGACTAGTTTTTCCTATCCTGACCTATATCTTTAGTGTCCTACCAGACCATCATACTTTCTCTCGCCTTACTGTCTTTCAGTTAGCATTTCGTATCTTCTATTCCTTTATCTTCTGGGATCCCAAGTCCTCTGGGAATCTAGTGAATAGGATTACTGGACACATTTCTGTTGCCATTCTTTGATTTCACTTCATCAGGCAGTATTTAATCCGTACCTTATTATGAAAGACCTTCTCTACACACGTTAAACAGGACTTCTTTGTTCAGGACAACCACAACTCATACAATTCAGGATCTGATCATCTTTTTCAAACAGGGTTTTTTCTGCCTCAATTGGCTTTTTCCATGAAACTTTTGGGAGCTTGCTCCTTGGGGTTCCCCGTGGCCCTGTTCCCCTGCAGGTCACGGTGGCCTCGGAGGGAGCTCGCCCTTATTTGCACGTAAAAAAGGAAAGGAAGTTTAAAGAAACCAAGAGAAACCAAAGGAAAAAGGCATCAGAGAACTCCAAAAATAAATTTGAAGATTCAGGTGAGGAGAGGGAACGGGGAGATACTACAGTTCCTGACACCAACCTTGATTCCATCACCCCATGTGTCCTGATCTTACTTTGTCTCTCTTCTGCCTTTGACACGGTCAACCATTCCATCCTGCTCAACCGTCTCTGTTATAACCTAGCTATCACCGATCAGGCCCTAGCTTGGCTGACTTCTTTCCTTTCCGAACAACCCTCCCAAGTCCAACTTGGGTCCTTACTATCCTCTATATATATCTCTCCCTGTGGTTTTCCCCAGGGGTATAACCTCTCTCCCTGGCTGTTCAGCCAATACCTGGCAATTCTTGCTCGCTGCATTGCTGCTGCCTGCCCCAACTTTCAATGCTATACCGATGACACACAACTCATTTTCCTTCCGCCACCTCTTCTCCTTCTCTCATCTCTGACTGGCTTTCTGAAATAGAGGAGTGGTGTGGGCCAATGATCTCTGCCTTAATGCCTATAAGTCTGAGATACTCCTAATCGGCACACCTGCTCCCTCCTTTCCTGTCACTCTCTGGCCGGACTCTCTTGGCCCTCTTCCTGCTCCCACATGTGAGGCTAAAAATCTCTGGGTCATTTTCGACTCCACACGATCTTTCCCTCCTCACATCTCTGATGTATCTAAGAAGTAACACAACCAGCTGGACCTCCTCAGATGTATTCTTCCTTTCCTCTCCTTCCCCCAGAAGCTCACTGTCCCCAGAGCTCTGGTTCTCTCTAGGCTGGACTACTGCAACAGTCTCTTTCTAAATCTGCCTGCCTCTATCCTTGGCCCTATGCAACTCATCCAAAACAGGACTACAAGACTTGTCCTTGGCCTCAAGCCCAGCGATCTTACCTCTCCAGGACTAAATTTCTCTGCACTGGCTTCCAGTGGCGGCGATGATTACCTTCAAAACCCTCTGTATTGTCCATAAGGCCTTCTGGGGCCTGGGCCTTCAATACCTTCAACTCTCTCTTCCTAAATATCTTCCGTCTCAAGCTCTTTGCTCATCCACCTTCAACTCCTTCAGGGTCAGTCGCTTCTCCAAGCAACAAGTTGGTGGTGGATCTCTTTCTTTGGCTGACGCCTCCCTCTGGAACAGCCTCCCTGCCTCTCTGAAACTTGAGGAGAACCATCTCCGGTTATGGAAGCACCTCAAGACCTTCCTCTTTAGTTCTGCTTTCTCTCCTCCTCTCCCCTGTTAATCTCTGCACTGGTTACCTGGCTACCCTCTGATCTCTGATCTCGGGCCCAGGTCCCCTCCCCACCAGTTGTACACCTGCACTATCCCCCTGGCAACCCTTGCACTCGGGGGCTGTTTCTGTATCCCTACAGCCCCCTCCAAGCACTTGACAACTGATTTCGGGCACTTACCCTTGCATTTGCCACCAGTTGTCCACACTTTTTATTTATTGTTTTACTTATTTATTTTGCTGTTTATACTGCACTGCCCACTACCCCCATCCACCGCACTTTCCCTCACTCCCCTCCCCTGTTCTTGCACGATCTCAATGTCACCTGGCATAGTAAGATAGTTGTCTCTGTCTTCCCTCTGTACCCCCTCCCTTGCCTCGTCGTGCCTTGAAACACTTGTATATAGGCATGTTATAAATGCCATATCATATAACTTATAACGCACTTAATACCCAGAGGTTTCTAAGCACAGACACAGGGATCGAACCTGTGTTGCTCTGCGTCGTCTTTCTTCCAAGAAGAGCGCATTGCCCCTTGGCTCAGTTTCCAACTCTTTCTCATTTAAGTACTACTGAACATAAGAATCATGGAGTGTTGGCACTTTATTTTTACCCATCATCCCGGCAGATCTCTAAGAAATTAATTTTGTAGGTTCAGGTGGAATCTTATTTGTACCATGGAAACTTTCCTTAGGTATACACTGATCAAGCCTGGAGACTCAAATGTAGGTTTTGTGGTGAAGTTAAGGTCGAATCTATAAGACACATCATGATGGAGTGGCCATTTTTGCAGTCAGCTTGTCAAAAGTATTTTAGGAAATGTTGTGGCTCTGGAGACTCATTTGATGAAGATGATGTCTGGATAAGATGTCTGGGGGGTTTAGTAACCTCTGACATAATATCAGTCTCTGGCTTCTTAAGAGCTATATATTTGAGTTAAAATTATGTTTTTTAGTATGTTTAATATTTTTAAACATTTTATGATGTTTAATTTGTCTTTCTTTAAAGGGAATTTTATCAAAATGTGTAAATGTTATTGTATTCCCCAAATGAATTGATTATTATTGTCTATGATTCTTATCTGATTGTGATTTGTTAAAAGCTGAATGTCAGCTGTAAGGCAATACAAAATAAATAAAAGGAGCTTAGGGACTTTTATGAGATGTTGTACTCTACAAGGGATGGGTTCGCTTTGGATCAGGCTGTCAGATGGTTGGAGGAGGCTGGATTAAACAGACTGATGGTTGAATAGCGGGATGAGCTTGGTGACCCTATGGGGCTGCAGGACGTGGTGGGTGCAATTGATAAGACTCTTGTGAGCTAATGGCCTAGCGATGGATGTTTAAAGGGTGTATAAGGATCCTCTTGCTCCAAGGTTTCTGGAGGTTTATTTGGGTGTCTCTGAGTTCTATTCTGGAGGCCCGGATGGTAGTCCTTTCCAAGGCAGGCAGGGATGGAGCTGATTGTGGGTCCTATATCCTGTTGTGCATGATCAATGTGGATATTAAGTTCATGTGTACTATACTTGCTCACTGTCTTCGGTCGGTGGTCCAGGAGCTTATACATCCAGACCAGACTGGATTCATCCTGGGTAAGAACACTGTTCATAATCTCAGGAGGCGTTTCCTTATCTTTGATAAGTTCAGGAACTCTCTGCATGAGGTGGTGATAATTAGTTTATACTCCTTTAAGGAATTTGACTCCATCTTTTGGGAGTTTCAATGGCTGGTGTTGGAAAGTATGGGAATGGGTTCTCGATTTATGGGACGGGTTACCTTATTATATGAAGGGTCTACCTCTAGAGTGTGATTGAATGCACTTGTATTCTCAACATGGCTCGTCCAAAGGGGCACATGCCGGCCCTATCCCCTGTCATCCATGATTTGTTCTTTGGTGATTGAGTCAATGGCGAGAGTGGTAGGTAGGAGGCATGAGGTAGGTGGTTTAGCACTGGGGAAGTGCTCCACTGAATTTCCCTTTATGCTGATGATATATTGCTATATGTTCGGGACCAGTCAGCGATTTGGAGGCTGTGTTGGGAAAAGTGAGGGAGTATGGTGAAGTGTTTGGATTGGTGGTCAATCAGATGAAATCAATCACTTATACCTTGCCTGCGAGGGTGAAGGACAGGCTGCTGCATCTTTGGATGGAAACTTTGAGCGACGGATTTAAGTATCTGGGATCAAGCTGGGAGCAGATGGCATGATAGCTTTCAGGAAAATCACTGATTTTTGCATGAAATTTCCTTTGTCTGTTGTAGGGCGAGTGGCACTTGAATAAATGATAGCGTTGACACGTCTGCTCTTTGTTTTCCAGGTCATGGCAATGCCGCTACCGTGTGACTTTTTCCAGAAGATCCATATGATAATGAGGATGTTTTTGTGGAAGGAGAACATTCTCAGAGTGGCTTTAAAGACTTTTCAGCACTTGGCGGCAAAGGGCAGTGTAGGTGCACCTAACCTTTGATTATTCGATTTAGCTGCTACCCTTCAGGACATTGTGGACTGGTTCATGTACCCGAAGGTGGAGGTGGTTTCTAACATGATTGCCTTTGAATGTCGACCGCTCCAGTTGTATAGGAAATTGCTTCCCAGCAGGGGCAACTCAGGCTTCGCCCTTCTCCAGTAAGCATGTTAATACGAATGTGTAAACAAGAGACCAAAGGGATGGACAGAAATTACCTTTTTTCATCACAGATGAGTCTTTCTTGTCGTAGCTTAGGGTAAGTAGTGGGTAAGAGGAGGCTTGGGAGTGTTGCCAAGATAGGGAGCAGAGGCCAGATTGAGGACTTGTATATGGGTAACAGGGCCACCACATATTTAGCTTTCAGAGAAGCGCATTCCAGAGTATGACTCACCTCTAGGAGTTTAACATGTTGATGGATGAAGTCAGAAGTTTATGGGAAGGGTTACCAGTGCAACCGAAGATGCATTCAAACACTGTTGCACTTAGGAACTTGACAGGCATGTAACAGAAATCTGAGCTGCTGCCATTTCCACCAGATTCGATGGTGTGCAGGACTGTGGAATAGGTGGGTAGAACACCTGGTTGAATCACTCAGTGAAGGTGAATGGGTTAAGATTCATGCGCATGCGAAGCAGGTGTCGTAGAATGCACAGTTACAGTGGATCCAGTATAAATGTGTGATGCAGGCATACATCACACGTTGTGGTTGCCAAAATGGCCCCAAGAGTCAGACTCTGATTGCTGGAGATGTAGGAGAGAGGTGGCACAATATCTGCATATGGGGCGGGGCTGTGCTGGGGTCCAGGTATTATGGGAGCGGGTGATAGACAAATTGGTGGAACTTACTGGATTACTAATACAGGCTACTGTCCAACAGTGTTTACTGGGTGTAATCCCGTGTAAAAGGGGAAAGAGGCATAACATGTTCATTAGAGTACTGTACCTGAGATTGATAATTGCTAAGCGCACCATCGCAATGGCTTGGAGGTGCGGGGGAGAGGGGGTGTTGTTTTGCAACTGACTCAGGGATTTCAAGAAGTGGACTAAAGCAGAGTTGGATGCTGATGACAGATGGGGAGGATTTGAGGGAGGCACAGGCTCCTACAGTATGTGGCATGAGGTGTGGGACCTGCTGCAAACCTCATCTGATCTCAGACCCCCCCTGAAAAAGGGTATGTGGTTTCACTGCTACTTGGGCTATGGAGCTGGGCTGTGCATAATGGGATATGCCTGGAATGCATGTTAGTAATGGGAATCAAACCTCCTACATGGTCAGCCACGTCATATTCATTGTGGAAAAGACATGCATCTAATGATGGTTGTACTGTTGTTTACAAAGGGATTTGGTTGCTGTGTGCTGTACAGTTTTCTCATGCACTGTGGTCATCAGAGAACAAGATTATGGGTGGGTTGTGTTATGCGAGGGGCTGGGTCAGAGGTGAGAATTTGGATGTGCCTGAACTATGAGCTCCATATATCTATCACAGCTTCTAACGGCTGGGGCACTGGGGTATTATGCTATGTGATCCCAAGATGTGATTCCAAAGGATTCTGGTTATTTTATGTTAAAGTGTCTGCTCCTGCCGTTGTTTTATTGTGTTTTTCTTTGTCATGTAAATTGTAGTAAAAACAATAAACAGACTTTTTTTTTTATATTTGTAGATTTACTTGTGTACATGTGTAAATGGAGTGGAAACACTTAGCTACTGAGCTCCATTGGGCGGGAAGATAGCTGTGTGGCAACGCGCGGGTCTTGGAAGCAAGAACACACTGAACAAACACAGATTCGAACCCCGAACTCGCACTTGGGAAAAAAAGAGCGCGTTACAACTATGACGATGAAACTAGCGTCTAGATACCTACGGGTTATGTGCTCTGCACATAAATGCAAAAATAAATAAACAAAATTGCAGGAGATTGATGATCACTGCCTGCCTTATGCATCTGCTGCTTGGACCCAAATTCCATTTATAGCACCCAGTGATACTTGTCATGGGCCAGAAGCAATTTTAGACAACGTTTTACAAATGTTGAATTAAACTATCCCTGTACATTTTGTAGGTATTAATCCAGTTCTGGGCAGGTTGAGCTACGAGAGATTCTGTATAGAAGTTGCAACCTTCATTGTATTATAGTGATACCGCAAAAAAGCCCATTTCTTTGCTGTTGTTTAATCCTCCTCCCAACTCCCTTTTACCACGTGGTCTATTATTTTGCCTATGAAGGATGATTGTAGGAGCATTGCTGTTCCACTAAAGAGAATAACAGGCTCCCATGGGAGCGCCTGTCATATGCTGTTATATGGAAGAGTGGTGTTAAGGGAACAAGAATAGAAAGGAGCAAGGTGAACCGATACCTTTATACATGTCGAATTGCACTGGAACTGACTCATCGAGGAGAGGATGACTTCAATATATGATTATTTATAAAGCACACACGTTCACCCCAAATGGGCACAGTAGTGCTGGAGGGCCGAACATTGCTAGTTAAGTGTCGAATAACTGATAAAACAAACAACTATAAAGGGAATAGGACCATGTTAGGATGCTTATCGAAGATGGCAAGCGTATCTATCTATCTCATTAAGGGGCAGATGGTTAGGTTTCCCGAAACTGACAGTTTGAGCAGTGAAGGGCTGTTTCCCCCATTTCACATGACATATCTTGGGTATCTGGAAAAGGTTTAGATTTATCGACCTAATGTGGCAAGTAGAATTTTGCGAGCTCTTTGATAAAAGACAATGGGGGTCATTCCGACCCTGGCGGTAGGGGGTTATGGCGCTGGTAGAGCTGCCGGCACCGTTAACCCACTACCGCCTCATTACGAGGTCTGCTCGCGGGATCCGCTAAGGATGCCTGGTAAAACCAGACGTCCTTAGCGGGTCCCACGAGCGGACCAGCATGCTAACAACGGGCCCGTCATTAACGGGCCTGTTGTTAGCATGCTCCCCATTCCCATTTAGCCCTATGAGGGCTCGAATTGGAATGGGGATGTACCGGGTCCGTGTTCCCTGAATGGGGAAATACCAGGCCCTCCAAGGTCTGAATGGACTGGTATTTCCCCATTCAGGGAACCCGGACCCGGACCTGGACCCAGACCCGGACCCGGACCCGGTACCCGGTACCCGGTATGGGGGTAACCATGCCGCTAAAAGTGGCATGGCTACCTCCATACTCGGAATGACCCCCAATGGGTTCCCAATGAAGGACCTGTAATCTATTGTCAATGCAACAGGTAGCCAGCATGGATGTGGAAGGGAAGGAGAGGTATGGGCTACTCTCAGAGGGTCCAGTGGGATCGTAGATAGCAGTGGCAAGTTGCACGCACTGAAGGTTCCCTGTAACATAACCAGGAACCCCTTGAAACATTGAATGCTAGAAATCCACCCTAGAAGAGATAAATGCATTGTCGAATTAACTTGGCGAGAGACAGTGTACTAATGCAGCAACATTGTGACAACTCCTTTAAAATGATATATGTGAAAGGTTTTGATGGTTACTTGATTAGGCAGCACCACTAATTTGTGATGTATTCTGCCTATTGATGCATCAGTGTAATACCTAATGCTTCAGAGCAGGGCAAATGTTGTACAATTTACTGTATTTAGAAAGGGCCACTTTACAAAGAAAGTAACTAAATCACGTGCAAATAAACCAGCATTACTTTTCCTGATGAACAATTGCTTATTCCTTTTCCATGAAAATAATGACCCAGATCAGTAAAACCTCTTTCAGTGAAAGTGAAATACACACATTAAATATTCCCCAAACGTGTTATTTAGACTGGGAAAAGGTACACAATAATTCTCAGACATACTACTCTCTTTGGGTGTCATAACGAGTATGGCAGTCTGGAAAACGATGACGGTAACAGTGTGTATCGGCACCTTTTCCAGGCGGGCGGGCATACTCTGAGTCTGCCGGTAATGCTAGTTAGCTATCGGCAGGTCAGGGCTGCCGGTAGGTCAGGCCCCTACTGGCAGATAATTCCCTGAAGCACCGGCACCATTAACAACGGTGCCGCTGCTTCAGTGGTTCCCATTCCATGGAGTCCTGCTGGACTCCATGAAATGGGAACTTACTGTTAGTTTGCCGCCCGTAATATCACAGTGATACCGGGATATAGGGCAGCGGAAACAGCAAGCAGAGATTGCCTGTAAGCCGCCAGTAGCATTGGTGGCTTATCGGAAATCTCTTAATGACCCCCTTTGTCTTTTCAGAACAAGGAACTGTGTTATGTTTTCATTGTCACCTTAACAATGCCACCGAGGGGGTACAGAAAGGCTCTCCAAGGCTCCCCAGTAAACTTCCAAATTACGTTTGTTCTTCATCCAGAGACAGCAGCCCCCCATACTCCCCCTATCCATCACTCTTGGCTTAGTAGATCTGGGCAGAATAGGACGATGAAAGCCATAGAGCCTGTGAACCATTAGCCAACTTCACAAGGGTCTGCAGCACACCCAGTAGTGAAGTTTTGTTTCAAAGGGAGGCAAAGGCTTGCAAGCATGGGTCACCTGACAGTCAATACATGCCCCCTGCAACTGTTTGATTCAAGACCTTTCAATGAGATGGGCGAGTCCAAAACAGTGTATCCACCCTCTTACAACGGATATCACTTTATCAGTCATAAAGAAAAGGCTTCTTTAAAATCTGAGAGACCATGGTGTGAGGCCACATATTCAAGACTGCAGCTGTCTGGGTTGCCCATAGAATTAATGCGGAATAACTGTTTTTCAAGAATCACAAGTGAACAAGTTCTGTTTGCACAAGCCACCTCTGACGCTGCCTGTCTACGTTTGAAGGGACCTACATGAGTCAGGAAATTAGCAGTCCTGGAAGAATGGGAACTTGGAACACATTCTGAATTCAAGATGGTGGGCTCATGTTAAGTAAATCTGGCCAGCAGTGCCGCAATATGCTTTGCTAGCCTATTGCCCTTAAATGAGAAGCTATTTCATTGCCACAAACCCCAATAACAAAACATGCCCACATGTTTTGCACCCGTGGATATCCTTGAGCAATTAAGCATGCTCCAACTATCGTTCAAGGGGAAAAAGGGAGTGTAGGTCACAGAGAAATGGTGGTGCAGCATTTGTAAAAGTGTAGACAAACAGCAGCACAGGTGAGGGAGGTGAAAGGCAGAGACTTGAGAGTGGAGCTGAAAGAGGAGCATAGGAGCATGAAAGAGAAGGAGAGCAGGGGAGACTTAAGAGCATCAGTGCAGGAAAATAAAATAAGCACACATGAAGAGGAAGGGATAGTGGCAAGAGTAGAGAAGGGGAAACAAGGAAATTTGAAGAGGAGAGAGAGTGAAGACCAAATGGAGGGAAGTAGAGTCTAGGAGAGAGGATGAGACAGAAAGAGGAGTGGAAGAGGAAGAAGAGGAACAACCTACTGTACTGCAGAACAACAATGAGGGAAGCACAATCAGAAAGGAGCTTGGGGAAACAATAAGGAGAATAGGTGCTGAAGAAGAGGGTCCTTAACAGGACAGCCTGGATAGGATCGAAAGTCACGGGAGCTCATCATTTGTTGGAGAAGCATCAAGCAGCGAGGTCTAGATAGGTATCCTTAAGGGTCTGCCACCTAACCCACATTCAGATGATCCAGGGCGGTTGCGCTAGGTGATACCAACACCAATAAGAAGTATTGTGACATCCTGGTGAATCTTACTAATAACAAGAAATACATCACAGCAGACAAAGAAAGAAGTGCAGGGCACTTAAAAGAACAGAGTCTCTGAGGGCTCTTTTTCCCATTGCTGGAGTCATAGTTCAAGAGAATGATGGAAGGACTGACCACCGCGTCGCACCCAAAATCCCAGCGAGACTTCTTCTCTCCTCTGTCTGCACCGATCTCCTCACTCCCAAGTTCCTTCGCAAACGAGCAGGAGGCTCAAGTTTCAGTTACATGGTAAAAGTACTTTGGAACTCTCTCCCCAGTTCCATCGGAAATGAAACCTCCTAAAACACCTTCAGGAAACTCCTGAAGACTTGGCTGTTCATCAAAGATGACTAGGCTGCCAACTGTCCCGCTTGACTATGAACTTTACCAGCTTACGTGTTCCACCTTCTCACACCACATGTTGTTCCCTACCATTTAAAAGTGCCGTGATATGCCCGGGTCTGAGTGCCACACTAATGCAATAATAAAATAAATACATGGTAGTACAAGAAGTCTGTCCAGTTTTTTCTTCTGGTTTGGGAATCCTTTATTTTCTGTGTTTTGTAACAAAAAAACTGACACACTTATTAATGTTTGCCTTGATTTTAATTGCTTAAATATTTACCTATACTTCTCCCTGTTTGTAATATGTTATGTTCCTAGCTTGCTTCTTCATTCTTTGCAATTCAAACGTAATATCCATTGGGCCACCCCAATGATTTACATTTAAGCTCCAACGTCACTTGCTTCCAACTCAGAGAGAAGATATGGCCAGGATTCCTGGAAGGTGCTCACCCTTCTTTTGGTCAGGGCCTCTGATTTGAAGTATAATGCAACTGCTTCGAATCTGGACACACGGGTGGTCTGGGTGTCTGTGGCAGTCAGTGTGTTCGATGGTGTGAGCAGTGAGAAGGATCCTGTTGGTGAGAGAAGGCTTGTGAGTTTGATGGAATGACTAAAGAACCCAAGTGGAAATTAACTGTTGGTTAAAGAGACATACAAAATGGCTCAGTTTCCTAGGGGAGGCTTCTATTTAGATATGTCACCCAACGTTTTCCTTTGGTCGATGTAATTCTTCAAAATGATCATTGGAAGTGAGCTTGCTCCTTGAAAATCTCTTTTTACAGAGTACAATGTGCTTCGCACGGCTTGTTCTAATGGCTTGAACGAGATATGTGCATTTCTTTCATTCGAAAGTGCATGGCCTTGTGATGTCCATTCTGCGGAACCAGCACAATAGCGTGCTTAAAAATAGTCTCCATGTGCATTTCACTTCTGTGAGAAAGCCTGTCCATGTTTCTGAATTCCTTCTTAAGAATCATGTGTCATGGTGCCTATGGTTTCAGATCTGGGGCCAAATTGCCGAAACGTTGCACTGGTGCAAGTGAGAAGTTGCACGGTATTAGCACTAGTGCACCGTTTGCCATGTTTCTTAAAACTCTGGGACATATTAGCAAACCGTTGCACCATTACAAATGCAGTTAGGCATAATATAAGCACCATGTCAAAAATTGCCTTAGTGCAAACAAGATACATTGTCAATGCATTTTTGCACCAGGGCAAAGTTTGCCCTAGTGCTAATACGGAATAGTATTAGCACTAGGGCAAACTTTGCCCTGATGCAAAAATGCATGGAAAATATCTTCTTTGCACCAGTCCAGGGCAATTTTTACCCTGGTGCTACCATGTCAAAATGCACTTCTCACAGTGCAATTGTTTTCTAATAGAGTGAAATGCTTTTAGAAACAGGTGTTAATACCATGCAACTGTGCACTTGCACCTGTGCAAAGTTTCTATAATCAGGCCCTTGTTCAGCATTCGTGTCTTGTAACTTGAAGTGGTCACATTCAGTGTTTCACACATATAATCTCCAAAAAACAAAGTGACTCCACTTTGCTAGGAAAGGCGCTTCACAGTTAGCCCATATTAGGTTGCTCATATATAGTCTACTGTAAAAAGTATCCAAATGTTATTCCAAATAAGTTCTGAAAGTCATGAGTTTTCATAAGAGAAAATGTTTAATGCACATTTCTGAAATGTTTTCTGGTAAAGTTCATCTGTGTGAATTACACATTGAGTATTCATCTGAAATTGGCCATAATACTCTGGTGCCAATGCATTTTGGATAAAACCTTCATCAGGGTGGTATTATTGCAATAAATGATATCTCATAACTGTTGTTCTAACAATGTTCACAAGATGCATTGCAAAACATGCATAGCAAATATTATCAAAAATGTTTATAAAAGCACATACCCATTTGTGAACCACATCCGTTTTGGTAGAAAATAAAAAGGAAACAAGAAACAAAAAGCATTTCAATTAGTTTGCTGCAATGGTCATGTATCTTCTATCAGTGTATCCGCCATAAAGGCAAGTCATACCTTAATCAAGTCAAAGAACGCATGGATCATATTGTTGTGCGTGAGCACAACTGGAGGATCTACAAAAAATAGAAGTTAAGTATCACTGTGAGTAATCCTCGCAAAATATGCAGAGGGTAGAGCTTCAGTATAGCTGGATGTAACCGTGCTTACCCGGCAGCTTGTAAGACGTGCCAGCCGTGTGTGCAGCTTCCAACGTGCTCCCAGTGGAAATGACTTTGTTTTAAATGTAACCATGGAGACGGGGTGAGGCGTCGTGGTCTGTGCAGAGCACGTTCGCCTCGCGCCCCACCCCCTGGCGCAAGCCATGGGGTGGGATGTCTCCATGGTGATGGACACTCGGAATGTGTCTGAACGTGATTGCAGTGCATGTGCAAACTTAAAGGACAAAAGCATGTTTCGAAAAGTTGCGCATTGCAAAGAGAAGCGCATATGGATGTAATGGTTTATGTGAGCTCATGTTGGTATTGCTTTACCGATGCGATCTAGTAATGCACAGTAGCGCCAGTGCTGCCTTTTGACAGAGAACGCGTTAGGTATAGTGAAATTTACTAGAAGATGTACGGTTGCCTGACAGAAATAAAGTTAGGTCTAATGAGTGTTAAAAAAAAGGAGATTGCGGATGTCTATAGGTTCACATAACTATTAGTTGTAATGCAGATTGGTACATAGGGTCCAAAGTAGACTTATGAAGGGTATGTCACTGTGAAACATGTTCGTAATCATCTTTAATTGCAATAATATCTGTTTCACAATCGACGTCAAGAGTCTTTACACATCGATCCCCCACGATTTAGGGGGTGAGGCAGTGGAGTAGATTTTACTCAGTGCAGAAGAGATACCAGCCCAAAAGGAGTTCATAATGGTACTTCTTGAGTTCATTAGTAATAACTCTTACTTCAGATATAAAGATGATTACTACCTCCAAATTGCTGGGACAGCTATGGGAGCCACCATGGCTCCCTCCTATGCTAATTCTTTCATGCACAAATTAAAATCAGAAAAAATACTACAAAATGAACATTGGCATTCGAAATTGGGCCTTTGGATAAGATATATCTATGATATATTTGGAATATGGAAAGACACAGAGGAAGAGTTGCTTAATTTCTTTGCATATTTGAATAGCATAGACGCCCGTATACAATTCACTCATGAATACTCGCTTACAAATATCAATTTCTTGGATGTAGACATCAAGATTACCACCTTGGGATATCAAACCACTATCTTTCGGAAACCAACAGATCGGAATAACCTCCTACAACGCCTCAGCTTCCATCAACCGAGCCTCATAAAAAACCTTCCATATAGTCAAATATTGAGGGTAAAAAGATTGGTAATTGACCCAGAAGATTACCAAAGGGCTATCCAAGAAATGGGCAAAAAGTTCTTGGACAGAGGATATTCAGAGGAAGAAATAACCACAGCCCAATCTCGTGTAGCCACCCAGAGCAGAGAACATTTACTTAAGGTCAATACCAAACAAGAACAGGCTCCACCACTCGTCTTTGTGTCCAAATACTCTCGTCAAAGCAATCGCATTAAGTGCATCATCAAAAAACATTGGAACATACTCCTATGCGATCATCGAGTGGAACACTTGTTTAAAGAAGCTCCCACATTCGCTTACCAGCGGAGTCAGAATTTAAAGGACAGATTAGTTCAAACAAAACCAGCCCTGAAAAAGAAACTCACAGCTAAGATAGGTACATTCGCTTGCTTGAATTGCAGCAATTGTGGCTATGTCATAAAAGTAGAGACGATTAAGCATCCCTATACAGGGGAGACAATCAAACTTAAGAACTTTGCTACATGTGACTCTCACAACATAATCTATGCCATAAAATGCCCATGTGGTTTGTACTATGTGGGTCAGACACTCAGAATAGCCAAGACTAGATGGAATGAGCATAGATCATGCATAAGGAACCACAATGCTAACTCAGCGGTATCAAGACATTGGGATGAGAGAAAACACAACCTAGCCCAAATCCGTTTTGTAATTCTGGAAGTGGTCTTCAGAAGAGATACCCATGAGAATTTTCAAAGGAAGATGGACCAAAGAGAAACCTTTTGGATTGACCGTCTTAGCTCCCTTACTCCAAAGGGGCTGAATGAAGAAATAAACTACATGTGCTTTTTGTAGTACAAATCGGAGAAACTGAACCAACAGATGTTACCAGATTTTGATTTTTTACATGTAAATGTGGACCCTCTGCTCCTTGTCTCTATGGCTCCCTACTATAAGACTTGAGTGTATTTACAAATACTTTGTTGCAATTTCTTCGCTCTTAGATTTAACCTTGCTGCCTCCCTTTTAATGGTGGAGCTCATGGAACACAGCATGTTTCTTTATATATATTTTTTCCTATAGATCTTGAATTTAAAGTTGACCTTGTCGGTCTCACGTTTAGCTTATAGCTTTAGTGTCTTTTCGTTATTTTGCTTATCCCGATCCGACTTGTTTACAAACGAACATGTTTCACAGTGACATACCCTTCATAAGTCTACTTTGGACCCTATGTACCAATCTGCATCACAACTAATAGTTATGTGAACCTATAGACATCCGCAATCTCCTTTTTTTTAACACTCATTAGACCTAACGTTATTTCTGTCAGGCAACCGTACATCTTCTAGTAACTTTCACTATACCTAACGCAATCTCTGTCAGAAGGCAGCACTGGTGCTACTGTGCATTACTAGATCGCATCGGTAAAGCAATACCAACATTAGCTCACATACTGCATTGCATCCATAAGCGCTTCTCTTTGCAACGTGCAACTTTTCGAAACGTGCTCTTGTCCTTTAAGTTCGCACATGCACTGCAATCACGTTCAGACACATTCCAAGTGTCCATCACCATGGAGACATCCCCGCCCCATGGCTTGCGCCAGGGGGTGGGGCACGAGGCGTACGTGCTCTGCACAGACCACGACGTCTCGCCCCGTCTCCATGGTTACATTTAAAACAAAGTCATTTCCACCGCGAGTGCGTTGGAAGCTGCACACACGGCTGACACATCTTACAAGCAGACGGGTAAGCACGATTACATCCAGCTATACTGAAGCTCTACCCTCTGCATATTTTGCAAGGATTACTCACAGTGATACTTAACTTCTATTTTTTGTAGATCCTCCAGTTGTGCTCACGCACAACGATATGATCCATGCGCTCTTTGACTTGATTAAGTTATGACTTGCCTTTATGGCGGATACACTGATAGAAGATGCATAACCATTGCAGCAAACTAATTGAAATGCTTTTTGTTTTTTGTTTCCTTTTTATTTTCTACCAAAACGGATGTGGTTCACAAATGGGTATGTGCTTTTACAAACATTTTTGATAATATTTGCTATGCATGATTTGCAATGCATCTTGTGAACATTGTTAGAACAACAGTTTCGAGATATCATTTATTGCAATAATACCACCCTGATGAAGGTTTTATTCGAAATGCATTGGCACAAGAGTATTATGGGAAATTTCAGATGAATACGCAATGTGTAATTCACACAGATGAACTTTACCAGAAAACATTTCAGAAATGTGCATTAAACATTTTCTGTTATGAAAACTCATGACTTTCAGAACTTCTTTGGAATAACATTTGGATACATTTTACAGTAGACTATATATGAGCAACCTATTTGAGGCTAACTGTGAAGCACCTTTCCTAGCAAAGTGGAGTCACTTCGTTTTTTGGAGATTATATGTTTGAATAGGTCCTAGTGCTACAGGACCATTTATGGACTGGCAGCTCCAGGCGAAAATATTTTGAAACACACCTTTGGATCTCTAGGATATTTGATGCAATAATCCTAAATTTTAATCTTCAAGTGGTGCCCTCGGCTCAGTGGCAAGATTGATCGCTGGCCACAGCTAAAATCAAACAAATATCTCAATTTTAATGACAATGGGTCTTCCAAGTCCTGAAGAATAAGCAGTTGTTCTTTAAAGCACATTGACCAAGTAATAGTGATAACACATGAAGTGATTTACATATCAAATCATGAGCTGTCTGCAAGTTGTAGCCAAGAATCTTTCATTTTAAAGCACACAGGGAACTAGTAACATTAGTGATATATGAGGGATGCGCATTTAAATCTGTAGGGAGATTTTGAGAGTTATCCCTTAAGGAATACCTGTGAAAAAGCAGCTGTGCCAAACGGTTTCTGCCAATAACATTGACCAAAAATGTGATGGGACTTAAAAATAAAACAATTATTTTTTAGCATCGTTGGACAACTTCACCTAGACATTTTTAGAAACTACTTGTAATACCTATTTTTTGGGAACATCTGGAAATTATCATGTTTATGAGGAATCAGCTGTTGCTCAGTGGTTTTATAGTAGTGAACTTATGGTCCTTAATCAGTAACATGTCATGCAAAGGATGGGATGTAGAATAGCTCTTACACCAAATAACCCGACTGACTCAGGTAGTTGGCAAAGTCTCATTGGACTGTTTTAAAATATATTGTCTAAAACAGGGAGTTACAGTGGACATCAACAGACGTTCGATCATGCTCTCAGCGCAAATCACATAAAACATGTTTACATAACAAAAATTCATCATACATGACATCATACTACGTGGCAAATAAGAAACACATATGATTGATCAGGACTGGATTGCGGGGAACATCTAAGTACACTTTCTATTGAGAACTGGGATTGTGATAGGACATCTATTGTCAGGTGGACAACTTAAGCCTGCCTCTGCCTCTAGTGCAAGTCATCCTCAACACTTATTAAGTACACAGAATACTATTGTTTTTTAAACTATAAGGCCCTTCGTTATATGGCCATCTATAAATGTTTGGCACGTTTTAACTATGTCTGGAACATCCGGCTCAGTAGCAGCATACCCAGGTGCCGGCATTTGGACATGACTTTTACTTTGTACCCAATTAGCCACACATCTCTCAATGCCCATGCCCTCTGTCATGCAGATTGGCCTTTCAGTAGATTCTCTTCTCCTGGGAATAAAAGGGAGTATGGGTAGATGCTTATCACAGTTCTGGTCTGCATGCCCAACTCCTATTTCCATCCTCAGCTCACTTGACCGGAGACCGCAATTGGGCCCATTTTAATGCATATAATTGTCGTGAATTAATAAACTTGGCACTCATAGTGTTCCTTCCTTGCACGTTTACGAGGGATAATTCAGCTTCTCACGTTTACTGTTCTTTGAAGATAGATAGCTAGGTCTTGGCTGCCTTTAGTCTTGATACCAAGCCAAACAGCCCTCCTTGCTTCTTTCACGCTCCCAGCAATTTTTTGCTACGACACAGTTTCGTTCCTTCTTTCTCCGTGGGTATGAGTTTACTAAAATTGTGACAAGGATGTCCAGTTTCAACATATATAATGGCAGCTTTGCATGCAATCTATTCACTATGTATAGCCAGCATTTACGATCACTTAGTCTCCTTGCGTTGCTGCGTCTGTACTTTCATTGAACGGCTTGCATTTTCTTTAGTGTGTCACACACACATGCAATCTTCATCTTGCATACAAATGTTCACTCGATTCCTTCTTTCGTCATCAGTTTCTAAAAGGTCCAAGGTCCATATATCTTCTTTTTCTTATTGTTTTAGTGCACCATTCTCAATTCTTGTGACATCACCAGCTTCCCTTCCTCCTGTCTTCATATTCCTTCGGGGACCTTTCCCAAGAGACTGTCATCTCTTTCAGCATACATCTTGTATGGCTTTCTTAATGGATACCTTGTTTTGAATACTTGTTGTGGTATGGTCACAAGTACTGGTGTCAAGCATGTTGTAGGTTCAGGCTTCCAACATATAGGCATTAGGGTGTGTGGGGCTTCCTGCAGAGGCATTCGGTTGATCCTCTACACTCCCCCATCTCGTTGATTCATCGAACCCTCCTTCACCAATCTCCATATCTTGATACTTTTTCTTGAAGAAGTGTATTTTCAGAGTCCAGATCATCTTCACTCCTTTCAGGGAACTGGCTGATTTGGCATGTTCGTCCACACTCCAGGTCATGTAGCTGCACTGTGAATTTGGGTAACAATAGACCCATCGTCCCACATACTTCTTGTGGTTCCTCGGATACAGGACTTTGTTCCTGGAGGTGCTACAATGCTGGCCTTTATGTATCCTCTGATTTCTTCATCAGTCAGTTCTTTGGGTCTAAACCCTGATTCAACATCGATCATGACCTTCATTTCTACTGCCTTCTTCGATGTTGTCTTGCACTGTGTGATTATTATCTTGATCACACAGAATCCAAATATCACCATCACTAATACTGCTCCAAGAAACCTGAAGATGCTCGCCATCCATTGTGGAATCCATGAAAAGATAGAGGCAAACTAACTATGATCTGCAATGGCCTCTGGCTCATCTTCCATTTCAGTGTGTAGTTTCATCAATAACGTTATAGCCAATATCAAGTTCCCATTCTCGCCATCGTGCAAAGGTATGAATGTGCAACATGATGGCACGATTTTGGCGCAAACTCCTCCATTCATCGCTTTGATCATGTCAAGGACATACCTTTTCTATAGGGGCATCAGTTATATGGACCTCAATTCTTCTTTGATAGCATTAAGTCCTTTTATGGTGGTGTTGATCGTCTGTAGGAACTCCCAGCGAGTGATTTGCAACTTTTGCATTCGCCAGGCATAAAGATAGTCATGAAGATTGGAGCAGTTTTGCTGCACAGTGCATGCTCATACGGAAGAGCCTTATATGCCTTTTGCTGAGAAGTCATTGTCCATCTTTGTTCAATTGAGAAATTCAAGCAATCTTCTCCTGGGAATCTACTTTTGGAAATTCTCCAACATTCAGGACACTTTGAGGAATCACTAATGCTGTAACATGGAACACATTCCTCCCCAGTCCTTGGGCAGCTTCATGTAAGCTCTGGACTCACAAGCCCAATATCGATCCATCAGGAGGCTGTCCTTGCTCCCATTCTGGTGACGTCTACTGTGATTTTACAGGCTTTATTACTCCCCATATTAATTCTTTCCTTTTCTTTGAAAGCATAATGTTGCCTTCATCAATGGGATCACAACCATAGGACTTGATTCATTCTACCCATGTCAATAGTTTGGCATGGTTGGCCCACGACTTTAAACAGGCATTGTTCACTCTCTGCACCTCTGGCAAATATTCAGACTTTAATAGATAAGCCATGCAGGATATCAGTCCTTCTTCCCATCCCTTCTTGGATTTGACTCATCCATAGACCAAGACCTGTGTTCATTCCCAACATACAGGCCATCCAGCAACTTCTGTTTTATTAGGACAATTCAGTTTCTTCATCTCTGCAACTACTACCTCTCCTGTTCTATCACTGGATATGTAAGCATCTTGTTTTTCCGTGCAGGTTCCTTTTTCATCTGTGTAGTCTTGATATAATCATTATGAAATGGAAATTACCATTTCGATCTCCATTGCAAAGTGGCCCAATTTCCTTGAAATTGTCCTCGGGTCAAACATGCTGCAAGAGGGATTAGACATCTGGCATTGTGTTCTGGAATTTCTCTAGAAATGAAAATTCGGGGTGTACTCATGGCATAAGGTATGAGAGCATAGACATAGAAATTTTCCTTAGATGCTTTCTCTCCCACCTTCCTCATGTGCTGATACTACATGTTATTATGCAGGTGTGCTGTTTTATCTAGATATGTATTTATCCCTTCATTATCATCTTCTGCATTCCTCTTGCTTCTCACTACTACTCAGTCAGTACTTGTTAAGTAATCATGGAATATATCAAAAAGTGTTCTCCTTTTGGGAGGGATCAGAGGAGCATTTACCTTAGTGGAAGTAAACAAATCAAGAGCTGTTCCTGTGGTGGGGGGGGGGGACATGATATGATATTATATATGATATGATATGATATTTATATTATATATTTATAATGTGCCTATAGACAAGTGTTTCAAGGCATGACGAGGCAAGGGGGGGCAGAGGGTAGACAGACAATGATATTACTAGGCCAGGTAACCTTCAGATTGCGCAAGTGCAGGGAAGGGGGAAGAGGAAAGGTGCAGAGGGGAGGGGGGCATTGCACTAAATGAATAAATATAATAAATATAAGTAAAAGGTGCAGCTAGCTGGTTGCAAGTGCACAGGTAAGTGCAGACATCAGGTGTCAAGTGCTGGTGGGGGACTGGAGGGATACAGAAAACAATCCTTAAGCCGGGGGTTGCCATGGAGGCATGCATATGTGCAAGTGGCTTGGGAGGGGACCTGGGCTCAAGATCAGAGGTTAACCAGGTGCAGTTTCAGTTTCAGCCAGGAGTTCAGAAGGGGAGAGGAGATAAAGCAAAAGCAAAGAAGAAGGTTTTGTAGAGCTTATGGAACTGAAGATGGTTCTCCTCAAGTTTCAGGGAGGCAGGGAGGCTGTTCCAGAGAGAGGCCCCAGCCGAAGAAAGAGATCTACCACCAACTCATTGGAGAAGCGACTGACCCTGAGGGAGTTGGAGGAGGATGAGCGAAGAGCTCGAGAAGGAAGATATTTATGAAGAGAGAGTTGAAGGTATTAAGGCCTGGTGGACAATGCAGAGGGTTTTGAAGTTTATCCTAACAGCCACTGGGATCCAGTGCAGAGATTTCAGTCCTGGAGAGATATGATCCCTGGCCTTGAGGCTAAGGACAAGTCTTGCAGTCCTGTTCTCACAGTCATGTTAAACAGGAGTAACAGTAAGACTCAAAGTATAGTTGTACATACGTATATCACAAAGCAACCCACACCACTTGTGCCATTCTGTTATTTCTTGGGCTTGCTCATTCCACAAAATCATGTTCACCTCGTTATTTCTAATTTCTATTGTAATTATTTAAGAAAAAAAGAAACACTTTTACTTCTACAGTAACAATACTTGTTCAATAATTGCAATTAGCAATCTTCGGATCACTGGCCCATTTTAGGATCCTGTAAAAAAGTGTGAACATCAAAATCTCTTCTGACAAGAGCAGGATAAGCTTGAAGGATAAATACAAAAGCAGCATGCACAAGACGATGTGCATCTTCATCTCTGATCACCATATATCTGGCCAAATAGATACTCAGTGAGAAACGAGTCGGGATATTGCTCTTGTTTCCAGTCATTGAATTAAAAATCAAGATCAGACATATTTGTGATTCATCAATACTTTTCTAATGTCCATTTTAAGAATTCTTATGACTCCGGCAAAGAACTGCATGCCTGCTATAATATATATATAAGGAGTGTCCAGGGGGAGTCACAGTCCAAATGCAAATCTGCATTTATCAGCTAGTAGCTTTATCGTCCTTCTTGTCATCGATCGAGTCAAACACGCTGAAATTCTTCTTCTTGTCTTGCTTCTAAATCTACAGCTGGGGTGGTGGGGTCTAAATTGTTCAAATGAAGCCAAGCTCATCTACCTTGGACTTTGTTTTTGCTGAGGAAGTGATATTTTCAACACAAAAGGGGCCATTGAATCGTTGCTCATGCCAATTTCTGGTAACATTCATAATCAATACTGTTTCTCCAATAAATAGTTTTGGTGCGGATAATAGTTCAGTGGATCCGTTTGCTGAATGGTTTCCATCTGTGTTCTGAGACCTACCCCCTGGCCCTTGAGTTGATCTGAAATGAGAGAGGTGCTAGAGATCATACATGTTAAATGTTCACATAACTCATTTCCTAACGTTTTTTCTGTACTCTGAGCATCACTTCTACTTCTCGATGGAGGTGTAGGAAGCATTTTCATTTGCCTTCCTGTCACTAGTTCATGGGGGTTGAAGTGATAGTCCAAACCAGGCTGATTCCTTAGGGCATACAGACCTAAGGGCACGTAGTATAGCCATCCTTTCTTCAGAGTTAGGTTGATCTTGGCAATACTTTCTTTGAGGAAGCCATTGAGTCTCTCACATTATCCGTTTGCTTGCAGGTGATAAGCAGAATAAAATGTGTGCTCAATGCTTAACAAAAGCCCTATCTGTTCTAACACTTCATTGACAAAATGTGACCCATTATCGGATCTCAGCCCTTCAAACACTCCCCATCTTGGGAAGAATTTGTGCACTAGAAACTTTGCTGTGCAAGTTGCATCAGGGTGTGTACATGGACGTGCCTCAATCCACCTGGAGAAAGGGCACACCACAACTATCAGATACCTGTAGCCACTACACACCTGCAACATATCAACATAGTCAATATATAAGTCAATATATAAATGCTCAAAAGGACCATTCGGTTGAAGAATTACTCCTCTAATTGTTCTGAGTGTATGCTCAGTGGTAAACATTTGACTTATGATGCGGTTTACTACATTTATTTATTTATTTATTTATTTATTCACATTTGTTAAGCGCACATCAGAACGAAGGCATTGTGGCGCTGGTTACAGTGTTTCTTCAACTTAGTTACAGACAGTTGTACCCTTGGTTACATTGGGCAGTGGTTATGCTTCAGTACGTGTACATAGAGAACACGAGAGTGGTCAGGTGCACAAGTTAGTTGAAGAGAGCAGTTTTAAGTTGTTTCCGGAAGGAGAGGAGGGATGTTTCTGCTCTGAGGTTGGTGGGCAGTGCGTTCCAAAGCTTTGGTGCCAGGTAGGGGAAGCCTATACCTCCTGCCTTGGATCTATTGATGTGTGGTATGGTGAGACGGTTGGTGTATGTAGATCTGGTTGGTCTTGTGGACTGTGATCTAGACAGGGTGTCGGATAGGTAGGAAGGTGCTGTATGGTTGATGCATTTATGCGTCGTGGTGAGGATTTTGAAAGTAATCCTATCCTTGACTGGGAACCAGTGGACAGCTTTCCTGGCTAGGGTGATGTGCTCTCTTTTTGGTATGCTGAGCGCTGCTCTGAGAGCGTTATTTTGGGTGGTTTGGAGCCTTGCTAGGTTGTTCTTGGATGTGCCGGCTAGGAGCGTGTTGCAGTAATCCAATTTAGCTCCAATGGTGGCTCTTGCGATGGACAGGCAGTTATCTTTTCTTAGGAATGGTTTTATTGCATTGATGAGTTTAGTGCTCAATGTCGAGGCCAAGACTATTGCGCTTACTTGTTTATCCATAGATAGGGTGGCATCTATGTGAACTCCTAGTGTTTTGACTGATGATAGGACTGGGATAGTGCAGTTGTCTATGTTAAAGTTAATGTAAAGTAGGTTGAGGTTGGCGAGGGTGGTCTTCTGGCCTCAGATGAGGATTTCAGTTTTGTCCCCATTCAAGCAGAGGCCGTTAGTGGCCATCCAGGCTTGTATGGTGGAGTAGATTAGTTGAAGGGCGGTGGAGTCTTGATGATAGTTACCAGACAACGGCAGAAGTATCTGCGTGTCGTCGGCGTAATTCGTGTAGGTTATCCCCATAGTGTCCAATTTGTCGAATAGGGGCTTGGTAAAGAGGTTGTATAGCGTTGGGGCCATGCAGGAGCCTTGAAGAACCCCGCAGTGGATGATGGATGGTGCTGCATGAGCTGTGTTGGAGAAGACTTTCATGGCTCTGCCTTGTAGGAAGGAGGTTACCCATGAGGTAGTGTCCTTGTAAAAGTATTCTGCATGTGTTAGATGGTTGGTGAGAATGTTGTGATCTACTAGGTCAAATGCTGCTGATAGGTCGAGGAGGAGGAGGAGAGCAGGCTTGCCTTTGTCAAGGATGTTGGTGATTTTGTTTTTTAGGTCTAGAAGGGCGGTTTCAGTTCCGTGTCCCTTACGGAATCCAGATTTCCTTTTACCTAGGATTGCATTAGATTCCAGGTAGTGTTGGATCTGTATATGGGCGGCTTTGTCAAGTAATTTTAGGAGGAATGGAACTGTGGTTATGGGACGATAGTTGTTGGGGTTTGCGGAGTCAAGTGTAGGTTTTTTTAGGAGGGGGCGCACCCAGTCCTCTTTGAGGGTGTCTGGGACTATGCCTGACCTATAAGATGCGTTAATGAACGCAGTGAGGAGAGGTGCAAGCTGGTCAGCACATTCTTTGATGATTTTTGGGGGGCATATGTCACCCTTACAAAGTGAGGGTTTGAGATGTTTAAGGATGTTGATGACCTCAGTTTTGGAGAATTCGGTGAAAGTGAACTTGGGTATGTTGTTGGCTTTGACACTATGTTTCATATGTGTGTGTGAACTTTGCTTGGGTAAGGAGTTGTAGTGGTGTGATATCTTTTTTTGGAGGAGGTTTATTTTTTCTAGCATGGCTGTTTGTATGCCTGTGCACCAGGCCTCGTCCTTGATGATCTTGTCTGGGCAAGTGGGAGGTATGGTTAGTTCTTTAAAGATACAGAATAGCTCTTTAGATTGAGAGTTAGCCGCAGTGATGCGTTGGTTGTAGGCTTTGGATTTAGCTAGGAAGATGGCCTCTTTGTATTTTTTGGCTATGGTTTTGAATATATCTTTTGTGTTGTCGCAGGGATTACGTTGCCAATTCTTAAGCGTTTGGCATTTGTCTGTGCGCATTGATTGGAGATCCTCTGAGAACCAGGAGTTTGAGTGGAAGTATTTTTTCTCTTTTTTGCTTTCTAGGGGGGCGGCAGTGTTGACTGCCCTTGTGATAGAGTCTTTAAATATTTCAGCGAGTGTATTAGGGTCTGATGAGAACGGGGGCTTTAGACAGGGCACGTCGAGTAGTGTGCTGATATTGGCTGCTGTGAGTTTTTTGGCACTTCTAGCTATAGTAGCCACAGCTTCGGTGGGCACTCTACTGCTCATAGTGCTGTGGATATCGAATAGGATGAGGTTATGGTCTGTCCACGGGAGGCTGGTGTTGGCGGTGATTGCTATGTTGCAGTTGTGGTCAGAAATCCAATCTAGGGTGCGTCCTTTATTGTGTGTGGGCGCTACGATTCTTTGAGAGAATCCTAGGTTGTGGAGGTCCTTGGCTAGAGATAAGGCAGCTTTGTCCTTGAGGTCGTTGAGTCTTAGTTTTAAGTCAACCAAGAGGAGTGATTTTGTGGATTTTTTAATGTTGTTTCCTACGAGGTGGTTAATTTGGCCTTGGAAGTTGGTGGAGGGGCCAGGTGGACGATAGATAGTATGAATATTAATAGTACAGTTAGGCGATGGTGCTAACTTGATAGATAGAATGTCAACATTTCCCTCCTCTTGGTGTGGTATGGTTCTAATGGGTAGGGTTTCTTTGTGTATAAGGGCAACCCCCCCTCCTGTTTTGGTCATTCTGTCTTGTCTGATGATGGCATACACTGGAGGTAGGGCTAGAGCGATGGCAGGGCCAGACGCTTGGTGAAGCCATGTCTCGGTAATGGCTAGTATGTCTAAGTCATTGGTGGTTAGTAGGTCATGTACTTCTATGCCGTGGGCATTGAGGGATCTAACATTGAGGAGAGCGCACTTGTATGGAGTATGGCCGGAGTTCTGTGGTCCTAAGGTGAGAGGATTAGGTGTAGCGGTAGCCTTAATTGGGGCACAGGGATTACTGCTGCGTATATTGACTGTAGACTTACTACCGTGGTATCAAGTAGTGTTCCTTTGATAGTGTGGTGTACTAACTTTCGTGGTACGTGAGCTAAGTCTGTCATTTCTGAGTGTTATGTGTGCCGTATTGGCCTGGTGTAGGGAGGGAGCTGTGCGGGCTCTGAGTCTGACCAATCTGAGTTTTGTGTCTGGTGTCAGTGCCGTGAGTTGTAGTGGTGGTGTGGGCGTACGTATATGGTCCATTATAGTTGGGTGTCTCTGTGAGCGTTGGTCGTGAGAGTGGTGCTCTCTGTTGTTGCTGAGTAGTGTGATCATGAGGGTTAGTAGCGCACACAATAGACAGGTGTGAAGGAGCGAGGAGAACATACTGAGCTTGAGTTAGATACACGGGGCAAACTTTCACAATGCTGGCAGGCTATCACAATGCTGGGAAGCTATCACAATGCTGGCTAGGGAAACGCTATGCATTAACATTTGCAGGCAAGCGGTGGTGACTTATGATTGCTCTGCCTTCCGTGTAGTAAGACTGCGCGCATTGTAGTCCATAGTCATTGGCTCAAGTGCCAGAGTTCATAGATGAGTGCCCTCGTTAGAGGAGAGCAGGACTGCAAGAGGGATTAGGGATTCCACAGTGATAACGAGGAGATATGTGCCGGGTTTGGAGGGAGAGAGGTGATAGGTGGCAGGGCAGCGTCTCACGCCGTAGCGCAGTGGCGAACAGGGGCAGACAGGAGGGGCCTTTGGCTCACAGGCCTTAGGCTGCTGAGGGCCGGCTTCCGCCTCCGGTCCTCTGCACCGGTGATTATGCAGATCTGGTTGCTAGGCAACCGAGGGGAACGCTCCTGGTGCGTTCGCGATGGCGGCCATCTTGCCGCAGTGTCGCTCGTCGGGTTTCCTTGCGAGGTGGCGTGGGCAAGGTGCGGGCACAGGGGAGCAGGCCCTGTCGTGGTAGGGGCTGGATGGCTCCTGGATGATGCAGCGGATGCCAATTCAGTAATGTAGGGCGGGCGGGCAGGCTGCTTGATGCGCCTCGCGATCAGCTGCTCGTGTAGCCTGATACAGCGTGGGCACATAGAGCTGCCTCTGGGTGGATGCAGCAGGGCTCCTGCCCATGAGGATACATAAAATGCAATGTGCTCTAACAGATTTGGATTAAACCAGTCTTCCGCAATTGTTGCAGCAAGACTTTCCCTCCCTAGTTACATGCGCAGGATAATGCAGCTGTTCAAGTGCGATTTTTAATAATGCTACTTGCATCACCAGCTTTCCAGTGTTATCCTGTAGCCATAATGCTCTTCTTGTGGTGCACTTCCTTGAATCTCCATCAATTGGCTTATCAGTAATTTATTAAACTCTTCTTGCATCACCATAGCTATGACCACCTTTTCTTTAAAATTTGGTGTATCAAAACATGAAATATATGGAGAATATGCAACCCTCTTGGCTTCTACATCTGCGGCTTCATTCCTGCAAGAAATAAAGTCTGTTAGTTTAATGTGAGTGGTGCATTTGATGACCGCTATGGCTACTGGGAGTTGTAGTACCTTAATAAGCCTGTCCAATAAAGATAAGTGCTGCACTGGAGTGCCATCCACATGGAGGTAGCCCCTCCTTTTCTAATGTGCTAACCCTGCGTGTACGATTGACGTAATGTAGGCAGAGTCACTGCACACCATCACAGTTTTCATGGTTGCCTCAGCTCTTTCCAGTGTCACCTTCTTTCCCTCATGTGCGATCAACTGTCCTATGTATAACACCTCTTCTTGCCAATACTGCAATATTTCCTTGTCTACCTGGTATCCTTTGTCTGCTAGGATAGTCATCAACTGAATCGAGTCTTAGCTGCACTCATCTTCTGTGGTGAAACAAATTAAAATGTCATAGATAGAGTCACTCCTAAAATACCCTTAAGGAAATCTTATAGTGAAGTGTGTATGCACTCTGCGAGTTTAGGAGCTATCGTTATTAATGATCGAATGTTGAGTACAAATGAGCTATTTGTTGTGGGACATGGTACGAATGAAGTAACGAACAGAATGAAGGATGTAAGCGTAGGAACAACTGTAAACAGTGAGTATGTTCTAAATAAAAATATGTCCTCAGTTGTGGTAAACAGCAGGGGCAAAAAAACTGAAGTGGTTGGGGTACCTAGCACAGTCCCATCTGAGGACCCTAAAATGAGTAAATTTAACAAGGTTGAATCTCTATATGCCCCTAATAGTATATTAATTCATGGCCCTGCGCTAAGTAGATCATTATCTGAAATTAAGAACGAGAAGGGCCCATTACACAGTAATTATGAATTAATTTAAAACACGAGTAAAACTAAACATCTGGAAAATCAAAATGCAATTAGTAACATTACATCTTCATCAACTCAATTTTCCCATGCTCTTATTAGTGCTCCTTTGAAAGTGATATCTTCTAAAGCTCCTGTAAATAATATAAATCAAACTGAGCCTCTGCATGTCGAGGCTGAAAGACAGATATTATCGGATTCGAGGGTGATTCCTCTAATTTGGCGGATAGACTGATTAATCGTTCTTTTATATTTTCCTTGTTCTCTAGAATACCACAATTAAGAATGGTAAAATTTGATGATATCGAAAGGGTCTCTTTGGCAACAGTAAATCATTTTAGGGCTGTTTGTTATCTCAGCTCCAAGGCCGTAATGAAATTCATCTGGTTTAGTCGTGAGGAAATAGAAATGAGGGATTGAAAGTTTTTACTTTTGCAGCTGAGAATGGTGCAATAGAATTTTTGAAACCCTTAAACGAGGGCGATGGAAAGTCTCTCAAATCCGGTATATCTGCCATGAGTCCTGCGATGGGTTCAGAGGGTGAAGTATTTGAGCTGTTGAAGACGGTAGCCAATGCAAAATGTTTGCCTTGGTTTGAACCAATGCTTGCAGCTATAATGTGTCCTAAAATATCTCTTTCTGATACATAGCTATCTAAGAACATAGAATTTAAAATCATTTCATGGAATTCTTGTGGATCTGTGAACTTAATGAAATGGCATTCTGCACTATCACTCAATGATCAACCTATGATAATTACGGTGCAGGAATCCATGAATACTGAACCTCCTTTGCTCGCTGGTTATTCAACCTTTTATTTACCTGCACATAAACACTCTCAAGGGCGTCCCTCTGGGGGTTTAGTGGTAGCAGTAAATACATCTCTCCAAGCTCACTCAAAATTGGTATGGGAATCTGCAAGTTTATTGGGATCCATCTTAATATGCCAACAAGTGAATTTCCTTAACTGATGATTATTTCTTTATATTGGAATCCCGCAAACATAACAATTGATCAAATGTTGGATGAACTGGAAATGTATTTAGAATTCATATCTGGTAATTACCGGGCATGTGAATTTATCGTAGGTGAGGATCTTAATTGTGATTGTAGAAATATAACTGAGAGTGTTATACCAAACCTATCGACTTTATCACGCATTAGAGGTTCTAAATTCAGGGAAATTCTAACCAATTGGGACATGGATTTATTGGTATCCAATGATATGAAATTTAAAATAACATGGGAACGAGGTAAGAAGAATTCAATGATAGATTTTATATATGTATCTCATAATCTATTAAGGCATATGACCCCTTTAGAAATAGGACAGATAGTGATTGGAGATCATGCACACATTTCCACAATTTTAAAATTGAAATGTCAAAAGCTTAGGCCCAATATAGCATTAGAAGTGCTGGAAATGAATTGCCCTTTACACTCCATCAGGTGGAATCAAGGGATGTGTAACCAGGTGGTAAAACAAGTATCCATAGAGATGGAGAGGATCCGCCAAGAAGGAGGAAACCTAGGAACTATATCTGGAACTCAGTATTCTGAAATAGTTTATGCAGCTCTTATGAGGTTTCATAAAAAACAAAGCAATGAAATACATAATCATGCATACAATTCCACATGTAAACTTCTAAAAAGGGATAAAAATAGGGCACTGAGACATCTGAAAAGAAGCAATCTAGGCAATGAAGATAGTAAGGTAAGGCGGAACGTAGTTCTGTCTGCCTACAAAAAAGATTTGAGATTCGCCCGTATTTCAAGACACAATGAGGAAAACTGTGCACTTATCCACGCAATTACGGCACATGGCACACGTGTAATTTGGCGTACTATAAATGCTGATAATAAATGTGTTGTACTACCCATGCCTAATTGTATCCCCGATCAGACATGGCAAACATATATCACGGCTAAATATCAGATTCCATATGAGTTTCGACACGTTCCAAGTGTTTATTTGGGGTATACCGCCATCCCACGGTTGAACTGGAATCTCTGCGAAATTATATGGGCAATTACTCGGTTGCCTTATTCTAAAGCTGCAAGGCCAGATGGGCTTCCCCCGTGTCTTTATAAGGCAGACCCGGAGCTATGGGCTGTCATTATAAAATCTAAATTTGAAACCATTATTAACACGGGGGATATTCCATTATCATGGCTAACGCAAATATAATCCTTATATACAAAAAAGGTGATCCATCTTCACCGGAGAATTATAGACCAATTTCACTAATCGATACTGAGGCTAAAATCTTTGCTATTCTTCTATTACATGACCTTAAGAAATTTATTGAAGCAAATGGCCTATATTCAAAATTTCAAACTGGTTTTAGGAGAAATATGAGTACTGCATTAAACACAGCTATTATGGCACATGTCATCGCAGGAGCAAAGGAAAATAACTCTAATCCAGTTTACATTGCAATGATTGACATGAGCTCAGCCTTTGACAATGTCGTGCGTAATTTGTTGTGGATGAAAATGGCGACATTTGGAATTCCTACAGTCTTCTTGTATTGGATTATTAAATTGCATACAAATACATCGTACACAATTAGAATAACATCAGAAGGTAGTACCACTACTGCAATTGGGACAGCGATAGGTTTAAAACAGGGTTGCAATCTTGCGGCTACCCTTTTTAACCTATATATGTCTGACTTAGGAGCGAACTGGGAAAATAGGAACCTGTTTTCTGTTAAAGTGGGGAGCATTCGTTTAAAATGCATTGCCTTCACAGACGATATTATTTTGTTTGACCCCACTCCTGGAGGGCTTCAAATCAAACTTTTGCTTTTTGAAGATGTTGCAAAAGCTCATAATTTGACTCCAAATCCAATAAAACAGCTATTATGAAATTCGGAGTCAAATCTAAAAAAGGTAACTACCGATGGCAAATTATGGGCAAACAAATATCCTGTACCAATTATGCAATTTACTTAGGGTATCATTTATCAGCCCAAAACTCAATTATTTCATGGTCTGAAAATATTAAATGCAAGACTAGACCACTTTTGTCCCAATTGAAAAAGATATACACTCGGTACTGCAAATGTTCACTAACTCCTTCAATAGAATTTATGACACTAAAAATTGAGACCGTAATTCTTTATGCACTTGCTGTCTGTTTATGTGATATGACTTCTATGCTTCACACCTTACAGGGCATATATTTGAAATCTGCAATGATCTTACCTATGTCTGTTCCAAATGCTATCATCCGACATGAATTGGGGTTGGTGTCTCTTTATACTCAATGAAAATTGAGGCAGCTATCTAACTATGTAAAGATTCACTATCCCCCGACTAACTCGTTGTATATGGACATGAACAAGTAACCACACACCTAATTTGTTTCATAATTACCATCTGAAAATGCAACAAGTATTGTCTGAAGTGAACATCACTGTGGAGGATATATATAAACGTCTCTGCTATGCTAAAAAAAGCTTTTTGAAACAGATTGGTGCTCTACGATAGACAAGATTATGTCCTATAAGCTATTTAAAGAGTATGGGTTACACGTTAAGCAGCGCATCCCACGTTATGAGCATATTACGATGTTCCCTTGTGAACATACTAGAAAGATATACATTCGATTTAGATTTAATCTTTTGTATATAAGGGAAAGAACGAAGAACTGGAAGATGTTTGACACCAAAGATCGCGTTAGATGTTGCTTTGAGGAATGTAGTGAACCTTATGAAACATTGAAGCATCTTATCCTTTGCTGTCCTCATTTTAAGAAAATTAGAACTGATAGACTAATGAAATTTGTCAATATTGAATATGATGATTGTCTGGAATTTTATGGTTTAGAATGATGCAGGGAACCTACAAACCATTAATCTATGAATTGGTAAGCTTTTGTAAGCATATTGAAAAGGAATTGGAATTAAACAATAATTGAGCTCTATTACACTCCCTAGAGGAACATTCATTGAGGGACTTTTTATGAACTATAAACTGAGCACAAATAAGATTGTTGAAAGTTTTGTAAATGGTGGTTTTGATACAAAATATTAAGATTTTATATTTGCTAATTTTGTATTCCCTAACTTTGGAAAGGTTTTATTGTATGATGTTTTTTTTATATTTGTTATCTTGTAAAGGTTCTACATGAAATTGTTTTATGTACTTGAACCAAATGCAAATAAAAAAAAATAAAAAAAAAATGTCATTTACGTACTGTATCATACAATATTGCCTAGGTCCATATGGATTACCCTGTTAAAGATTGATGGAGACTCACAGTAGCCTTGGGCAGACTAGTATGTTTCAGACAAGTCTGGCGGAATCTAAATGAAATCAAGCCTTGTGAGTCCTCGTGCAAAATGGGATTGAGAAAAAAAACATTTTTCAAATATTGCGCTTCTACTCGGATACTGCATAGCATCGTCGCTGGGTTAGGAACTAAAGCAAACTCAGCATCTACAATCTGGTTAAGCTGACTCATGTACTGTATGAATCTCCACAACCATCCCTTTGATTTTTTCACATGATACACCACAGTATTACACAATGATTCGGATGGCACCAGAATGCCTTGTTCCATCAGTGCTGAAATGGTCTTGAATATAACCTCATCAGCCTCTCAGGATATGAGGTACTGTTTTTCTCGAGATAAAATAGTCCCTGGCTTCAACTTTATTTGACTTCCCCTATCCCCTTTAACAGACGTATGTCATAGGATGCTTGGCACCTTGTCCAAGTTTTCTTAAAAAAATGCTGGACGCTGCCACATTATTGCCATTCGCCATGGGACCTCCCTTTTCTCTATTCTTATCCAGTATGTAATGCTCACAAAGAAAATTACTTCATTGTCTGTTGGGTCATCTCTAAACATGTCATCGTCAGTATTGTCAGTCAACCTATAGCCTTGTTCAAGCTCTATCACTGTCCTCCATGGTCGACCCTCATCATCTGTTCCTTCGAACATCGCCATTTCCCTTCGTACTATGGCTGCTTCTAGTTTTATGGGGATAGTCTTACCGCCCTCTTTGTCCATAGGTATCTTTTCTCACAGTTTTCCCCATTTAGCCAGGTAGCCAGGTTAATAGAATGGTCACCCCATAAAAGAAAACCTCTGGCTCAACTGGAACACCTTGCAGAGCCACTTGCCCTGTGAATGCCAATATATACATGCCCACATTCATGTAATGTATTCCAGGAGTGGAACACACTATTCCTTCATCAGTAAATGAAATCGAAATGTTAAGTCTTTTCATTACATCTCTTCCCGAAAGGTTAACTGCAGTCTGTCGTGAATACAGCAATGAAACAGACATGTCACACTCTCCTATAGAGACTGGTAATTCATCAGTAAAAGGAACTCGACTTGTAGCTCCAGAGAACCCTTGAGCATTCATGGCAATTCCCGACATTGGATATTTTCCCTCTCATATACATGAACAAGCAGCCCCAGTGTCTACTAAAAAAGAAAAAGGTTTGCCTCCTATTGTTACATCGACCCTTGGTTCCTCTTGGGGGTCCGGTGTCACGGATAGTACTGAACACATCAAGTCACCCTATAAGCTGTCCTATTGTGGGTATATGCATACCCCTGTACATGTGAAAGGGGGCATGTTGCGATTACCCTTGTGGTGGATTCATTTGTGCTTGCTCTGGTTGTGGTGTCTGTTGCATTTGCAGCGCTTGTGTCTGATACACTGCTTGATCTTGAGCAAACCCTTCCCTAGATTCTGTGCTATATGGTGGAGGATAAGCTGTTCCCCCTCTTGTGAATTGTCCATTCTGTATATTCACTTGGCTCCCACATGAGTGTGCAATGTGCCCAGTCATCCCACAAGTCCAACATATGGGAGGAGACCTCCTGACTAGTCCCCCTTGGTTGAACCATACTTGCATATTCTGATTCTCATTCTGTGCATTCTAAAACCCACCTTGATTATTTTGGAATCCACCTCTTCCTCTATACCCCATACATCTGCCTCGTGTCATGAACCCATTCCCTCCTTGGTACATCAGGTGTTGATTATTCGCCTGTGATGCACCCACTGTTTGCTGCACTCCCAATCCTTCTCCACTTGTCAATACTGCCCCTTCTATGGCATATTTTGACAATTTCTTCTGAACTAATTTGGCTTCATCAGTTTTCCTTACCTCATCTTTCTTCTTATTTTTCTCTTGCAATATCCGACAGTGATGCATTATTGTCAACTGTGTATCAGCCCACTGTTTGGCTTCCATTACCACCAATTTCTTCATTTGTCTCTGAACCGGCTCTGGCAAACCTTGACATAAAATGTAGTAAAATAATAGCACTGTTTTTCCCATGGCTCTTTCGTTTTAAGTTGCCACCGCTCTTGAATACCCTGAACGTAAGCAATAGGGTCTTCATCTTCTTTCATCATATGTGTCATAATTACACGCATATCTGATGTGTCAGGATACTGTACCTATAGAGCCCTCTGCAATTATTAAACGGTGGTCCATCTTGCGGTGTGTTTTGTGCTGTCACACTTGCATATCCTGCTCTCCTCCATATGTCATCAGCTCTCTCTCCAATAATAACTGCCAAGAGACCCTTAATGTCCACAATGGCCAATGTGTTTCCTCCTGTTATTTTTTTTTAAATTCGTAAATCCATTTTCCTGCACGTGATGTCAAACGCAGGAGTTAACACTTTAAATTATCCTTATCCATCTGTGGCCATGGAATATACTGTGGTCTTGCTCCCCCTTTTTCCAATAAGGGAAACTGTGTAAATCCTAACTTTCAGTCAGCTCCCATTGTCTGTCTATCCATAGCTGGGACAATCATTCCTGAACATCTACTTGCTTACTTGCTGGTAACGATCTTAACCTGCTTATATATGGTGGTGATTCTCCCTTCTCACTATACAATTGTCCTCGGGGACGTTCTGGATATGTTATGGGATCTGGCATCCTGTCCTTAGGTTGATCCAGATCCGATCATCTTATTTCCTTTTCTAACTACAGGTTGCCTTCGGGGGCACATGCACTTCCTTTCTGCCCCCCAAAGAGAGATTCTCTTTTTTCATCTGACATGTCTTGTCCCCAAGAAGAATAACTACCCTCCCCTTCACCCTGGTCTGGGTTCAGTCCACTTAAGGACAGGGCTCTATGCTCAAAACAAAACAGATTTTCCTGATAAGCCTTATCAATCCTATCTCCGATGCTTCTTATGTCAAAGGTTCCCTCT
Source organism: Ambystoma mexicanum (assembly GCF_040938575.1). Taxonomy (NCBI): domain Eukaryota; kingdom Metazoa; phylum Chordata; class Amphibia; order Caudata; family Ambystomatidae; genus Ambystoma; species Ambystoma mexicanum. The sequence continues at coordinate 261,059,556 of NC_090940.1, forward strand.
TCTAATGCTACTCTAGATGCTCCTGGCTGTCAAAAACCGTAAGGGATAATAGGGGATCGACTCCCTCTCCCGAACCACAGAAGCCGAATGAATCGACCCTCCCACCGTGGTTGGCACGGGCGTCTGAATATAATATCACAGCGAACCATGTGGCAGCCAATGGGGGGAAGAAGGAATTAGGGAAAGGGGGTGGATAGACAAAGGAAAGAAGGGGATATAACATACAATTCACAATTGTTCCACATAACAACCTAGTAATACCATGAATTCTGAATACCTACTCCTGATCCTACACCTATTTCAGAATTATGCATAGAATACCTAAACCTCCTCCTGAAACCTGATTTTGCATATTACACTAAACATGAAGGATAGCCACAAATAACAATGACATGACCCCACAATAATAGCAAGCAGAATGACACAAACAAGAAAGCTGCTTCCATGATGAATAAACGTGAACACATGGCCCATTGGGCTAGCAAAGCAGTAGACAAACGTGAAACTAACCCTGCCCTTAGTTAAGCAGGCACATTAACTTCACAGAGACTGTGACAAGACTCTGCCCTCTGTATGCAGGCAAAATGAACATTACAGAGAGTATTACAAAACTCTGCCCACACTGAATGAACGTAAATAAAAAATGTGCTCTTGTACTTCAAGGAGTTTCAGTTCCTAATAAAGGACTGCGGAACACATAGCGCAATACATATTAACAAAAATGTCCTGGGAAATCAATAGCGTTGCTCATGGACAAAACAGACCAGCTTCAATGCAGCCAGCCGCTAAATTAATCACAGATACTCCCGTGTCATTTAACCATAAGAAGAAAAACACTTATCTGTGTGTCCGGGTGGCTCACAAGCACACCTGGACCTCTTGAAATGCTGCAGTCAGCCACCGTGAACTGGAAGCTCTCACCGCCGCGGCATGAAACACAATGCAATGTTCTCGTTACTCATAACCGAGAGTTCGAACGGCATCGCGGCTTTCTCCCTATTCAATGAGTATACGTGAAGATCAGCATGCCATATTTTCTCCTGCTGCTCCGACACGTCATGGCCGCCCGTGCTGCATAATCAACAATTATCAGTACCACTGCACGGGCGGCCAACGGTTTAATAGCTGTCTTAGTTACCCCAGCTGCTGTCTCAATTTTCCCCTGCTGGAGAATGGCGCGAGGAGGGAAGAACTACTCCATCCCCCTCAGCCTACTGGGAAATGTAGTTTCTTCAGCTTTCACAGCTAATTCCTATGGTATGGTCACCGAGGCTTGCCCCAATTCTATTTCCTGACACTGGCGTTGCTTCCTTCATCGGAAGAAACTCTTCTATTTTGTTCCATCGGATTGCTGGACTCTGCCCTACTGGCTCCCTTTGAGCAAGGCTAAATTTAGAATCCTGCTGTCTCTTTTTTGTTCTAATTGTTCACCTAATTCCTTTTATTTTATCGCCTCCCATCTGATTCTTTCCCCCTCTTGTCTTATCTCTTCTCTCCTCACTCCTGCTCTCCTTTCTACCTCTTCCCTTCATCTTTGTGCTCTTTTGTCCCTTAATGTCTGTGCTTCTTCCTCTTCTCTCTTCATTTCTCTTCTGTCCTTATCTTCCATAGCTCTCTGCCTGTTTATTACTGTCTTTGCCCCTCTGCCCTTTCTTCTTTCTTTTGTTGCTCCTTCTGATACATCTGTTCTTGCTGCTCTTTGCTCTATCTTTTGTGTTTTTCTTCCTTCAATCGTTTTTCACCTTCCTTTCTTTTCTGTCCTCTTCATCCTCTCTGTGCTTAACTTCCTCATTGCTGTTCCCATCTTGCTTGAGTAATATCTGCCCTCCATCCATTCGTTCTGCACATGTGTTATCTCGTCAGCTTTATCTTTCTCTTCTTTCCATCTCTTGATCTCTCGTTCTATTTCTGTCAATATATTTGATCGATCATTTATCTCCTCTTTATCTTGTTTGATCTTAACAACCTCCTCTTTTCTCTTACTCTCTTCTGGACTATCGTCACTGCTATATGCGGGCGGTTCGTACATTTGATTACTATACCCTGCCACCGCCTCCAGTTCCTTTAACAGATACAACCCTATGTCTTCCATATCAACGGCTTTAGCTTCAGGCGAGGCAAGGGGAGAAGTAGGCTTGACACCTTCCTCCTAACTCTGGTTAAACATTCACTCCTTGGGTGGTGGATCTTCCGTCTCTTCTTGGTACATCTTCCAAAGCTCTAAAACAGCTAGCCTTTTCTCTAATTTCTCCCCCTTGTACTCAGCATATAGGTACGTGGTCATGTTTTGCAATACCACTTTTGACAGTGACCCCCCTTGTGGCCACAGAACATCTTATCTGCCATGCCTTTTACCCATTCCGCACTATACTGTTTGAGCTTGGGCATATGTTTTGGCAACGTCTTAAATAAATCCATCAGAGGAGTGACATCTCCCATTGTAAGTCTCAATGCTTACCAGATTTCACAGAAATGGCTTTCGCAGCTTTTCAATACTTGAAAAACAACAAATATCAGTGCGCTCCAACAATCACTGCTCAAACCTCTGCCCTTTTTTGAATTATTGTCTGTCTGTCTCTAAATTGGTAGCAATTTCTTAACTAAGACATTTACTTATCACTTGTCAATTCTTCTCAACAATAATTTTGCGGCTTCTACTGCCTCCTAATATTTCTACTTTAAGAGACAAAGACAAACTAGTCGACCTTTGCACATATACTAAAAATCTCTTGTGATCACCACTTTATCCTTTTCTCTAATCAATTCCTTTGTACAGAGTTTAAATCATCTTCTTATTTGAACCTGTTCATAGGTAGCCTAAAAGACTCTGGGCCTCATTACGAGTCCGGCGGCAACCAGCTGGTTTTCCCGGCTCAGTTACTGCCGGACTCGTATTACTATTTCGCCTCCATGACTCCCGGAATTACCAGGGCATTACAGCCCTGGTGTCCTGGGAATTCCGGAGGCGGAATTCGGTAAATCCCCATTCCCATTGAGTCCATTAGGACTCAATGGGAATGGGGAAGTGAAAACACCGGCACCATCTTGTGATGGTGCTGGTGTTTCCACGTCCGCCTGCAGGCGGGCGGTGTTAAACCGGCCAGGTCAGACCTGGTGGGAACACCACTTCCCGCCTGCAGGACTCGGGATTGGGCACTCCGGAAATAACAGTGGCGGCGGGTTTACCGCCACTGTTGTTTCCAGACCGCCCGACCCATAATGAGGCCCTCTGACTGTAGTGTAAGACAATTTCTTCTGAAACTCTCTTGAGTCATGACTTGTTAGGCACAACTTCTCATTATATCAAATAGTAATTTATTTATTTATTGCATGTATTATATGCCCAAACCCAGGGGTATCACAATATTTGCTGTCATTTTAAAATTACCACAATCCCGTCCTGTAGGAGAGATACTGTAGATGTAGGGAGACTGTAGATGAGGGGCAGTAAGTGAGCCATGGCATTATATTCACAGGAGGCCGTAAACAGAATACAAACATCAAATAGCTGGAACACATTACAAATGGAAATGCACATTCTTGTGGTAAGCATGTTTTAAAATTATCCACTTCAGGGTGAACAGTTTATCTGTCCAGTTTGTACTATGTACATATTAACCCAAACTAACCAATTAACACCCCTTCCCATTAATTGGTAATTTTATCTTTAAAAAAGCAGTGCAACAGGGTTCAGATGACGTGTCAAAAGTATGGTGTTTTTTACAGTCGAGTTAAAATGTGCAGGCACAAGTTTGCTGGCTGTGATTTCATTGCACAAACTGCAAGGAAAATATGCACTCTGGAGAAAGCCCTATTGTACGAGGAAATAAGGCAGGTTTTTTGTGAGATTGACAGGGATAGTATATAAATTCAAGAGACAGAAGGGGTGTGAGGAGTTCAGCCGATAGACGAGCAAGTGACTGGCCAGAATCATGCAGTGCAGAGAGTCAAGATTTTCCAGGCAGCAGACGGAGAAGACGAGTTGTAGGCGGAGGAAGGTCATGTCCTTTTATCTGGATTGCCTGGGTGCGGGAGTCGTGATACTGCTGCAGGCTGGCAGGACAACAGAGAAGGGTTGCCTGTGATAACAGCACAGAAATCTCGCTCATATTTAATGTGAGTATATTGGTTAAGTGAGGTGCACATGTGCGAATGTATTCTGAGAAAGCCAGCGAGGTTTTGTTTTTTTGTGTAAAAGAATTCAGGCTCTTATAAATGTTACACAGAGAAATTACATATTTTTTTGTACTAGGCGTGTTTCCTGACAAAAAATGTACAAGCAAGGTCGAAGTGGGTGAAACACATGTTTTGTCATTGAGCTGAGTTCCTGCTGAAATTATCTTTCTTGCTGAATCACATTCACATGGTTAATTATATTGCTATTAAATGTTGCTGTTTATGATCAGTATGTTCATTTGCCTAGAGAAATACCAAATTTAAAAGTTACAACATGTTGTGATACATTCTTCATGGTGCTTGGGTTGTATCATTTGATTTACTGTGAGTTATGTAGATGGATAGAGCGTGAGTGCGGTATTCAGCTCTGCATGTTTACAGTTGAACAAATCTGTTTAAGAAAGTAGTCCAGCCTTCTAGATAAGTGGCTGGGTGACAGTTAGGCCTGTCAAGATATTTTAGTGTGATAGGCCCAGCGATCTGCATTTTGAGTTGACCCTAAGTAGAATAAGTAGAATAAAGGTAAAGGAGGGGAGTCTTGTCACACCATAATAACAATAAGCCACCACTTTACCACAATAACAAAATACTACCAAATTAGGTATAGCCCTCTGAAAAAATACCCAACAGTCCCCTTAATGTGACATTCCCCTCAATCTACTCACCATTCGATCAGTTGACTCAAGGCTTCGGTATCGTCTCCTACTCCAACGGACCACTTTCGTTGTCTGTCCGCAAAGCGCCTGTTGAAACCAGGTAGGGATTTCGTCAAAAGGGACCCTGCCCACCATCTCAATTTTTTCAAGTTTTCTATGTGAACGCTCTCCACTGGAAACCCGTCGATCTTCTGGCTAAATGGCAGAGGTTGTTCGATTGTCCGAAACTCTGGAGCTTAACAGGTTGATAGGTCTGATCCATCCTCTGCTACCAAGTGAATTTATGGTCCTTAATCAGTAACATGTCATGCAAAGGATGGGATGCAGAATAACTCTTACACCAAATAATCAGATTGACTCAGCAAGTGGACAAAGTCTCATTCAACTGTTTTATCTATTGTTTAAAACAGTGAGTTACACTAGACATCAACGGACGTTTGATCGTGCTCTCGGCGAAAATCACATAAAAACATGTTTATATAACAAAAATGTGTCATATATGCTGTCAAACTACCTGTATAATAAGAAAAACCTATGAGGGATCAGGATTGCATTAAGGGGAACATCTTAGTACACTTTCCATAGAGACTGGGATTGTGATAGGACATCTACTGTCAGGTGGACAATGTAAGCTTGGCTCTTGTGCATTTCATCCTCAACACTTATTAAGTACACAGAATACTATTGGTTCTTAAACTATAAGGCCCTTTGATATATGGCCCTCTATAATTGTTTGGTACGTTTGTACTATGTTCTCAGCTCACATGACTGGAGACCACAATTCAGCCCATTTTATAGCATTTAATTGTCCTAAATTAATAAACTTGTTACTCATGGGGCCTCATTCCGAGGTGGGCGCAAAGGGATACCGGGCACCGTTAAGGACATTGTGCCGGTAATACCTTTGTGTCCTATTCGAGGTCCCTTAGCGGGTTCCGCAACGGGTGCCTGGTTTTGGGGAGCCGCTAAGGGACCAGAGAGCTAATAACGGTACCGCAAATTGAGGTACCGTTATTAGCTACTTCCCCATTCCCATTGAGCCCTATGGGGGCTCAAATGGGAATGGGGAATGGATTTTCCAATGGGGACTTTCTGGTCCCTCCAGGGTCAGAATGGACAGGTAAGACCCCATTGAACCAGGTCGGACCCGGACCCGGTATGGGAGGTAGTCATGGAGCGACTACCTCCATACTCGGAATGAGGCCCATGGTGTTCCTTCCTTGCACCTTGATGAGGGATAATTCAGCTTCTCATGTTCACTGTTCTTTGAGGAAAGGAAACCAGTTATTGGCTGCCATTAGCCTTGATACCAGGCCAGACAGCCCTCCTTGCCATTATTTGCTGCAACACAGTTTTCAATCCTTCTTTCTCTGCGGGTATGAGTTTACTAAAATTGTGATACTGAGGTCCAGTTTGAACATATATAATGGTGGCTTCGCCTGCAATCTATTCACTACATGTAGCCAGCTTCTACAATCACTTTGTCTACTTGCGTTACTGCATCTGTACATTCATTGAACAGCTTGTATTTTCTTCAGTGCGTCACACACACATGCAATCTTTCTCGTGCATAGGAACGTTCACTAAAATCCTTCTTTGAATGCAGAAAAGGTAGCATTCACCCCTCTCTCGAAAGAACACAGCATGATAACCTGTTGAGTGGTTATTGATCACTTTGAGAGTTCACAGCCATCTGCTTTTTGCTCACATGGGCAGTCCAGCACCGAAACGCTATGGCAATTCCTTTCTGAACAAGAGTACCAACAGCAACTCCAAAAACATGTTTCAGCCTTGTTGGGCCTCATCAGTGAGGTGAAGCTGTGCCTCTCTGAGCACAGTGAGCAGGGAGTCCACGTGTGGTTGCCCCCAGGTAACTTAAGGTGACCAACCCCAAGTTCCTGCCAAAAATACAAAAAAGGTAGCAGGCGCCCCTCTCTCAAAAAAACACAGCATGATAACCTGTTCAGTGGTTATTAACCACTTTGGGAGTTCACAGCCATCTGCTTTTTGCACACTGTACCTTTCACAGATGGGAAATATCCATTTGCATATCGGTCTTTGTCCCGCCCACATGGGCAGTCCAGCACCGAAGTGCTATGGCAATTCCTTTCTGAACAAGAGTATCAACAGCAACCCATACACGTGTTTCAGCCTTGTTGGGCCTCATCAGTGAGGTGAAGCTGTGCCTCTCTGAGCACAGTGAGCAGGGAGTCCAAGTCTGGTTGCCCCCAGGTAACTTAGGGTCATCAGTTTCTATAAGGTCCATACATCTTCTTCTTCTTATAGTCTTAGTGCGCCATCCTCAATTCTTGTGACATCACCAGCTTCTCTTTCCCCTGTCTTTATATTCCTTCTGGGATCTTTTTCAAGAGACTGTCATCTCTTTGAGCATACATCTGGTATGGCTTTCTTAATGGATACCTTGGGGGTCATTCCGAGTTGGGTGGTAAGGGTTTACGGGCAGCAGTAAGGATGCCGGTGCCGGTAAACCCTTACCGCCATATTCCGAGGTCCCCTAGCGGGTCCCAGCAGGAACAGCTGGTCTGACCAGCCGTTCTTTGCAGGACCCGTTAAGGGACCTTGGAGCTAATAACGGGCCCGCAATTTGTGGGCCCGTTATTAGCGCCTTCCCCTATGGGGGCTCAATTGGGAATGGGGAATGGTTTACTGAATGGGGACTTACCGGGTCCTCCAAGGTCGCAATGACCCGGTAAGTCCCCATTCAGTGAGACTGGACTCGGACCCAGGTTTGTAGGCAGCCATGCTACCTCTAAACTCGTAATGACCCCCCTTGTCTCGAACACTTGTCGCGGTATGGTCTCACCTACTGGTGTCAAGCATGGTGCAGGTTCAGGCTTCCAACATATAGGCAGTAGCAGGGCGGGACTTCCTGCAGAGGCATTCGGTTTCTCTTCTACACAAGCACCTGGGGGCTGTGGTTGAAATATATTGTAAATATATGCCAGTGTAAGGTTTTGCAATACCTCAGGCATGGTACGCTATCTTGGTGGTAAATTTGGTAGTAAAATGTTTGCCTCTCACATGGGGCCTGCCTGTCCTTTTCAATTTAGAAACCTGTGGCAGCCCAGACACAGTCTTTCATTCTTTAAAATGTGAGAAAATGAATACCATAAAATTGGGTGATAATAAGACCAGTTTTACAGTGATTAGAAGTGGAAGGAATCTGGTTTAAAGTGCTATGTAAGAATACACATGAATATGTTATGCCTGTCAGACAATAATTGGAATTAGATGGCATTACTGATGCCATGCTTAAACCAATAACTGGTACTACTGTTTCATTGGAGGCTGTGCATAACATATAATGCAACAACTAAACATGTTTGGCTGCACAGTACATTGAGTATCGGAAGGCATTACTGAGGCATTTAGGTGTGTCCTTGCAAATGATGGCAACACTTGCTTGTACAATGCTGCACCTTTGAAGTAAAGAAAGTTCTATGTAGATGGCAACACAAATATTCAGTTCAATTACCATTTGGTTTGTTAATACATGTATTCTTTTTCATTATCTAGATTCTTATTAGCTACTCTTGCTTACCACCCATGAATGTGACAGACTGGCCTTACGCCTTGTCCCTGAAAGTGAAGTTGATCATAATATATATAAGAGAAGCTCTAACCCATCAAGCAGACCCCCATGAGCTTCATCTTTGCAGTGACTGGCTTTTTAGAAGTGGCAGCATAAAGAGGAGGACATGAAGAAGGGATCCTGATCATGAAGATAAATTAAATGTTAGTCAAATTCTACATACAGATTCTGACAGAAGCCATATAGAGATCAAACATTGAGGTGCTAGAAGATCCACTTATGCTTAGTTGTGCCAGAATTTGTGTATCTTCTACAAACATGTTTTGTTGATTCATGCTGCAAACTGTTACCACCTGAGGGCAGTCTCCAGGCGCTCATGGTGCTCTGCAAGAGAGGAGTGCACATGTGTTTGTGAGTATAGAATGATAGTATGTTTCAGAAACAGGAGTAACTGGCATAGGTGTGCATTGTCTTGCATGTAGGAGTAGATTTGAGAGGCCCCGCTTGGTCCAGTGTCACGGATGAATGTTAGTTATTTAATTGTATTGTGTTGGTGTGTAATTGCATATTGTGGATGGATTTATGGACTATGTGCAAGGGTATGTTCCCTCTAAGGGTACTTGCAGAGTCTCAGCGAGCTGACTGAGTGTGAGGATTAAATTACTTTTCTGCGTTTCTATGTGTAGTGTGGCTAGCCCCTAGTCGTGTATAGTGGCCCTGGTTATGCTGGAGGAGCAGGAAGGGGAATTGGTTAGTACATTGATTGGCTAATCGGCTTGCCTCATGTCCGTGGACATACGACGAGTTCGCTGATTGGCTGGGGCGAAGAGTGAGGTATGTCACATTGTTTTGATGCGATCGCCATCTTGGATCCACAGACATCCTCGGCCAGCGCTGCACCGAACGGGGAAAAATACAAAAATCTGGGAGTGTGTTGCTGTGTAAGAGTGCTTGGGGAGGGTGGGTGAGTAAGAGATGGGTCATATGCTGTATTTGTTTAGGTGGCAGGTGCCCGTGATGTGTTCATCATGTCCACGGTCTTCACGGTCATAAAAAATGCACTACTGGTTATTTTACTTTAGTATGATATTGGTTTTGGGTTGTTAGTAGAGCGTTGATTGTAATTAATATCCCATATAAGTAGCCCATATACCACAGTTAAAATGTTTGATTCTAAGGGTTTGGCCATGCACCCAAGACTCTAGGCCCTGGCCACAACCACCACAGCATAACACACCCATAGAATCAAACATCCATCAAGTATCCACAAATCAAAAGTTTGTGTACTGTCTGATTTGTAGAGTTTGTATGTGAAGTTTTGGCTAAGTCATGCAATTAAGACTGTAGAGTTTGGTAACAAGCACTGCAGTATAACATATCCATGGAAGTAAACATTTTGGATTGTGGTGTATGGTTAGATGTTTCCTTGAATGGTTGTGTTATGCAGCAGTATTTGTGAGTTGTATTATTATATACTTACTGTTTGACTTTTTGTAATTGGATATATTTTTTTCATGACTTGGGTAACTGGAGCAGATATTTTTTTTCAATTTCTGTTATGAAAGAGAAGATCACATGTTAGTGTAGTTAGTTCATAATGAGCTATTGAATTGCATATTAGGCATGTCTGCATTATTTTGACCCTCATATTTAGTACTTTAGAAGTACTATATTTCAAAATAGTGTACTGTGCAGTTTGCTCAGATTCTGTGTTTGTTTATTAAATAATTGGGTCTGTGGGGAAAAGAAATCCATGCTGGATTACAAAAAAAACTTTTTTGTTATGGTACAATATATTTCTTTCTTTGTTTTCAGTGCTTATTTGTTTTTTCTGGCTAATCTTCTATCTGTTGGCTTGTTGCAGATTTTTCTGGCAGTTTGATTTTGTTGGTGTATTCTAATTGTATACTTATAGTGTTATGCTAATCTTCTATCTGTTGGCTTGTTAAAGATTTTTTGTGGCAGTTAGATACCTGTTGACATGTTCTTACTGGTTATAGTTTTTTATTTATACTTTCAAGTTATTTATCTATCTGTTGGGTTGTTGCAGATTTTTGGGGCAGTTAGATACCTGTTGGCGTATTCTAACTGTTTATTTTTTGTTATATTTTAGTGGTATTGATTTATCTGTTTGGTTGTTGCAGAATCTTGGGGCAGTTAGATACCTGTTGGCGTATTCTAACTGTTTATAGTTTTCTAATTGAAGATTTGTTAATGTTTATGCACAGAATAGTTACTAAATTTTGGTTTTAAGAATATCAACTAAGCGTTTTTAAGATTTGCCGGTAATCTCTGCTTTAAAGTAATGGTACTATCATTACATTCGAACCATCCACAATTCTTTTTTATGTATGCAATGTAGTGACCTGCATTGGTTGTGGCGCCTGTGTGGTAGATTATACCTATTGTTGTGAAGGTTTTCTTACCAAGTGATACTTGAACATGTGTGAATCCAGTCAGCTTGCATTTGTTTTTGGTACGATCTGCATTGTAAAGTAAAAGCATTAGTATTACGTATTTACTATGTGTCTGTACTTGTAAGGTGGAGCGATTATCTGAATTGCAGGTAGTACATAATCTTCCATGGTTTGCATTTTGTACAAGTTGCTGAAATGGAATGGATTCACAGTTAGGTATGGATACATACATGAACCATTCATTATTGATTTGTTCCTGTGCCACATGGTTGCAGAGAGTGCATGTATGTTTCCACATGTATGAAATCTGAAATTTTGTTTTCCAGTACTTGTAGTAAGTACATTAGAAACTCTTGTGGATCTTCTTGTGAGTTTATAGTGAATTTGACCATTCCAGCACAGTAGTCCAATTCTTGTCTTATTCCATGAACACTGTAGGTGTTGTCAGGATTGTTGGTTGTATTTCTATGAAGGACTAACATTTACAAACACAATTGGTCTGTATTGTGTAAGTAAATGCTGTCAATAATTGGTGGCAATTGGAATAGAATATTTATTGCTACATTTGCATAGCAATTTACACCAGTTATATTTGAAAATTTGAATTGACCTGATAGTTCTGTGTCCAAGTCATTTTTTCGGAGTGCATGTTGCTTCTTTGAAGAAGTACTTGAGTTACTTTGAACAGTAGATTCTTCTTTGGTTGTAGTAATTGATGAACTATTAATTTGTTTGGACGATTTGCAGTGAGATCCTGTTTTGTTTCTGTTTGAAGTAGTATTATTTTACAACATTTTGCTTTTTGTGGAACAGGATAGGTTTTTAGATGGGGGTGTAGAGTGAGCACAGTCTATTTTATTCTGGAATGCAAAGAATATCTGCATTTACTTTACTTGCATCAAAGTTGATTAGAAATAGTCCGTCAAGTGTATGTAAGTGTGATAGTGCTACATAGCTCATGCCTTCTTTAAGGACTGTGCTACCAATATCTATCAGTGCTTTATCTAGGGTAAGACCTTGTGATTTGTGAATGGTGACTGCATATGCTAGAGTTAGAGAAAATTGTTCTCTGCGTACATACATGTCTTTGAAAAAAAGAAATCGCGCTGCTGAGTGTCCTATCCTTTTAACTTCTGATAGTTTGTCAAAGATAATTTTGACAAACTGAATGTTGTTGTCACATGGGTATGTTTGAAAGCCAACAACTGTACCAAGTGCTCCATAAACTAGTCCTTGCTCGACGTCAAGGTTACGTTTAAGCATTACTCTACAGTTTAAAGATCATTTTAATATTTTCTCCAAACCAGCCGTGTTGTAGTTTGAGTTTTCTAAGGCATTTAGTCTTGTTATGGCTTGTTGACACATGGGTAGTGGCCTACCATGTACGTCCAGTTTATCTGTGGAGCAAATTTCAATTATTGGTTGCATTTCTTTTTTCAAAATTGTTTCATTGAATTTTGAAAAGCTTGCAAGAGTTGGCATCAAGGACATACAATTGAAATGTTTGTGTGCTAATTGTTCCATGACATCAGTAGCACATGAGTTATGGCCATAGAGTGCATGGATGTGCCGGGTTTTTAATATTGCTTGTGCTTCTTGAGATAGTACACCAACTCTAATACTTTTTAAAATGTTGACATATGTGAGGTCTGCAGACTGGTGCATGTTTTCTGTTAATTCTCTGTATTGGACATGTTGCCAAAGGTTGACATTTCCTATGCTGCCAAGAGTTTTACTGTAGAGTTTGTGCCCTAAGGTTTTAAAAATGGGTTCACCTTTCACTGGTGTTAATTGAAGAAGATCTCCAAAAACAATAATGTGTTTTTCTCCAAAAAGCTCTTCATAGTCTGTTTTGTGTACCTCTTGTAATCTGAGGTGAATCAAAGCCAACATTAGTTTGGAGACCATGCTCACTTTGTCAATCTGGAAAAATGAATACCCTTCATTTGAATGATAGACGTAACTTGATGGCCGTGGGCCAACCGTCTTATGCACCGAATTGGAGAAATATGAACTGCTATGCTTGACCGACCAGCGGCCATTTTAAATGTAGTAAGAATCGCCATTTTGCTTGTTAACCATTGCTCATTGCTTTCTGTCTAAAAACTGCTTTGCAGCTTGCAATTCTTGCGGATTCTGTTTACTCTGCTCAACCGTTAACATTGTTGTCTGAATATGAAAGGACAAGGTGCGGGACTGAAGAGTTTGCTGAAACTCCTCATGAGTAGCCCAGAGAGGAATGCCCATGCTCCCTCTCTGTAGCCTTGGGAGGAAGCTGCAGGGCATTTAATCACTTCACAGCTGCCAGCCAGTCTCGTACGATGGTAGAATATGTTAGAATAATACAGTTAAAGGCTTGAATTATGCTTCTCTTACAGCCCCCCTTCGCAAAACCCTTTAGAACGTGTCGGCTCCCCGGACACGAACAGTACCTCATAGATAGCAAAGCTTGGAATGTGGCTCTTCCCCGTGTACAGATTGCTTCCAAGAACAGAACCACCGTATTCTAAAAGATGCCTCCGCACTTTCTAAATTGCACATTGTTACTAGAATAGACATCGAAAGCATTATAATCGTCATACTCGTCGGATATGTCCATCGTCATCCCGAGTTCAAAGGAACTTAATACAGAGGGGTTTTGAACATGACTTTGCTGATTGTATGATATGCATTTTGTATATATGTAACTGATGTACGTAATTCGCTCTCTTGCGTCCCTCGAGGTCTAGGAAACTCACATCGCGGGGCGTGAGATCAGAATTGGCCGATTGATATTATCTTTTGCTTGCAATAAACCCTAGCATTGGGAATTTGAAACCTCGTGTCTGGCGCATCTTTTCGTGTATGGTCATTGCCTTGTTTCCATAGCACGAGGGACCCCTAAGGGCCCCTTTCAAGATGGCGCCCGAATAGGGACCCTCCCCCACTTGCCCCATCGTATACGTTGTAACGGAGTAAAGGCGTAAGAACGGCGAGGACGGGAAGGTCGAGCCGGGATCAAGAAGTGTACGGGGCGCCCTGTAGAAGAGAGGAGAGATTCCTTCCGCAGATCTGCACACAAATGATCCCTGATCGACGTACCGGGCCAGAGGGCAAAGGAGGCGAGGGTCCCGAGACGAGGCAGAAGCCAGAGAAGCGCAGACACGTCGTGGGGAGAGGTTGCGTTAGAACAGGCGACTTGTTTTATCAGGTGAGTCATTCCCCGATTCAAAGAGAAACCTGATTTTTGGTAGAGTGTTGATTTTGCAAACTCAAACGTCCAGGTAAAAGTGGCTAACCAAAGGGGAAGGTTAAAGAAACATGCCTGGAGTACTGTCCACTTTAGCTGGGCTTTTCAGCTGCGGTAGACAGTCCTTGGAATATGGCCAAAGTGCACCACCTGGGGAAACGCCGGCTTATGATATGTATGCGAAATATGGTGTGGGTGCGATAATATTTTGTGAAATTTGGCGTAGGCAAACTAGAAAGCAACCCGACCATCAGTGGCCGATTAATGGTAGTTTTGAGATGGGGAGGATAGATAACCTCTAGAGGGTGCTGATTAGAAAGAAAGCGTGACCTGTAGCTTTTGAGACCGTCAAAGATTGGAGGAGGGAAGCGATGCTCCGACTAAGGAGTAGAGAGAAGCATGCGCGTAGGCATAAAACGAAGCTTGAGATAGCAGAAGAGAAGGAAGAGGAGGAGTGGACTGAGAGTCTAAGACGGGAAGGGAGACGGGACCAGATGAACATAGACAGAATATACCCGCAGCGGGAACTACACATAGCAGATGAATTAATGGAAAATGTGTTAACTAACATGGGTCGAGGCCCAAAACCAGAATCAAAACCAAACACGCCAGCAGTGACTGCGCAGGCCCATCCAATAGCTCTCATACCCCCTCCCGCGGCCCGAGCACTTCCCCTCACGGAAGCGTTAACCCAAGCCCCGCCCACAGCACGAGCACTCCCACAAGCGCAGACCGCAGACACACAATTTCCCAGCGCCCAGCAAGGCCCTTCACAGATGCCACCTGTGTCACTTGTCCCATCCACACCTCCCGCTCTAGAGACAGATTCAGCACCATCCGCCCCTCCCGAAGTCGAGATTGAGACTGGGGAGGCGAGAGGCGGGGCTGAAGGAACAGGATTTGGACGGGTAACTCGAAGCACGATCAGCAAAGAGAGAAAGATTGAATTACGGCAAGAGGCAGAAATGTACATAGAAGGAAATGATGAGACGGCAGCATTGGCCTCATTGTATGGGTACCGAAGAAGAGACGAGAGACAGGTAGTGTTGGAATACAGGGGGGAAATTCTGGTGGGAAAATGGAAAAAGTTGCTTGACAAATTACCACCACAACGATTGTTAGATTTGAACCAACTAGCATGTTGTAGAATAAAAGATGAAGAAGTGAAGGAACATGTGGATAGACTTTTTGATCTTAAAAATGAGTTGGATAATGAGTACGCCGAAATGTTTGCTGCGCCTGAGTACAGGGGTTGGGATATTAGAAGAGAGGGGAGAGGGACAGTAGAATCATACATACAGCGGAGACATTCAACGTCATCTGTACAGAAGGGCGAGAATTTGAAAGTATATATACGAGAAGCGGTAAAATGCGTATCAAATCCTAGTATTCCAACAATGGTTATACATGATATATTTGATGAATATTCCATACCAATGAAAAGAAAGGCACTGCAATCGATGGCTGAACATTTGATGGAGAAGGATATAAAAAATAATAAGGCCAGCCCAACTGAGATACTAGCGGTATACAGGAGAGTATTCGAGCGAAGTACAGGAGAAACGGGCCTATCACTGGACTTAGGAATACTATTGAACCTAAGAGAAGGGGGAGGGTTCGTGAGTGGGGCATTTACAATGAGAGAGGTCCTGCCCATGTTTGTACCAAAAGTAGAGATCCCTGCGACGGGAACAGTAGGAGTGCATGTAACACCAGCCCATTTCACCGCCCAGTATGTGCATGTCCCCTTATCCAGGCAAGAGGTGAATACTATAAAACAGACGAATCCCGATATAAAAAAGAATCCAGCAGGGTTCTACAAGGAAGTGGAGTCAACCCCGAGATCAGCAGTGCTTACTATGAGCGATATAGATTAGATTTTCCCAGCCATTTTGCCAGCAGATATATGGAAACAGATGAGGACGGTAGATGACGCGGGGGTTTTTGGCGCCACATGGGCGGAGTTACTACTGGAGGATAAAAATAGAAAAGTAGGGGAAAATCCGGGGACCCGCATGGCAGATCTACCAGAACGGATAATGCGGAGATTGAGGGAAATAATTCCAGAAAAAAGGATTCAGTGGGACAAATTAACTACATGTGTACAGGGCAAGGATGAGCCAGTAACGGATTATTTCAATAGATTTGAAGGAGTATTCACAGTCTTCAGTGGGCAGGATGTGAGCACAGAGTCGGGGAAAAGGCTATTTGTTGATAAATATGTGAGGGGACTAATATCGCCAATTCAGGATATGTTAATGACGTCGGAAAAATCCTGGGCAGCAAAACCGGTGAGTGAGATATTACACATAGCCCAATATTACGAGAACAGGGTAAATGTGGCGAAAGAAAGAGAGGTGAAGGATAGAGTAAATTTAAAAACAAGGGTGTTACTGCAGCAGGTCATTGGATACAATAGAGGTAGAGGTAATGCACAAGGCCGGGGAAATTTGAATAATATGCATGGGGTGTCATTGGGATTAAATCAATGTGCGTACTGTAAGGAGGAAGGACACTGGCGAGCGCAATGCCCGCACCTACAGAATAGAGGTGGGTTTGGTCAGAGAAGGCCTCATAGAGGACATCAGGGGTCGAATGGCCCAAGCAGAAGTAACATGCAGCAGCAGCAGGGATATACCAATGGAGGTACTCAAACCCAATCATATGGCCAAAACCAAGCACAACAGAACCAGACATTGAACCAAAGTGTTTCGAACCAGAATCAGGGCGGCAGGGCCAACAGAGAAATTATCAGAGTGGAGGACATCGAGGGGGAAATGGGAATATTTTTGATACACAACCAAACACGTATTATAGCAGTAGCGGTGACTACACATCGGACCATGTGTTATTTTCACGATAGGACAGCCCACGGCAGGGGTCGGTACCAGTGTCTATTCCCGTGAATCAGAGAGGACCCTACGTAGAAAAGAGAGTCAGGAATAAGGAGCACCGTTTCCTTGTAGATACAGGGGCACAGAAGTGCTCGATAGACCACCACTTGGTTCCGGAGATACCACTGTCGGGGCAGAAGAATGTTTCTGTAGGGTTCGCAGGTACACCAGTAATTAACGCCATGTCCGAAGCTGTCCCAATTACAATAGGACCATTTATGGAGCGGTGTCCATTTCTTTTGACAGAGAATTGTGGAGAGAACTTGCTAGGATTAAATTTGTTGAGAAAATTGGGGGCAGTCATACATTGTACGGCAGACGGGGTGTTCCTCATGATGTGGCCTCACGATGCACCAGTGACGGAATTCATGTCAAAAGAGTTGCCAGAAGAGTTAAGTGGAGTACCAACCTGTCTGTGGGCAATGCATGATAATGATGTAGGATGCTTGAAAATAGAGCAATTCCCCAGTATAAAATTTCTGTTGAAGGTGAGAAGGGATTGAAAAGCATTGTTACTGACCTGGTGATATTGGGGGTGGTTGAGGAAATTGCAGGAAGCACGTGCAACAGCCCGATTCTTCCAGTTTACATGAAAGGAGGCAATGAAGTACCCTATTGTTTCATAATTGATCTGCGTGCATTAAACAAAGTGGTAGACCCACAATTCCCTTTGGTCCCAGATGTAACAACAATACTGACAATGATACCGGCCACTGCAGAATACTTTAGTGTAGTTGATTTGAAGAACGCATTCTTTAGCATCCCAGTGGATAAAAGCAGTAGATATCTGTTCGCGTTCACTCTATGAGGTAGATCATTCACATTCACACACATTCCACAAGGTTACACAGAAAGCCCGAGCATTTACAGCAGAGCGCTAAAAGAGCAGCTAGACATGCTAGAACCACCCGAAGGTTGCATACTCTTGCATTACATAAATTACTTGTTATTAGCTGCTGACACGAAAGAGATCTGCAAAGAAAGTACTGTATTACTCTTGACACATTTAGCGACTCATGGTCATAAGGCAAGTTTGAAGAAATTCCAGTATAATCAAAAGGAGGTGTCTTATTTGGGATACTTACTTTCGAAAGAAGGGAGAAGATTAACACCAGAACGCATAAAAATTATTTCTAGTATGTCTATTCCAAAAACTCAAAAAGGAATGAGAGCTGTAATAGGCATGGCCTCTTATTGTCGGCAGTGGATCAGTAATTTTGCATTGATTGTGAAGCCAATGATAAAATTGACTAAAAAGGATGCAGAGATGCCTTTGCAGTGGGATGAGGAATGTCAGAAAGCGTTTGAGCAATTGAAAGTTGCATTGTGTGCTGCGCCAGTTTTAGGCACTCCCAACTATAAAAAGATCTTCAGACTATTTGTGCGTGAGAGTGAAGGATGTGCATTGGCGGTTTTGACACAGGAACAAGGTGGAAGAAATAGGCCGTGCGGCTATTTTTCTTGCGCGTTGGACCCTGTAGCGCGCGCACTGCCACGATGTTTGCGATCCGTCGCAGCGGCTGCTGCGTCAGTGAAACAAACGGAAGGAATGGTATTGGGGCACACTTTAATTCTGATGGTGCCACATTATATAGACGTTCTATTAAATAGTAGGCAGACGCAACACCTCACCTCAGCTAGACTGACAAGATATGAGCTCATCTTGTTTGCACCCCACATCCAAGTTATGAGGTGTAGCGCATTGAATCCTGCAGAATTATTGCCACTGCCCATAGCAGAAATTGGTGACAACGAATCACCACCCCATGATTGTTTAATGATCACTGAAGAAGAAATAAAGGGAAGGATTGATTTGAGCGATATCCCACAAAAAGAGCCAGATGGGGAGTTATTTTGCGATGGCTCTTGTTTTAAATTATCTGATGGCACATCAACGGCTGCATCAATTACTACCCTAAAGAGTTGTAGAGAGCAGAAGGATCCCCTACAATTCGGCACAAGCCACAGAAATAATAGCACTGACCCGAGCATGTGAACTCTCTGAGAATCTGAACGTAAATATTTATACTGACAGCCAGTACGCCTTTGGTGTGGTTCACAATTCTGGCCGACTTTGGGCTGAGAGGGGTTTCTTGACATCACATGGAGCCAAGATTCAGCATGGCCCTTTGATTGTGCGATTGTTGTCTGCGCTCACGTTTCCAAAACGCCTAGCTATAGTAAAGTGCGAGGCGCATAAGAAAGTAACATGCAGAGTGGGAGAGGGAAATCCATTTGCAGACAGGATTACGAAGCAAACAGCCACAGATTTGGGGAATAAAATGATGACAGTACAGACTGAGGAAGTACCTTGTATGATAGAGAATGGAGTTGCAACAGTCAAAGAAATGCAGGCTGAGGCCATGACCGAAGAGATTCAGGGGTGGGCTAAGGGCTCTGCTGAGTTAGATTTGGAAGGATGTTGGGTGGACAAGGAAACAAAGAACTGGATGTTGCCAAATTGTTATGTAACTGCAATGGTTACAATGGTGCATAGCCCTACCCACATTTGCGCAAAGAAAATGGTACAGCATTTATCCACTATGATTCCAGCAGGTAGTTTCGGCCCACCCTCTATGCCGTTTGAGGTGGTCCATTTTGATTTCATAGAAATGGAAAGGTGCCAGAACTACAAGTACGTGTTAGTGGTAATCTGTGCATTCAGCAAGTGGGTGGAGGCATATCCTTTAAAAGGCTGTACTGCCATGTCCACAGCAAAAGTAATGCTGAAGGAGTATTTCTCCCAGTTTGGGTTGCCTCGTGTCCTGTGGTCAGACAACGGCCCCCACTTTGTGGGCGCAGTAGTGCTACAGATGTGTGCAGGTCTGCAAATAGAGAAGCGATTCCACAGTTCCAGGCATCCCAGTTCTGCCGGGCTTGTGGAGAGACACAACGGAATCCTGAAGTCAAAGATAGCGAAAATTTGCGCTGGGAGCAAGTTGAGTTGGGCGGATGCATTACCCCTAGCACTGTTGTGTATGCGCACGTCTGTGCAGGCTAAGACTGGGAGAGGGGCCCCTTTCAACTTCATCTATTAGTAGCATGTTCATTTGTTTCAAAACTCTGCATAGTTCCATTGCAGCTTCTGTAGAAAGTTTATAATAATCTAATTTGTTTTGGTGTTCTACTGGAAGGGGTAGTAATCGGTGTAAAGTGACACCGCCTATGTTATAGACAGCTAAACCTGTGGGGCAGTTAAAACAGCTGACAGTTTGTTGTTTGTCAATTATTGAAGGATCTTACTGATGATTTTGATTAAGAATGTTCTTCCTGAACCAGCTTGACCACTGACGTACCGCAGTATAGGTTTGTAGTTTTGGCAGGTACAGTTTTTATTGTCATGTTGTACACCATGTTCAATTTGTTTTGTTACTTCTTGGAAAATGCTACGCTGCTCATTGTTCAGTTTTGATTTCAGTACAGTGAAGTCTTCTGTATCTTCTTCATAGTGACACATGTTGTTTTCTACTTCTGTCATAGCTAATTCTGCCTCATTTGCTATTAGCAGCTGTCCCAGTGGTTCTTGGCTTCCTGTTACAGAAGGTTGACTACTGTTGGGAGTGTCCTTATCTAGTTGGGCCTGGAGTTCTTCTTCATGTTGCTGTTCATTGTGCACATTGTTTTGTACTGTGTAAAGTTTACATCTGTTATAGTGCTTTCATTTGCTTTGAAAGCATCTTCATAGGAGTCATAGATATCTAGTAAGTCTTCTTCTTTTCTCCATGGTTTAAAAAGTTGTAGCAGGGACATATAATATAGTTATTTATGTTGAGGAGATTTTAATGACAATTTGATACGATTAATTAAGCTTTGTTTGGTAAGTTTCACTAAGCTGCCTTCACAGTTTGTCACTCTGTATCTACCATTTTTTTCATCTGGTTTTTGGGCTATGTGGTATAGACACATAGTTTCCAAAGTGGTACTCCTGTTTGGGTAGTATGTCTCCAGTAAATTGTTTTTCAAAATGTCTTGGCTGTTGGGATCATTTTTGGCTATTGTGTCTATGTCCTCATATGATTTGAGAACTCTTTTTCTAGATTTAGCAGGACCAAGACATAGCCATACTATATTTTCAGATTTTTCCATACAAAGAAGTACCTGTTAAACAGTCCGCAGCTTCATAGCAGCCACATTCTCTATGAGAGAGCATTTTTATGCCTAAGCTGTACAATTTCTGAGACAGTGTTTTGTCCGATGATAGGTAATCCCAGTGGTCTTGCAGCTCTGTTTTTTCTGCTTTGGTTAAGTAGGCTATAACATATCGTGCAACTGCAGTGGAATTGTCTGCAATGTACTGCACATCTATGCTTGCATTCCAAGAGAAGGCAATGATTGCATTGTAATCATTGATATATTTTGCTTATTCTGTTCTTTTTATGCAATACGTGTTCTTTGGTGATTTACATTTGAGACTATGTCTAACTGAAGAAATGAAGTTGTTTACTTGACCTGTTTCTGTAGCTGGTCTAGGGAAATCAAAGCAGCATTTTCAGTATTTCAGCATTGTAGTATTTCCCTTTGTTTTTATATTTTGAATGTCACTATTTTTTGTTTGTGATGGAATTTCACAAGTGACATAGTTTTCAATAAACTGTAAAACAGTAGAATCCCTGTCTTGACCAAATTTAGGAACATCTTTAATCTATAAAAGCATGTGGATATGTGGTGCTCCTCTGGCTTTGTATTCTTTTCTCCAAAAGAAGTGTTGTACTTCTCCGAGGGGGAGGAACAGTTTTATTACAAATAAAGTGTAGCATACCAATGAAGCGATGATGGAAATATCTTGTAACATTAACAGGATCTAGAGAGCAGAGTTCTCCAGGTGTTAGTATATCTATGTTTGTTTTGTTTTTGTTTGCTATGCATAGGAAAGCATGTAAATCTTCCAAAGCATATTCTGCACAACTTAATGATAGCTAATTCATACCATTTGGAATCTTCATTGTTGTCTATTTTGTATGTTATGTCTTCAGTTTTTGTGCTACTTTTATAAAAAGGTATGCGGCAACACACACACACATGGTTTGGTACTTCAGTGGATATACTTTTAAATTTTGTTATTTCTTTTTTGTATGTGTATAGGAGAAGGTTGCCATCTGTACATTTGCTGCTCCTCTGTTGTAAAGCTATTGCATTTTTTAAGTGGCTTTCACTTCCAAAATATTTTCTCTGGATATGCTCTATTACTTTGTGTAGGTCTTTGGCTGTACCATGTAGAAGATTGGTATTTAAATTGGCTGGTGCTAAAGCAGGACTTTTATCATATTACAGTTTATGGACTAGATTTCTTATAGTTGAATAATGTGTTGATATCATTTTGATATGATGGAAGGTGCTTTTGCAAATAGATCCTGAAATGCAGGCTAATGAATGTACTTGTAGTCCTGTGTATTTGCGCACTGGACAGGTATGCATATTTTGTAGTAGTTTCATTTTGAATTTGTCTTTGCCTTTCACATACTGATTGAGGAACTGGCGTAAAGATTTGAAAGATTTTTTGGCAACGTTAAACATTGATGTGCATGGCCATTTGTACACTGGACGTTTTGGTTCAGTCGAAAGGAGAGGTGATACTGAGTTTTCTGGGGATATTTTTGTAAGCAGCATTTCTTGTTCCATTAAAGTATTATTACTTTTTTCATACCCTCGTCCACTGTTATATATGGCAATTGTGTTTGTTTATTTTTGTTTGTATGCCTCTTCATTAAAATATGGTTCTGTGCTCATGGTGTGACTCCATTGACCTCCACAGATATTTAAGTTTAAGAAGTTATTTATGTTGACATTCCGTTTATTGAGAAGTCTTTTTTGTAATTTAGTAGTTAGTTTTGTTATTGGTTTCATACTGTTTAACACTAAAATAAATAACTTCCTTTTGAGAAGGATTGCACTGTCTATGAGAGCGTCTACGATTAATTTTCTATGGTAAGTTTTAAGGGTTGTGCATGATTTCTCTCCTGTTTTTAAGATTCTCTTTTTTGGTATGGTTACTTGACACTACTTCAAGATTTATATGAGCAGTGTTCGCAGTAGTGGTAGCTGTATTCTTATTAATTACTTTCTGTTTCATTTTATATTTTGAAAGAGGAGGAAAAGTTTCTGTACTGGAAGCTTGTTTTGTTTCGCTTAATGACTGTATTAACTGTTTTGTTTGAACTTTTTCTACAAATTCTGCTAGAGATGGATGCTTCTTTTGGACACTTTTATTTTGATTTGCTCTTCTTCTGCGTTGCTTTCTACAGACTTGCTTTTTGGTAGGCATTCTTTGGGGTCTGTTGGAAAAAAAGAAGGTATGGGTTGGGCTGTTGTGTAATGTATGTGTGCTGTGTGCATGAGTGTCTGAGCATGATGGTAAGGATGTATGTGGAGGTGTGTGGTTGTGCAATGGCCAGCTACAACAACTTGGGAAGGCTATTCTTGTATTTGTGTGTCACTATACTGGGGTTCAGACGACAATGCAAAGTAAGCTAGTGGTGCGGAGAAGCACTAATACTAAATTTAATGGTATAGAATTAAAACAGTTCTTTGGTCTGCAATACTAACATTCTAGGGGCTGATTTAAGGAATTTGTGCGCTGAAGAACGGGGATTTGTGTGCCATTCTGCCTGCAAATCCCTGTTTAACATATGGGGATTTGTGGGCAGAATGGCACACAAATCCCTGTTTTTCGGCGCACAAATTCCATGAATCAGCCCCACAGTGTGTTTGAGTAACAGTTAGATCATCATGGTAGTATTGTACTTACTTTTTAGTATGGAAATAGTAGGTTTCTTCTGAGTTGTTGTTTGTACTTCAGATGCTGCTGCTGCTTTTCAGGAGAGTGGTCTTAACTGCAATTGTAAAAGAAAGAAGTTAGTAATTCTGTGTGTTTATAGCACTATTGTTAATTTAGACATTGATGTTTATGTTTTTGTAGTAGTAGTGTTGTTTGATAACTGAACATAGTGTGTGCATGCAGTTTCCGTTGACTATGTGCAACCTGTATATTTTAATTAGAATCTGTTAGCTAAACATGCTTTGCAAATGAGTATAATACTAAGCATGTGAAACTCACTTGGTTTCTTAAGGCTGTGTTATTGGATGTTAGGAGATAGAAGAAATAATCATATGCTTATTTTGATATTCTTATAGGGTACATGGCAGAAACTATAAAAAAGCATGGAATGTATGCATTTGTGAAGGTGTGGGTAATAAAGCAGAAGGATGTGATGTAGAAGCAGGGATGTTAATTCAGCTGGGAGCTTTTCTAATGATAGTGCCTATCTGTGTGAGTGTATAAAGATGCCTGAACTCATCCTGGCTGTGTGTAATTTTATAATACACTACTAAGTGTATTTCTACAATTATACTGTTATTTATCCCATCTTTTAATATTAAATTACACTTTTTTAGATAGGTGTGTGTGTATAAAACGAGTTTGGATAGCAGACAGGTTTGCAAGTGATAGTTGATTATAGCAGATGGGAAGAATTACAGTAAATTAATGCTGTAGGTTATACAGGTTAAGTGGAAGTTACCCTGTTTATATGCATTTATACAAGAGCTGTACATGTACTCTGCAGAAAATATGCATACCTGTAGTTTACATTCGTGCATGTGGATATGCATGAAGCTGCAAGTAGAAATCTTGGAGACTTGTACAATAGTATTTGTAGTAGGTGCTTTCCAATGACATGAGACCTGTACTCAGAGTGATCAGCAGTACATTTGAATTGCTGAACTGTGATGATCGAGTTAGATGTAGAGTTACTGAATGTGATTGGTGGATGGTTGTGTGGCTACTTAGCTGTATCCAATGAGGGAATGGCACAGAGAGTTAGGTGGAAAGGGTAGAAGCGCTGTCTAAGAGTTACGCGCTCCGCGGACAGGACGTGCCACATCTGGGGTTTTTCAGCAAATGCAGCATGGAAAGGGGACTGTAGGGATTAGCCAATCAGGTGTTGAGGTTGTGGATTTGTGTTGAAAGACGCTGTGTGTAGTGAAGATGGCAGAGGTGGAGAATGTCAGGGTGTTGGTG
Organism: Ambystoma mexicanum; assembly: GCF_040938575.1. Classification (NCBI taxonomy): domain Eukaryota; kingdom Metazoa; phylum Chordata; class Amphibia; order Caudata; family Ambystomatidae; genus Ambystoma; species Ambystoma mexicanum. The sequence continues at coordinate 261,084,498 of NC_090940.1, forward strand.
GTTGGAGATATGTTTGTGCATGGTTTGGAGCAGCATGCTAAATACAGGAATGTTTTGCTTCCATGCTTAGAGCTGGTATGTTGTTTTGTAATAATGAGAGCATTGATTCTGGTAATGCTGTTTATTTTAAAGAAGATGGCATTTATTTATCTGTTATGGGAAATGCCATGCTGTTTTGGAACAGAAGGTTTGCTTTGGAGAAGCGTATGTGAAGATTTTAGGACTAAAATAAGAAAAAAATAAAAAATAAAAGGTGTCTCTCAAGCATCTGCAAAACCCCCCAAAAAACTGCTCTTTTCAGAGCCAACCTCAAAGGGGAAATGGGGCACACTATTTAAATTTACATTCATTATGCTCAGATTTTTTGATATGTCCGCGGACACTGCGATTGTCTGCGGACAGCAATTATTACATACAGGAATTTTGGGGTTGAGAGGCATGCAAATGAGAATGAGCAGAGCAAGGGATTGGTCAATAAGGTTTACTGGGTGTGTTGTGTAAGGAGAGAGTTTGTCAGAAACTCTTTTTCCTGAGAGAAGAACAGATAACTATGTCTGTGTGTTTCAGAAAACAGATCATCTGGATTTTGGGAGACTCATGGATAAATTGGAGGTGCATGCAGAACGCTGTGGAGTTGCCGCACATCTTGGATTCCCTCATGTGGAAGTGCACTGGCATAAAGTGCATGGAATGAAGTATTTGGATTTGGTACCTCTCTGTGCTACTTTGGTGACACAGCGTCATCCAGACATAATTATTATTCATTGTGGAGGGAACAGTTTAGGACATTTGTCTGAAATTTCTTTGCAATTTGCAATGAAAGAATGACTTGGGAAGGTCATAGACATGTTTCCAAATTCCCAAGTTAATTTGTCTCGTATTGCACAGAGACAAAAGTGGCTGCGTTCTTCTTCATTTGCTCCACAAAAGGAGAAAGCGAGGCGCAATGTCAATAAGGCTGTTTCTGCCTTTTTAAGAGATGTTGGCATGTCCTCTTTTCACAATGAAAATATTACGTTTCGTAGCACATACATTTTTCACAGAGATGGAGTACATCTTACTTATACTGGCAATCAGATTTTTCTGCGAAATATACAAAATGCATTGCAACCTTTTTGTAATTACATTAATACATTTTGCAGTAGGTGTTAATCATTTGAAGTTTTTGAAACACAAAAAACACCACCAAAAGGATCTTTTCAGAGCCACCTCTTCTTCTCATAGAAAAGTGCAATGGTTCTAATAGGGCAGCACCCCCCAAAAAAAAATATCTGCGGACTTCTAAAAAATGCCCAGGGCCCTGCACTACTTATTTGTCACTTCTATTTTTAGACTGTGATAGGCGGCTCTGAAAAGAGCCTTTTTATTTTGTTTTTTTTTTGTTTTTAAACACGACACACAAGGAAAGGAGAGGAAAGGAGAGTAAGGAAGGGACACCAACCACAGGGATAAGAAAGGGCAGGTGGAGAGAGGAAGATGTAGGGTGGGCCTTATTCAGGTAGTGGGCAGTTCTTCTCGTGCTCCTTGACCGCAGTCTCGAAAGCACTCTGAAGATTCTCCCCCCTGCAGAGTACTGTGTCGCAGTACATGCACAATATTGTGACCCTCGAAAGGTAAGGGTCAACAGCATCATGAATGGCCTGTGAGGCAGCTGGAGGGATGCGCTGTCCCAAAGGAGTGTCTCTTGTGGTGACAGGAGTGGAAAGGGAGGATGCTGTAGAGGAACTCAACCTACTAAGTTTATTACAAGGTACAACCTTGCAAATAGCCCCACTGTGGAACGACCTTAGGTGTCGCTTCATTGAGGTCGTACCAAAGCTATACGAACCAGGCCTTCCACGACTCAGCACCAAATAACACTGATTGGAGGTGACCTTATTCACACAAGCTTTTGGCACTCCATCAAGAGTGGTAAATAACCTCCACACCCAAGACTCACAGCGAGTGCTGGTAGTAGGAACTTCCACTACCTCATCCTCTTCATCTGTCTCCTCTGCATCCTCACGCCTGTTCCCCTTTGCAGGCCCCTGGGGATGTGGTGGTGGTGGAGGGGGTAGGGGTGGTGATGAAGCTGAAGCAGCCATGGTTGCCATCTGGAGGACAGCAGGCAAAATTCAGCAGCAATGCAGTAAATGCAAGTAGAAGCAATGCTCTGTTAGGCAGCCAGAAGCACAATGAGGAGCAATTCTAGGGTGTGGCCTTTTATAGGGGTTCTGGTGTGCACTTCGCAGACAGCTGGGATGTCCGCGGACACATGGATTACCAAAAAAAGGCTAAAAAAGTTCCAAAAAGTATGTAGATCGCCAGGGACATTGTCTGGGACATGTGCAATGGTGAACTTTTGCTGTAAAATACTTTGGAGTGTCCAAAAAAGCACTTTTAAAATGTTCGGGGACACGGACAGTGTCCGCAAATAAGGACAAACGCTCAGCGTGGGTGCCGTCACATGATGACGTTGCGGACACGTTCGCAAATGAGACGGCTGTCCGCAGGACACCAAATAGTCAGGGACGGATGTGCGCATGCGTGCGGGTGTTCTAGGGACAGTGTTCGGGTCCTCAAATAAATAAAAAATGTGACATACTTGCGACAGACATTTACGGACAGGCGCGATGTTCGTAGGGCCTATGGGTGTGGTGTACATGTGCGTAGATGTTCTACAGAAAGTGTGGACACTCCCATTTTAATTACAAACAGTACAAACAGGTATTGTGTCCTTAGGACACCACCATTTTGGTTAATTACGGACATCCCAAACATTGAATGTGTTCTAAGAACAGTTCCATTTTGATTGCGGACAGTACGAACATCGGGTGTGTGCTAAGAACGGTTCCATTTTGATTGCGGACAGTACGGATAGGCATAGTGTTCTTAGGACACCTCTATTTTGGTTAATTACAGACATCCCGGACATCGAGTGTGTTCTAAGAACAGTTCCATTTTGATTGCAGACAGTATGGACAGGCAGAGTGTTCTTAGGACACCTCCATTTTGGCGATTATGCACATTCCGGACACCCCTGTGCTGTCCGCGAACACCTTAAATGCCTTTTTTTTTAAAATAAGACACAGGGGAATGAAGCAAAAACACACATAATATTTTGTTATTATATACAAATATAAAATGTATGAAAGAGAGGGGGAAGCAGAAACTGACACAAATATAGGGGAATTAGGGGTTTGGAGAGGATGGATGGGAGGGGATGAGGGGATGGAAGTCTCACCATAATGTTTTTCTTGGTGGTGAGGGTTTGGGGATAGTTGACTGGGACATGGAGAGTGGGAACAGGTACATGTGGGACAATGATATTTAATGTTTTCTTTTATGTGGTCCGCCACAAAATGTTTTAAAAGATTGACATTTTTCATTACCATATCCATTTTCTGTTCTATTCGCTGCAGAACATTTTCGAATGTGTCTTTTGCTATATTATTTTCATTGTTTGTATGGTCTGTTAAAAAAGAAAAGGTGTTAAGTACACATAAAGTAATGGTTATTGATTGGCTTATATAGAGAAGTGTCTACTATTAGTATCACTGTCTTCACTCATTTCATCACGTGGGAAATATTCTTCAAGCCATTTCAAAGTACTGGACATTTCTGTGTAAAAAAAAAATATTACTTTTAGTGTACCTAATACAGAAAGTTTAGAAATATATAAGAAAAACGAAGTTTACTCACTAGTTTCTGGTAAATTGCGTTGTTACTGTTGTGTAGGTCTGCTGTTGCTTCTTGCTGTGCAGTTTCTGTGAGGTAATTATGTTGGAGGCATATCTTTTTTGTTTTCGTACATTCCATTCTAGTACATATGCTATTTAAATGGACGGTTGATGTCTTACACATATAGGTTCCACTTCTTATTTATTATTACATATAATGTGTTCATGTGCTGCTTTTTGAACTTGTTCAGTGTTTATATGGCATGATACAACAATCTAAGATACCCCCTGAGTTTTTGGGTAGTGTTGATGTTGTCCGCGTCTGTCCGTGGACATATGCACAGTCTGCGGATATCAAAATCACTAGCAGGGGGTTAAGCATATTATATGTACGTGTATATAAAGTAAGGGAATCCTAGTAAACACCTATCAAATTCACACTATGTATATCTATATTCAGTAAAAAAAAACTTTGGCAAAGGGACGTTATGGTTAAGTTGTGCTACTAAAAACCTATGAAATTCAGTGAAAAATAACTTTGTTACAGGGATGTTATGGTTCCAAGTAAAACTGAAAACCCCCCTGAAATTTGCAGTTATGGTAAGCTAAGCTACCATAACTCGTGACACCACTGTGCACTGCTAAGACTAACACCCAGGACATCAAAGACGACATCACAAATGGCATTGATGACATCACTGATGACATCACATATGCATTTTCTTTTCAGGTAAAGTCTGTACAAGGGGTTCTCGTTGTAATGTTGATAAAGTGTAAACAGTCATTGGAATAAATATCATGAGGTACGTAGTGCATTAAGCAATGCAGTGATACACATAGCATTCTATAATTTCTTTAGTATACTGAGATACTCATGTAGAAACATAGGAATTGTGAGGACCATACATGATGGAGGTGCAATATTAATAATCTTGCCATGTTGAATAGTGAAATGATAAATGCTTTCTCATTAGAGTTTTGTGTGAGAAAGAGATTTGAGACTAATATGATAGCTGTAATGCTAAAAAAGAACACCATATGAGATATTCACTAATTGATACATGATGAATGAATAATGAAGAATTGTATTGCTAGTAAAACTGCATATAGAATGTGCCCTAGTAAGAGGCAGAGATTAAGAATCAATTTATAAAGGGAACACCTGTATGTGTTAAACTACTGGGTCTATGCAGGCTAACATGTGGAATATGCATCAATATGTGATAGAGAGCTAGAGTGACAATGTCAACCATACAACCGATTTACAACAGTCACAATGGGACACATTCTTACTCCGCAATAATAACAAAAAAACTTAAGTCAATTTCTAGGATTACTAACATAAACATCAGGTTACAAGGAGCACACAGCCCTAGAAGACCATACCTAAAAACAACGAGAAAGGATCTACATCATTTCCCGGTAAAATCTATTTAAACAATATATGATCTCTTAAATGATTTGTCTACAGAATCTCATAATGGTCCTCCGCCCATTAGGTGAGTGTTCTTAAAGGGTACAATTAATTGAACTTTCCTAATACAGGGATTTTAGAAATTAACTTGCGAATTTGAAGGCACATATATTCACATTAAGTAAATGTAGTAAGAAATGCAGCAAGTTCCGACTGTAATAGTCCAAATTAAAAAGAAAGATGGGTACATTAAATTGAACCCTCCAAATACAGTCAGGTTAGGAATAGACTTGTGAACTTGAAGACATATGCAGCATGTTCTGCTTTTATTCATCCAAATATGACAGGAGTTGACCAAATTCTCTAAATAATCAGGAGATATATTAGTGTTTAAGTTGTATGATTTCAACATGTTTTATTATTGTTTATTATTTTGTTACTATAACTTTAGCTTTGAATCAAGACCATTGGCGGTCTACTCTGTTAAAACTAGTGTCTAACGGTGCATTGTTTACAAAAGTGACATCATCAACGCATAACATGATGATGTCACTAATACGCAATGACGCCGCTTTATAGGGTGGACATTTTGAGGGACACAGTTACCCGATTGAAAGTGTAATCAATGTGGAATTGCTGTACTTGGTCACAGGTAATCTCTTGACCAAATGAGATAATCTATTTTAACCCAGAGTCCTGTTGTTATCCTTATTTGATAAACAAAACATTCTTATTGTGTTTTGTCTCTAAATAGATCATTCTATGATAACTAATCCTATCAACACAGGATTTGAAAATAACTAAATATTAGAAACTATCTCTTCTCCCTTACTTACTGGTCCAGGTAACTCAACTATTTTACCAAACAATGAAGTATAATTTCACTCCTAACTTTTTATTCTTAATACAGAAGATCCTAATATTGTGCGGTATCTAAACAGATCTGTTTTTTGTAGAACTTGACTCCATATGCATGGAATTTGAAATTAAATCAAGAAATTGCCACTTGAGCTACTTGTCCCCGATTAATCAAGCACAATCTGGATGAATGCTTATAGAGTAAGTGTGATGATACTATATTGTTAGTAACGCTAAGAAATTAGCCAAGCATTACCAATTAGAATTCAATTGAATCCAATCTATCAGGGTGGATCAAAGAAATGTGGAAGATATTTAAACACAGGGATCTCCTGCATCTCATAGAGGAATCAAGCCACAGATGATAGAACAGGGCTCCGTCCTCTTCCTTTTTTAAAATAAAAAGGAAAGGGTAGCAATTCCTCAACATTTGTTAATTACAACTGATTTGTGCATATGCATGAATAGATAGATTATTAAGTTTACATCAAATGTAACAACGCTACAGAAGAACATAGTTAGTAGTGTTATAAAACATATAAGACTAACAGTCTTGACAAACTTAAGAAGGAATGTGGTCAACATGTGTGTTATGTATTTACACTGATTAGTGGATATTACAGTATCTTCAGAATACAAAGGCGATAACGATTGGTAAAGGAATATTTAAGTGCACAATTTCAACTTAGATACATGAGTCAATTCTAAGTTGTGTTACTTTGTCTAATTGAGCATAAACTAGACATTTTTTGAAAAGTTGAAAAATTGATAATACTTTAATTGTATATTTTTTTAAAAATATTTCTTATAGATATTGTCTAGCCAGTCTCGAAACGTGTTGGTCAATAAAAGATTACATCTGAAGAAAAGAATTCTTTGATTAATTGTTTCTAAATCATTTTAATGTGAATACTGTGAAATTGTTTTCAAATAACTGAGCATAAAAATATTTACAAGCTACCCAATATTATGGTTAGCATTATCAAAAAAGTTGGGCTTATCTATTGAGCCACAAACAGTGTGTCGAGGACGTGAGTTCCCCAAATAGGAAACTGATCTCCGTAGTACTCTGAGTATACCAGACACATGATGGCATTTTTGGGGAATTTCAGGCTGCACTTCTCATATGAGGACATTTGTGAGGCTATACTTGACAGAAATGCCTTCCTTCTCCTCACCTGAATCTTCGGGAGATGATGGAGAGGAGCTATCTTCTGGACGAGCTGCCTGTTTCTTTCTTCTGGTAGTTCTTCTCTCCTTAAATAAATATGGCCTGCCATGATGGGAAGCCACTATGCCTGATGTAAGTACAGCCACAGCAAGAGGCAACTCACCCAGAACAAACGAGAATGGGGAAAAAGCTCTTAGGGCTAAGAAAAAACAATCTGGAAGATGATGCTTGTTCTTAGTTTCTCTGGTGTCCTTGCATGTTGAAATTGCACGAGGAATGGTTAAGTCAGCTGAAGGATAGGCTCCATGGTTTCAAAATGTAAGTAAGTTAAAGAAACCCAATTGCTCTAAGTGCCAGCTGATAGAGTGCTAGGGAGACACAGGGTGGTCTCAAAGGAGGAAGAAAGTGATCACAATGGGCTGGGAACTAAACCACCCCAACCTCACCCTTCTTGGAGACTTCAACATATGGCTTGACATCCCCACAAACCCCATGACACACTCTCTGATCGACGGTTTGGACGCAATTAACCTCCAACCCCACACAAACGGCCCAATTCACTACAAGGGACACACTCTTGATGCCATCTTTAGCTCCAACACCCTGATTCATTTAAAACCCTCCACCCCTATCCTCTGGTCCGACCACTTCATTCTCTCGTTCACCATTCACTCACCCGACCGCCATCCCGTACTCCAATCTGAACCTCCAAATCTACGCAAATGCTGTAAAAAACCTAAAATCGTCGCTGACCTAGCCGACGCACTCCTCCAGTCTCCACCACCTACCTGCCTACTGAACAAACAACTCACCCCCGATGCCTTTGATTTATGGCTCAATGCATCTCTGACGCAGCTCACTCCCCCTTGCAAAACATCAACCCGCCGCGGCCAATTCCCCAGATGGTTCACTCCTGAGTTGAAGATCACTAAACAACTATATAAATACCTAGAACGCAAATGGCAGAAAGACAAAACCCAGGTGAACAGGGCCACCTTGACCCGACACCTCTATCAGTACAAGGCCGAAATCTGGAAAGCAAAAAAGCCCACTACAACTCCCGAATCCAAAACTGCAAAAACCCAAGCAAAGAACTCCACAAAATCATCTCCGAATTCACCCATCCGGCCTGCAACACGACCGTCCCAACTCCCTCACAATCACTATGCGACTCACTCTCCCTCCACTTCTTCACCACGGCTCTCGAAAGAACAAATACTCTAGCCACCAACCTAGCTCTCTTATATCCCCAAAGCAATTGAACCCTCATACCGGCCAGCCCACCAGATGCAACCATTACGCAACCAACATTTGAATCCTTTAGTCCAATATCACCTGAGCAATTTCACAAACTTCTTCTGCCCGCAACCCATCAGGCTCGACTCTGGACCCTTGCCCAATCGCAACCCTCAAAGAAATCTTCACTTCGACCTGCGCAGGTGAACACGCAAGTTCCATCATAAACACCTCCCTTTCCTCTGGTATATGTATATTTTTTTTTAAATATTTCTTATAGATATTGTCTAGCCAGTCTCGAAACGTGTTGGTCAATAAAAGATTACATCTGAAGAAAAGAATTCTGTGATTAATTGTTTCTAAATCATTTTAATGTGAATACTGTGAAATTGTTTTCAAATAACTGAGCATAAAAATATTTACCAGCTACCCAATATTACGGTTAGCATTATCAAAAAAGTTGGGCTTATCTATTGAGCCACAAACAGTGTGTCGGGGACGTGAGTTCCCCAAATAGGAAACTGATCTCCGTAGTACTCTGAGTATACCAGACACATGATGGCATTTTTGGGGAATTTCAGGCTGCACTCCTCATCTGATGACATTTGTGAGGCTATACTTGACAGAAATGCCTTCCTTCTCCTCAACTGAATCTTCGGGAGATGATGGAGAGGAGCTGTCTTCTGGACAAGCTGCCTGTTTCTTTCTTCTGGTAGTTCTTCTCTCCTTAAATAAATATGGCCTGCCATGATGGGAAGCCACTATGCCTGATGTAAGTACAGCCACAGCAAGAGGCAACTCACCCGGAACAAACGAGAATGGGGAAAAAGATCTTAGGGCTAAGAAAAAACAATCTGGAAGATGATGCTTGTTCTTAGTTTCTCTGGTGTCCTTGCATGTTGAAATTGCACAAGGAATGGGTAAGTCAGCTGAAGGATAGGCTCCATGGTTTCAAAATGTAAGTAAGTTAAAGAAACCCAATTGCTCTAAGTGCCAGGTGATAGAGTGCTAGGGAGACACAGGGTGGTCTCAAAGGAGGAAGAAAGTGATCACAATGGGCTGGGAACTAAACCACCCCAACCTCACCCTTCTTGGAGACTTCAACATATGGCTTGACATCCCCACCAACCCCATGACACACTCTCTGATCGACGGTTTGGACACAATTAACCTCCAACCCCACACAAACGGCCCAATTCACTACAAAGGACACACTCTTGATGCCATCTTTAGCTCCAACACCCTGATTCATTAAAAACCCTCCGCCCCTATCCTCTGGTCCGACCACTTCATTCTCTCGTTCACCATTCACTCACCCGACCGCCATCCCGTACTCCAATCTGAACCTCCGAATCTACGCAAATGCTGTAAAAAACTAAAAATCGTCCCTGACCTAGCCGACGCACTCCTCCAGTCTCCACCACCTACCTGCCTACTGAACAAACAACTAACCCCTGATGCCTTTGATTCATGGCTCAATGCATCTCTGATGCAGCTCACTCCCCCTTGCAAACCATCAACCCGCCGCAGCCAATTCCCCAGATGGTTCACTCCTGAGTTGAAGATCACTAAACAACTATATAAATACCTAGAACGCAAATGGCAGAAAGACAAAACCCAGGTGAACACGGCCACCTTGACCCGACACCTCTATCAGTACAAGGCCGAAATCCGGAAAGCAAAAAAAGCCCACTACAACTCCCGAATCCAAAACTGCAAAAACCCAAGCAAAGAACTCCACAAAATCATCTCCGAATTCACCCATCTGGCCTGCAAAACGACCGTCCCAACTCCCTCACAATCACTATGCGACTCACTGTCCCTGCACTTCTTCACCACGGCTCGCGAAAGAACAAATACTCTAGTCACCAACCTAGCTCTCTTACATCCCCAAAGCAATTCAACCCTCATACCGGCCACCCCACCAGATGCAACCATTACGCAACCAACATTTGAATCCTTTAGTCCAATATCACCTGAGCAATTTCACAAACTTCTATCTGCCCGCAAACCATCAGGCTCGACTCTGGACCCTTGCCCAACCGCAACCCTCAAAGAAATCTTCACTTCCACCTGCGCAGGTGAACACGCAAGATCCATCATAAACACCTCCCTTTCCTCTGGTATCTTTCCCGACGCATTCAAAACAGCTTATGTCAAACCTCTAATTAAAAAATCCTCGCTCGACCCTCTCGAGCCCAAAAACTACCGCCCCATCTCAAAAACCAGATTCCTTGCCAAACTCATTGACCAAACTGCCTACTCCCAACTAAATGCGTTTGTCGAAGCCAACAATCTCCTAGACCCCGCTCAATCAGGTTTCAGAGCCCGCCACGGAACTGAAACCACCCTAACCTCAATTTGGGATGACCTTAAAATGACTGCAGACTCCGCGGAATGCGCGGCACTAATCCTTCTTGACCTATCCGCTGCCTTCGACACAATCAACCACTCAATCCTCCTAGACCGCCTCCACTCCCTTGGAATTTGTGTAACCGCTCTTAAATGGATAGCTTCATTCCTCAAGGATCGGTACCAAATAACGATACTCTCCAACTATACCTCCCAAGCCCGTCCAGTCAACATGGGAGTCCCACAAGGAGCGTGCCTATCCGCCCTCCTGTTCAATCTCTACTTGATCACCCTCCCACCACTAATTCGTTCGCACAACATCCTGTGCTACAACTACGCCGACGACACTCAACTAATTTTAAAACTCCTGAACTCAAAACCCAACTGCAGACCTGACCTGGCCTCCTGCCCGCTTGACATAGAACTCTGGATGACCGAAAGCCACCTCCTGTTAAACCCCTCCAAAACGGAAATCATGGTGTGTGGAAACCTGGAGCTTCTCCCTCAACCACTACCCTGGCCACTCGCCATGGTTAAGTCTCCGACCTCCTCCAACTCAGTGAAAAATCTTGGATGCAGCCTTGACTCTGACCTAACACTCTCGCGCCAAGTCAACAACATCTCAAAGTCCTGCCACCACCACCTTAAAACCCTTAGGCGCATCTTTCCATATCTCTCCTTTCCCAACAGACTCTCTGCGGTCCAGTAGCCCGCAGGGTGACTTTTAAAACCTTGTGCATCTCACATCGAGCACTGCATAAAACAGGACCTCAATATCTTCAAGACAAGCTAAAACCCTAAAATTCCCCCACGCACCTTAAGATCAAGCTCAGCCGGCCTCCTAATCATTCCGAAGACAAACTCAATTAGGTTAGGTGGATCATCATTCTCAGCCGTATCCCCCACGCTATGGAACTCACTGCCGCCCCACATCCGCCAGACTGAGGATTTAATGGCCTTTCGCAAACTGCTGAAAACCTGGCTCTTCCCCTAAAATCAACCTGTACCAAACCAACCCAAACAGACCAACAGCAACTCAATGACACCAATCCATCAAACCACCTGATGCAAGAAACTGGCAACTGACATCCCCCAATAATCTAGAAGGGCAAACAGAATAAAATTAATATAGATCAAAGCAGTGAAATGATTAATAGGAGTAATAAGATTTAAACTCCCAAAACTAATAGAATGCATGCAGAGTGAACAAAGTGAATGACATAGACGAATTACTTAGAACAGATAACTATATGGTTTGAATGAATGTGGGATTTGAATGAATATGTAGACCAGATGAGTGTATGGATTGGATGAACATGTTGAGTGGATGAGTGCGTAGAGCGGCTGGATGTATAGAATAGACAAGCGTGTAGAGCGGATGAGCGCGTAATACGGGGAAGCAAGTAGAACGCAGAAGCGCGTAAAACAGATGAATGTCCAGAACAGATGAGCATACACGGGATAAGTGTGTAGAAATGACGAGTATGTGAACCTGATGAGTGTATAGAGTACATTAATATGGAAGTGTGATGAGTGTGTAGAGCGGAGGAGTATATAGAATGCAGGAGGGTATAGAATGTTGGAGTGTATAGATCGCAGGAGTGTATAGAGCGGAGGAGTGTATAGAGCATGACCGAAATATATGGAACAGACTAGGATGCCTGGAGTGGATAGGAGAGCAAGGAACGGACGTATATAGTATGAGTTGGAATGCAGAGAATTTCTGAAAGGATATATAACCCATCTTTTCCCACCACCACGCTTACTCTCTCCTTACATCACCACTCAACTAGAACACAGTGATACTATGACACCATTCGGTATAACTGTTCTCATACCAACACTCGCCGCTCACTCCACATCATTCTAAGTAATAACTGCTGGTAACACACCCCCAGCCATGCGTTCTCCTCAGGCCTAACGCAGCCACATCCGTTCTGGATAATTCCTACCAGAACGAACACATACTCCTGACCTCACAACCAGCACACATATCGCTAGAATGCAGCTATTACACGGATACCGCATGAGCTGCATACATACCCGGTGCCCACACGCACACTTTTGACTCTCTCTTCTCTCTCTACTGATATGAACTTCGGTTCCCAAGGGCGTTCAACCTACCAGCGCCTTCAGACCATACCAATGGTATATAAGGCGCTATATGAATGCAAGTTAACAATAACAATAATAATGAATGGGTAGAAATGCTGGGAGGCTGTCCAGGGTCAAGACCTGAAAGGAAAGCAACGATCAGAGAGGTATGATCAGGAAAGGGACACAGAATGAGGAGCGCCAGAGGGAGAGCAACACAGGAGTGTGTTGCCAGACTGGAATAAGGGAAAAATAACAAAACTAGAAAGAAGCAGAGTGAAAGCTTAAAGAGAGGAAAACTAGTGTTTGGCCGAAAGGAAAAAAAAAACAATAAGGGTTCTAATACATGGAAGTCAATCCGCAAACTGATGATAAGCCCTCTAGCAGCAGCTATGATGGAAAAGATCTAGACTGCTAACAATGTTAAAAAGAAACTTGGTGGCAATTTCAATGGCGGCAAAATACCCACTTGTTACAAAGATGCCATGGGAGGTACACGCTGACAGTATGCCCCTTCTTATTCCTGGTGAAACCAGGCTGGCCAGGATGGAGCTGAAGGAACTTCTAGAGCAGATGGAGTGCCTTGATATGGGTGCTGGGTTCCCAAGTGTCCGCTGATGAAGGGTAACCCTTCCAGCTCACTAAATACTGAAGTCTCCCCTTATGATATCTAGAGTTGCATATTATATGGGACACGTTGTATTCGTCAGTGTCGGATGGAGCAGAAGTTAATATATCCGGCTCGATCGAGAGTAGGAATCAGGAACGTATGATCATAAAAGGAAAGTGTGGAAAACCGGGTGTAAACAATTCAGTGATTTGGGCAGGTGCAGTCTGAATGCTACAGGGTTAATCTTGGCTATCACTTCTTATGGTTTGATGTACCTGGGGGATACCTGAGAAGGAGGCACCCAATACAGTAAGTACTTGATTGACAACTACCTCCCAACCAGGTACAGCCTGTCAATTCTTGTCAGCCAGAAGCTTGCTCCCTTCCTTGCTGTCCACTAGACCTTCTTGTGCGCTTGGGAAATAGTGTCTAATAGAGAGTCCACATCTCTTATTTCTTGACTTGTAGTTGATTAGTATTCTTGTCCTTCTTGCAATTGATCTTTTTTCTTGTGTTGGTTCAAATGTGATGAAGTCCTTTTAAAAGTTTGTAACAAACTGATATAAAAAAATAAAAAATAAAAATAAAAAGAGAGTCCACGGAGAGCACAGAAGAAAGTGGATACACTGAGGTTGGTAGAGTACAAGTGAGTATACCATAAGAACAGCAGTATGGACTCATTCATGTAGAGGTATGTACTGTGTTATTACATGAAAACTCAGCAGTGGGTAAGAGTTCCACCCAATTGTCTTGTTGGGTATTGGCAAAAGACTGTAGGTATTGTTCCATGGTAGCCTTTAGCCTTTCGGTCTGCCCATTAGTCTGCGGATGGTATCCCGAGGACAAAGCTCTTTCTATCCCTAGGAGAATAGATAACGTACCCTAAAACACAGAGGTTTATTGAGCACCTCGATCAGAAATGATGCATTTTGGAAGCCTGTGAATCCTAAAAATGTCTTGGAAGAAAATCCTTGCCATCTCAGAGTCAGTTGGTAAGCCTTGCACTGGGATGAATTAAGCCATCTTGGTGAACAAATCAATTGTTGCCATAATGACCGTACAATCCTGAGAGAGTGGGAGGAGGTTCATGAAATCAGTGGAGACATGGCTCCAAGGTCTGGTGGGAGTAGGGCCTTGTTCCAAGTACGTGATGGGCTTACCTGAGCTGTGTTTAAATGGAGCGCATACCGGAAAAGCTCTGGTAAATTTCTTGACATCCTTACTTATGGTAGGGCGCCAGAAATTTCTTCGGATACGTTCTAAGGTAGCAACATAATACTTGTTGCCAGCCAGCTTGCTGCCATGGCACCATGACATGATCGTTCCTTGTAATGAAGCTGTGGGCATAAACAGCCGATCTTGATAGAATAGAAGGTCTTCCTTTATCACCAAAGGATGGTTGTTCATAGAACGAGGAGCTATAGAAGTTGAGGCTTCCTTGACTTCTTGCAAGAAAGGAGAAACAGAGCACACAAACCTGTTTATTTGAAACAATCTCTCTGTAGATGGATTAACAGGGGTTTCAAGGCAATGATATTGTGATAAACCGTCAGCAATGGTGTTTTGACTTCCATGTATGTAAGTGATAGGGAAGTCAAACTGGGAGAAATAATAAGCCCAGCTGGCTTGTCAAGCATTTGTACAGTCCACTTGCTGGAGGATTCTGAGGTTTTTATGATCTGTTTGGACTTCAAATGGATGGTGAGCACCTTGTAGGAGATGTTGCCATTCCTCACAAGCCAGTTTGATTGCAAGAGGTTCCTTCTCAATAACAGAATAGTTGTACTGACTTGGGTTCAAGGTTCTAGATAAGTAGACGATAGGATGTTCAAGACCATTCATCTCCTGTTTAAGAACAGCTCTGACTGCTGCTGCAGATGCATCCACCTCGACAATAAACAGGAGGGATTGATCAGGTTGAAGAAGGATAGGAACAGTACAAAACCTGGCCTTAAGATCTTGAAAGGCAAACTCTGCTGCTCCTTCCCATCTTAATGAAGTGTCTTTTTTAAGTAAGGTGGTGATTGGAAGTACTATTTTGGTGAACCCTTTAATGAACCTACAGTAAAAATTAGCAAGACCCAAGAATCGTTGGATATCTTTCACAGATGATGGGGTTGGCCAATTGAAAATAGTGGCAACCTTACGTTGGTCCATTGCTATGCTTTTATCAGACAAAATAGACCCTGAGTATGGAATTTAGGAGGTTTCAAAAAGACACTTTTAAGGTAAAACATCTCTCAAATGTACCTGATGTTATTGTTGGGATGAGGGCAAGACCAGTATATCATCCAGGGAAACTATTTGAGAATGGAACAGCATATCAGAAAATGGGCGTTCACCAACACAAATGGCATTCATTGACACTCAAAAAGTCTGTATGGGATCAGAAAGGCAATTTTCCATTAATCTCTGTTCTTAATTCACAACAGATGGTAGGCGCCAAAGAGATTTAGTTTGGTGAATACTACTGCACCCTGTACTGCCTCCAAAATATCCTTTATCAAGGGCATAGGTTATCTGTCTCGAATAGTAACCTTGTTGAGACCTTGAGGTCGCAATTCAGATGTGTCCTACTAGGTATGAAGAACAGTGATGCTCCAGCTGGTGATCGCGAGGGCCTGATAAGACGTTCTGAAGATTGGAATCCAAGTATTACAGGAGAGCCTTCTTCTCAGATAATGAAAAATTATACATGCATCCGATTGGGACTAAAGGGTCAGGAACAAGATCGGTAGAGCAATCCTTGGGTCGATGGGGTGGTAGTTCCTTGGATTTCTTATCCAGAAACAAATCTAAAAATTCCAGATACCTGGAAGATATACAATTCACCCCACGAGTGGTAGAATGAAGAGCATGACTAGCCAACATAGACACCTCCTGGGTTTTCTTAAGACAATGTTTGACGCAGTATGTTCCTTTACCAGTATTATGTTCCTTTACCAGTTGATAATGGGATTGTGTTGTCAGAGCCATAGTATTCCCAATATTATTGGGAAGTGTGCAGCATGGATAAGGTCAAAACCTAGTATTTCTGGATGGCTATTAATCGACATGACTATGGAGAAAGAAGTGTGCATTATGGGCCTGAACTGAGAGACTGCCTGTCGACCCCGTCCACAGCTTCATTCTCCTGACACTCTAGTTTTGGAATTTCTTCCCTTTCAGTCCATATCACATCCATGAAGTTTCCAGCTGCCCCACTATACACGAGAGCCAAGGTTTTTATGGCGCAGCGATCTATCAACAAACTTATTTTCATGACCATCAAGCATGTATCAGCCTGGACAGTGAAAGTAGAGGCAAAACGTGTGCGACTTGTTTCCTGACCCTGGTGCTTAGCCCCTCCTAGGATCATGGTTTGTCGTTTCCCGATCGCCGAAGTGGAACTTCTGGACACTCTCTGCGTAAATGACTCCATGAGCCGCAGTACATGTATAAACCTTTACCCCTTCTCCTCTTTCATTCTGTCGGCCTGCATCAGTTTTCATCCTTCATACTGTCACTCAAAGAGGACATTGGAAAGGTTGGTCCTGAAGCGGAATTAGAGATTCCTCTATACTTCCATCTTTCTGCTTGCCTGTCGGTCAGATGAAACTTGATCTGTAGAGATAAGGCAATCAAATCCGATAAAGGTGCTGGTCTGTTGGTGTGGGCCAGCTCATCCTTTATATCTTTGTGTAGACCTCGTTGAAAGATAGTGTCTCAGGCCAAACAGCTTCAGAAGCTGTACGTTTGAAAGTGGAAATATAAATCAGCAAGTCGAAGGAACCCTGTTGAATATCCAATAGGTTTTCACAAGCATTGTAAGCGACCCCCGGTCTCTCAAATGTCTGTCTAAGCAGGGTAACAAAGGCTACATAGTCCTGCCACAGTGGACTGGCATAAGGGACCAACAGTATTGCCCAATATAGCACATTCCCTACCATGTTGGATATCATAAACCCTACACAGGTGTAATGCTTACCTCTGGTTCCCTGCAGAAGTGCCAGGTCTGGATTGCCGGGAAGATCTTCACTTGCGTGGTGCGAGTTCAGGGATAAGAGGTGGATCCAAACCACTCCTTTCCCACTGTTTGCACTGAAAGGATGTTGCCCAGCATGCAGTGCAGGTGGCAGTGGTTTGGTTAGCTCCCTCAATAATGTAAGGATGGTTGGTGGGGCTTCTAGTTGTGCCCAGGTCTTCTTGGGGGTCAGGTTCCCTTGCCAGGACCGTCAGACGGCGCTGCAGCAGCGCCTGCCCAAATTCAAGTCACCAGCCCTGTCACCATCCCATTGGCACCTCCTGAACGTTTCTTGGGTGACCCCCAGAGATACGCCATCTTCATGAACCAGTGTAGGCTCCACTTCCTATGTCGGCCAGGGATATTTCATATGGATCAGACCAAGGTCGCCTTTGTTTTGTCATACCTGAGTGGGCACACGGCTAGTTGGTCAATGCAACTAGTAAATCGTGATGACCCCATTCTATATAATTTTGCAAGATTCCAACAAGAATTAGACAAGCTCTTCCCTCACATGACATAGTGAAATGTTGACCCTTCGGCAAGGGAATCGGGACCTTTTGATATACATCACCACCTTCAATCGCCTAGTGGTGGAACAAATTGACCAGAGGAGAAACGGAGGACCTTGTTTTATCGAGGTCTTCGTACCGAGCTTAAGGATGTGTTGGCTCAAGTCGTCAATCTGCCAGAGCCTTGTTCGGAATACATAGACTTAGTGTGCAGCTGGACCACCGTTTGCAGGAGAGGAGATGTGATCGGTCTCGTTCTGAGGAACGCCCTCTGTACTTACGCCCACACGAGACCGCATCTCGTCCCATTGAAGCGCCACCAGAGCCAATGCAGCTAGGCAGTGTCAGAGGGCCTCTGGTGAAGGAGGAATGGTAGAGGCGCAGATGACAACAACTCTGCTTATACTGTGGTAAGGCTGGTCACTGCCCAAGTAAGTTACCCAGGAAGCCTTTAGGGGTTATCGACTCTGGAGTAATGGAAATAAGCAAGCCTGAGGAAAACTGCATGGCTCGACAAGTAGGGATCGGCTTGTCGAGACAGGGGAAGCCGGCAACAAACTCACCCCACGACACCAGTTATTCTCATCTGCCCAGAAGCTCAGTAATAAATGCACACCGTTGAAGTCTACTTAGACTATGAAGCAGTAGGCAACTACATGGACATCACAGTGACTCTGCGGATATGTGTCCCCATACAGCAGAGGGCGAAGGTGGAGTTTCTGGGATTTATCCTTACCCCGCAAGGAATACAAAAGGGTAAACGAAAAGTTGAAGAAATGCTGCAATGGCCATCACCTACTTCAGTAAAGGCAGTCCAGAGTTTCCTGGGTTTTACCAATTTTTATTGGCAATTCATTTCTGACTTCTCAAACATAGTCCATCCTATTACCTCGTTGCTCCGAAAGAACAAGACTTTCACCTGGACTATTGAGGCCAAACAAGACTTTACTCAGCTCAAGCACTAGTGTACCACTGCACCGATACTTAAACAGCCTGATCCAGACATTCCTTCGCTGGTGGAGACCGATGCATCTAGCTTTGCCATGGGCACTGTCTTGTCCCAAAGGAAACCTATGACCAGCCAGTTGCATCCTGTGATGCTCTGGTCTAAAATGTTTATGCCTGCTGAATTAAACTATGCAATAACGGACAAGGAGCTGCTCGGCATTAAAGCTGCCTTTAAATAATGGAGAGACTATCTGCTTGGGTCACGCCATACGATTACAGTACTTACTGATCATCGTAACCTACAATATTTAAGAACAGCCAAGGTGTAAACACTTTGCCAATTAAGATGGGCACAGTTTTTCACAGAATTCTTCTTCACTGTAACATATCACCCCTGAGTAAAGAACGGGAAGGCTGATGCACTTTCTCGTATGGGTTGGGACGCAGAAGGAGGAGATGTGTACGCAAATCCCACACCGGTTGCCATAACTCCTGAGGATAAGTTGGTGGGTGTGCTAGCTACTAGTTCTCCAGGAGACCCTATGTTGGAAGAAATCAGAGGTGGCATGACTCCTGATCAGATACGTTTGTGTGTTTCTCAAGGTCCAGGGCAAACTGAAGAAGCTGGGCTCCCGTATCACCAGAATCGCTTATATCTGCGAACTTCAACTATACAAGACAAGGTTCTCCAAGCATACCATGATGTGCTTAGGGCAGGACACCCTGGAATTAAAAAAACTATGTCTAAGATTCGGCAACATTTCTGGTGGCCTATTTGGTGAAAGGACACTATCCAGTACGTAAAGACTTGTGACAACTGAGCAAGCAACAAAACATTGAAGAAAAAGCTGCAGGGCTTACTCCACCCACTATCGATCCCATCTGTTCCCTGGCATACCATTTCACTAGATTTTATTACAGACTTCCCACCGTGTAAAAGGTATAACACTATACATGTAGTAGTTGATCTCTTGAACAAAATGGCTCACTTCATCGCGCTAAAAGATTTGCCTAATGGAGGAACACTGGCACAAGTATTTCTGGCCAGTATAGTCAAGTTCCATAGGTTTCAGTTACTATCTGAACTCATGATATTTGTTGTATTTTCACTGTCTATGGACCTCATTACGACCCTGGTGCTAAGGGATTACTGGTACCGGTAAGGCTACCGGTACTGGTAATCACTTAGCGCCTGATTACGAGGTCCCTTTGCGGGTTCCCACCTTAACGGCTGGTTTTACCAGCCGTTAAGGAATGGACCCGCAAAGGGACATTGGTGCTAATTACGGTACCGCAATTTGCGGTACCGTAATTACCGCCTTCCCCATTCCCATTATGCCCTATGGGACAAAAATGGCAATGGGGAAGGGCCATGGTGAAATGGGGAAGTACCGCCACGCCAACCTTGGAATGGGGCGGTACTTCCCCATTTCACCATGGCGGACTTGTTACAATACCGGCAGTAACCATGGTGCTAATAGCGCCATGATTTAGCGCTGGTGTTGTAATGAGGGCCAATATGTCACTATCTGTTGTGCTGCACGTTGTGGGCGCCCTGTCATTGATTTGACTGTGAAAAACGTATATTGATTTCTGGAATCATATTTACATTGCGTTTGCTTTAAAACATGTTGATGAGTTTTATTGATGTTCTAAACAGCTCATAAGAATTGCTTTTTTAAGAGAGACAATGCATGTGCCCCCGATGAAGCACATGAAGTCCGAAATGCATAGGCCTAATACTTGCCCTTTGCTTTAAAATATACACAAGTTGGTTGGTGTTACTTATTTGACTAAAAAGACGTTTACACACAAATGAACTTGAAAGCACTTATTCATTTAATTAGTCTAACACTTCAGCAACAACAGAAAAATTGAAAAAACAGATTGACCCTCCTTGGGCAAAAGGGTGTGAGGTCCACACCGATGGCTCATAAGCCTTTGTCTTTTCTTTGCACTTACCTATAGGTACCCAGCATGGTGGTACTGAACAGTGGACTGCACCCCACAGAAGCAATTCAAAGTACATATTTTCCATTTGAATATTTAATACAAACAAAGCAGTGCCTACTCACCACCATAGACAATTATTAGCAGTGACGTTATTTCACCAAAATGACAGGGGTAGAGGAAGTGACATCACATAACCCTTGACCTCTAATGACATCACCGGAAGTGATGCCATTTGACCCCGCCCCAAAGTGGCATCATGGGAAGTGATGGAACACAACCTTTCACCCCTCGACAAAACAGGAAGTGGCATCACATAGCATTGTTTATTAGTACACTATGAACAATATGGTTACGCTATCACTGTACATTTCATACAAGAATGGATCACCGTATATATCGTTAATGTCAGTGCGTATACACTCATCTTACCAAATCACTGTGAATGCAAGCAGACATCCAAGGCCAAATGATAGTGATGTGTTATTATATAGTACTTATATTTAAGCGCTTCATATAGAACAAATATACATACAATATCACCCAACCTCTGTTGGTACTCATTTATCAACCCCAGCAGGATGTAAGGCTGGGTTGGTCTTGCTGGGAGTCGAACCTGCAACCTGCAGATCACACACATATTGCTGCAGCCAGCGCTCAACCCACTGAGCTATATTACCGGTAACAGCTATCAGAAAACTAGCCACTCCAGAAACAAAGAGCCACATGCTTCTGGCCACAACCCATGAGCCTCAATTTAAAACAATAAAAACAAATGTTTTTAGATTTATTTTAGGGGTAGCTAGGAAGACCACAGGGGTAGCAAGGGAGACCTCAGGGGTTGCACATGACGTGCATGATTATTAGTACATTTGAAGCTGCACTTTGAATATGATTGCAGCAAATCCACGGCTATACCTTCCATATGAACACATTTTCAGATTATTGTAGGCCACACTTGGTCTATGATGGCAGTGCCTGTACATGTGAGTAGATGCCTAAACATTTGATGACTAAACCAGACATACGATGGCATTTATGGGGACTCTCATGTTCCCTCACGATTAACTATGAGAGCTACGGTTCACAGAGTTGAAGTCCAAAACATCGGGAGAGCAAAAGGTTGCAGACCCTGGCAGTATGTGATGGAGCACTCTGTGACAGAGAACGCAGCTGATGGGTGTGCTGCTTCCCTTATATATCCAAAAGTGCAGTAAACAACAGCAAATGCACAAACCATTGACTTTGTCAATGCTTATTTTTCATGTCAATTAATGCCATTGTTCCTTTCTTTACAGAGGCAGACAATATCCTGTTTCCCTGTTATGTGCAGTTCGACTTACTGCAGCAGTCAACGTTTTAATTAACTATTTTCTGAGCAGTGTTTTCATCTGATTTGCTTTTAATTCGTGCATGTTGCATTCATAATCAAATAGAATTTGCTACAGTACATGCTTTGTCTTGAAATGTAATATTTTGAACATTGTGTACTTATTAATGAAACTTTGCATTTTTTCCACGCAGGAAGCCCCATTCAGAATGCAGCGAGCATAGTCGGTTTGCAGCGAGCTGTGCAAACAGGGCAAGCAGCAATTCGTAATTCAGTAACAGGGAGCACTCCATTTTCTCGTAATTAGGCGAGCAGTTACTTGAATTCGTGTATGCACCTTAAAGCCATAGCTGTCAAAATGTGTCAGCACAAAAGTACAATAACTAAAAATTGCCTGGCCTTATCATTTTAGCTTTCCCTTCATGCTGCTTGACTTTCTTCTGCATGTCACATTGTCATCGCCGTCTCACTGTTACACTCTATTGCCGCTCTCATCAATCAAAGTGTCCTTCTCCTTTCCTGGGAACATTGCATAATCCCAAGCAAGCTGCCCGCTTTATTTTATCTCATTGTGCACAAATAATTTGCAATCACTGCCGTTACAATTTGTCAGCTACCTTTTGGTTGGCTTGTTTGGCGTCATTATTTTAATACATTTGTTCTGGCTCTCACCGAATAGGAAAATAAACTCTTTTTATTTAAAACCTACATTTACACTTAACCTTCAATGCTTAATGCACATAGCATGGGGACAAAGATCTTTGGGAACACAAATTAACCATTCGCATCTCACCAGTGTAATACTAGCTGAGGAACAGTGGTCTCTGTTACATACACCTTGTACCAGTGCAGTGGGAATTTGCAGCGCGTTTGGTGCGATGAATATTTCAAGGAAACAATATTTTCACAGTTCGAACAATGCTGTATGTATTATTGCGCTCTGCCTGTCCACATTTTCGCTACACGAGCTCTCTTTTTGCGAAAGCTTAAAATATTGTTATGATTTAATTAAGAAAATGTATGTTGACCTGCTTCTTTCTGAAAAATGATGTAATCCATCTTGAATACCTTTTCTGTCTCAAATTCCTCTAACCTCTTTCTATATGTGTAATACATCCTCAGTTTGCTATGCTCTCCACACAAGTGTTGCTCCATTTTCAAATCATATCACTGAGCCAAAGTGTGTGTAACCCAAAATGGTGCAAATCTAGCTGCACGTTTCGCATAGGGAAACATGCGTGAGATGAGCCGTATGAGTTCATGCTGCATATGCATAACTCAGCGTCATCAGAAGGGGGTTTAGGGCACCTATGCACAGGCACGTGGGGGCCCCCCAAACCAAAGAATTTGAGGAATCGAAGAATCTCTGCCACCCCCTCTTGTGATCACATCCCATAACAATATATACTGCCCATACCAAACAAAGAACTCACTTTAAGTCCTGTGACCCTTTCCATCTTTGATTAAAGTGACATGTTCAGAGCAACATTAGCAATCCATGATTAGGCTCTAGAATAGGTACAGAACACATTGTAACATTAGTACACTTGGTGAGGGCGCAAGCCAATCAAGGAGCTAGGAACACAGTCTGTATTAACTTGTATAAGCCCAGATTCGGAGCTTCTCAACTTCTGTGCAGCGCTCCTTTTGGGCCATCTTTTCTCCCCTTTTTCCCCCCACACCGCTTTTAGCACCCAACAAAGAAGCAGAACCATGCTCCTGTGACAGGGAGCCCACTTTCACTTTCTATTATGATTCTCATCATCTACACTGAAAATTGACTCACTCCCAGAAGCTGTGTTGTAGGACCGAAGTAAGTGAGTATTTCTGTTTTTTAAATAATTTATTTAGCCTTCACCAAAACCACATATGCTTTTTCGGGCGTGCTAATGGTGATATAAACTGCAGAATTGGGCAGATCTTGCTAACAACTTCACTGCTTAATGCTCTAAGGGACACTCGCTTTGCTTGGGCCCTTAACCTGCACATCAGACCATTACTGGCAGGGATGACCTGTAGCATCAGGTTATATCGGCTCAGTAGCAAACACAATGAATGTGTACAGGCTGTACTATAGATGCAGGGCTGTAGTATGGTGGTATTATATCTAGTGGAATTTTATACTTAGTTTAGCTTGTGAGGCACAAAGTAGGTTTTGGACACAGGAAGGCAATATTTACTTTGGACATTCTGACACAGACAGCTTCATTAGCTAGTTTTGATGAGGCATGGAAATGCCTCTTAGAGTTAGGGGTTTTCCTACAACTCCCCCATTTTACTTTATAATAAAAGTCTTTTCCAATCAACATGCCACCCTTGTGTCTGTCTCTTACACATCCTACGGCCCTTTGTCCCTCCTAAAATAAATATGGCTGCTCAGCAATTGCCACCCTCCTGCACTGCCTCCGAGCCACTCCTTGCACTGGGACCTGTATCTGTACCCGTACACTCCCCCATTTTTCTTCTGCACTTATCAGATACACCTTATCTGACAAATCACGCACTTGTCTATGCCTGTATTTATTTATTTATGTATTGCATTTATTTATTTATTGCACTTATTATTTATTATGTTCTCTCCTTTGTGCCGTATTTTCCACTTCTCCCTCTTCCTCGCACTTTCCCCCTTTTTCCCTTTTCCATGCACTTGCGCGTTCTTAATGTCACTGGGCCTAGTAAGCTTGTTGTTTTCATTCTCCCTTGTTCCCATCCCTTGGCTTGGTCGCGCTCTGAAACACTTGTGAATGAACGCGATATAAATAAAATAATTATCTTATCATATCACTATAGTATTGTGGTTCAGGCCTATACTAAGAGTTGGAGACCTGCGCTTCAAGTATGAGTCTTCTGAAGTCCTACCCTTGGTGGACGTTTGAAAAAATTCCCTAGCACAGACCTTTGCAAAAACATGCATGAATTTCATGGTCCTACGCAGAATGGACTTGCCAGCGCTGCATAGGCCCAGACAAACCTTATTTATAATATCTTATCCTGGAAACATTCATCACTACCTCAGGATTGGGATGCGTTTTCAATGCAGATGAATCCCTGCTGAAGTCACAGTGGAATTCTGGGCCGCACGCGATGATCTGTTGTACAATCATGAGCCATGGATCAATGATTAAATCCCAGGTATATGTGTCTGTCTAGCCTTTCAGAGTCCTGTTAGGGTGATTCATCCAGATTTCTAAACCAAGATAAACCCTAGGATCTCATAAAGGAAGTTGTACCCTCTCACATACTGTTCCTTTGTGGGGTTTGTTACTCTGTGAAGGAACATGTACACAGGAACGGCCCAACTTGGAAGATGCTTGGATGCATGTTGGAGCTTTGGAAAAGTGTTTTGGGAAGTTTGTAGAAGTTATGTTTGATGTTGGTCCTTTATGTCTTTTCTTTAAGCTCAACTGTGTTTTTGTAGCCGAGGTTTCTGCTCCTTTGTCTTAGTGTTTCCTAGTGTGTGATAGTGTGTTTGTTTATCCATATCAATAAAAATAAAAAAAGGTTTGTCCTTCCTATTGTGACGTTCCCTCTTATTTATGCCTGGAAGATATTTTCCCAGTGTTTTCGTTGTGTATTGCTGTTTCTATTTTTCAGAATATTGTAGTGAAATTGTATTAGTGCAATATTTTAGTAGTGTGGTATTTTAGTTTAAATAGTACGCTATGTAATAGGATTGTTTAGTTGGGATTCTGTTCTGGTCCTGGGTCCTAAATTGTATTCATCCCTTTGTTTTAAAAGTTTGTCTACATCGTTGTCAGCATTACCATGTGTAACAATTGTCATTGCATGCCTTTAATGCAGTTAGGGTAAGGGGTACATGTTGTGTGGCAGGAGGAGGAGCAGCATTTTTCCTTTCAGGAGGCATAGAATTCCCCCATGATGGATTAGCAAGGGGGAAACGTGTGCTCTTTGTACGTGCCTGTTGGCATGGCCCTGCCAAAGAGCACCGTCCATCCTCTGAGTTAGTGGGGAGGACTGATGCATTGGGGGAGGCATCAGGAGTAGCAGGCGGGACCTTGTGTGGATTCGCCCACAGATGCAGGTGAGACAGGGCCTCATGTGGATGCCTCTGCAGAGAAAGGTGAGGCAGGGCCTCATGTTGACATACCCTCAGAGGCTGGGGAGGAAGATCCTCGTGTGTATGCACCATAGAGGCAGGAGATGCACTGCCTCATGTGGACTCCATCAAGAGTCAATGGAGGCATTGCAAGAGAAGCAAGGCATGTTTCTCAAGTGGGAGGAGGGGGCGGCCACATCAAACACCCCCTACCCTTCCAGAAGAGGAGTTAGGGATGTCTCCCATCTGGGTAGGGTCATAGAGGTGAAAGTGGTCTCAACCAACTGGGGCACAACTGCACAGGATGAGTAGGAGGTCCCTCAGGATGAGACTTAAAGGGAGCACCAGCCAATGGCGATGCAGGTAGATTAGGATGTGATTGGGCAAGAGTTTCTTTCTGCTCCTGCTGTGCCGGACGTGCCATGCCCAGGCCCGGACTGTCCTACAGGGCAATAGGCCCATGGCCGAACCAAAAACGCAAAATGCTGTTGTGGCCCAGTTTTTTGGGTGAAAGTGGGCAACCTTTTTGACCAAAGTAGGCCAGTTTGATGAATTACTTCACGCTGCAGCTAATAGTTTAGACCAGTGTTGCTGAATAACATTTTTTTTAAATGCACAATTTGCATCACATTTTATCAAAAAACTCCCCCATGGTTACTATTCAAGCACTATCACAAAATAAATGAATAGACTTTTGCAACCGTGGGCCACTTTTTTATTGGTGCCGGGAAAATGTTATGGCCCAGTCCGACTCTGGTCATGCCATACAGAGGAGGAGCTGCAGGGAGCAGTAACCTCAACCCCCTACGGAGTCAACATAGTTGTATGTGTGTGACTATTTCCCTCTGTATCTAGGTAAAAGGCCATGTGCAGGAGCCTGTAGTATAATGCACAGTGGAGGGCTATGAGAAAAAGGTAAGGAGGGCAAAAGGGAAGGGGCAAATCTGAGCCCTAACGACGGTAGCCATGAAAAAGCACATGTGGCAGTGGCACAAATAGTGCACGAGTCCCCTGTCTCTGCAAATGCAGCGGGTGACTATGCAGCCGCCCATGCCTCATTCAGTGATGGAGAGAAGGAGTCACAGGGTCATTGCACATCACAGGGATGAGATTCTTCACAGCAGCAACAACAGGCATACCTTCCCCAAACCCTTGCACCCGTCCACAATGCCAATCGGTACCCATGGCACAAGCTAACAGGGACAGCAGCCCAGCGGCAGCACAGCTAAAAACTCAGTTCAGAGTTTTGTGAGTTTCTAATAGTGGGATGTGGTATTGCCACACTTCCTAGGGTAAAAACTAGGGGTGTACCGAACTTCGGCTTCGAGTAAATATTCGGCCGAATTCCAGCTGAAAAAAAGCTATTCGGCTCCGGCTGAATAGTTTCTAACTATTCGGCTCTTGCTGAATACTTTAACATTCTTATTTGAATACAATGCAGCATGAACTCAGAAAGGCAAATATAGACTTCAGTTTGTAAAACTGAATAGAATTAGACCAGACAAATTGCTATCACACAGCTGAAAATTATCTTATATTGTAATCTGCACTTTAGGGCATGTTTTGTTACAGATTCTTAGACAAAAAAGCTGTTCATCTTGTATACTTAGCCTGCAACAAAACAGGAACATCTTTTCTTTTGGCAAATGTTTATATGCAATGTGCACTTTTTTCAGTTGGAAAAAACAAACTGAAAGAAATGTGCATAGATACTTTCAGTTCCTGTCATGTCACTTCCCATTACGTACGTCATAGTCCCCCCTTTTCTTTTTTTAAGGACTTGAGTCCTGAGTTTAACATTATATGATATTTATTGGGAAATTATAAGTTGCATATCTTTGTGTATTGACGAGAAAGAGTGGCTAGGATAAGTGAAAAGTGACTTGTGTCCTGCATGAGCCGACATGAACCATTTTATACATTTCCATTTGAGCTGCAAAGAAGTTTCGAAACTCGACCACATCGACTTTGCAACTGGATTGAGAATGCAATGCAACTGATTCCCAAAGGCAGTTCTTTTGCATTTGTGGAGCCTCCTACTTTAACTGGCACTGAATATGCAACGATCTTCTGTACGTTTGATCCCTTCATTTTGGTTAAACTGCTTTATTTCTGGCTTTTATACTTTAAATAAAGATGCTACATTAATTACAATGAAGAGAAATACAAGTATACAATGCATTTAAAATGGTGCTTTATTTTTTTTTTAATAAGTGTGTTTTTTGAAGTTTGGAACATGATTTATTAAATAAAGCAACTATTCGGCTTTATATTCAGCTTCGGCCGAATAGTTGACAAACTATTCGGTTTTTGGCCGAATACTAAATATGCTATTCGGTACAGCCCTAGTAAAAACCCTGGGTATTATCCTTGATCCGGAGCTCAATGTGACGGTGCATGTGAGCAGCATTGTCTCATCTTTCTATAATCTTAAATTATTAACCCAGCTAGGACCTTTTCTGAGCCACAATAATTGTGCTACCATAGTCAGGGTTATAGATAGCACTAAACTGGACTACTTGAAATGTACTCTATGGCATTGGCATAGAAAAAATCACCCGACTGCAGACGGTGCAAATTACAGGCAATTGTGGGCCTGTGCAGTAGTGATCATATCTCAGAGGCAAAGACAGCGCTTCATTGGCTTCCAGATGGCTCCAGAATCACCTTTCGCATGCTGCCCATCACACACAGGTGTCTATATGGCACAAGCCCAGTGTACCTAACAGACTTTGTTGGTAACCCTCACTGGGGGTGATTAGATCTAATAATTATTTTCTTTTGTCTGTGCCTAGAGCCAGGCTGACCATGGTTTCTCAGTGGTCTTTCACTTATGTGGTACCGAAAAACTGGAATGCCCTCCCACTCGATTTAAGGGCATGTTGTTAGGGAGAATTCTCCAGAATGGCTAATTTCCCTTACCTACTGAGTCCCTCAGCAGCTTTGCTGGATTTCTAGGATTTTTTTTTTCACCTGGTAAGAGTGTGAGTCTTTTTTTCCCACTCTTACATGTGTTTTGCTGTGTGTGTTTAACATGTTTGTGTTCATAGACTGTGGAGCCTCACCTACTCCATAGGCATCATCTTTTTACTGTGTGTTACACAGCACCTTCAGTACACTGACACATGGTTGTCTTTTTCAGACTTCCCACTTTAAACTCCATATTATGAGACTGACTACTGTCTCCCAGAACATGTGAAGTTGCCATTGACTTTATTAGTATTTTTAAATTCACAGACACAGTACAGACCTATCTTAGATAGAGTACTTGAAAGGGTTAATAGTTATCTCTTTTTGTCTGTCTCTCATGGAACATTATTTCGTTCCCCTTTCTTTAAGATTTGGCTGGTGGCAGTGGTATCTACCATATTTTTCCTACAGCGGTTTATTTAAATAGCCATGGTACTGTTTTAGGCTATCTTGGTAGCCTCGAACTTAAATGTGCTGGAGCCCATTTACTTTTATTTGGTTCCGGCTGGGTTTATTCGTCATTTCTTTTTGTAAAGGTCTTTCTCATGTTTTACTCTGCGCGCCAAACCAGGTTTGGTTCCTTTGGACCCCATTTACTTTTATTTTGTTCCGGCTGGGTTTATTCGACATTTGTTTTTGTAAAGGTCTTTCTCGTGTTTTATTCTGCGTGCCAAACCAGGTTTGGTTCCTTTGTTCACCGTCCTTTGGCGGCTTTCTGCACAGAAGCCCTCCTTAGGTGCCTGAGAGTCTGGGGGGACAGGATGTGAGGGAGGGGTTTTAGGGCCCCTGCACAGGGTTCCCTTGGAAACCCAAGTCGCACTCTGGTTTGATTGGCTAGATGGCTTTCCTGCCAGCACAGCCACCCTGCTGCGTGATTGACAGCCGGGCTGTATGAATGGGGGAAAACTGCAAAAAGCAGGTCTCTGGGACTGAGAAGGCAGAGTCTCCACTGGATCGAGAGAGCCGAAGAGAAGCTGAAAGAAGATGACTACTACCACGACTGAACCTCCCGGTGAAGCCCTGCTGCGGGTCAGAATCTCCAAACTTTGACGACAGAGAAGATCTGCAAGGAATCTTCTTCCCTTGAGCTGGTGGGACCAACCAGTTCGTCAAACACCAAGCAAGGCCTCCCTCCCCTGGTTGAATTTGCTGTGCATCGCTGCAGTGAACTGGATAGCCAGGAGGCTCGGACCTTGTTTGGGTTTTAAGAAGCGCACCTTTTATTTGTTGCTTTGCTCTGCTGCTGATTTCTTCCCTGGGCAGTGCAGGACCATCCAGTCTTCCTACTTCGTGTCAGTCCGACAGTCGCTTCAGGAACCGTGAGCCTGCAGGACCTGCCAGGAACGTCTGCCTCAGCTACAGCCTTCTTCTGTATTTAAGGTACTGTTCTAACCTGGTTGTTCGTTCCGTCCGACCGCGGTGAAAGTGTTTGAAATCTTTCGCCAATCCGAGGCCTTGTCCTTCTCTACTCTTTTAAATAACTTTTCTTCCGGCCATCTTCGTTCTGAACTCTAGACATAACCGCAAACTACTCTGAACTGTGTGATCCTCTGCAAAGACTCTGTACCATTAATATTGGCCCAGGGCTATTGATTTGAATCCTCATTGTAGCAAGCCTTTTCTAGAGTGCCCTGCCTACTTACTTGTTGTCGCTGCCTAATTTTGTATAACCTTGTCTTTCCCTCCCTTTTTAATTGCTTTATTGCCATTTAGCTCACACTTCATTTTTAGCCTAACTTGTCCAGAATTCATTAGGTGTTGTGTAGTATATTAAGAGTGTGATATTTCTGCTGCCTTATTTAGTGAACTGTTTTACAACTGATGTGTAAATAAATGTATATTATTTTACTCAGAAACCTTGAGCCAGTGTTTGTTTGAACCATAGTAATTGCTGTCCTTTGTGTAACTGTTGATACTGCTCACTTTACTCTTGAGATAAGTCTGGCTGCTCAGCCATAGCTACTACTTTACTGTGTAGTACAGACTTGTACCAAAAGTGAATTTGTACTTGCACTTGTAGTCTTAATTGTGTGTGGTGTTCCCAAAGGGTACTGCATATGATTCTGCCTAACACATGTCACACCTTTGATTGCTTCAAAAATGATCAGCTCTCCTTAAATGCCTTACTGTTCTGCTCTGTTACTCGACTGGCATCTGTTTTGTTTGTTTTTGTTCTAGTGCTCCCATGCTTGAGGGCACTTCCTTAGCGCTATATATAAATAAATAAATACATGCATACATAAATAAATGCAATTAGGTCAAGTGACAGACTCCTTTTACTGGTGCTCCTCCAGCAAGTGTTTGGGGGCGGTGCACTGCTATCAGCACCCGTCTTTGGTCAGGAAACCATGGACTGCATAATGAGGTTTTTAAGGACCTTCTGCCTTGGGAACCACATGCCTTATGGCAAATGAAACATCTTTTAGATGGAGGAGCTGCATCGTGTATATGTAGTGGGTAACCTGAGGATGCATTTGGATCTCCACTACCCTCTGCTACTCTAGAATATTGGGCAGTGTGGTGAGGGCGATTCATGGAGAATGGACTGGCTACACAGAGAAACTCCCCACTAATGAGCATGGCAACAGTCTATTGGAGAGCTGGTGATCTTAGGAAATACTCTGTGGGAGAGCTTGAAGAATTTGGTAGGCGGCTAAACTCTGTTATAGACCCTGAGAACTTCAGTGGATTGGTGTGCCTTAGGAAACTGCTTAAGCAAAGTAAGCAGTGGGACAGATACATGTAAACCTACTGGATGGCTGCACGTTGTGAAAGAACTCACAAACCTTATTGGGAAACTAAGTCATGAACAAGAGCCTGAACATCTTAGTGAGTGGCTGTATCATATGAAAAAGCCCAAGAATAAGTAACAAGTGACAAGTGGTGTGATCATGATGCAAAACAAGGATTTGATAACATGTCTTGCACTATATTCCATAGCAATGTTAGAAAACAACTAGTCATGGTCCCTTAGTCACAGTCAGTGCTGTAGCTATCCATTTCCAAAACCACATTCACCACAGAAAAACTCAGCTTCACTTTCCAGTGTATGACAAGTACTGGGTAACAAATCCTCCTAATCATCTGAGCTGGTGTGCTGGATATGCCAAGATGTGTTCCACAGCCATGAAGTGCCTGTTTGTTTTTATCCATGTCAATTGTTAAAGATTCAGCACTGTAAGGCATCACCTGACCATCTATTCCAAGCTAAAAACACCCTCAGGCTCTACACTAATGGCATGGCAATGTACAGTTTCTACAGCAACATGTACAAGTGTTGTTAGTAAGAATTACTGCTTGCTGTACCAATACAGTAATGGGTCATCATCCTTTGCCACGGGTGAGTTGTCCAATAAATATGCATTAAGCATCTATGTGGCTGATGGTCAGCTATCTGTTCCTGTTGATGAACGATCCATATTCAAGATGTCCCTGTTGCTGAGGAGGGTGTTCCACAGATATGTGTCCCCTTAGGTGTTACCTGCACTGCTCACAAAGCTTTCATTAGGTATCAGTGATCTACTGCCTATTGATGCCATCATTTGTGAGCTTGCCATTCCCGAAGAACTTGGAAATAATGTGGGTTGGTTGGTGTTCTACCTACTGCCTGTGTTCTCTTTTCAATTGATGTTGCAGGCACTGCCGCAAAGCATCCTTGCTCAGTTGCACGTCTCCCGCTTGTTGTGCTTGATGAGACTCCTCCTCCCAAAGACATGTGGATGAAAAGCAGACACTTTTAATTGGAAACATAGGTCCACAAAGGAAGCCAGCAGATATTCAATGTTATCTTTAAATTCAACTACCCTTCGATCATGATGCAAGACTGAAAGCAGGCTCCTTACCAAATGTGTCATACTCGTATTTATTTATGTATTTATTTCATTTGTTGAAAGCGGCCAGACCCGGAGGTATAATGGTGCTGGTACGTATTGGTATAGACAACAGGCATAAACGGTAAATATTTGTTAAAATGTGTCTGTTATATAAAAAAAAATTGTCTTTTTTCATATTGGTTTGGTATTTCATGAAATGTGCATTTTGTGCACCCGTCAGTCACTTCTGGCGATGTCATTGGGGTTAAACGTCAAGGTGATGTTATTTTATATGATGTCATCAAGGTAAAAGGTCTTATGATGTCTCTTACTCTGATGTCATCGAGTATGTGATGTCACTTCTGCTACCCCGGCATTATAGTGAATTGATGTCCCTGAATGAGCTTTGTCCAGAAGCTGCCCCCAGAGATTCCTGGGTCTTCCCACTCCTACTTCCAGGTGTCACTCTATAGCCCCTTTCTGGTCCCACACTTTAACGGACGGGCACTCTCTGGTGTGTCACTGGCCTCCCCTAAATCTCTGGTTTTGGCTGATGTGTTTTTCACCCACAACAAATCATTAAATAAGTCACACAGAGCTGTGTGAGCAAAAACAGCCCTAAATCGTACTCTCTGTCTAGGTGCGAGTCAGTCACTACCTCTCACTATTATTCGCCTGACAACTTCATGATCACTATTTCAGCTTTTTAGCCCTTCTCTAAATATCCTAATCCTACATCCACCATTAAGAGCTCCAACCATGTGTTCTACTTTTAGCTATGTGGTCGAACATTGAACAAACATTTAAGAAAGTTAATCCGAGGATCATCCTGGGAGAATCAACAGAAATTATTGTGATTCAAGATTGTGCTCGAAAGTGTGTCCAGTCCAGGCCTAGTTGTATAATAAATCAATTAGTTAGACAGAACCAGGCCGTAAGTGGTATCCAACCTGGGAATTAGTTTTGGGGATATTTACCACCACTAACATATTACGGTTCAAGTGGAATTTCCTGCAGGAGCTCACAGTGTGGTAGCCGGGTAGTGCTCCCAACATTTGAAAGAATCAAGTAATTTGAAGTTACATGACAACCTTTTTCCAGCAACGCAAAGCAGTTTCCTCCAACTTGCAATGGTTTTGCAGTTGGTATCAAGATTGACATGCTTTCATTAGTGAGGGAGACAATGGGGCAATGTATGCTTCCCCCTTTTCAAAGTGATAGTCATGACTCTTTAATAAGCCCAAATGCAGAAGGATCATTTGGTTGTGATCAATCAGTTTTGTCCAATGCATGCATGGTATCCCATCATCCGTCATCTGGCTATAGATTGTACAGAACTAATGCCCTCTTTTCCATTGAATTTGAGGGAAACAAGAGGAGGGCTCCAATCATTGGTTCTCAGCAAGATCTCCTGTTGATGGCCTTTGGGATTTTGGGGTTGTTAGGCTCTGGGAGTTCTTTCACAGTGAGCTAACCCTCTTGATGTAGAATCATGGGCCAAGTTATGCTCACCTGGCCTCCACAGGGGCGCCGAACGGAGCTGGACGGTCCAGTGAGTGGTTCCTTGTGTCCCCCTCTGATTCCTGTTTTCGTCACAAAAGCAGGTTGCCTAAAAGGTTAAACCAAATGTTACCCAACCATAAAGACGAGGGCAACTCCCACCTCCCGTGACCTCTTCATGCACCCCTCTGCTATGTCTCACCTTTATGATATGAATGGCGGACTCTCCATCCTGCGACTGTGTGCAGGGGTGCGTAGTAATTCAAGGATCTAGTTACTTCACTGATCCTGCAGAGTTCCAGACAACTGTGACTCAATGGGTAAGTCTTTATTCCAAAGTATGGATTGCTTAAGAGTTAAAGTTGCCAAAAGTTCACTCCTGTGCCTCTTCCTTACAGGTCTCCCCTCGGTGCTTATTATGGAGCGGGGTCCCTTCCGGAAATGGTAGCTGGCTTCAAAGGTAGGTCCAGCGGCAGAGTTATGCAATAATCTTTCCACACGGTATTGGTTCTCTGCGCACCTACCCTGTTGTTCTTGTATTCTGCAGGTGCGGTATATCCAAGGCGGACAGTGCGTGGTGATGTCTTGCGGGACTGCAAGGAAGGGCTGCCTTCAGGTGAGTAGCGGCACTGTGCAAGATTTTAAAGTCTGAATGTGGCCTTTCCCCCACTGCGCGGCTAACCTGATGTCTTCTTTTGTTTTCTACAGATGCGGCATCTCTGGAGCAGCTATCGGATGATGGAACGGTGATCAAGTGATGGTGCTTATGTGGATCACTGGAATGAGCAGCCTTCTGGTAAGTATTAGCGTTGCGCTGCTAACCTTGTGTCTTTTCCTTTGCAGCTCTGCAGAAGTGGTGACTCCAGAGCGACCGAGATGGAGCATCATGTAAGAGTCTTGTTCTGTTCACTTCTTTTTCTTTCTTCCTTACAGGTAACTCGAGAGGACGGGACGGGCAGACTGAAGACAGGCCTGGAGTTTGCAGACACGGTGAGCGTTACGCTGCAGGAGTGCAGAATAACGCAAAGCATGTTCTGTACTGAAGGCGTGGTTTATATAGCCTTCAAGAAGTAGTTCCCAGGTAAAGTAGTCCCTCCAACCACCACACCCTAGCAAGTAGTCCCTTGGTAAAGTAGTCCCTTCAGCCTGGTCTGCACATGGTTCTCTCCTTTTGAAACCTGCTTTACTTGAGACGGCAGCATGAGCCTGGCGCCAACGACGCCAGGACCGAGTCCAGGAATCCCTTAGGGAATCCTTTGGGACCTTGAAGGTCCCCATGGGTGCCAATACCCTGGGCTGGTTGGCCTGTTCCTGGTGTCTGGGGGCAGGTACCGTGACAGCACTCCCCCCAAGGCACCTCCCAAGGTGGTTTGTCCCGCTGGTCCGGGTTTGGTCAGGTAGTTTCGATGAAAACGGTTTACTAGGCGTGGTGCATGAACAAAGTCACTTGGCTCCCAGGACCTTTCTTGGGGCCCATAGCCTTTCCAATCAACCAGATAGAAAAGTTTTGATTCGACCCACTTTGAGTCCAGAATGCCTTTCACCTCAAATTCTGGTTCACCATCTAACAAAATGGGTCTTGGTCGTTTCGTTATCCGAGTTCCTGGTTGCACTGGTTTCAAAAGGGAAACGTGGATTACGGGGTGGACTCGCATGTTTGCAGGTCTCTCCAGTTTTACTGCCACAGGGTTGATGATGGCCTTGATGGTGTATGGTCCTAAATACCTGGGATTAAATGTGTGGGTTCCTTTTAGTGGTATATGTCTTGAGGCTAACCAAACCTCATCTCCAATCTGGTATTTTGGAGCTTCACTCCTATGTTGGTCTGCAGATTTCTTGTATCTTTCTTGTTTTAAATGTTCTGTTGCCCTCTTGAAGGCTTGAGTAATGGTTGTGTGTAGACTGATGCTGAGGTGGGTCGAGTTCTGAGGTTCGTGGGTGTATTCCATATATTGTATAGAATGGAGTTTGTCCAGTGCTGGAATGCAAAGAGTTATTGTAGGCATACTCGGTTATCCATAAAATGTCCTTCCAATTGCCTTAAGTTTGCTGCAACATGCTTCTTAGGTATTGCTCCAAAGTTTGGTTGGTTCTCTCGGTTTGACCACCCGTTTGAGGATGGTGGCTGGTCGAAAATCTTATGTCAATTTGGGCCAACTGACAACATTTTCTCCAAAACTGTGAGATAAACTGACTGCCCCGATCTGAGACTAAGATGGAGGGGAATCCATGTATTCGGACAATTTGTTCTAGGAATTCCTTTCCC
The DNA here is from genome assembly GCF_040938575.1 of Ambystoma mexicanum. NCBI lineage: Eukaryota > Metazoa > Chordata > Amphibia > Caudata > Ambystomatidae > Ambystoma > Ambystoma mexicanum. Next base: position 261,121,240 of record NC_090940.1, read on the forward strand.
AATATTGAAGCAGAGGGTAAACCCTTTAACGGAATGAAATGGGCCATTTTAGAATATAAGTCTACCACCACTAATATGGTGTTGAAGCCGCTACAGGGAGGTAAATCTATGATAAAGTCAAGAGGTAATGTATGCCAGGGTGTAGGTGGAATATCTAGAGGCTGAAGTAGACCAGATGGTTTCTTTTTTTTGGGCCTTGTTCTGAGCACAAATGCCACATGAAAGCACAAATTGTTTGATGTCCTTACGCCAAGTCGGCCACCAAAAATATCTCTTGATCTTGGCTTTGGTTTTTGCAATTCCCGGGTGGCCTTCCACTAACCACTAATGGTAGTTTGAGATGACCTGTTTTTGAAGTTCCTTACTAGGTAAGTAGAGACGTCCTTGGAAATAAGGTAAATGATTACCAACCAAATGATATTTGCTTTTGGTTGACCAGTCTTGTAAGGCCTTGGAATCAAGGAGATGTGAAATTTCCTTGTGGATGTCGTCCAGGGTCAGTGTGGTATTTATTCCAAGGATCCTCCCACCTGGAATGATGGGCACAGGGTCCGGATTTAAGTATGCTTCTTCCATTCCTATGCGGGTCAGCGCATCAGCCTTGCCGTTTTGGCAACCAGGTCGGTAAGTAATCACAAAATCATATTGAGCAAAAAATAATGCCCATCGGAGCTGATGAGAGAACTGAGCCTTGGCCGACTTTAGGTATTGTAAATTTCCGTGATCTGTAATCACTGTAATGGTGTGTCAGGCTCCTAGGAGATAATGTCGCCAAGCTTTGAATGCTGCCTTGATGGCCAAAAGCTCTTTGTCGGTTACAGCATTCTGGTGCTGTGAATTTTCGTGACCAAAAGCCCATTGGATGAAGTTGACCCGTCTCGGGGTCTTTCTGAGAAAGAACCACCTCCATTGCTAAACTGGAAGCATCAGTTTCTACCACATACAGGAGATCTGGGCGAGGATGTTTCAGGACTGGAGCTGAGGTGAATTTTCTTTTTAAGTCTCGGAAGGCCTTTTCTGCTTCATCTGACCACTGAAAGCGTTTGTTCGTTCGTAATAAGGATGTGATGGGATGCACCAAATGCGAAAAGCCTGGGATGAATCTGCGATAGAAGTTTGCAAACCCAAGTATGCTCTGAACTCCTTAGATTGAAGTTGGAGAGGGCTATTTGAGGATAGCGTCCACCTTCCTCGAATCGATACGAACACCACATGGAGTTAGGACAAAACCAAGAAACTCGACCTCGGTAACATGGAAGAAGCATTTTTCCAACTTAGCATACAGCTTATGTTGTCGAAGTTTTTCAAGTACTGTGCGTGTTTCACATGATCCTGCTCAGAAGCTGAGTACACCAGGATATCGTCAATATAAATGACGACACAAAAGTCGATTAGCTCTCGAAGGACACCGTTCATAAAATATTGAAACGCTGCCAAGGCGTTACAAAGCCCAAAGGGCATCACTTGATATTCGAAAAGTCCATGCTTAGTACGGAAGGCGGTTTTCCATTCGTACTAGATGGTATATCCCTCTGAGATCCAACTTAGTGTAAAATCGGGCTTCTTTTACTTGGTCCAGCAGTTCCGGTATTAGAGGCAGGGGGTACCGGTTTTTTACTGTCACCTGGTTTAACTCGCAGTAGTCGATACTAGTCCTTAGGTCTCCTTCCTTCTTAGGGACGAAGAATAAGGGCAAGGCCGCCGGAGATTTGGATGGACGAATGAAGCCGTTAGCCAGGTACTGATCTAAGTATTGTTTTAGATGAAGATTTTCAGGTTATGTGAGGGCGTAGATTCTACTGCATGGGATCTGAGCTCCAGGTATTAGGTCGATCTCGCAATCATGTGGTCTATGGGGTGTGGTATGGTATTGCCTTGGTCCTTCTGAAAAACATCCTGAAAGTCCTGGTATTCCTGGGGTAGCTGATTTGCTGGACTCATGACTGTTGCAATTGTGTTGCTCTGGGATTCTTCTGGATAGCAGGTATGAGCACAGTCTGCGAAGGTCAACCTCGTATCACGCCAGTCTATGCAAGGATTATGCTTTTCTAACCACGGCATACCCAGAATTACTTGAAATTGGGAGGCCTTGATTAAGTCAAACACAATGTTCTCTCGATGCCCGTCTTGACACAACAGCGTCATCTCCCTCGTCGAGTGTATTACAGGACCAGAAGAGATCTCTGTTCCGTCGACGGTGGTGACCAAATCAGTTGTTGCCTTTTGGCAAAGAGATAGACACAGCCTTGAAGCCAATTCTTGATCCATATAGTTACCTATGGCTCCACTGTCAATGTAAGCTCTGACTGCGTGCATACGAGATGGGTGCTGGTGACTAATGAGGATTATTGCTAAGGCTAGATGTGAGGTCTGGGAGTCCTTCTTCTCACTCGACAAGCAGACCTCTACGCTTGCCGGGCAGAGTAGTTTTCCGGCTCAGGTTCGGTGCAGACCTTGTCAGCAACCCGACTGCCCTTTTGGGTGGTTTCACTGGACAGTCTCGGAGGAAATGGCTTACCATGCCGCAATATAGGCACAATTGTTGTTGTCTTCTCTTATCCCTTTTGCATTTAGATAGTGGCCCCCGACACCTCCAATTTGCATGGGTTCAGAAGTATCTGTAGTCTTGGCGGTGTTATCCTTTGGACGCACAACCACTCGATTGTCAATCCTAGCTCGGTCTGCCTTCCGGTTCTGCAGTCTATAATCTAGTTGTACCACTAAGTCAATGTATTCCGCACAATCCTGGGGTGGGTTGACCACTTGAGCCAAGACATGACATACTGGCGTCACAACAATCTGGGTTTGGCCCTAATCATGGGACTGAGACTGCGCTCTTAGATTTAAAATCCTATATTGCCGGTCTTGTTGACAAAGGTCATACAGCCCTGCAGCTTTTATTAGATCTATCGGCCGCATTCGACTTAGTCGATCACCAGCTCTTGGCCGATAGACTAATCACAATTGGTAAATGTTCTCCAGAAGCTTCAGCTTGGTTTAAATCATTTCTGGGCCCACGAAACATGAGGGTAACAAAGGATAATGCTCATTCTATAGCATCACAATTGTTATGCGGTGTCCCACAGGGCTCATGTCTTTCCCCCTTACTTTTTAATATTTACTCACGTCTTCTCTGCGCTCTTTTGTCAACCATGGGCATTTATTTTGCCAACTATGCCGATGACACGCAGATTGTTGTCCAACTTACTGGTGAGTACTTAAAAGATGCAGAACATATTAATGCTATCTTTGCTGAAATCCAGAAGTGGATGGCATTTAACTCATTAGCCCTTAACAACGCTAAAACTGAGCTGCTGATCTTAGGCACCCAGCAGAGATTAAAGAAACTTGATACAAAGTATGACAACTTCCTGATAGGCCAACACGTCATTGCCGTTTCTAAATCTGTAAAAACTCTAGGGATCTTTTTTCACCCTCGGTTATCCTTCACCCGTCAGGTCAATTACCTTAAATCTTCCTGCTACTTTTATATCCAGCTCTTATGGCAGATTCGTCCGTTTCTGTCTAAAGAAAATCTTGCCTTGATCGCAGCTGCCATTGTAAACTGCAAGATGGACTATTGTAATAGTCTGATGATTGGTACTTCGCAGGCCAACGTGAAAACCATGCAGATTATTCAAAACAGTGCAGTTCGGGCTGTAATGGGCCTAAAGCGTAATATGCACATTTCCGATGTTAGGCGTAGCCTGCACTGGCTGCCAGTTAAACAGCGCCTAGATCATAAAGGTTTATCCGTAGTCTTTAAATGTCTGTTCGGTCAAGCACCATCTTATTTTACAGCTAGGCTCAGAAAGAAGCAAGTTACCCGTTCTTTGCGCTCTAACAGTAACATGATCTTGGCTCAACCACCATTTGCCCTGAAAAGATTTGGCGGTGTTAGTTTTGATTCTTGGGCTCCGGCTGTATGGAATTCACTCCCTAGCTATTTTGCTAACAGCGATTCCGTAGATACCTTTAAGAAGCAATTAAAGACCTTCTTGTTTGATAAAGGTTAGGACACTCTTAACTTTTCCGACCATGCACTTTGATATCTGGTTTTCCTTCTGTCATTTCTCTTCATCATGATTGGCCTGTGTGATGACGGGCCTTCCTTGGTCACTGTCTTTCTTTGTGCTACTTGTTTGTCATTGTTGTCTGTTGTCTGCTCTCTCTCTCTCTTCTGTGAGCGCCCTGAGGCCTTTGGGTTAGTGGCGCAATATAAGAACCTAGATAGATAGATACATAGATAGATCTTCCAATTCGCCTCTCAGCCCACAATGAAATAACGTGGTCCTTTTGTCTTCAGGCCAACTGGTTTCCAGCACTAATCTGTTAAAGGTACCAATATAAGTTAACAGATCTTGGTTCCCTTGACGAAGAGACAGCAGTTTGTTATCCAAAGCTTGGCCTTGGGAGTGCCGGGCAAACAGCTTCTCCATATTTTGCTGAAACCCCTGGAAGTTGCGAAGAAGGGGTTCGTCTTGATTAACTAGTGGTATGGACCAATCTGCAGCACTGCCACTGAGGTATGAAAGAACAAAGGCCATCTTTGCTTGATCGTTCAGAAAGGCCCCTGGCCTGCATAGGAAGTGTAGGCGGCACTGGTTCATAAAAACCGCAAACCATTTAGGATCTCCCACAAAGCGTTCAGGTGGAGCCAAAGGTATGGCTCCCAGAAGAACAACTTGCACTGGATTACTTGACTGAGTTGGGACTGATGCCCCCATTGTTGGCAACAGTGTGTGGCCAGCCTGGGCTTGGAGTAGTTGCCGGGCTAAATCATCGGTACGCTCTTTTGTCATGATCAGTTCTCTTTTTAGAGCATTAGTCTCTTGCCAAGCCGAATGCACCTCTGATCTGAGTTCCCCCAAAAGCTGGGATAACTGGTCGGTCTCTTAGGTTTCCATGTCACCCAGGTAGAGGTTTTTGGTAGGCTTTGCATTCTGTTACGCTCACCTGGTCTCCACAGGGGTGCCGAACAGCGCTGGATGGTCCGGTGAGTGGTTCCTTGTGTCCCCCTCTGATTCCCCTTTTCGTCACAAAAGCAGGTGCCTAAACGGTTAAACCAAATGTTACCCAACCATAAAGACGAGGGCTACTCCCGCCTCCCGTGACCTCTTCTTGCACCCCTCTGATATGTCTCACCTTTATGATATGAATGGCGGACTCTCCATCCTGCGACTGTGTGCAGGGGTGCGTAGTAGTTCAAGGATCTAGTTACTTCACTGATCCTGCAGAGTTCCAGTCAACTGTGACTCAATGGGTAATTCTTTATTCCACAGTATGGATTGCTTAAGAGTTCAAGTTGCCAATAGTTCACTCATGTGCCTCTTCCTTACAGTTCTCCCCTCAGCGCTTAATATGGAGCGGAGTCCCTTCCAGAAATGGTAGCTAGCTTCAAAGGTAGGTCCAGCGGCAGCGTTATGCAATAATCTTTCCACACGGTATTGGTTCTCTGCGCACCTAACCTGTTGTTCTTTTATTCTGCAGGTGCGGTATTACCAAGGCGGAGAGTGCGTGGTGATGTCTTGCGGGACCGCGAGGAAGGGCTGCCTTCAGGTGGGTAGCGGCGCTGCGTAAGATTTTAAATTCTGAATGGGGCCTTTCCCCCACTGCGTGGCTAACCTGATGTCTTCTTTTGTTTTCTACAGATGCGGCAGCTCCAGAGCAGCGATCGGATGATGGAACGGTGATCAAGTGATGGTGCTTCTATGGATCTCTGGAATGAGCAGCCTTCTGGTAGGTATTAGCGTTGCGCTGCTAACCTGTTGTCTTTTCCTTTGCAGCTCTGCTGAATCGGTGACTCCAGAGCGACCGAGATGGAGCATCAGGTAAGAGTCTTGTTCTGTTCTCTTCTCTCTCTTTCTTCCTTACAGGTAACTGGAGAGGACGGGACGGATGTGGCTGAAGACAGGCCTGGAGTTTGCAGACACAGTGAGCGTTACGCTGCAGGAGTGCAGAATACCGTGAAGCGTGTTCTGTACTGAAGGCGTGGTTTATATAGCCTTCAAGAAGTAGTTCCCAGGTAAAGTAGTCCCTCCAACCACACCCTAGCAAGTAGTCCCTTGGTAAAGTAGTCCCTTCAGACTGCCTCAGACTGGTCTGCACGTGTTTCTCTCCTTTTGAAACCTGCCTTACTTGAGATGGCAAAATGAGCCTGGCGCCAACGGCGCCAGGACAGAGTCCCGGAGTCCCTTAGGGAATCCTTTGGGACCTTGAAGGGTATTGGCATGGGTGCCAATACCCTGGGCTGGTTGGCCTGTTCCTGGTGTCTGGGGGCAGGTACCATGACAGGCCAATAGTTCAGCAAAGGACTAAAGTGTACCTTTTGTATCTCGTATTTACTGCTGTCTACAGATGAGTTTGGATTCTGATTTACAGATATGATGTTGTTCAGCTAGCACAATCGTATAGAGGAGGGAAACCCCCTTATTTAATACTTTGTCTATTAGGGGTATATCGAGAATGAATTATAGAGGGCAACAAAGTAAGCGTCCCCACTCATCAGACAACCCACTTAAAATCACCAGAACTTTAGAAGGTATATTAAAATGTTATTAAATGTTAATAAAAAATAGCTAAAAAGTACGAACATATTTTTTAAAAGACAAGAACAAAGTGCACGTAACAATAGTTAGTTTACTAATATAGTTGATGGTTGTTCTAGCACCGATGTCACCATGACTTTCGGTTATAACACTTGAGAAATTGTGATGACATATACAAGTGAAACAATAATCCCTCGCCGGGTTTCAGGAATGATTAAGAAAACACATATAGCTAGTACTATTTGTTACTAGTATTTTGCCTCGACATGTTTCAGTTCTGTAAATTCAATAAAGAACTTTCTTCAGGAGGAACATGATTTTACCATGTCACTTCGACCTTGACAATAACTTCTTAAGAACATTAAAAGAAGACAATTTTGATCCTGGTGTTCACAGATCGGTATGCTGGTGGGGGGGGGAAAGAACAAACAAACACAGAACAAAATTATCCTGTAGTTTAAATTTACAAACAAGTTAAAAAACAGATAAATTCTGTATACCTGGAGGCATAGAAATTAATAGTTTACCTCAAGGTTGTGTGGTTATAGTCCTTAAGTTTGTGCAGGAGTTTTAAACAGACCAGTTTTAGCGTGTCCCGAGATTTTTCAGGGAGGATAATCTGTAAATATAAAGAGCATATATCAGACTTAATGGAGAACCCGGGAAGCAGGCTCAGTCACTGTGGGCACTTTTAATAGATCTCAAATAATTTAAAAACACTCAGACTGTGGAAAGGAGGAACTGACTGAAAAAGACAACCGAACGTAAAGGTATAGTGGTGTTGGTAGATCGCTTATTGTCCGACACGTTTTATGTTTACACAGATGCCTTGATATAGTGGCGTGAAGCTCTAAGTTTAGAAATCATTCTCAGATGGGGAGAGGCTAACAGTAGCTATTCTAGTGCATGGCATCTTCATTTCAGTAGGTACCCTTGGCTATTCTGGTCTATAGCAACATCATTTTAGTGAGTACCCTTAGCCCATTAATAGTGCCCAATTAGTTTGCCATGTTTACCTTCAGATTCCTTAGTTAAGCGTCCTTAGGTGCGGTGGAGTTCTTCCTTGAAAAAGGTAGAAAGGTAGAGACCGGGGGTCTAAAGCTTCTTTTCGGGTAGTCTTTTAAGGGTTACCCTGGAGAGCTATGTTGTAACAACCTAAGCCTGAAGAAGAAAATCTTAATTCAGAAAGAACAGAATCTTATCTTGAGAACACGAAGTGACCGCGTTGGCTTAAATCAGTCAAACGTATGGCATAAGATCAAATAAACTGCCCGCTAACTATAAAGATCGGTTAGATTGACCTATTATATAATAGGAACACAGTTATATCCATTTCAGCAGTCTAACAACGTTACGGTAGTCACAATTTTCTAGCCATAACAAGGCTCGTAATTGTATCACTGTAACGATTTCTTATCACCATAGAGTCTGCCTCCCTAGAGAAGCGAGCCCCGCGAAGTAGCTATAATTTAATTTTCACAAACCCAGTCAAAGAACGCCTGTTTGCCCCTTCTCCACTTCTATTACTTTAGAGCAGAGTAAACCTAAGGCATGAACAACATAAACAACGGACTACACCTGTACAGCCACCCACATACAACTATATATATATACTAGCAAGATGGCGCCCACGACTGGTTACACGGCACCTAACGCGGAATTACTCCTCCGCGAGTTCACATCGAAGCTGCGATCGAGTGAACAGTCAGATACTGCGCCTTTTCTCCGAAAGGCCGAATGTTGAGATAACTATCCCCCTCACGGTAAGTAAAATCTAATAGTTAACGCAAGGCATTGAAAATGATCACATTGCCGCCTTAGATAGGGATGCATGTAATGAATGAAACAAACATCTTGTTCGCTACTGCTGATATTTAACACACCCTTTTCACCTGTTTAGCTCTTTAGGGTAACCCTTAAAAGACTACCCGAAAAGAGGCTTTAGACCCCCGGTCTCTACCTTTTTCAAGGAAGAACTCCACCGCACCTAAGGACGCTTAACTAAGGAATCTGAAGGTAAACATGGCAAACTAATTGGACACTATTAATGGGCTAGGGTACTCACTGAAATGATGTTGCTATAGACCAGAATAGCCAAGGGTACCTACTGAAATGAAGATGCCACGCACTAGAATAGCTACTGTTAGCCTCTCCCCATCTGAGAATGATTTCTAAACTTAGAGCTTCACGCCACTATATCAAGGCGTCTGTGTAAACATAAAACGTGTCGGACAATAAGCGATCTACCAACGCCACTATACCTTAACGTTCGGTTGTCTTTTTCAGTCAGTCCTCCTTTCCACAGTCTGAAAGTTTTTAAATTATTTGAGATCTATTAAAAGTGCCCACAGCGACTGAGCCTGCTTCCCGGGTTCTCCATTAAGTCTGATATATTCTCTGTATATTTACAGATTATCCTCCCTGAAAAATCTCGGGACACGCTAAAACTGGTCTATTTGAAACTCCAGCACAAGCTTAAGGACTATAACCACACAACCTTGAGGTAAACTATTAATTTCTATGCCTCCAGGTATACATAATTTATCTGTTTTTTAACTTGTTTGTAAATTTAAACTACGGCTAATTTTGTTCCGTGTTTGTTTGTTTCCCCCCCCCACCAGCAAACCTATCTGTGAACACCAGGATCGAAATTGTCTTCTTTTAATGTTCTTAAGAAGTTATTGTCAAGGTCGAAGTGACATGGTAAAATCATGTTCCTCCTGAAGAAAGTTCTTTATTGAATTTACAGAACTGAAACATGTCGAGGCAAAATACTAGTAACAAATAGTATGTGTTTTCTTAATCATTCCTGAAACCCGCTGAGAGATTATTGTTTCACTTGTATATGGCATCACAATTTCTCAAGTGTTATAACCCGAAGTCATGGTGACATCGGTGCTAGAACAACCATCAACTATATTAGTAAACTAACTATTGTTACGTGCACTTTGTTCTTGTCTTTTAATAAATATGTTCTTACTTTTTAGATATTTTTTATAAACATTTAATACAATTTTGATATACCTTCTAAAGTTCTGGTGATTTTAAGTGGGTTGTCTGGATGAGTGGGGACGCTTACTTTGTTGCCCTCTATAATTCGTTCCACTAGCACACCTTCTTGCATAACTGGTTCCGCCCTTTAATTATCATACAATTAATCTTTGTAGGTCAACCATTTGTATTCATCACCATATTGTTGTTGGATTCCCAATTGTGGAACATCCACGGCCTTGTTGCTTCCCCCGAGGTGTTTGTTTGTCCTACATCCTAAATGTTGGTATTCTCACTTGTTGGATGTGGATTTGGTTCTTTCATTATTTCATGAATGGCCTGGTAATGCAGCATCTTCTTTCCAGGCATTGCCATCAAAGATGGTCAACCTTATCTGCCTGGTGGCCTTTCTTAAGCTATTAGATCTCCAGGGCTTTGAGTTAGTTCGATTGAGTATTTGGTCCTTCTGATCTTGTTTTTCACTTCTCTAATCATACCAAAACATTGAATTGATGCATTTGTATATTCATGTCTATCAAAAATATTTGAATTTCCTGTCTTTCTGCATAGGCCAAAATTTTGTCCGGTGCCATATTTACAGGTTTATAAAGGTGCCACTGTCGATGTATGTCGAACTTCCAGGGAACTTTTCATTTCCTTCCATAATCCTTTATACCCGGTATCATCCCCTACTTTGAATAAGTGGATTAAGTGGTTTATGGTCCAGGTAGACAAAGATGTCTTTTTATATAGGGCACATTCATCAAGAGCAAACATGACTTCCAAGGCCTTTTGAGCTTGGGCAGGTTAGTTGATATTCTTAAATTTATAGACTAGCACAGTGCCTCAGTTTTCCATATTATTTTGCAATTACATTGACATGCCTCAACAGTTGTTGTAGCAGCATTGAACATACATAATAGGAAGCCTCTGTGTTATCCCATTAATGGAGATTGTTTTCTAGGAGAATAAGATCGATATTTGTGATTCGATTAAAAACACAGAGGCAAGTAGTATCCTTCCCCTTCCTAATCTCAAAATTGTTGATCAAGGTCCACCAGATAACACCAGCCAGGGCTGATGAAAAGATGATGTTGACAAGAGGCTATAGCTTCTGAATGTGTTATTTGGTTTTGATGCTCTTCTCATGTTCTTGGCTGAGATCCAAACAGCTTGGATTTGATGGCTCTCTTTTGAAAAGAGCTATGTGTATTGCATTATGCTCTTGATCTTTGGCCACATGGAGGATGATTGGACTAATGTGGGAGATGGGCCTGGAGCACTAAGAGGTCCGGCAGTGGCTGTTTGATGATCTGTTTTGCTTTGCTCTTGTTGCTCTGAATTAACCAAAAAGGCAAATTGCATACAGCGTGCCTCTACATCACTGATAGAACCCCCAATTGTTGTTGTATACTACTATATCACAATCGCCATCATGTAAGTTACCCAAGATCACACCCTTTGGTTATAATTTCAATTGTTCTTTTATAACGCGCTTAATACTGGGAACCAGTTTCTAAACACAAGCCCATGATTCGAACCTGCGTTGCTATGCATTGTCTTGCTTCCAATGCATTGCCCATGAGCTATACTTCCAGATGAAACTGAATGATGAAACTGGGTTTTGAGAGCAATACACAATTTCCCAAGTTCTTGTCATAAAGCAAACAAAATGTATTTCAGAATGTTTTATTTAATAAACTAAAAATGGCAAACCTACATTTTTTAGACCTGACTTAGAGAGCGCACAAATCCTAACATAAACTGGCATGTGGACATTTGAAAAAGAAATCCATATAGAAGCATATTATGAAAAAAGTAGAATGATTCTATGTCTTCCATCATCAAAGAAAGCATACAATTCCAGACGTCTACTTGGTGACAGCCTAGAAAAACTTATCTGGCGTTTACTATTGTATTTTAAAGATGTTAAAACACATAATTAAAGATGGTGTGGGAGTAGGTCACCTGCTAATGGACATTCTTTTATTCAGGCTTACAGATGTTTATTCACAATGGTTATTCAGTCTCTCTGGCTACCCACCCAGGGCCCTCTTCCTGCTCCTAACTGTGATGCTAAAAAACTTGGGGTCATCTTTGACTCCACCCTCTCCTTCTCTCCTCACATCTCTGATGTCTCTAAGAAGTCAAACTATCAACTGCACCTCCTCAGAGGTATTCTTCCTTTCCTCACTTTCCCCCAGAAGCTCATTGTCTGCAGCGCTCTGGTCCTTTCTTGGCTGGATTACTGTAACAGCCTCTTTCTAAATCTTCCTGCTTCTACTCTACAACCTCTACAACTTATCCAGAACAGGACTGTAGGACATGTTCTTGGCCTCAAGCCCAGGGATCATTCCTCTTAGCTCTGAAATTTCTTCACTGGCTCCCTGTGATGGCAAGGATCGTGTTCAAGACCCTTTGCATGGTCCACAAGGCTTCTGGGGCCTGGGACTGCACTACCTCCAACTCTCACTTCCTAAACATCTCCTTTCTCAAGCTCTCTGCTCATCCTCCTTCAACTCTCTGAGGGTCAGTCGCTTTTCCAAGCAGAGAGTTGGGGCAGATCTCTCTCTTCGTCTGGGAACTCCCTATAGAACAGCCTCCCTGCCTCTCTACAACTTGAGCAGAACCACGTCCAGTTCCAGAAGCAAATTAAGACCTTTTTTTTTGCTTCCACTTTCTATCTACCTCTCCTCTGCTGATGCCCCGACTGCCCCATTCACTGGTCACCTGGCTACTCTCTGAACTTGGGCCCGGGCTCCTGATGTCCAGTTGCCCTTCTCACTGCCTACTGGCTCCTACAGCACTTGTGGCCTGTATCTGCAACCCTACCGTCCCCTCGCTTTGCACTTATTAGCCACCTGCTGGCTGCACTTATTGAGTTGCCTACACTTAGTCACTTCTTGGCTGCACTTAAGTTTCCTGCACTCCCCCCCCCTCAGCGCTTCTCCCCTTCTTCTTCCTTGCACTTCCGCGTTCTGAATGACACAAGGCCTAGTAAGATTGTTGTTTTGTCCTCCCTCTGTTTCCCCCTCCTTCTCCTGTCATGCATAGAGACACTTGTGTACAGGCGCTTTATAAATGCCATATCATATAATATCATATCAAAGGCATCTCCTCAAATTGTAAAGAAAAAGGCAAGCCTGCTTTTGCATCAAATAAGATGAACTGAAAATATGCTTGCAAGAGACCTGTGACAGGTGGTCGTTTTGCTCCTATCCACAACCCCTTCAACCCAAATGGCCTGCATGAAAAGAAAGAGCAGGCAGTGAACCGATATAATGCCACCAGCATGTAAAAAATCAAATCACAGTACAGAACTAATCAATTAGATCAGATGATGTGTCCAGGATCACAGATTAGTATGCTGCAAAAGCCGGGATATGAACATTAACACAAACCTCATTTGGAGGAACCATGCTCTAAACTGCATCATACTGATGCTTTTTCCGTATTTATAACTAGCATTTTTTAGTGAAGGTAGGTTGCTTTGCAGCACCACAAGTGCTAATATTGTAAACGTCTATTTACTGAAGTACATCAACTTCGGAGAGAGGGAATGTTCAGTCTGCCTGCCACATGCCCATTTCTGATAAAAGTGCTTAAAAGACTGAGCTTTCCTCTGATCTGTTATGGTATTCAAACTTATTAATTTGCATTTCAAACTTAGTTATTGGATTGTATCACAATATATGTCCCTGAAGAAAGATACACATGCTGCACGAGTTGTGCCAAAATAAACGCAGGTGCCTAAATGGTTAAACCAAATGTTACCCAACCATAAAGACGAGGGCTACTCCCGCCTCCCGTGACCTCTTCTTGCACCCCTCTGATATGTCTCACCTTTATGATATGAATGGCGGACTCTCCATCCTGCGACTGTGTGCAGGGGTGCGTAGTAGTTCAAGGATCTAGTTACTTCACTGATCCTGCAGAGTTCCAGTCAACTGTGACTCAATGGGTAATTCTTTATTCCACAGTATGGATTGCTTAAGAGTTCAAGTTGCCAATAGTTCACTCATGTGCCTCTTCCTTACAGGTCTCCCCTCAGCGCTTAATATGGAGCGGAGTCCCTTCCAGAAATGGTAGCTAGCTTCAAAGGTAGGTCCAGCGGCAGCGTTATGCAATAATCTTTCCACACGGTATTGGTTCTCTGCGCACCTAACCTGTTGTTCTTTTATTCTGCAGATGCGGTATTACCAAGGCGGAGAGTGCGTGGTGATGTCTTGCGGGACCGCGAGGAAGGGCTGCCTTCAGGTGGGTAGCGGCGCTGCGTAAGATTTTAAATTCTGAATGAGGCCTTTCCCCCACTGCGTGGCTAACCTGATTTCTTCCTTTGTTTTCTACAGATGCGGCAGCTCCAGAGCAGCGATCGGATGATGGAATGGTGATCAAGTGATGGTGCTTCTATGGATCTCTGGAATGAGCAGCCTTCTGGTAGGTATTAGCGTTGCGCTGCTAACCTGTTGTCTTTTCCTTTGCAGCTCTGCTGAATCGGTGACTCCAGAGCGACCGAGATGGAGCATCAGGTAAGAGTCTTGTTCTGTTCTCTTCTCTCTCTTTCTTCCTTACAGGTAACTCGAGAGGACGGGATGGATGTGGCTGAAGACAGGCCTGGAGTTTGCAGACACAGTGAGCGTTACGCTGCAGGAGTGCAGAATACCGTGAAGCGTGTTCTGTACTGAAGGCGTGGTTTATATAGCCTTCAAGAAGTAGTTCCCAGGTAAAGTAGTCCCTCCAACCACACCCTAGCAAGTAGTCCCTTGGTAAAGTAGTCCCTTCAGCCTGCCTCAGACTGGTCTGCACGTGTTTCTCTCCTTTTGAAACCTGCCTTACTTGAGATGGCAAAATGAGCCTGGCGCCAACGGCGCCAGGACAAAGTCCCGGAATCCCTTAGGGAATCCTTTGGGACCTTGAAGGGTATTGGCATGGGTGCCAATACCCTGGGCTGGTTGGCCTGTTCCTGGTGTCTGGGGGCAGGTACCATGACAGGCCAATAGTTCAGCAAAGGACTAAAGTGTACCTTTTGTATCTCGTATTTACTGCTGTCTACAGATGAGTTTGGATTCTGATTTACAGATATGATGTTGTTCAGCTAGCACAATCGTATAGAGGAGGGAAACCCCCTTATTTAATACTTTGTCTATTAGGGGTATATCGAGAATGAATTATAGAGGGCAACAAAGTAAGCGACCCACTCATCAGACAACCCACTTAAAATCACCAGAACTTTAGAAGGTATATAAAAATGTTATTAAATGTTAATAAAAAATATCTAAAAAGTATGAACATATTTATTAAAAGACAAGAACAAAGTGCACGTAACAATAGTTAGTTTACTAATATAGTTGATGGTTGTTCTAGCACCGATGTCACCATGACTTTCGGTTATAACAATTGAGAAATTGTGATGACATATACAAGTGAAACAATACTCCCTCGCCGGGTTTCAGGAATGATTAAGAAAACACATATAGCTAGTACTATTTGTTACTAGTATTTTGCCTCGACATGTTTCAGTTCTGTAAATTCAATAAAGAACTTTCTTCAGGAGGAACATGATTTTACCATGTCACTTCGACCTTGACAATAACTTCTTAAGAACATTAAAAGAAGACAATTTTGATCCTAGTGTTCACAGATCGGTATGCTGGTGGGGGGGGGGAAAGAACAAACAAACACAGAACAAAATTATCCTGTAGTTTAAATTTACAAACAAGTTAAAAAACAGATAAATTCTGTATACTTGGAGGCATAGAAATTAATAGTTTACCTCAAGGTTGTGTGGTTATAGTCCTTAAGTTTGTGCAGGAGTTTCAAACAGACCAGTTTTAGCGTGTCCCGAGATTTTTCAGGGAGGATAATCTGTAAATATAAAGAGCATATATCAGACTTAATGGAGAACCCGGGAAGCAGGCTCAGTCACTGTGGGCACTTTTAATAGATCTCAAAAAATTTAAAAACACTCAGACTGTGGAAAGGAGGAACTGACTGAAAAAGACAACCGAACGTTAACGTATAGTGGTGTTGGTAGATCGCTTATTGTCCAACACGTTTTATGTTTACACAGATGCCTTGATATAGTGGCGTGAAGCTCTAAGTTTAGAAATCATTCTCAGATGGGGAGAGGCTAACAGTAGCTATTCTAGTGCGTGGCATCTTCATTTCAGTAGGTACCCTTGGCTATTCTGGTCTATAGCAACATCATTTTAGTGAGTACCCTTAGCCCATTAATAGTGCCCAATTAGTTTGCCATGTTTACCTTCAGATTCCTTAGTTAAGCGTCCTTAGGTGCGGTGGAGTTCTTCCTTGAAAAAGGTAGAAAGGTAGAGACCGGGGGTCTAAAGCTTCTTTTCGGGTAGTCTTTTAAGGGTTACCCTGGAGAGCTATGTTGTAACAACCTAAGCCTGAAGAAGAAAATCTTAATTCAGAAAGAACAGAATCTTATCTTTAGAACACGAAGTGACCGCGTTGGCTTAAATGAGTCAATCGTATGGCATAAGATCAAATAAACTGCCCGCTAACTATAAAGATCGGTTAGAATGACCTATTATATAATAGGAACACAGTTATATCCATTTCAGCAGTCTAACAACGTTACGGTAGTCACAATTTTCTAGCCACAACAAGGCTCGTAATTGTATCACTGTAACGATTTCTTATCACCATAGAGTCTGCCTCCCTAGAGAAGCGAGCCCCGCGAAGTAGCTATAATTTAATTTTCACAAACCCAGTCAAAGAACGCCTGTTTGCCTCTTCTCCACTTCTATTAATTTAGAGCAGAGTAAACCTAAGGCATGAACAACATAAACAACGGACTACACCTGTACAGCCACCCACATACAACTATATATATATACTAGCAAGATGGCGCCCACGACTGGTTACACGGCACCTAACGCGGAATTACTCCTCCGCGAGTTCACATCGAAGCTGCGATCGAGTGAACAGTCAGATACTGCGCCTTTTTCCCTGAAAGGCCGAATGTTGAGATAACTATCCCCCTCACGGTAAATAAAATCTAAAAGTTAACGCAAGGCATTGAAAATGATCACATTGCCGCCTTAGATAGGGATGCATGTAATGAATGAAACAAACATCTTGTTCGCTACTGCTGATATTTAACACACCCTTTTCACCTGTTTAGCTCTTTAGGGTAACCCTTAAAAGACTACCCGAAAAGAGGCTTTAGACCCCCGGTCTCTACCTTTTTCAAGGAAGAACTCCACCGCACCTAAGGACGCTTAACTAAGGAATCTGAAGGTAAACATGGCAAACTAATTGGACACTATTAATGGGCTAAGGGTACTCACTGAAATGATGTTGCTATAGACCAGAATAGCCAAGGGTACCTACTGAAATGAAGATGCCACGCACTAGAATAGCTACTGTTAGCCTCTCCCCATCTGAGAATGATTTCTAAACTTAGAGCTTCACGCCACTATATCAAGGCGTCTGTGTAAACATAAAACGTGTCGGACAATAAGCGATCTACCAACGCCACTATACCTTAACATTCGGTTGTCTTTTTCAGTCAGTCCTCCTTTCCACAGTCTGAATGTTTTTAAATTATTTGAGATCTATTAAAAGTGCCCACAGCGACTGAGCCTGTGTCAGGATCCGTAAGTCAAGGAGGCAAATACGCGATCTTTCATTCCCGACTCACTTGGTTCCTTCACTTTTGTCACGAAGACGTTATTCCAGAACACGGAAGTTTGCTCAGCCACTTCGTTCCGTGTTCTTTAGGAAGCATTGGTCTTTGCCATGGAAACGCTCTCACTCTGCGTACTTGAAGTCACGTGTCTTCACGCATGGTTAGAATATCACGTGACTTTTGGTTTTCGTCTTATGTCCCGCCTTCCCCGATACTCGCTGCTTCTGAAATTGTCATTTCTCTTGCCGCTAAGTTTCTAACCTTGCTTCTGCTGAGTTTAGTGTTTTGTGACCCGGACTGCCTACTGGATTCCTGCTGTTTTGTCCCTCTTGTCAGTGCCTCGACCCTCGGAACTGCTTATTGGAACTGTTACGGATTACGGACGTCTGCTCGGATTTGGCCCGCTTGGTTTTTTGACTATTGGAACTGCTCACGGATTTTCTTGTCATCTACGTCCTTCGTTCTACTGCTACTGGAACTTTTCTACGGACTTCCTTGTTTTCACTGGGAACTGGACACTTACCTAGGCGTCCGCGTGCCGTCGGTGGGTAGGTGGATCACTATTTGCTTGCGGATTTTCTACTCTTCATTGAACTCTTCCATTCTGGACTTCCTTGGAAACTATCATCCGGTAAGACTGTTCCTTTAATTCTTCTATCCTGCTTTTGCTCCTTGTGAAGTTCCTGGTTAGTTACGGATTACTTCTTTGTTCTCCTCAGAATTCTGACGTCATATTCCCATTGTGAATTGCCAGGCAGTCAACTAAATCTATTCTCAGGTACTTGCAGAGTGGTTGGTTGGTTGAGCATAGCTATTGCAATTGTCTTGTGTCACTAATGCATTGTTCCTTTGCAGGTTGACTGGTTCCTGTGACGTCCTCCCATCTCAAAACCATCTTTTGGTTAATTGACTGGTCAGAGAGTTTTTTATTCCTCTCTGTTTGGTACATTGACAAAAAGAATTTGTCTTCTACACGACGAGTTCAAAATCTTGAAGTCAGGATTCTGGTTACTTGGTCTAGGAAATTCTCCTGACTTAACATATTCAGAAGCCTTAACATGGACGTCTCAGGAGACCCGTTAACCGCATTGGCTCAACTAGTGGCTGACTTACGGGCTGACATGACAGCAGCCCATGAGGACACACAACGTAACATCCATGAGTTACGATTAGGTCTTCAATCTGCTGGGGCTGGCACTTCCGGCTTCCCTTCCGGTTCTGGTGCCGGTTCGGGATCTGCTCCTATCAATTCCGGGAGCGCTCCCGTGGTTCTTGCTGCCCAATTCCCTTTGGCTCCGCCGGAGCGTTTTCACGGGGATCCGAAAACATTCCGGACCTTTATAAATCAATGTCGTTTGCATTTCCTGTGTCGTCCTACATCATTCCCTGATTCCACTACCAAGGCAGCATTCGTATTGTCTTATTTAGGTGGCACAGCGGCAACTTGGGCTAATCCGTTGTTGGAGCAGGGAAGCCATCTCCTTTATGATTGTGATGCGTTAATCAAAGCCCTGTCACGGGTTTTTGATACCCGATATAAGACCCAGGCCACCGATCTGGAACTTCTATCCTTGCAACAAGGCGACACTACGTTATTGAACTACTTAGCTAGGTTTAACCAGTTGGTAGCGGAAACCGGTTGGCCTGATGAGAAAAAGGCTGCCTTATTCTGCAAAGGTCTTTCTGAATCCCTGAAAGATATACTAGCCACAGTCCCTGTAGTACCCTCTACGTTTCCAGAATTGTTGGATCTGGTCCTCCAGATTGATGCCCGTCGGGCAGAACGGAAGGGTGAAAAACGGGGTCCCGTTCCTGCCGCCGCTTCCAATAATACCCCTGTTCCAGGCAGCGAGGAACCTATGCAGATAGGCGCATTACGGGGTCCATTAACCACGGAGGAAAGAGAACATCGCAAAAAGAATAATTTGTGCTTTTATTGCGGTTCTGCCGGGCATTTCTTGAGACAATGCCCAAAAAAGCCCAAGAAACAGGGAAACTCCAGAGCCCGGCAATAGATGGAGTCCCATTGCCGAGCAAACCAGGTCAGGACTCCAGACACTCCGCCCTTTATTTTGTTCCAGCTACTCTAGCCTTCCAGTCTGCCACTCCATGGACTGTCCATGCTATCTTGGATTCCGGTGCCACAGGAAACTACATAGATGGACAGTATTTACAGGAATGGAAAATCCCTGTTGAACGCAAGGAGTTTCCAGAGATGGTCAACGCGGTTGACGGCACCTCTTTATTGTCAGGTTTGGTCACAGAACGCACCATTGAGCTCACTATGACATTAAACTCTGGCCATGCTGAACGAATAACTTTTGACGTTATTTCTGCACCCCAGTATAAGATTATCTTGGGCTTACCTTGGTTAATGCGCCACAATCCATTGGTCAATTGGCAGTCTGGTTGCATTACGTTCTCTTCAGACTTTTGCAAGAGACTCTGTCTCTCAGTACCTATGAAGTCTTGTGGGCCTTGCCTCTCCTTATTGGATACGGCCGCAGTGGTTGGTGGCATCTCTTCCGCCTTGCCTAAAGTATACGAGGAATTCAGGGACGTGTTCGATAAGATAGGGGCCGATACCCTTCCACCTCATCGTCCCTACGATTGCCCCATAGACTTAATAGAAGGCGCTAAAATACCTTCAGGACGAATATATTCACTTACTCAAAAGGAGAACCTCATTCTGAAGGAGTATTTGGATAAAGCCCTAGTCAATGGTTTTATCCGTCCTTCTCGTTCCCCTGCCGTGTCTCCCCTCTTCTTTGTGCCTAAGAAGGAGGGAGATCTGAGGCCATGTATAGACTATCGCGAACTGAATGCTGTTACCATCAGAAACCAATACCCTATTCCATTGATCTCTGTTCTCTTAGACCAACTGGGTTCTTCAGAATTGTTCACTAAGCTAGATCTACGTGGAGCTTACAATCTGGTCAGAATGAGGAAAGGAGATGAGTGGAAGACCGCATTCAAAACTAGATATGGGTTGTTCGAATATTTAGTTATGCCCTTTGGTCTGTGTAACGCCCCGGCTACCTTCCAAAGGTTTATCAATGATGTGTTCAGCGACATGCTAGACCTTCACGTCGTTGTTTATCTCGACGACATATTGATGAATTCCTCGTCCTATGAAGAACACGTAAAACACGTATCTGCGGTTTTACAACGTCTTCGTGAAAACCGCTTATATGCCAAATTGGAAAAATGTTTGTTCCATGTTACCGAGGTGGAGTTCCTTGGTTATGAAATAACTAATACTGGCATCAAGATGAGTCATGCCAAGGTTCAAGCCGTCTTGAACTGGCCAACTCCTTCTACCATCAAAGCATTACAGTCCTTCCTTGGCTTTGCTAATTTCTATCGTCGCTTTATTCATTCATTCTCTGAAACCGTAGCTCCGCTCACTGCGTTGACCAGTAGTAAACGGCCTTTTGTTTGGAATACCGAGGCACAACAAGCGTTTGACGCATTGAAACAAGCTTTTACCACTGCGCCGGTACTTCAACATCCGGATTCGACCCAACCATTTTTTGTGGAGGCAGACGCCTCTGAAGTTGCGGTCGGCGCAGTACTGTCTCAAATGTGTAAGGATACGGGTTTGCTCCACCCAGTGGCATACCATTCACGCAAGCTCACTCCTTATGAACAGAATTATACCGTTTCGGAATTGGAGCTCTTGGCCGTGAGAGATGCCTTCCTTGTTTGGAGACATCATTTACTGGGGACAGTTTCACCAGTGCAAGTATACACGGACCACAGGAATCTTCTGGCCTTACAATCCTTACAGTGTACCACGGCACGTCATTCCCGGTGGCATGAGTTCTTCTCCATGTATAATTTTACACTCACATATCGTCCTGGACCTTTAAACTCCAAGGCTGATGCCTTGTCAAGACTGCATGGAAACCCTTCACGTTCTCGGGGGGGTACTATACTTCAGAGTCACCAAGTAGTCTGTGCCTGTACCTTACAACCCTCACTAGTCTCCTCCATCCGGGATTGGGTGGCCTCAGAACCAACTGAGGTAAAAGAACATAACATGGACATCATCAACTCCTTGCCTTATGTTCAAGGTCGCCTATATTTACCCGATTTGGCTACACGGTGCATGGCTATGCAATGGTGCCATGATTCCTTGCTGGCGGCCCATCCAGGGAGACGCAAGACCCAGGAATTGTTACGTCGCTGGTGTTGGTGGCCGTCATTACAGCGAGACGTCTCTGTTTATGTCTCCGCTTGTTCTATTTGTGCTAAGTGCAAGGGATCCACCACGAAACCTATGGGACTTATGCAACCCTTACCTGTCCCCGAACGTCCGTGGTCAATGATATCGATGGATTTCATCGTCGAGCTTCCACCTGTTCAAGGTTTTGATACGGTTTGGGTCATAGTGGACTATTTCACCAAACTAGCTCGTTTTGTTCCATGCCAGGGTTTGCCTACTGCCCCTGTTCTTGCGGATCTATTTCTGCGTCATGTTTTTCGTGATTTTGGCCTCCCTGATATAATTATATCTGATAGAGGGTCTCAATTCACCTCAAGATTCTGGAGGCACCTTACCAGTTCATTAGGTATAGACGACCGGTTTTCCAGTGCTTATCACCCACAAACTGACGGTCAGACCGAAAGACTCAATGCCACCCTCGAGCAATATCTGCGCTGTCTAACGTTGCAATTTCAAGAGTCTTGGTTTTCAGTGCTCATCCATGCCGAGTTTGCTTATAACAACTCTATTCATACTTCTACTGGTACTACGCCATTCTTTGCTATGTATGGCCAGCATCCCCGGACTCTTCCACTAGATCTCGTCACGGACGTTGCTAACCCAGCAGTACAGGGTTGCCTACGAGACGTTACAACCGTTCATGAGGCTGTCCTTCGTCAGTTAAAAACAGCGAAAGACCATGCTAAGCAGTATGCTGACCGGCATAGAGTACCAGCCCCTCAGTATGCACCGGGGAGCAAAGTTTGGTTGTCCACCAAAAATCTCTGTATACCAGGTCGCAGATGTCTATTACCTCGTTTTGTGGGCCCCTTTCCTGTGCTTTCTTTGATTAACCCAGTTGCGGTGAAATTGGATCTTCCATCATCCTGGAAAAGCCATCCAGTTTTTCATGTCTCTTTGCTCAAACCATGCCTCTCACCAGCTCTTTCTCTTCCTCGTCCGCCACCTGTTATGGTCCAGGGTACGGAAGAATACGAGGTACAGGCTATATTGGATGTCAAGACGGTCAGAGGCAAGCAGTTCTTTCTAGTGGACTGGAAAGGTTATGGTCAGGAAGACAGGACCTGGGAACCGGCCTCCAACATCCATGCTCCTGATCTCATGTTTCAATTTATGGCCTCTCGTGGGGGTAATGCTTCATTGGGAGAGGATGCTGTCAGGATCCGTAAGTCAAGGAGGCAAATACGCGATCTTTCATTCCCGACTCACTTGGTTCCTTCCTTTTTGTCACGAAGACGTTATTCCAGAACACGGAAGTTTGCTCAGCCACTTCGTTCCGTGTTCTTTAGGAAGCATTGGTCTTTGCCATGGAAACGCTCTCACTCTGCCTACTTGAAGTCACGTGTCTTCACGCATGGTTAGAATATCACGTGACTTTTGGTTTTCGCCTTATGTCCCGCCTTCCCCGATACTCGCTGCTTCTGAAATTGTCATTTCTCTTGCCGCTAAGTTTCTAACCTTGCTTCTGCTGAGTTTAGTGTTTTGTGACCCGGACTGCCTACTGGATTCCTGCTGTTTTGTCCCTCTTGTCAGTGCCTCGACCCTTGGAACTGCTTATTGGAACTGTTACGGATTACGGACGTCTGCTCGGATTTGGCCCGCTTGGTTTTTTGACTATTGGAACTGCTCACGTATTTTCTTGTCATCTACGTCCTTCGTTCTACTGCCACTGGAACTTTTCTACGGACTTCCTTGTTTTCACTGGGAACTGGACACTTACCTAGGCGTCCGCGTGCCGTCGGTGGGTAGGTGGATCACTATTTGCTTGCGGATTTTCTACTCTTCATTGAACTCTTCCATTCTGGACTTCCTTGGAAACTATCATCCGGTAAGACTGTTCCTTTAATTCTTCTATCCTGCTTTTGCTCCTTGTGAAGTTCCTGGTTAGTTACGGATTACTTCTTTGTTCTCCTCAGAATTCTGACGTCATATTCCCATTGTGAATTGCCAGGCAGTCAACTAAATCTATTCTCAGGTACTTGCAGAGTGGTTGGTTGGTTGAGCATAGCTATTGCAATTGTCTTGTGTCACTAATGCATTGTTCCTTTGCAGGTTGACTGGTTCCTGTGACGTCCTCCCATCTCAAAACCATCTTTTGGTTAATTGACTGGTCAGAGAGTTTTTTATTCCTCTCTGTTTGGTACATTGACAAAAAGAATTTGTCTTCTACACGACGAGTTCAAAATCTTGAAGTCAGGATTCTGGTTACTTGGTCTAGGAAATTCTCCTGACTTAACAGCCTGCTTCCTGGGTTCTCCATTAAGTCTGATATATTCTCTGTATATTTACAGATTATCCTCCCTGAAAAATCTCGGGACATGCTAAAACTGGTCTATTTGAAACTCCAGCACAAGCTTAAGGACTTTAACCACACAACCTTGAGGTAAACTATTAATTTCTATGCCTCCAGGTATACAGAATTTATCTGTTTTTTAACATGTTTGTAAATTTAAACTACGGCTAATTTTGTTCCGTGTTTGTTTGTTCCCCCCCCCCCACCAGCAAACCTATCTGTGAACACCAGGATCGAAATTGTCTTCTTTTATTGTTCTTAAGAAGTTATTGTCAAGGTCGAAGTGACATGGTAAAATCATGTTCCTCCTGAAGAAAGTTCTTTATTGAATTTAAAGAACTGAAACATGTCGAGGCAAAATACTAGTAACAAATACTATGTGTTTTCTTAATCATTCCTGAAACCCGGTGAGGGATTATTCATTCACTTGTATATGTCATCACAATTTCTCAAGTGTTATAACCCGAAGTCATGGTGACATCGGTGCTAGAACAACCATCAACTATATTAGTAAACTAACTATTGTTACGTGCACTTTGTTCTTGTCTTTTAATAAATATGTTCTTACTTTTTAGATATTTTTTATAAACATTTAATAAAATTTTGATATACCTTCTAAAGTTCTGGTGATTTTAAGTGGGTTGTCTGGATGAGTGGGGACGCTTACTTTGTTGCCCTCTATAATTCGTTCCGCTAGCACACCTTCTTGCATAACTGGTTCCGCCCTTTAATTATCATACAATTAATCTTTGTAGGTCAACCATTTGTATTCATCACCATATTGTTGTTGGATTCCCAATTGTGGAACATCCACGGCCTTGTTGCTTCAACCGAGGTGTTTGTTTGTCCTACATCCTAAATGTAGGTATTCTCACTTGTTGGATGTGGATTTGGTTCTTTCATTATTTCATGAATGGCCTGGTAATGCAGCATCTTCTTTCCAGGCATTGCCGTCAAAGATGGTCAACCTTATCTGTCTGGTGGCCTTTCTTAAGCTATTAGATTTCCAGGGCTTTGAGTTAGTTCGATTGAGTATTTGGTCCTTCTGATCTTGTTTTTCACTTCTCTAATCATACCAAAACATTGAATTGATGCATTTGTATATTCATGTCTATCAAAAATATTTGAATTTCCTGTCTTTCTGCATAGGCCAAAATTTTGTCCGGTGCTATATTTACAGGTTTATAAAGGTGCCACTGTGGATGTATGTCGAACTTCCAGGGAACTTTTCATTTCCTTTCATAATCCTTTATACCCGGTATCATCCCCTACTTTGTATAAGTGTATTAAGTGGTTTATGGTCCAGGTAGACAAAGATGTCTTTTTATATAGGGCACATTCATCAAGAGCAAACATGACTTCCAAGGCCTTTTGAGCTTGGGCAGGTTAGTTGATATTCTTAAATTTATAGACTAGCACAGTGCCTCAGTTTTCCATATTATTTTCCAATTACATTGACATACCTCAACAGTTGTTGTAGCGGCATTGAACATACATAATAGGAAGCCTCTGTGTTATCCCAATAATGGAGATTGTTTTCTAGGAGAATAAGATCGATATTTGTGATTCGATTAAAAACACAGAGGCAAGTAGTATCCTTCCCCTTCCTAATCTCAAAATTGTTGATCAAGGTCCACCAGATAACACCAGCCAGGGCTGATGAAAAGATGATGTTGACAAGAGGCTATAGCTTCTGAATTTGTTATTTGGTTTTGATGCTCTTCTCATGTTCTTGGCTGAGATCCAAACATCTTGGATTTGATGGCTCTCTTTTGAAAAGAGCTATGTGTATTGCATTATGCTCTTGATCTTTGGCCACATGGAGGATGATTGGACTAATGTGGGAGATGGGCCTGGAGCACTAAGAGGTCCGGCAGTGGCTGTTTGATGATCTGTTTTGCTTTGCTCTTGTTGCTCTGAATTAACCAAAAAGGCAAATTGCATACAGCGTGCCTCTACATCACTGATAGAACCCCCAATTGTTGTTGTATACTACTATATCACAATCGCCATCATGTTAGTTACCCAAGATCAAACCCTTTGGTTATAATTTCAATTGTTCTTTTATAACGCGCTTAATACTGGGAACCAGTTTCTAAACACAAGCCCATGATTCGAACCTGCGTTGCTATGCATTGTCTTGCTTCCAATGCATTGCCCATGAGCTATACTTCCAGATGAAACTGAATGATGAAACTGGGTTTTGAGAGCAATACGCAATTTCCCAAGTTCTTGTCATAAAGCAAACAAAATGTATTTCAGAATGTTTTATTTAATAAACTAAAAATGGCAAACCTACATTTTTTAGACCTGACTTAGAGAGCGCACAAATCCTAACATGAACTGGCATGTGGACATTTGAAAAAGAAATCCTTATAGAAGCATATTATGCAAAAGTAGAATGATTCTATGTCTTCCATCATCAAGGAAAGCATACAATTCCAGACGTCTACTTGGTGACAGCCTAGAAAAACGTATCTGGCGTTTACTATTGTATTTTAAAGATGTTAATACACATAATTAAAGATGGTGTGGGAGTAGGTCACCTGCTAATGGACATTCTTTTATTCAGGCTTACAGATGTTTATTCACAATGGTTATTCAGTCTCTCTGGCTACCCACCCAGGGCCCTCTTCCTGCTCCTAACTGTGATGCTAAAAAACTTGGGGTCATCTTTGACTCCACCCTCTCCTTCTCTCCTCACATCTCTGATGTCTCTAAGAAGTCAAACTATCAACTGCACCTCCTTAGAGGTATTCTTCCTTTCCTCACTTTCCCCCAGAAGCTCATTGTCTGCAGCGCTCTGGTCCTTTCTTGGCTGGATTACTGTAACAGCCTCTTTCTAAATCTTCCTGCTTCTACTCTACAACCTCTACAACTTATCCAGAACAGGACTGTAGGACTTGTTCTTGGCCTCAAGCCCAGGGATCATTCCTCTTAGCTCTGAAATTTCTTCACTGGCTCCCTGTGATGGCAAGGATCGTGTTCAAGACCCTTTGCATGGTCCACAAGGCTTCTGGGGCCTGGGACTGCACTACCTCCAACTCTCACTTCCTAAACATCTCCTTTCTCGAGCTCTCTGCTCATCCTCCTTCAACTCTCTGAGGGTCGGTCGCTTTTCCAAGCAGAGAGTTGGGGCAGATCTCTCTCTTCGTCTGGGAACTCCCTATAGAACAGCCTCCCTGCCTCTCTACAACTTGAGCAGAACCACGTCCAGTTCCAGAAGCAAATTAAGACCTTTTTTTTTGCTTCCACTTTCTATCTACCTCTCCTCTGCTGATGCCCCGACTGCCCCATTCACTGGTCACCTGGCTACTCTCTGAACTTGGGCCCGGGCTCCTGATGTCCAGTTGCCCTTCTCACTGCCTACTGGCTCCTACAGCACTTGTGGCCTGTATCTGCAACCCTACCGTCCCCTCGCTTTGCACTTATTAGCCACCTGCTGGCTGCACTTATTGAGTTGCCTACACTTAGTCACTTCTTGGCTGCACTTAAGTTTCCTGCACTCCCCCCCCTCAGCGCTTCTCCCCTTCTTCTTCCTTGCACTTCCGCGTTCTGAATGACACAAGGCCTAGTAAGATTGTTGTTTTGTCCTCCCTCTGTTTCCCCCTACTTCTCCTGTCGTGCCTAGAGACACTTGTGTACAGGCGCTTTATAAATGCCATATCATATAATATCATATTAAAGGCATCTCCTCAAATTGTAAAGAAAAAGGCAAGCCTGCTTTTGCATCAAATAAGATGAACTGAAAATATGCTTGCAAGAGACCTGTGACAGGTGGTCGTTTTGCTCCTATCCACAACCCCTTCAACCCAAATGGCCTGCATGAAAAGAAAGAGCAGGCAGTGAACCGATATAATGCCACCAGCATGTAAAAAATCAAATCACAGTACAGAACTAATCAATTAGATCAGATGATGTGTCCAGGATCACAGATTAGTACGCTGCAAAAGCCGGGATATGAACATTAACACAAACCTCATTTGGAGGAACCGTGCTCTAAACTGCACCATACTGATGCTTTTTCCGTTTTTATAACTAGCATTTTTTAGTGAAGGTAGGTTGCTTTGCAGCACCACAAGTGCTAATATTGTAAACGTCTATTTACTGAAGTACATCAACTTCGGAGAGAGGGAATGTTCAGTCTGCCTGCCACATGCCCATTTCTGATAAAAGTGCTTAAAAGACTGAGCTTTCCTCTGATCTGTTATGGTATTCAAACTTATTAATTTGCATTTCAAACTTAGTTATTGGATTGTATCACAATATATGTCCCTGAAGGAAGATACAAATGCTGCACGAGTTGTGCTAAAATAAAGGCACAAATCGTATGTACTGTGGTGAGCAAAGAACGCATTAGAGGAGGAATTCGTCAGCTTGGGCGTAAGTTACAACATCCAGGCAGAAGGCTCAAAGCCTTTGCAATCGGTTTTTATAATACCATGGCATGGCATTTATGCTTTGTAGAAAGAATGCACTTTCTTTCCATCAGGCAGCCACCAGAAGGTTCTGGGACACATCACGTGACCCTTTTGTACTCCCCCAAAGACATCTCGGGCATAACTTGTTATTTGGATGCACAGTGTACACAAATTCAAGTTGATTGCCAGCCAAAGAAGGTGGGCAGAGAAAGGATCGGAAGAAGAAAATCACTTTTCTCACTTGACATCATCGTAGCTTTATTTGATACTAAAATCATCAAAGCATCAAGCAATCAGCAGTAAAAATACAATTATAAATATCATAAAAAAGGAAATAGTTAAAGCATTACAAATCTGAAATCATTCCCGAGTAAAACATCTCAATAAATATGAGATAAAAAGGCCATCATCAAATAACTCATTATTATATTGTATTTAAATGTTTTATTGGTTACAAGTCAAAGATGTTAAAAAAACAACTTAAAATAAACCTTTAACATTACATTTCTAAAATAAAATTTCTAAAATAACATCCTTCATACATTCAATTCAATTCATCCCCCCAATTCCAGAGTTCACACATATCAAACGAACAAAATCAACAGTCCAGAGTTCAATCTTGGATGTTCCCTCCCGAACTGGCAATTCAGCTTCTAGCATTTTCATCACAGCAAACAGAAGACACATGGTTTTAACTATTGCAGATACTATTCAGCTGTATTTGTTACATAATGATAAACCCAATGACCGTTGGTCCCTCGGATGGATTTAAACAGTTGCTTATGGGCCCTTACGAAACACAGAGTCAAAAAAGTTGGAGGACAGATGAGGCTAGCACAGTTTAACTGACTGATACATTTCTGGATGTAGATGAGCCACAGTATTTTTTTTGCAGTGAGGCTTCTCACCAATGCTGTTATGTTTTTATGTGAGAGAATGGCTTTCTGGTTTGACCATAATGCCAGCCAATGCACAACAGGGGCCAATAACCACTTGTCAGCCATGTGAGGGCACCCAACTTCCAAATGGGTGCCATAATTTGATGCAGACTGTGGTAGCCCAAGTAGTTTTTCAAGAAAAGTATTCTCAACATTTTCAATACTTGGCATCTTTTCCATGCCCCACAGTGTGGTCCTGTAGTTAGAGGCAGTTTTAGTTTGTGCCCTGTAAACTTCAAGGATTAGCTTGAGTGGATGCCCTAGACAACCATTTTGAAAACGTGACAGGCCCCCCAATGCCTGTCTCATCCTCATGCATTGTTAATCCACATGACCAAACCCTCACCAGTTCTCAGTAAAACAGATTCCCAAGTATACAAAGCTAGTGACCATGGGAATAGGTTCTCCACCACTACATAACCTCCGCATCTTAAGATGTCTGATGCCCATGCTCCTGCAAGCCATAACAGCTGATTTTTTGGAGTTCACCGACAGCTTGTGAGTAGCCATGAATTGAGTATAAATATGCACCAGGCATTGTAAGGCTATGGGTGTACGAGCTATGATAACCATATCATCAGCATAACCTACTACAGCAAAGGTGACACCTCCTATCCTGATGAAGTCAGCATTCAAATTTACAAGTGCCTGATAGACACCATTTAACAACAAGGCAAATAGTACAGGCGCCACAACAAAACCCTGGCGAACACCCGAAAAGGTCTCAAAGAAAGCTGTACACTGTCCCTGGTCACCAAATCTCACAAAGGCTGATGTATTTTCATGAATTATTTGGAGCACCTTCACCAGATCCTCCGGGCAGCCCATTGACCTAAGTACAGCCCAGAGCATCATCCTGTCCACTTTGTCAAATGCGGTGCTCAGATCCATGAAAGCTAAATATAATGGCTCACCCCTCACATATATAGATGTAGCACCCACCAGGTACAGGTTAAGGGCCTGGTCCCTAGTTCCCAAGCCGGGACGAAAACCGTATTGTGTCTCTGTGAGTACCCCAGAATCAGAGATCCATTATTCAAGCCGTGCCAAGACCGCCCTACCAAAGATTTTAAATGAAGTGTCTAGAAGGGAGACCGGGTGATAGGAAAGAGGGCTACCAGGGTCACCTTTCTTGAAAATAGGGAACATTATTGCCTGTCTCCGTGTTACCGGGTAGGTTACCAGTTCAAGGTATGCATTAAAGCACTTAGTTAATAGTGGGGCCCACAGATCCACCTCATTACAAAAAACATCAGCGGGAATGGCATCCGGTCCGGAGGCACGGTTAGGGAGGTGCTTGTTTATAGCCAACTCCACCTCTTTATTGGTTAGGCGCATGAGAGAACCACGTGGTCCATTATAACTAGGAGAAGGAGGAGCTTTATATAAAGTGCTAAAATGATTGGACCATGCCAGTGCACTTACAGTGTTCTCTTTACAAGTTTTTATTCTTTTATGGGGAGGCCCATTGGCCACAAATTCCCCACATTTTTGGAGTCTCGTGACTGTACAGCCTGAAGAAGTTCCTCCCAGGCTTGCTCTTCTCGGTGGCTCTTCCTTTTAACAAGGGCCCTTTTATAATGCTCCCGATCAGCAATTATGTCCCGTCGGCTACTATATTTTGCAGCCAGAATATCTTTAAGGTTTTTCTGTGCTGACTGGCAGGGTGCATCAAACAAGGTTTCCGGATTCTTTCTCCCTGTTTTAAAATTCTTTTGGAAGATATTAGACATAGTTTTCCAAATTTTTTGTGATGCTGAAATTATAGAACCTGGGGGTATGCATTTCATAGGATAAAAGTAAATTCCTCTCTATTCACTTTACAAATGGAAGACTGTGTGTCCGCAGGATCCAGTTTAGCCCATTTTATTCTCCGTTTACACAGGGGATTCATGCCACAGTGGTCCAACTGTGGAAAATTAACAATTGGGACCACCGGTGAATCAATTCCCAAGACCAGCCGCAATGCATGATGGTTACTACATAGATTCTTGAGAACCTCAAACGCCTTAATTAGATGCCAATCCCTTACGTGAAGACAAAAGTAATCGATTGTAGAAGATCCTTGTGTACCAACAAAGGTTGGCTTCCCGGGCCAATACGTTCCTACACGGCCATTCAAAGACTGGACCCCGACTCTAAAAACCACTCACAAAACTGCAGTCCCTTTGCACACATTCTTTCATCCACCATTTGTGCAGGGGCTACCCCGTGAACAAATTCTTCACCAGGATCTAAATTCACTAATGCGCCCCCGGCCCTAGTTTTGCATTAAAGTGACCGCCCAAGATTAGCAATGAGCCCCGATTCCCATTATCAATACCATATGCTTCGATCAAATCTCTCAACACCCCTGGGCACCCTTGGTTAGCAATATGTGGACTGTTATAGAAGTTGACCAAGAATAAAAGAAGGCCACCAACAGGGCGTGCAGTGATACATTGCACATTCCCATTCTTAGTTTCTCTCACCATTAGAATTATGGCTAGGGAACCTTCACCAAGATAGCCAGACCACCAAAACATTACCCACGTCTACCTTTCTCAGCTGGAACACATACTGAAACATAGCAATCAAAACATAAAGGCGAAAGTGCCCACGTCTCCTGGAGGAACATGATATTATATTCCCTCAGGGCAGCAGCTGTCTCCCTCTGCGAGAGCTTGGGAACAGCGCCTGCAATGTTCCAGGATAAAAAAAGACATAGGTGTCTGAGGGGACACCCATTCATTCGAGAGGCGATTTTTTCCCCATTACCCAACCTGTTCCAAATATAACCTTGGGCTGACCTGCCTCCCCCTCGGCAGCTTGTCAATCCAGTTCTTCGATTTCACCCAGGATCTTATAGCTATTTTTAAGATCTACCATAGCCACTGGAGTTGTTGATACCATCTGGCTTCCTCCCCCAGAACCCTTCAGAGCTACACGTGGATGTGAGGTTTTAATAGTGGTCCACGGTGCAGACAGAGGGGGGTTTGCGGGGTAAAACGCTCCTAATGGAAAGAAAGCACTATTTTGCAAGTAAGAATTGCAAGCCCTCCACTCGGCATTAATAGAGGTAACCACATAGTTGAGCATGGCTGGGGCAATCATAGACACCACCACACAGTCCCCCACAGCCCATTTTGGTTCCTTCCCCACCCATGAAACCCTTCTGGCCATAAGGATGCCTCTAGGGTTCACCTTCATACCAGGCAACTGTGAATTCATCCATTGTACCATCTTGTTTAGAAGGGACGAGTTGCATTCCACCTGGCCAGGGGCCAGGGCGGGTGGGGGAGTCCCGTGATTACTCCGACCAAAGGGGCAGCCTCTGGAGGAAGATTGAGTACTACTTGCTCACTAGTGGGGCATTTATCCTTTGAAATCTTTTGTGTGCCCACAGCTGAAGCCCCCCGGCAGCTCTTAGACCCCTTCCATGTAGTACCTTCTAAAAGGGTGGCATTGTGCCATATTGGAAGCACGCTTGGTGTGGCGGAGACTATAGGGTTGTGAGCTACCATCCCACCCCTATGTAATTTGTTTGAAGAATTTAAAAGGTCGGGTGCAGGGATTTCCACAGCAGTCCCAGGTGCAACTGGCCCTATTTCCATAATATCTTTTTTTAGACCTCTTATTAGATCATCCATAATGCATAGGGTTGTGCTTAAAGAGGTTTTACGGGCCCCTATTTTTTCTAGGACCGGTGCAAGCTTTCTATCCAATACTGCGTCCAGGATTTTAAAATCACTTGAAGCTGACTCCAGGGAGTCATTGAGAGATGCAGCTAGGTGGGGTCTCTGACCTCTATCCACCAAGCTGCCCATAAGGGCAACTACTTTTGCTTCCTCATATGTTGAACCTCCAACAAAATTCCCCACACTTTCACCTCCCAATGGGTCAATTTCCAAGGGATAATTATTCAGTGTAGTTTCAAGACATTGTGAAAGGCTAGGGAGTGACGAATTTGCAGAAGGTAGAGGGGGCATTCTTTTGTCACCAACTGCACTAGTTTGTAGACAATCAACTTCAATGGCTCTTTCTATGTGTTGAATGCACACTTCCAATTTGCCTGCCATTTATTTTAGGTATTCATTTAGGGTCGATTGGCCGTGGTCGACCTGAGCGCCTTTACTTTTTCTATGCTTCAATTTGGGGGTATTGCCGGCATTATCCCGATCTCCCAGCACACCTATAGAGCTGACTTACTTTTTTTGGTTTTATTGGGGACCAAAGGGGGGGCTTTAGCCTTACATTTAGATATAGTTTAGTAAACTATAACAACGCCTAATAAACCAAAATGAGACATAAAGGGAAGTATCCTAATAACTATGAGCCAAGATACCCCTATAGATAAAGCGAGTAAGCATATTGCTTAAAGTGCAAGTACAGAGAAAATAAGGTAGTGTAGTTCATATGGGGAGCAGTAATAAAAACATACAGGCACTGGTTAAAAGACCCTAAAAAGGGGAAATAAAAAAGCGCAAATGAATAGGCGCGATGAGCACAGATCAGAGGGGTTTTATACCATAAGGCTAGGGTAGGAGAGGGGAGAGATTCACTCGCAGTCCCTCACCCTAACAACTTAAAACCGTAATGTAACGGAGCCAAGAGTAGAGGAAAAAAAATGGAGAATTGCACAAATATGACTTTTAGGCCACAGTCCCAACAAGGAAAAATAATAAGAAAAGAAACACAAAACAGCTTCTTTCCAGCAAACACTGTGACAAAAGATTATCGCCTCCAGGGGCAGGGACAGTGCACGCCCGGCAGCTCGAGGAGCCCCCTTAGTCCAACTCTCCCCCCCTGTCCCCTGTCCTCTAGGGATAGCACAGAACAACGCATAGAAGGGGAGGCAGAAAAAGCGGACAGTGAGGACAGGTCACACCCGACAGCTTGAGGAGATGCCTTAGTCCATCTCTCCCCTCCCTGTCCTACAAACTGCCACGGACTATATAGGCAGCCAAGTTCCAATTACCAAACAGCAAACAGCAACCACGGCAAAGATATAGCTGGAGTTGTAGCAGCAAATAGGAAGGTGTCTTGGCTGGCAGTGTCAGAGTTCTGGGAAAGTTCTGTGGCGACACTGTCTCTGTTACTGCCACTTTTTTAAAATCCTTAATGCCATAGAGGCTGCGACAGCTGTGCACAAAGAAGAGGTTCCAGGGATCAGGCGGTCGCCCTCACTTCAGTATCTTGGCAGGCTAAGGCATAGGGTGGGGAAGCAGAGATGGGGGACTTAGTAATCAGGCGGCACTCAACCTGCAACCCATCTCTCAATGCGCCAAAAGAGTTTAGGCGGTAAATGCCGAAGTGCGCACAGGTCGGGCAATACCAGATGCAATGTCCCATTAGACCTCAAGAAATGTGGGTGTATGAGTATAAGCTGGCAAAAGTAGAACCAGTGTATATTAGAGGCGCCTCGCGGCACTACCTCACCTCCAGACGAGTCCCTGGGTCCACGTCCGCCTCGGCGACAACTGCTAACGGGTTTTCCACCAGACCGCCAGCCTGCCGCAGACTGCAGCTGACTGCTTGACACACACATGACTCTGCTACGCTACGCTCTGGGCCTGTGATTTGGGTGCTGGGACTCCGCCCCCTCTAGCAGCAGCAGCAGCAAGGGTCAACAGACTGCATCTAACTGCTCGACTCACACACGAGATGTATTCATGGATTCGATTGCAAAACCTCTCGATAGGTAAATGGCCAAGCAAGTCCTTCATACTATCCGCCAGTGAAAGGCAAGCGTATGTACAATTGCGCATAGGAATTGGAGCGCAGGTGGATTTGCATGTCGGATTTCAGGGTGTGCGTATTCAACAGGAGTTTCGATCCAACTTAGGGGTGCACGCACGCAGTGTAGTGGGGTGCAGGAATGGTTTACGAGGGTTTGCACACAGATTTTTTGAGTTATGATTTTTCATTTGCATGTTGTCGGGGTGCCGGGTACAGTTACGGGGGACCCTACTCAGAGTCCCCAAGATGCAGGCCTACTTGTGGGGCACCTCATGCACTGTTTAAAGGGTGCTTGTATTCATGCTGGGGGGGATGCAAAGGTAGCTGTCCTGGCTTTTTTTGCTTTGCATGGGGGCATGCAGGGGAGTTCCGGGCACGTCTTGGGAATACAGTTACTTTGTGCAGTAAATTCCATGAATACGCAGGCGTGCATTTTAGTGTCCTTCTCGGCGTGTGGCCCCTGCAATATTTCTGCACACATTTCCATGAATCGGGCCCTGACTGTTAATCCCCAGCCCATGATAAATGTAATTCTTTTCGGTGGAACACAAATGATGTAGATTAAGGTATATCTCGGCACAGATTCTGATGGGGGATTTGATCCTCCCTGACCTCTATAATCATTTAAAATGCCTCTGGCTCCGAGACAAGGAGCACTTACCACTTTATCCAGACATTATAAGGAACCAGTGAGCATCTGAGCCACTATGAAATTGATAGGGTCTGTGGACAAGATAGCGGGAGATGCTATTGGCTTCCGATCGAAGTCCATGCACCAGAGCTTGCAAATAGCGATTTCAACTTGTGTGTACTACGTATTTCAAAAGTGACTCCTTTCAAAATGTGGAATCCATAAAATGGTCAAACTGATTTAGTCGATTAGCAAAAGACGGAAATAGGACCTCTTACACGGAGGCATTTACCAAATTCAGAATTGATATTACAAACACATTATATATAGTTGATGCTGCTTCTTTGAATAATGCAGCTGCTTTCAAATGCTATTGATATGATTGATAGATCCCATCAAAAGTAAAATGAGTAAGTAATGAGTGCTGTTTCTGGCACTTTGGTGCATGAGCATGGATTGACTTCTCAATCTTGTTCAACATATCCGCCAATATTAACTTCCCTGGTAGATCTCTATATTCATAGAATTAAAAAAACAGAAATAATGAAAATACGCTCTGAGATTGTTGCTGATGAGATACACACGGAAGGAAAAGAATTGTCTATGATATCATCCCGTAATACTCCGAAAACGGATAATGGCATCTCTGGTAATACTAATGGCAATGAAAGTCATGGGCAATCGGCAGGTCAGCTGAGCCGAACCAGAGGTCAATCTTCCAGTGTGGAGTTGGTTTTCCATAGGCCACTCCCTGACAAAGTGGTATTTGATATCCGGAATGATAGATCTAATAGACCTCCTATTGATGCATCTAAGAGAAAGATGCTCCCAAAAAGCAGACCTTAGCGTCGAGTTACACATTCCGTTTCTCCTTTATAACAACCTACTTTTCACTGTCACAAATATTATGCACCACCAGCAAGTCAAGGATCTCTCCCCTTGCAATGAAGGTGGCACACAAGATAACGCTTTTTATTAGTACAACCAAATTCTTTTATGGAGGCTTGCAACCCGTTTCACACCCAACTTCCACCAGAACCCTTTGTCCCAAAAGACCAGGAACCATGCTGGTGTTTGTCAATAAGATATTTATTAATTTATTATATAATGAAAAAAGGAAAATGAACCAATTACACAGCCACCAATGTTGTGGCAACACAAATGCAATATCTCTACAAAACAACCAGGTTAAGATATACTATTATAGTTCATTCCATTTTTTTTTAATGACAGAATAGAAAAAGAACAATTTACCACAAATTGATAGCACCTACAGTTAAGCACCCCCCCTGCCACACTCACCCCCAAACATCATTTGGACTTGATTCCTTCGAATGGAAGGCAGTGGCATGGTGTAGGAATATAGGGGTGAAATCGGATTTGGGGTGAAGCCCACCACCACAAAATGGGAAGCCAGCAAAGAAAGGGAAACCCCATTTTCGGAGCAAAATGGAAGAATGGGGTTTTCATTATTTCTCACAACTGCTAGGTAGGGGACAGAATAGAAGAACGTTTGTATTGCTTACACTTAGGATATAGGCACAGATTTAGAGAATACTAATCAGCACACAAGGGCAAAATAGAAATGAAATAAGAATATCATTTTTTGGGAGAAAGCAAATGCAAAGGGAAAATACAGTGAGGCTTACAATGACAGGCAGCTCAGGGAGGGGGTTTAGCTTACAAAAGGAACATAGGACAGAGGCACTTAACAGGTAGACTTCTAGGCAAAGGCATTGCTCACACTAATGAAAGAAGTTGGGGTTTAAACTGACAGATGCAAATAGGGATTTGTTTGGTAATGCACACAATATACACACAAATAAGGTTTTCAGCTCACAAGGGGAATCATTCTTTTGGGGCAAAACTTTAATGACTATACCAATTAAATAAAAACACTAGGAACAAGATTGTTGGTTTCAAATTTCAACAATCCCGATCCGTGACATTCAATGGGGGAATTAATTGATTTTCTTACAAAAATACTAAGGATGTATACAGACACATGCAGGGTTTTCTTAATGGGGATATGCTAACATATACAAGCAAACAAGAGATTATTCTATGGTGAGATGACTGAACAACAGGGCAATTGGGGTTTTCAATGGGGGAGATATTGGATGCACTGCTACAAAAATGAAGGGCTTATGCAATTTAGGACTGGGGTTGCTGCATATGTAGCAAGACTTTGGTTAAGATTCAGGAAAGACAGATGCACCTCAGAACAATCTGGAAAGACAGGTGAATGGTCTGGGCACTGCACTCTCAAAGATGGTAAGTTTCAGAAGCCTTCTCTCAGTCCTATTTTTTCTGTCTTCCCCGGTTGTTGTGTGCCCTGAGTCCAAGTACAGTCACCCTTATATAGGAGAAATGACATCAGAAACTTTACAATCTAGGGGGAGAACCCTGTAATTATCCCTGCTGCTAGGATTGGACAGTTACCATCCCTCTCTCCGGCCCCAGTCAGGATTGGTTCAGGGGAGGCAGGCACCATCTGTCTTTTTCCATTCGACATCATCCTTCTGTTCTCCTTACAACTTTTTGGCAAAAACTAGTTATGTATCATAACTTCATAATTGTACTAGCAACTGCCATATGAAACATATATTTGGTTTTCCCTGATCATGGGGAATTAGATAAGCTGACCAGCAAATCCGTATAATGTAGCATGGCCATTTGTCCCATTTTTGTCATTTTCATACAATGTACAATAGTTTTTAATGTGTAAGTTATCGAGCATATTCCTAATTTCATTTTCCACCTTTTCATCAACTGAAATACTTGTCACATATTCAGATCAGCCAGAAAACTTATCTAACTGGCAATTACAGTTCCCAACGTGACAAGTAGATGCATTTTATACCCCTAAAACCACCTGAAAATTACATGAAACATGCCATAAAATTGAAATCAATCCTCAGTCTGATGGCTGCGTAAAATGCCTAAAATGAGCATAGTCCTTTAATATTAATTGGGAGCGTCTGTTCAACATATGGGCGGGTTGTGTCATCCCCCACAGCAAACTGTCTCCCTGGGCTCGCCTGGGACCAGATTTTTTAAAAACGTTTTTTTATGAATCCCTATGAAGTCAGGATGGACTCTTTTGAAATGGGTGCAAGAAGGGCTCACACCATTTTTTTTCATGCTTTAGTCAAGGATTGCCTTCTTTGAAATCCTCGCTTTCCTGCCAGCTAGTCTGCAGAATAGGGAAGTATGACACCTACAGCAGCATCACATTTATTGTGGGGTTGGTTCTGGGAGGTGTGACATCCAGCTGGAGTGGGTTTTTTTATTGTGAAGTTTCTACTGCCAGCCAGAACAGGTTTTCCCTGAAGTAAGTGTCTCTCCAACTGTCACTGGAGTTCTTTGGGGAAACCATAATATGCATCACTTTGGTCAACCCACACATCATGTTCTGCTTTCCTGACATTTTTCTGTAAGGAGTGATATCTTTTCCCATTGTGGCTTTTTAAAGCCAATTTATCTGCAAACACATGTGCAGGCTGTTTTTGTTTTAATGTTTAAAAATCCTGTTTTTCATGTCACAGGATTCTTTGGTTCCTCCCTTCTTGGGTGAGTTACATTGCTGCTGGTCCATTGATAATGACAGGTAGGCCCCTTTCCCCATGGTTCTTTAATTTTACATGAACAAAAAGAAGAAACCAGGCTGTTCTTGTTGCAGAGTTTAAATTCCTGTCATTCATGTGACGGGGAAAGCAAAAGCCACCCCGTTTTTGGTTGCAGTGTTTAACTGTTTGCTGTTCATGTGAAAGGGACTTCTGTTTGGGGCCTTTAAAAGCACTCCACATGCCCCCACCCTGTTCTTCCATGACTCTTTGTTGGGGAAGAGCAGGGCAGAGTGGGGTTTCCTTCGGTGTGATTTTCCTTCATCAGGGAGTGGGCACTCCAGTATCCCCTACCTTCTCTGGGTTGGGGGTATGGCATGGCACCCCCTTTTCTTTCTTCTTTTGGAAGTGGGCACTCCAGACTCCCCTTCCATCTTTGGGTTAGAGGGTGTGGCACAGCACCCCCTTTCTTCCTTCCCTTCCAGGTCCCCGGCGTTCTCCTCAGGCTCCGGGCCCCTCTCCAGGCTGGAATTTAAGGAGTTTAATTCTCTAATAGAAGATAAAAAAACAAGTTTCAGTACTTTTTACAGACATGTTTCCCAGAAGATTTACAAAGAATTTCCAACAACAATAACCTACAGTGATCATATGACCTTCTAGTTTCATAAACAATGTTTATTTTTTTTCCATTTGTACAATGACTTCAAGTAAATGACTTCCTGTTCTATGTATTTATATATATGTTTTAATTCAACCCGGTCCAATTCCTTACCTTAACTCCTCTGAGGATTCCTGGGCTCTACCCTCACTGGGTTCTTCAATCAGCCACAAGTCCTGCTCTCTTAATTTTTAGGGGGATGGTGAATTGTCGGGCCAGGCCTGGGATGGTGACCTCTTCTCCAGTTTGATCTTCAACTGCATACGGTAGAAATAGAGATGATCGAAATGCCTTTTACGGATTGTCAAAGCCCAGGGGTTTACCCCCCGCACTCTGTTGGGACCAGACTCAGCAATTGATTGAGTCCAAATTAATTGTGAATCGATTGAGAATGTCACTGCATAAGTAGAAGGCAGAGGGGACATCTCATACAACCCACAATTATGCTCTATGTTTTTCTTACCAATGGAAATTTTGAACATGCACTGCTAAGCAGGAGATGTTTAGAGTTGGGAGTTTCCAGGCCCATTTCCCACTTATCAATCAACTTAAATGAGGGAATGGTCTGATCTTTTGGGAGTTTCCTAAATAATGCTTAGCTAATGAAGCTTCTTACATTATTCCGGCATACTCTGGTTAGGACATGCTCCCCCCATCATTTACCTTACTGGGGAGGACCAGCTGTTTGCCCTTTTGCTGAATATCAGTCAAACTTTGAGCTGGCTTCTCATCACCTTTTATCATGGGGTTTGAGTTTTCTACAAATTTTGGATCAGTAAAACATTTCAGAGTATTTCCTTGCAGTGTGGAATGCCACTCACAACTGGGAAGAAGGTTGATTTTCAAGAATGGAGAAGGCAGCCTTCTCTCTGTCCTCCTTTTTCTGTCTTCCCCAGTTGTTGTGTGTCCTGAGTCCAAGAACAGTCATCCTTATATAGCAGAAATGACATCACAAATTGTCCAATCTAGGGGGAGAACCCTGTATTTAACCCTACCTCTAGGATTGGACAGTTGCCATCCCTCTCTCCTACCCCAGTCAGGACTGGTTCAGGGGAGGCGAGCAGCATCTGTCTTTTTCCATTTGTCATCATCCTTTTGTTCTCCTTACAATGTATTGGCAAAAACTAGTTATGCATCATCACTTCATAATTGTACTAGCAACTGCCATATGAAACATATAGCCTCCACATTGCCGCCACCGGAGCGATAAACAAAATATTTTACTATAGCCATTTCTTCAGGATACGGCAAGTGACACACTCACCAAAGAAGCTCTTTGTAGGATTCGATCGAATCGGAAAACCCAAGTATGTATATCCCTATATGACCTCTAACTTGGTGCCATTGAGCCACTATGCAAAGGGGCACCACTACTTTGGCCTTCTGCCTAGGACCATGACCATTTTTGGATGGCTTTATTATCAGGTCATTTGAACTTGCATAGTCCCCTAATCCATTGATAGCTCGCTGGAGGCCAATTTGTGTGCGATCCATCAGGATGGTGCATTTTTATATTTGACCATTTGGTCAGCAAGCATCTATACTCTGTTCCCAAGACCACTTCAGTCGAAGCAATAAGACTAGAATTGGTCCACAGTATCCGGTTGCTTCAAGCTTATTGGCTCCTCAAACGGTGTAAGATATACTGTGCCCTGCGATTATGTCCCTTGGATGTCCACAAGCTCTTGAATCTGGTCACTCGTGGCCAGGTGGTTGTGATGCTGGAAATGCATCGGAGGGACAGGGCCTCAGAATCCTTGTCCTTTGTTTTTTAATCATGTTTTCTGCGCAGGAGTTGATGTGGGACTCCTGGTGGTGCGGCTCTTCCTGTATTTGGTTTGGTGAGCAGACCCTTGGGATACCCTTATGGCACCCATGGGTGGGAGTACAACCCTGTAATCCTAGTGTATGTTTTTGGGCACCTGTGTGTGGCCCACAGAGCAGGGTATAGGCTGGTGGCAGCTCTGTGCAGAATTGACAGGTGCCCTGTGCATCCTCCATTTTGGGATGCCCAGGCCCTGTCATTGGAATCAGTGGATTCCTGATAGGAAACAAGATGGCCCCTGTAGTCTCTTTCTTTCTATCACCTGTTACCTTCTCTTCTCGAAGTCCCAGGAAGCCCTGACTCTGTCCCTTCCCTCTGACTGGCTGTTGGGTGGAAGTTCCATATATGGTATTGTGGGGAAGTCCAGGTCAGACTGGCTGGAGCCTTCCCAATGACTGTATGTTGTGGGTATGACCTATGGGTGGGACCTGGGTGAATGGAGTGCATGCTGAATACGCATTCTGTGTTATGGGTGTCTAGTATCTGGTGTTTGATACAATTACTGAGACAGCCCTGCCCAAAACTGGTATGAATGCAATGTGTAGTGCTGAAGGGCAGAGTGCTTGTCCGAATCCACATTCTGTGTTGTGAGTGTCTGGGAGGAGAAGAATGGCCTGAATGCACTGTGCGCCTGATTGGCTGCCTGAATGCCTGAATGCCCTTCTGAGTTATTGGTTGCTTGAGTGTGACCCAGCAGAATGAATGGGAGATCAACAGAATATCAGGGGGCCTCTCACTGCTAGAAATCGTTCAGAAGCTGAAGTTGATACATGATGCTTACTCTTGAAGCCGAGCCGGAAGAAGAAGCTGAACCGCTGTTCCCTTCCGTGTAATCTGAAAGCTGCTGTGTCTTCAAGCACTGATCCAAGAGAGGACCTGGTAATTAGACCTCTTCCCGAGCTACGAGGGACCATCTTGCACCAGCTGTTCTTTGACAAAGCTTCCTGGTAGATAGACCTACGAAAGGCTGCCGACCAGAGAATGAGACCGCTGAGGAGACACGAAGAGAAACACTGGACAGCTGTCCACCGTCAACGAACTCCGTCGCCGACCGGATCCGCAGTGTTCCCTTTGTCTAAGAACATTTGATTCAAGGACTCCCTTGTTCATCCTCGTTGACCGCTTTCGTCCTGCTGGAGAAAGTCAAGGCCGCCGATGACCTAGGAGTATCCGCTGGTGGGTTTCCGCTACCCGAAGACCTCAGAGATGCCGACTAAGCTACTGAAGCCAGCCGTGGTTACGTCCTGTTCACCGACGCTAGATGCTGATGACTCAATGCCCTTGCTTGGCCAAAGTTCTTCACTAACTCTTTGCGGCAACGACAATCAAAAAAGGGAAATACTGCTACCAAGGGGTCTTACCCATGCTGGTCATATTAATCTGGACCTAATTGGAGATCCCCAATATTACTGATCGAATAAATCATAAAATCCAAACGTTGTCAGAAAGGAAACACAGACAAACTGAGGAGTAAGCTCAATTAGTTATATTGAAAAATTTAGTTGGTTTTCACGATTAACAATACAAGATTAAGAAAATATTCACTAACTCTTTGCAGTAACGAACCATCATCGTCGAGGTACAACGCATGCCTCCCCTGTTGCCGGACATTTTCGATCACTCATCTACGAGCACCACAAGGACCGAAGCTGCTGCATCAACAATGACGTTCACCCTTTCTTCATCTCAGAAGTTTGACGACCCTTGGCTACTGCTGAAAAGGAGTGCACTCAAAAAGGGCGCGTCAATTCCCTGACGAAGAACTCTACAACACAAGGTACATTTGGGTTGTAGAACTGTAGAAGAAGATAAGACTCTAATAGACAATATATGGACTGGGCGTGTAGTACAACTTCATTTACAGGTTGCCCAGGTGGGGGGATCCTCATACAGAACTGAGCCTAGCGGTAGGGGCTCAGTTTTCTGTCAATTGTCTTACCAACTTGTCTTCCTCCTAAGTCTACGGTTCAGTTGATGCATTTTAATGGAATCAGAGTAATCGTGGTACCACCTAGAACTGTATATACTTACCATTTTAAAATTAGCGGAGCACTAAGTGTATTATCATGATAGTGTATGTAATATTGAACTTTATTTATATAAAGAGCTGTGTTTTAACTAACATAGCGTATGGACAATCCTTTGTGGGTGCTGGGGGACTACGCTGTACTTAAGAACTAGCCTGCATCACCTCCTGAGAAGCTAGGCCTTGATTGCTTGCCACGTTTACCAATAATAGAGAATCTTGGCTGGGGTCCTCTGTGCCTCTCCTCTGCTGTATAGAGAGCAGGAGTACAGACCCCCCTTCCAGTAGTTGCTTTACAGTGGTGGC
The DNA here is from genome assembly GCF_040938575.1 of Ambystoma mexicanum. NCBI lineage: Eukaryota > Metazoa > Chordata > Amphibia > Caudata > Ambystomatidae > Ambystoma > Ambystoma mexicanum. Next base: position 261,165,043 of record NC_090940.1, read on the forward strand.
AGAGGTGGGATGCTTATGATTTTAAGAATCAGTGTGTACCCTTGCCACTCACAAAATATCTACAATTTGATAAATTGAATTTTAGTTGTGTACGCGATAACTACATTACAAGTAATGGAATCTATTACAAATGGTAAATTGACTTGGATGAGCTTAGAGGCTCTCCAGAGTTTTTGTGAAGTCAGGGAATTAGACTTTGCGGATAAGTCTAGGGCTGAGCTCATAGCTGTCCTGGTGGACTACAAGACTGATTGTGAAGCTCTTGAAGGGGGGAATGCAACCAATGAGGACTCTGCCCCTGGGGTTGTTACTGAATCTGATTCTGGGAATGCCCCCAATCCTGCTGCCTCTGTTCCGACCACCAGCAATATTTTTTCAGGGAATGCTCTGAAACTTGAGATATTAAGGATGAAGATGGCCTTTGAATACAAAACCACATCCTTGTTCATGATGTTATGCAGCATAAAAAGACCATCCATTTCGACCTCATTAGGGCTGCCCACTTCTCAGTCATCCTAGGGATTTCTTGGCTCAGGAAACACAATCCCTCTATTGATTGGGCAAAGAATCAAATGTCCTTCAACTCAGACTACTGCAACCAGACATGCCTTCAGTCTACCAACTATTCTATGGTGGACACCTTGATGGCCACGCCTAATACTCTAACAACCTTTGGAATCCATACCATTCCAACCTTCCTGGATGACTATAACGCCGTATTCTGTGATGAGGATCCACAAGAACTACCTCTGCATCCTCCAGAAGATTGTGCAATCGATTTAGTACCGGAAGCTCTGGTACCCTTTGGTAGCATGTTTTTGCTGTCCCTTAAGGAGAAGGAAGTTTTGAGGAAGTACCTAGATGACCACCTTCTCAATGGTCTGATACACCCTTCTCGATCTCCCGCAGGGGCCTCACTGTTCTTCATCCCTAAAAAAGACACCCATGAGCTCCGACCGTGTATTGACTACTGTGGCCTTAACCGTGTCACAGTACGGGACAGGTATCCCATGCCCCTGATTAAGGATATCCTGGAGGCAGTACAGGGAGCAGTGTTTTTTTTCCAAATTGGACCTTCGGCGACCCTAACATCTCTTATGTGTCCTTGTGGGGGATGAATGGAAGACTGCCTTCCGTACCCCGTACGGACACTTTGAGTATAGAGTCATGCCATTTGGCTTAGTGAACGCCCCAGCCATTTTAGAGAGATTTATGGACCGTTTATTCTCTGACCTTCTCTTTCATTCTACCATCATCTACCTTGACAATATCTTGGTGTACTCGTCCTCGATTGAGGACCACAAGAACATCTTCGTCAGGTAGTACAGCGCCTTTAACATCATCATCTTCTGGTCAATCCCAACAAGTGTGTTTTTCAGGCATCTACAGTGCCGTACTTGGGTTTCCTACTCTCCAGCGCTGGCATAGAAATGAATCCCTGCAAGGTGACAGCCATCCTCGAGTGGGCCGTTCCTACATCGGTAAAGGACATCTTGGGTTTAAGCAACTTTTACCAAAAGTTTATAGCAGGATTCTCTAAGACCGTGTTGCCTATCACCTCGTTGCTCAATAAGTCTGCACTCCCTTTGTTTGGACGGAGCAAGCCAACCTAGCCTTTGACAGGCTGAAACGCTCCTTCATCACGGCTCCCATTTTACGTCATCCAGACCAAAGCCTACCTTTCATAGTGGAGACAGATGCCTCTGCAGCTGCTGTGGGTGCCGTTCTTTTGCAGGAACATTGTGGTATCGAACATCCGGGGTAGCATATCTTTCACAGACTCTTACACCTAGCCAGGTAAACTACTCGGTTCTTGCCATGAAGACGGCTTGCGAAGAGTGGCGTCATCTGCTCCAAGGAGCCACCCATCCTTTCAGCATAAGAACTGACCACAAGAACTCAAGAATATTCAGCAGTTCGAGTGTGTTAACTCCCGACAGGCCAGGTGGCCTCATTTTTTTGCCCAGTATGATTTTTTGATCACTTACCTACCAGGTACTATGAACGTCTTAGCTGATTCCCTCTCTCGAGTTCCGGTCCCTGGTTCATCACCGCACCATCCTCCTGAACGCATGTTCGTCCACAACAAGATAATCAGTCTTGTCTCGTGATTTCTACAAAGGGTTAAGGAGGCCACAGTCCTTGACCCACTACCCTCTTCTCTTGTGGCACAGGACTCTGTCCGCAAGAAAGATGGTCTGCTCTTTGTCAAACAATGCCTGTTCCTTCCCAACTCATCCACCAGGCAGAGTGCCCTAGAATGGTGCCATGATAGTCTTGAAGCAGGTCACCATGGGGTTTCTAACACAGTGGATCTGCTTAAAAAGCAGTTTTGGTGGCCTTGCATGCTCGCTTAAGTTTCCCGTTACGTTCGTTCTTGCCCGGTATGTTGTAGATCCAAGTACAACACCCAGAAACCTATTGGTCTCTTACAACACGACACGCTCCCCACTAGACCATGAGAAACCATCACTATACACTTTATTGTGGAGCTACCACTCTCAGAACGATGTACATGCATCATGGTGACCATAGACCATAGGCGCCTTCACCAAGATGGCACATTTCTCCCCCTTGTCAGGTTTACCCACCGCTGCAGAGATGTCCACTGTCTACATCAGGGATATCTTTCGACTTCATGGTCTCCCTAAGAAGGTCATATCCCACAGAGGGAGTTAGTATACCTCACACTTCTGGAAGACTCTCTGCGCCAATTTGGGTATACAGAGGGCCTTGTTGTCTGGTTTCCACCCTCAGACTAATGGCCAAACTGAGAGAATTAACACCTCCTTGGAACAATATCTCCGATGTTTTGTAAACCTTCAACAAGATAACTGGGTGACGTATCCGACAGAGGGAGTTAGTATACCTCACACTTCCTTAAGACTCTCTGCGCCAATTTGGGTATACAGAGGGCCTTGTCATCTGGTTTCCACCCTCAGACTAATGGCCAAATGGAGAGAATTAACGCCTCCTTGGAACAATATCTCCGATGTTCTGTAAACCTTCAACAAGATAACTGGGAGACGTTATTGCCCACCGCAGAGTTTTCTTATAATAACAGCAAACACAGTGCTACCTCGTTAAGTCCATTCTTATTCTCTTATGGGATCCATCCACAGGCATTTGTACCAAGTAATCTCCAGGCTACTTCCATCCCTTCGGTAGACTCTCTTCTCACAGATATCACAGAAGCACACAAAACAGCCTGTAAAAGTCTTGCTGACACCCGCAACCGTTACTGTACCCAGGTCAATCCCCATCGCCTCCCCTCTCCCATGTGGCAGAACGGCACGAAGGTCGGGCTTTCCACTAAGTACCTACCAAGATGGTTGCGGTGCACCAAGCTATGTCCTCGATTTTTGGGTCCGTATCCGATACTGGAGCGGATTAATCCAGTTGCCTATCGGCTGAAACTGCCGGTCCACATGAAACACATTCACCTGTTATTTCACTCTTCCTTACTTAAGGAACATCTAACAGATACCTACGCCCGTCCCTTCCCAAGGACTCGGTTCCATGGGACTGCACAGCCAGAGGAGTACGAGGTAGTATCTTTATTGGACTCCAGATACAGAGGGGGCCGGCTGGAATATCTTGTACACTGGAAAGGTTTCCCTCATTCCGAAGATTCCTGGGAGCCGGTATCCCATGTTCATTCATGCTCATGCTCCAGTCCTGGTCTGGAAATTCCATCGATCCCACCCCGGCAAGCTGGGTGGTCTCTCATTGGGAAGGGGGCATGCTTTCATGCACCGGCTCTCCTGGCGCATCTGGCCGGGCTGGCGACGATATCGCCATTAGAGTGTTCCACTACGCTCCCACTCTACTAGAAGCGTAGGTCTAGTCTTTTGTGTTTACTTTCCTCATTTTGCCTTAAAGCCCCGCCCCTTCTTGCCTGCTTTGTGTTTCAACTCACTGCCTTTCCTTGAGGATACGCTACACTAGTGTTTTCCTAACCGTACTTTCTAGTACTCTCCCTTGTGTGCCTTTTTTATTGCCTTCTCTGCCTGTGCCCTTCCGTTATCTTGCTTTGGTTCTTACCTTTGTTTACCCCGTATTACGTTCTGCTTGTTTCTGACTTGCCGGTACTTTTCGTTCTGGTGTCTAACCCGTCTGGGGCTCTGTCTTTCTCTCTTACCTTTTCTTCTGGGAATCTTATCCCATCTGAGTCTTCCCGCTTTACTTCTATACCTTTCGAGTTGGTTTCCGTTTCTTTTCCAGAGCCTCCCAGACTATCCACTTCAGTTCGGGGGGAGGTTCCTTTCCTTTCACCAGTACCAATCCTGCATACCACTAATTCCTGTTGCCTGGAAACTCACCCACTGCAGCCTGGAGCCCAGTGACACCTGGTGCTCGCGCATTTGCTTGGAGAGTCTATCGGCACCACAAATCATTTGGAGGACTTGTGCAACTACAGTTTGGTGTCCACTGCATCACCCAGTGTTACTGGAACAATCCAAAAGGTTTTTTCTGCCTTTGGGCTTTATCCTCTGTTGGACCCCATCGGGAAGGAGCCCCTCTTGCTTGCCATCAGCTGAAAGGCAGCAGAGTGGCTTCGAACTGAGGGAGGCCCTATCTCTACGAGAAAAAATAAAGAACAAAAAGAAAGGAAAGAAAAGATCCATGCCTTCAACTAAAGATACAGGCGAGGAGGAGGAGGGGACACTTGCTCTCAGCGATGACCCCGACATTTATATTGATCACTCCCAAGTTGACAGACATCCTCCAATGGATTAAAGCCTTTGAGATTGTTTGTTGAATCCATGATGTTGATAAAAAACATTGGACAAAGTGTTTATTAAGCAGAGTGCCTCAGACTAGATATGCCTGTATTCTGAAACTGAGTGTGGAAGAAAGGAGTCAGTATGAGTGCATGAAGTCTGCTTTGATTGCCAAGTTTGGCAAGAAACCAACCCAATACCTTAAAAGGTTCAAGGAATTTAAGAAACGAGAGAATGTGTCTTGGGTTGATTGGGTGAGTGCTGCTCACCGGAACATGATGGGTTTGATTGATGGTTACAAAGTGAAACACATTTGTTGAATTGTCACACCTTTTATTTTATTTAGCATTTTTCAGAAGCCTGTTCACCGGAGCTGCGTCAGTATGTTGCTGACCAGAACATTTTAGATCCCTTTAAGCTGGCCAGGCTGGCTGCCAAGTGTGTCTACCACCAGGTATCCCCTAAGGACTCCAGTGGGAAGGACAAGGACAAAGAAAAGGGGACCTCTTAGAAGGCTAAGCAGTCCCAAAAGCAATCACAGTCGAGTAAATCAAAACCTTCCTCTCCTAAAACCCAAAAAGCTAGTGGGAATAAGACTTTTGTGGGTGGGAGTAAGTAGTGGTCCACCTGCTGCAAAGCGGGCTCCCAGAGGTTCCAGTACCATACCCCGCACTCCTGGCACTTGTTGGGAATGTGGGGCTCTGGATCACAAGAAGGGTGACCCCAATTGTAAAGGTAAGGCACTTGGAGTCTAGGCTGTAATCCAGAGCTACTCTTCCTCATGCGTGAGGTGGAGGCCACTGTCCTATCCTCCTCTACTGGGATCACATTCAGTGCCCCTGTAGAGATTTCCCTAGTGTCCCTTGGGGCCTGGGACCAGTACACTGAAGTACTGGCGACAATCCCAAAGAACACCCATAGGTTTTTGAAAAGTGTCCTCTTAAATGGCGAGCTTTCTACTGGCTTGAGAGACATTGGGTGAGCATGTCAGTAGTTAACAGGACCCGCTCAAGCCAGAGGGCTATGTAGGTGCTCCTCTGAGAACAACCAGGTTAGCTGGTGGGCCTCCCAAATTATGGCCTGTAGCCTTAGTCAACATTACGATTGGAGACAAGACAGAAAAGCGTCCTGTCCTGGTACTGGACAACGTGCCTGTTAACATTTTGTTAGGAAATGATTTGGTAGAAATGGGGATGATCTCGGATGGTCTACCCATGGCTGCTGCTGCGGCGGTCACCCAATCACAAGTCACACCGGGTCCGGCTCACCAACAGGGAAACCCAAGGCACGACGAAGAAGAAAGAGCAAGGAGGCCGCCACCGCGAAAGGGACCCCTTCTCTTCCTGCTGCTTCTGCAGCACCCACTGGGATTCATGCTCCGAGCAGCTGAGTCCAGTGGTAAACCCAAACTCAACTCCTGAGGGAGACGAGGCAGAAGACACTGCTGTGGGAGGGCTGCTCAACCCAGAGGACCACCCCGATTTTCAACGCCTGTTGGCTGAAGGGGGACCCTACCGGGCGGACCTCTGTAGGGGACAGAGAGAGTGCCACTCTCTCTCTCTCTCGGGTCTGAGGAAACAGGCCCTGTCCCAAGCACAGGGAGAAGTGCCTAGGACATTCTGGATTTATTTTGAGGGTGAGCTCCTTGTTAGTGAGTCCACTAAGCCTGAACCTGGCTCCCTCAATAGGTTGGTGGTACCCCAGGTTAACCACCCTTCCTGCTGCAGTTGGCGCATGAGGTGCCCCTGACTGGTCATCTTGGTACCAAGAAGACTAAGCAGAGGTTCTCTGCACATTTCTACTGGCCTCGGATGGGAGTAGAAGTGGAGTCCTACTGCAAGACCTGCCCAACTCGTCAGTTGTCTGGTATTGCCAATGGTTCGCACACCATTTGAGAGGGTGTGTGTTGACATGCTCATCCCTTTAACCCTCCCACTTCAGGTGGACATCCGTTCATCCTGGTCTTGGTAGATCATGCCACCAGGTACCCTGAGGCTATACCCCTTCGGACTGTTACTGCCAAGGTGGTTGCCAGGGTGCTCCTGGGCATTTTCACCCGTGTTGGATTCCCTAAAGAGGTTGTCTCTGACAGAGGGTCCAACTTCATGTCGAGCTATATGAAAACGATGTGGAAAGAGTGCAGGGTAACTTAAAAGTTCTCCACTTGTTACCACCCCCAGACTCGGGAAGAGGTCTCCTTACCAGGACCTCTCTTGGATCAGTTCTTAAATCTTGAAGACACAGCAGCTTTCAGATTACACGGAAGGGAACATCGGTTCACCTTCTTCTTCCAGCTCAGCTTCGAGAGTAAGCATCAAGTATCAACTTCAGCCAATCAGGCGCACAGTGCATTCAGGCCACTCTTCTCCATCCAGACACTCACAACACAGAATGTAGATTCGGACAACCACTCTGCCATTCAGAACTACACACTGCATTTATACCAGTTACAGGCAGGGCTATCTCAGTCATTGTGTCAAACACCAGATACTAGACACCCATAACACAGAATGCGTATTCGTCACACACTCCATTCACCCAGGTCCCATTCCAGTCTGGCCTGGACTTCCCGACAATACCATATATGGAACTTCCACCCAACATCGAGTCAGGGGGAAGCGACAGAGTCAGGGCTTCCCGGGACTTTGGGAAAATAAGGTAACAGGCGATAGAAAGCAAGAGGCCACAGGGGCCATCTTGTTTCCTATCAGGAATCCACTCATTCCAATGACAGGGCCTGGGCATCTCAAATTGGAGGATGCACAGGGCACCTGTCAATTCAGCACAGAGCTGCCACCAGCCAGTACCCTGCTCTTTGGGCCACACACAGGTGCCCAGAAACATACACTAGGTGTACAGAGTCATACTCCAACACATGGGTGCCAGAAGGGTATCCCAAGGGTCTGTTCACCAAACCAAATATATGAAAAGCTGCACCGCCTGCAGTCCCACATGAACTCTTGCACGGAAAACAAGTCAGAAAACATGATAAAAAACAATAAAGGACAAGGATTCAGAGGCCCTGTCCCTCCAATGCATTTCCAGCATCACAGTCGCCCCCCTCCCAGACTGAGGTTAGGGTGCCTAATCTCCCCCGAGATAGACACCCGCATCCAGACGGTCAACATACCTTCTCAAAAGGCTATCTGCATTATCATGACTCTTCCCTGGTCTATGCTCTAATGTGAAGTCTAGCCCTTTTAGGCTAATGGACCACCTGAGTAGTTTTGGGTTTTCACCCTTCATCTGCATAAACCACTTCAGGGGCTAATGGTCTGTTCGGACATTGAAGGTAGACCCAGTAAGGTAGGTAATAAGGTAGGGCCTAAAATGCCTAAGGCTCCAAACTACACTAAAACATTCCCTTTCAACAGTAGCCCACCTAAGTTCTCTACCCTTGAGTTGTCTACTGATGAATATGATCGGATG